>NW_027507764.1:569100052-569762552 GCF_037356315.1 Lithobates pipiens
TCCTTCCTTTCCTTCCTTTCCTTCCTTTCCTTCCTTCCTTCCTTTCCTTCCTTTCCTTCCTTTCCTTCCTTTCCTTCCTTTCCTTCCTTTCCTTCCTTTCCTTCCTTTCCTTCCTTTCCTTCCTTTCCTTCCTTTCCTTCCTTTCCTTCCTTTCCTTCCTTTCCTTCCTTTCCTTCCTTTCCTTCCTTTCCTTCCTTTCCTTCCTTTCCTTCCTTTCCTTCCTTTCCTTCCTTCCTTTTCCTTTCCTTCCTTTCCTTCCTTTCCTTCCTTTCCTTCCTTTCCTTCCTTTCCTTCCTTTCCTTCCTTCCTTTCCTCTTCCCTCTTTTTTTTCCCTCCAAGACTAAAACTGTATCTTACCCCTAGCAGCCCACAAGCCTGTCCTTTTCATGTTCAGATCTGCTCTTTGAAATACAAAAACTGATTGCTTGCCATAAACAGCTCGCACGTTTTTTTTTCTTTCAGACATTTTCACAGGGCTCCATTTAACTCGAGGAAGCCTGCAAATCAATGCATTGAAAGTTAAGTGTGTGCCTGTAAGTCAAAAACTCTGCAATTTTTGACTTTTTCAAGTGCCACTTTCTTGAATGTGACTTATTTAACTAATGGAAATTGGGACGCATTCATGCAAAGTATTTTTCATACAGAGGCGCAAAATGACCCAGCATAAATCCCACACAATTCCTATTATTATTACTTTCTCAAGCATTGCTCAGTTGACATTTTTTTACGTCAGATACACTCTGCAAACCCTATTGTGCAAGTGCATTTTCAGATGAAACAATGGCATGTGCCCGGCGGGAAATAAAGGCCACTTTTAAATGTGCCGGTTTCGTGGTGAAATATCCATTGTCAAATTCATATAACATTTTTTTTGCTATTGTTACAACTATCAGGCTGACAGCTTGTAATTTCTGGCTGCTTAACAAATCTTTTTGGAACAGGAACTATAGGGTAATATCCTATCTTAAGCTTTTGTACTTCACGTGCATTAAGCATTTGGCCCAGAATATCTGGGCAATACCACTTGTAATGCAAAATGCAAGTGAACATATAAAACATATCATTTAGGATCATCATAATGTGAATATTAACCACTTACAGACCGGACCATTTTGCTGGTCAAAGACCAGACCACTTTTTGCGATTCGGCACTGCGTCGTTTTAACTGACAATTGCGCGGTCATGCGACGTGGCTCCCAAACAAAATTGGCGTCCTTTTTTTCCCACAAATATAACTTTCTTTTGGTGGTATTTGATCACCCCTGCGGTTTTTATTTTTTGCGCTATAAACAAAAATAGAGCGACAATTAAAAAAAAAACGCATTATTTTTTACTTTTTGTCATAATAAATATCCCCCAAAAATATATAAAAAACATTTTTTTCCCTCAGTTTAGGCCGATACATATTCTTCTACATATTTTTGGTAAAAAAAAATCGCAATAAGAGATTATTGATTGGTTTGCGCAAAAGTTATAGCGTTTACAAAATAGGGGATAGTTTTATAGCATTTTTATTAATAATTTTTTATAATTTTTTTTTTTTACTAGTAATGGTGGCGATCAGCGATTTTTATTGTGACTGCGACATTGCGGCGGACACATCGGACATTTTTGACACATTTTTGGGACCATTGTCAGTTATACAGCAATCACTGCTATATAAATGCAGTGATTCCTGTGTAAATGACACTGGCAGTGAAGGGGTTAACCAGTGGGTGGCAGTGTAGGGGTTAAGTGTTCCTAGAGGTGTGTTACTAACTGTGTGGGGGCTGGGCTTTCTTTTAGTGAACACTGATCTCTGCTCCAATCACATGGAGCAGAGATCAGCGTCACTAGTTCCTAGGCAGAATGGGGAAATGCTGTTTACACGGCATTTCCTCCATTCAGCCATCCCGTGAGACAATCGCAGGTATGCCCGCGGCGATCGAGTCTGCGGGACCCCGCGACCGGACTCCCGGGTGTCCCGACCGGCACGCAAACGCGCCACCGGCGGCGCACTCGCGATGGCAGGGCGGCATTGAAGATTGGACGTACCTGTACGCCAATATGCCTGCCCGTGCCATTCTGCCGACGTACATCGGCGTGCGCCGTTCGGGAACTGGTTAAGATAATATCAACAACAACCCATTACTTTCATCATTGCACAGTTGCTAGTGTCTCCGTTGAGTCAAACATTCCTTTTATTTTATGCATAAAAGTTCATTCCAGATCTGTTATATCTAAATGGTTAAAGGCATTATAAACCTTCCTTACTCCACCTTGTGTTTCTTACCAGCATAAGATGTATGTTGATCATGAACTTTCATGGTGTCATTTGTTGCCCCATACACAGAGCCTATATAGTAATCTTTAAGTTTGTGTTCCGACATGAAGCATGACACTGAACAGGTTAATGCATGAACTCTGTCCATAATGTGAGTAGTGTGAGAACTGACACTTCCTGTAAAGACACCACATATCTCACAATCCCTGGGCCTCTCAGTCTAATGTTCTGTAGATGAAAGATAAACAGTAATTAAATCTGACACAGACACAAGCAGGCAAAGCATTTACAGAGAGATCACCATGATGGAAGAGATGTCAATTCATCACATTAGCACTCCCACATTTGTGATGCAATGCAGAAGAAATGTCAAGGCATCGACTGAATGCTACATGACCCAAAACAAGAAGTTGCCTTGTGCCTTTAGTGAATAGAGACCAGCTAGGTAAATTAATACATGGACTGGTGTTGCCAGTCTCAGCCGGCTGCTTCAGAGGCTTCAAAAGCCCCGGCTTTAACTGGTTAAATTGTACATAAACCCCAAAAATTAACTTCTTTTATTTTCCCCCTTTTGGTCTGTTAAATATCCTATTGGATGTTTTTTTTTTTTGTCATATGTGTTTGGTAAGTAAAAAAAACCTTATTAATTTTGACATAAATATTGTGAGCCACCAACTTTCCATACTGTAGGGAGAGGTTTCAAAGTCAATGAGGAGGGGGGAAGAGATAAATGGAAGAAGAGGTCTAGGTCCTTCGTAATCTATCAGAAATTAAATAGACAGGGCTGACACCAACTTCATCAAGCTTCAGCCTAAGCCTGAAGCCGTGTACACACGGTCAAACTTTCTAGCAGAAAAAGTCAGACGGAATCTTTTCATTGGATAGTCCGATCATGTGTGGGCCTCATCTGACTTTTTTTTTTTTTTCGAAAATTCTGACGAACCTAGAAATAGAACATGTTTTAAATCTTTCCGTCAAAATCAATTCTTATCGGGAAAACCGTTCATCTGTATGCTGTTCTGATGGACCAAAAACGGCGCATGCTCTGAAGCAAGTACAAGACGGAAGATATTTGCTACTGGCTATTGAACTTCCTTTTTCTAGTCCCGTCATATGTGTTGTATATCACCACGTTCTAGACGATCAGACTTTAGTATGATTGTGCATAGGCAAGACCATTTCAGCGGAATTCCGTCGGAAAAACCGTCAGAGTTTATTCTGATGGAAAAACTGTTCGTGTGTACGCGGAATAAGCCTAAGTTTAGTTAAAGCGGAGCTCCACCCCAGAGGGGACGCCCTGCTTGTCTGCCCCCTCCCACCCCCTCTGCTGCCACACTTGGCACCTTTTTGGGGTGGGGGGGAAGCAGGTACCTGGTTTTGACAGGTACCCGTTCCCACCTCCGGCTGAGTTCGTCGTGGCAAAGTGAACCTGAGGTTTAACCCCCTCCTCCCCTCCCCCTACAGCAGGCCCATTCACAGAGCGCAGTCCAATTCATGCATGCGCAATAGGAAATCAGCTGTGCAGCCGCAAAATGCATTATTTTTTACTTTTCGCTATAATAAATATCCCCAAAAAATATATGAAAATTTTATTTATTTTTCCTCAGTTTAGGGCGATACATATTCTTCTACATATTTTTGGTAAAAAAAAATCGCAATAAGTGTCTATTGATTATTAAAATGCAAATATCCGCACTTAGGAAAAAACCTGAACGGCAGCCTCCCTAATGAAGGAACACCACCATACTGGGGTCCAGAAATTAATAAAACTCTAGATAGGGGAGATGGCGCTGTCCAAATAAAGGTAATAAATAGTGAAAAATAGTTGTGTATATTTGAAAATGTTCGAGAGATGTATAAAGTACAAATGCTAGCACCTATATTAAAAAGTGAACTAGTGCATATAATGAAAGCTATGACACAAGCTAGTGAAAATATGTAAATTAAAAACCAATGCATAGAATAAATGTTTAGGCAATAAATAAATGTCCAAAAAATATTAAATAAATGTCTGAAAAAATATAAAAAAATGATATATGTATATGAGTGAAAAAAGGGGTATAGAAAATCAGTAAAAATAGAAATATGATTAAAAATCTAAAATATAAAGTACTCCAGAAATAAATAACAGCAATCTGTGAATGGTGATCCATGTGACAGCAAATTAAAGGTGACTTCTTCAGTGCTCCTTTCCTCCAAGTGCATCCCCCCTTATGGCCGCAATCACCAGAGTGCCTTACCCCTGCAGGGGTAACAGGCGTATAAGCTGTGTCCATGCGACAGTCTCCTTCTTGGCAGGGAATCCCTCAGGTCCGGACCCCTATATTCCTTTTAAGCGGAATGTTCCTCTCGCTATGATATCCAAAAATTCCTCAGTACCAGGCATCCACATAGACATAAAGAAGGATGAATCCCATAGTGTGAATCAGTAAACAAAGTTATTTATTTAATAAGGGAGCGCAAGCCGGGTACACGCCGGAATTGCGAAAGTGCCTCATTTTTTCTCAGTGAGAGCATTGGATCTCTTTTTTGACTGTTGTGACTTTATGTTTATTAAATAATTAACTTTTCTTATGGATTCACACCATGGGATTCATCCTTCTTTATACCTATATGGATGCCTGGTACTGAGGAATTTTTGGATATCATAGCGAGAGGAACATTCTGCTTAAAAGGATAATAGCGGTCCGGACATTTATTTATTGCCTACGTATATGAATTAGGACTGTTTTTGGTAGACACCAGCACTCGTCACTTTATATAATTTGTCGCCTATTTATATTGTATATGATATATATATATATATATATATATATATATATATATATATATATATATATATATGTATATATATATATATATATAAATATATACGGTTTGCACTTTAATTTTGTGGTAACACTTTATTCTAAGCGTTAGTTTTTCATTAACATATTTTCACTAGCTTGTGTCATAGCTTTCGTTATATGCACTAGTTCCCCTTTTAATACAGGTGCTAGCATTTGCACTTTATACATCTCTCTTTTTTTTTTTTAAATATACACAACTATTTTTCACTATTTATTGCCTTTATTTGGACAGCGCCATCTCCCCTATCTAGAGTTGTATTAATAAGTGTTTATTGATATGTTTGCGCAAAAGTTATAGCGCCTACAAAATAGGGAATCGTTTTATGGAAATGTTATTACATTTTTTTTTTACTAGTAATGGCAGTGATCGGCAATTTTTATCATGACTGCGACATTATGGCAGACACATCAGACACTTTTGGCGCTATTTAGGGACCATTCTCATTTAAACAGTGATCAGTGCGATTAAAAATGCATTGATTACTGTAAATGTGACTGGCAGTGAAGGGGTAAACCACTAGGAGGCACTGTAGGGGTTAAGTGTGTCCTAGGAAGTGATTCTAACTGGGGGGGGGGGCACGAAACTCCTGTAATTGGGAGCGGTGATCAGTGACAGTGCCATTAGGCAGAACAGGGAAATGCCTGTTTACATCAGCATCTCCCCGTTATTCCTCTCCGTGAGACGATTGCGGGTATCCTCACAGACATAGAGTCCACTCACGGAGCTCACGGCGATGGCACAGTGGCAAATTTAAAGGGACGTACCTGTACACCCATTTGCCTGTCCGTGCCATTGTGTCAACGTAAATGTACATGCGGCGGTCGGCAAGCAGTTAAAAAGCAAAAAAGCTAAATTTCGCACAAGGGACATCACTTACTATAATCATAATGTTTCCCTCGTGCTGCTGGCTTCTGCATTAGTTAAAATCTTCCCCATCACTGATCCCTTAGATACCCCCACTGCCATGATCTGCAGCGGGGGTTATTAGAGCTGATGGCCTATCATTAGACATGTGCAATTTGATTCGTTCCTAATTTTTTTTTTTTTTTTTTTAAATTCGACAAATTCATTAATTCAGATATATGTGAATTAACGTAAACCTGTTTAACAAATTTTTCCGAACCTTCAAAAATTCTGAAATTCTAAAATTCGTAAATTCCAAAACTCATAAATTTGTACATTTGAAAATTCGTAGATTTGAAAATTTGTACATTTATAAATTCAAAAATTTGTAAATGTAAAAATTCGTAAATTCAAACATCTGTAAATTGGAAAATTCGTAAATTCATAAATTCAAACATACGTAAATTCTAAATTTGAAAAGCCGAAAACCTGAACATTCAAAAATCAGAAATAATGACTAACTAATAATAATGTAACTATTACTAACTATTAAATTATAGGTATTGGGATTTCCTTTCAAATTTGGCTGTTAGAGGAATGTAACAAATACAAAATTATCCGAAGGTACGAATGATCTAAAATAACGAATAATAATAATAATAAAGAAGTTTTATTATTATTATTATTATTATTACTATTTTTATTCATTTGTTCCATTCCATTGGTTTATAGGCGGCATTAGTTATTTTGGATAATTTGTAACCAAAATAATTGTATTTGTTACATACAATGACATCCAAATTTGAAAGGAAATTCTAATACCTATATGTTAATAGTTATTATTAGTTAGTTATTCTTTTTAAAATTTTCGGATTTTCTTTCTTATTTTCGGATTTTTTGAATTTTACGAATTTTCGAATTTACGAATATACGATCATAATGAATGACCCGAAAAACAAAATAAAAAAAACCCAAAAATGAATTAAATGGAAACAAACAAATTTTGTCTACCTGTCATATGCACTCATCAAGAATCCTGACTATGTCCACCCTTTCCGCCCACCTCCTTCATTCATAGAAACCATATTATCACTTCTAAGAATGAAAATCAGTCTATGAATGGAGGAGGTGGACTTTTGTTCATCTTCCCATCCTCCATTCATAGATCGTTTTTTTTGGTCATAGAAGCTATATTACGGCTTCTATAAATGGAGGAGGTGGGCGAAAAGAGCAGGTATAGTACAAAGGGTTGATTTACTAAAAGTCAAATAGGCTGATCACTTTAAAAAGGGAATTGGCCCCAGAGCTTAGTGAATGCGGCAAAGTGTCATGTTACAGAGAATACCCAATCATGTGCAAATAAAATTAAATAAAACAAAAATTAAATAATATAAAATAAAAAAACATATATAAAATTAAATAATATAAAAAATATATATATATATATATATATATATATATATATATATATATATATATATATATATATATATATATATATATATAAAATAAAATTTAAAAAATAAAAACAGCATTTTTTCTTACATATGATAGAATCAGGAAAGTCAGCCAAGCTTCACCTCATTCATTAAGTTCAGCAGCAAATTCCTTTGCAAAATGAACAGCCTATTTGCCCTCAGTAAATCATAGTTTCTGCTTGTTAAACAAAAGTCTGAACTGAAAAGACAATTGGTTGTGCTTTGGAAAAATAAATCCTTGACAGAGTTATAATATTTAAACATTAGCAAGGTCGTATCTGTCTCAATTAGTATTATGCGGAATGTTTGGCTTCTTATCTGTTGCAGACCGTTTACTGCCAACAAACAAAATGATAAAAACTAACATCAGCTAGGCGTTATTAAATAAAGCATTACTCATCGATATCTCAGGTTGGTGACATTTATCTGCAAGCCACCTAAATTGTGTACATATTTTACACTTGTCTAAGCTATTTGGCATAGATTGCGTGACTGGGAATGATGAATGACTAAAAGATACAAATATTAACATTTTCCATGTGTGATCACACAATATTAACCACTTAATATCTGCCCCATAGTAGTTTTCCTGCTACAGGGCTGCTCTCCTTTGCAGAATCATATATACATACGTGATTCTGCACTTCTGCCTGCAGGGGGCGCGTGGGCTGCTTCTGTTGTGCATATTCACAGCGGAAGATGATCTGCAGGTGCCAGGCACTCGATGTCCTTCGGCAACTGCTGTCCATCAACAATACACAGAGACCGGAGATCTGCCTTTGTAAACAAGGCAGATTTCAGTTCTGACAAGGGGGGAAGGAATAGATTAGGGCTGCAACTAATGGCTATTTTCATAATCGATTAGTTGACCGATTATGGTTTCAATTAATCAGCTAATAACTTTAAAGTGTGATTATACTAAACGTTTAAATAATATGTAAAGTTAAAAAAGGGCAATGTATTCTTAAATATCTCTATGTAGTGGTAAATATACATAACCAAGTATATGGTTAGGAAGCAAAATATCAAATCCACTCTGAGAATAAACAGACAGATAAGATATATACTGTATACACTATTAGAGGAGATATACTGTATATAATATTAGAGGAGATATACTGTATAAACTATTAGAGGAGAAATGTACTTTATATATTATATATATTATTATTATTTATATATTATTAGAGGATATATACTATATATATTATTATAGGAGATATACTGTATATACTATTAGAGGTTGAATCTGGTAAATATATAAATATAAAGATATAAATATATCAAATATAATATTAATAATTTAATCATATTAAATAAATGAACCTATGAAAGTTCCCGGCGCAATGGGGAGCTTACAGTACCCAACGATAAAACAGTGCAGCTTGGGGGGCGCCAATAATCCCACTGCACTGAGGGGTCCTGACCCGAAAGATAGACCCGATGGCCAGCGTGGTCTGGATGGCATGCTGATGGAGGAAGTCGGTGATTACAGCTGTGGTCAAAGTGGTGAACCGCTCTCCACAAGTCTGCTCACTGTGCAGGCTGACATGCAGATGGGTGTAGAGGGGAAACCACACGCCATCGGCATTGGTAGGTCACTTTCTCTGGATGGATCCACAGTGAACGAAACAGTGTGACAGGGATGTGGGTTATGGCGAGAGACACTGCAAACTCAAGCTAGAAGCCGGGGAGTAATCATACAGATGACGTAACGCCCTGGTCAGGAAATGGTGACTGGAAGTCGGAAGTCTTTGAATGTCCTCGGAAACCAGCATGAAGTACAGGCAGGAGGGTTGCCGTGATGGTGCATTTCGCGCACATGCGCCTTTTCAGATTCCTCTTCAAAGAACTTGCCTGAAAAGCAATCATCATGGCAACGCTCCTGCCCGTACTTCCCGCTGATTTCCAAGGACACCCAAGGACATCCAACTTCCAGCCACCATCTCCTGACCAGGGCGTTACGTCATCTGTATGATCACTCCTCGGCTTTTCCCGGCTTCTAGCTCGAGTTTGCAGCGGCTCTCTGCCATACCCCACATCCCTGTCACACCAACCTGTCCACTGTGGATCCATCCAGGGAGAGTGACCTACCAAAGCCGATGATGCACAGTTTTCCCCTCCACACCCATCTGCATGTCAGCCTGCACAGTGAGTAGCCTTGTGGAGAGAGGTTTGGCACTTTGACCACAGCCGTGATCACCGACTTACTCCATCACCACGCCATCCAGACCACACCAGCCAGCAGGTTTATTGTTCGGGTCAGGACCCCTCAGTGAAGAGGGATTATTGGCGCCCCCCAGACTGTTCTGTTTTAATGTTGGATACCGAAAGCTCCTCATTGCTCCGGGAACCTCCAGTGACACCATAGGTTCATTTAATTGAAGCTTACCCTCATTTGAAAGGAATATTTTTCTTAACCCATTGCCTGCTATCCATGGTTTCTGCCAGTGTTATGTTCACCTAATGTTACCCATTGAGCACTGACATTGTTTTGTCAAAAAAAAAAAAAAACACCAGCCACCACTGGTCCCGCTATAAGGCAGGCCATACATGGGTCGAATTTAGAAAGAATTTTCTTTCAAAAATCTTATCTAAGAATTTTTGTTCATATTTCGCACCATTAGTGGGCTGCAGCAACATCCGATTTTTATGCCGCCAACAAATTTTGGTAATCGGACATGGTGGAAATTTTTTGAAAAACAAACAATTTTCTAATCAATGATGGGAAAATCGTGCGAGAAATGTAATCGAAAAAGAAATGCACAGGTGCAAGAAAAGAAAATTCCTGAAAAGAAAAGAAGATTCCCAGCCACGAAAATTATTTTCTGTAGCTGCAGGAGGTTAAATTGAAGGCTTGATTGGTCAAATTTTGAAATCAATGGTGGCACCATTGAATCACAAAATGTACACATTTTCTGATTTTCAAAAGAAAATTCTTTCGAAATTTGACCATGTATGACCAGCCTAAGTTACTGAACGCTGCCATTACAAGAATAAAAAATAAATAAAAATTCCATAAATATATCCCATAGTTAGTACACGCTATAACGTTTGTGTAAACCGGACAATATACACTTATTGCAATTTTGTTTACCAAAAAAATATAGCAGAATATATATTGGCCTAAATTTATAAAGAAATTAGATTTTTAAAAATGTTTGATTGGAATTGTGTTTTATAGCAGAAAGTAACAAGTATTGTTTTGTTTTGTTTCAAAATTGTCAGTCTTTTTTTGTTTATAACGCAAACAAATAAAAAACCCAGTGTTCAAATATCACAAAAAGAAAGCTCTATTTGTGGGGGAAAAAAAAAATTCTATAAATTTGATTTGGGTACAGTGTCACATGAGGGCACAATTGTCAGTTAAGCCTCATACACACGATAGGACTTTGTACAAACTTTCCCTTGGATTTTTGTACAAAGGGCGTTGGCCGTGAACTTGCATTGCATACACACAGCAGGACTATTTCAGCCAATTTTCACCAAATCACGTGGTTTTTCTGCTCTTTTCCGCCACCTTTGGTCAACTTCTGTATTGTTGTCTGATCTTTTGCATTAGTTCTGACCTTTGTACAAAAGTCCTATGGTTTTCTGTACACACGATCAGACTTTGCTCCATCGGAATTTTGTTGCCAGAAAGTTTGTCCGTTCGCACAGCCAACAAAAGTCCGATGAAAACCAAAAAAATTTGTCCGATGGAGCGTACACACGGTCGGATGTTGTTCCAAAACAGCTAATTTGCATGTTTGTTGTCAAAAAGTCTGATTGTGTGTACGGGCCTTTAGAGTAACACAGTGCTGTATTTCGCTAAAAATGGCCTGGTCATGAATAGGGGTAATTCTTCCGGCGGTCAAGTGGTTAACAAGTAACTGAAAACAGAGCAGAAATATTATGCAGGTTGGTTTTCAAAGTAACATAATCTAAATTCTATTTTTAGATATAAAAGTCCCCTTTTTGCCATGTATGGTTTACACATCAAAAAGGTTAAATTATGTCTTTCTGTAAACCTCCAAAAGTCCCCCAGCGAGCAATTTTATGCCATCCGGTGGCCCCGAGATATACGAGGAAATTGATTGCCTTTATACTAATGGAGGAAAAAATCTTCATAGCCAGGTCCTGGAAGACCCCCACAATTCCCTTTGAATTGGTGAAGGCCAAATAATGTGGATTATGGTTAATGAACATCTTTCTACTATCCTAACTGACAAACTTAAATTTCTTGAAAGAATTTGGGAGCTCTGGATCTGCTACTTAACCCCTTCAGGTCATTCGGCTACAGCGCGGACCTGCTTTGCCGGAAGGCCGTCAATAGACATCCTCCCCTTTGCACGGTCCTCAACGAGTCTCGGGCGATCGCAGATCGGAGTAAGGGGTAGATCCTGGCCCCTTACCACGTGATCAGCTGTCAGCCAATCAGCTGATCACGTGATCTAAACAGAAGATTGTTAATCTTTTTTTTTCTTCTCACGCTGACAGCGTGAGGAGAAAAAAAAAAGCCGATCACCGGCTTCTGTTGAAGGGACATCGGTCCCGAAGAGTAAGAGGCAAGCCGCCTCATATGTGCCCACCACTACTGCCTGTCAGTGCCACCTGCTAGTGGCACAAATGAGTGCCCACAATGTCACGAATCAGTGCCCACCAGTACATAAATGCCAGCAATCAGTGCCAGCTATCAATGCCCACGAGTGCCACCTATCAATGCCTACCAGTGGTGCCAATCAGCGCCTCATCAGTGCCACCTAGCAGTGCTGCCTATCAGTGTCACCTGCCAGTGCTGGTCAGTGTCCATCACTGCCACCCAGTGCCCATCACTGCCACCCATCAGTGCCATCTATCAATGCCCTTCAGTGCCGCCCATCAGTGCCACCCATCAGTGCCACCTCATCAGTGCCCACCAGTGCGGCCTCATCAGTGCCACCTTATCAGTGCCCATCAGTGCTGCCTATCAGTGCCCATCTGTGCCACCTTATCAGGGCCCATCAGTGCAGCTTATCAGTGCCCATCAGTGTAGCCTCATCAGCGTACATCAATGAAGGAGAAAAATTACCTGTTTGCAAAATTTATTAACAAAATATAAAACGGTTTTGCATTTTTTTTTTTTAAATCTGTCTTTTTTAATTTATTTAACAAAAAATAGAAAATCCAGAGGCGATCAAATACCACCAAAAGAAAGCTCTATTTGTGGAGGGAAAACAGTTTAAAATTGAATTTGGGTACAGTGTTGTATGACCGCGCAATTGTCATTCAAAGAGTGACAGCGCTAAAAGCCGAAAATTGATCTGGGCAGGAGGGGGGGTTTAGGTGCCCAGTAAGCAAGTGGTGAAAGGGGGGAATACACAGCACAACATGGCAATGTGCTCCTAGATAGAAGGGAATACTACTTTCCTACTTTCTCTACTCTGTTCTTTTCTTGGTTTACTTTTGTTCTAAATTGAAATATTACCTGAACATAACGCTCAGGAATGCCAACCTAGGAGCCTGAGATTTCTGGATTACTTCAGGTGGGTTATGTTTCATTATCAATGGTGTGCCCCTGAGTTAGCCATCTGTGTACATTGTAACACACAATAAAGCAAAAACTGCTGACATAGCACTACATCTAATATATACTCACTGGCCACTTTATTAGGTACATCTTGCTAGTATCAGGTTGGACCCCCTTCTTCAGAACTGCCTTCATTCTTCGTGGCATAGATTTAACAAGGTGTTGGAAACATTCCTCAGAGATATTGGTCCATACGGTAGTGACATGATGGCATCACGCAGTTGCTGCAGATTTGTCGGCTGCACATCCATGATGCAAATTTCCTGTTCCACCACATCCCAAAAGTGCTCTTTTGGATTAAGATCTGGTGACTGTGGGGGCCATTGGAGAACAGTGACCTCATTGTCATGTTCCTGCTGGAAGTAGCCATCAGAAGATGGGTACACTGTAGTCATAAGGGGGTGGACAGGGTCGGCAACAATACTTATGTGGGCCGTGGTGTTTAAAGAGGAAGTAAACCCTGATGAGTTTACTTCCTCTTTCATTCCCTGCAAAGGTAAAGCATAATGGACTACTATGCATCGCATAGTAGTCCATTATGTGTCACTTAACTGAAACAGGAGCCAGCGATGTCACCGCTGTCCCCTGTAGTCCGGCGCATCCATCTTCTCGGTGGGTCTCGCTGCTCCGCCGCTGTCATTCAGCGAAGCCGCAATGACGTTACTCCCGCGCATGCGCATGGGAGCCGCCACTCGCGGAATATCGCCGTTGACAGCGGTGTGCTCAGTGCGCCTGCGCGCCACTGTCTATGACGCATGCGTCATAGACAGTGGTGCCTGTCTTTCGGCAAATATCTCCTAAACCGTGTAGGTTTAGGAGATATTGCTTGGACCTACAGGTAAGCCTTAATCTAGGCTTACCTGTAGGTCAAAGTGGTTTGAAAGGGTTTACAACCACTTTAGACAATGCTTAATTGGTACTAAGGGGCCAAACGTGTACTAAGAAAACATCCCCCACACCATTACACCACCACCACCAGGCTGAACCATTGATACAAGGGAGGATGGATCCATGCTTTCATGTTGTTTACGCCAAATTCTGACCCGACCATCTGAATGTCCCATCTGAAATGGAGACTCATCAGACCAGGAAACATTTTTCCAAACTTCTATTGTCCAATTTTGGTGAGCCTGTGTGAATTATAGCCTCAGTTTCTTGTTCTTAGCTGACAGGAGTGGCACTCTGTGTGGTCTTCTGCTGCTGTAGCCCATCTGCTTCAAGGTCCGATGTGTCGTGTGTTCATAGATGGTATTTATATACCTTGGTTGGAACGAGTGGTTATTTCAGTTACTATTGCTCTTCTTTCATCTTGGACCAGTCTGCCCATTCCCCTCTGACTTCTGACATCAACAAGGCATTTTTGTCCACACAACTGTCGCCCATTTGATATTTTCACTTTTTCAGACCATTCTCTGTAAACCCTACTGATGGTTGTGCACGAAAATCCCAGTAAATCAGCAGTTTTAGAAATACTTAGACCAGCCTGTCTGGCACAATAACCATGCAATGTTCAAAGTCACTTAAACCCCCTTTCTTTCCCATTCTGATGCTCGGTTTGAACTTCAGCAAGTCATCTTCACCACGTCTAGATGCCTAAATGTATTGAGTTGCTGCCATGTGATTGGCTGATTAGCAGTTTGTGTTACCAAGCTATTGAACAGGTGTACCTAATAAAGTTACCGGTGAGTGTATATCAGATCCCAATAACAAAAGAGGAAAAAAAGAGGACTTTATAGGTTCCCACAAATAACCGCCAAATAAAGGGAATGAGTGCTAGAACTTTGTGTATAAAAAAATACAACGTTTGTTCATAATCCAAAAAATCTATATAAAAACATCATACATCCATAATGGATGTCAACTATATTCCCAAGTGGGGCAGCAGTGCATTTAACCTATACAAGTCTAGCTCAGAAATATACAACTGCAACAGAAGTAAACAAAATGCTCTGGTCCAGGTGGGATGGGGAATCCAGTTGTCAATCTTGATCTCTACGCGTTTCACCAGAGATGGCTTCTTCAGGTAATCCTACTTATATTAGAGAACAAATTACAATTACTTTCAAGGACTCCTACCTACAGTACAAATGCCATATCTAGTACTCACACATAAAGAGTTGAAAATATTCTCAGTCCAAACAGAGGAGTCCAGGCCACCCCAGAACTATCTGTGTACATTACTTTACACGAGGAGATACTATAGCCAGCCATTTAGGTAACACTTTAGCTGACTGCGTAACAGGGTGCTGAATTGTGGGAATAATCCCCAGAGTCCTGGGGATACAATGACTATCTCACTGTTATCCTTTGGAAACATTATTATTGTGTTGTATCCCCTCTATTTATATGATGCTTCTTCATTGTACTGTTGCTCTAAACCGAACAACAAACACTCAAGAAACTCAAGAAAAACTCAAGTTTGTCAGAGTTGAGCTTTAAAGGGCATGCAAGCCAATAAGATCCAGAGAAAGGCCCCCAAAAGAATGGATTTCCTATTTTATTTTTATAGTTTCTTTATAACTATCTCATCAGTAAACAGGCTACACTTGGCCTTCGTTGGCACCATCTCACAAAATAGAATTTCTACCCCTATTATTCAGAGTTTCTGACTGTTTTGAGTAACAGTCACCACAAACAAACTTACCAAGTTTTCCTATTATGAAACGTTTTATTAACTTATAACTGAAGATTTCTGGGCATGAATAAATGTTTTTCTTCTTCATGTTGTGATATGGCTGAACCAGAGTGACTCCATCTTTGTAAGTTGATATTTAATGATATGTAATGATAATGTATAATGTATGCCTCTGTATTAACCACACCCATGTTCTATGCAATGATTGGCTGATAAGGGTGCAGATAAAATGCAGCCCCTCCCACAATACACCAGACAACTGCTGAACTATAATCTTGGCTCATCTCTCTTCTTGTTGTCTTCTTAGTGCTGCAGTGTTAAGTAAAGGGTTTCGTGAGTATTGTAATTGCGTTAGTTATACCTCTAGCTGGTCTTTGTCAGGTATATAGAAATACCATTTTAATCACAACACTTCATTGTACTGTTGCTCTAAACTGAACAACAAAAACTCAAGAAATTCAAGAAAAACTCAAGTTTGTCAGAGTTGCGCTTTAAAGGGCATGCAAGCCAATAAGATCCAGAGAAAGGCCCCCAAAAGAATGAATTTCCTATTTTATTTTTATAGTTTCTTTATAACTATCTCATCAGTAAACAGGCTACACTTGGCCTTCGTTGGCACCATCTCACAAAATAGAATTTCTACCCCTATTATTCAAAGTTTCTGACTGTTTTGACTAACAGTCCCCACAAACAAACTTACCAAGTTTTCCTATTATGAAACATTTTGTTAACTTATAACTGAAGATTTCTGGGCATGAATAAATGTTTTTCTTCATCTTCTCTGAACTTCTGGAGTTTGAAGTTCAGTCGGCTTGCGGAAAGCGCTGCAAATGAATGAAGTGAGTTAATGGCGCCTTAAGTGGAAGGAGCAATTAGAGTCACGACGGAGTGCCTTTGTGTTAGGATGATTTATTTGCCTTGAAACTTCCTTTGTGCAGAAGAAGGAGCACTTCCTTTCATCATGAACTAAATATCTCACACGGACACATAAAGTGCTGGGACCTTCTTTTTATTTATAATAATGGCTGAATTTTCTGTTGTTAATGTGCATCTACTGTACATTATACAAAAGAATATGCTCATCGCACAAATGTTTTAAAAAAAAAAGTTATTGCTGACAATAAAGAGATTGTTATCAAAAGAATAAAACCTGAACCTTTGAATAGGGCTGAACATATGCTATAGTATATAGTGTATACCAAGAATATTGGGACACCTGCCTTTACATGCACATGATATTTAATGGCATCCCAGTCTTAGTCTGTAAGGTTCAATATTGAGTTGTCCCACCCCTATAACAGCTTCAACACTTCTGGGAAGGCCGTCCAAAAGGTTTAGGAGTGTGTCTATGGGAATGTTTGACCATTCTTCCAGAAGCGCATTTGTGAGGTCAGACACTAATGTGTAATAGAATGCCTGGCTTGAAGTCTCCATTCCAATTCATTCCAAATGTATTCTATAGGGTTGAGGTCAGGACTCTGAAGGCCAGTCAAGTTCCTCCGCCCCAAACTGTCAGAAACCATGAATCAGACTGCGCAGTATTCTGGAGCCAGAAGGAATATCGGCAAAGCAAGTCTTTAACAGGAACACAGGAGAGCGACTCTAGAGATGTGACCAAGGTAAAGACAGAGATCAACTGGGCTGGACGGCTTAAAGCGGTCTTGTACTCAATTTTCAAGTTGATATAATTTAATTCCCTTAGGACCATAGATGCTCAAATGACCTTTAAAAAAAAATAATAATGCCGTAATTACCTTTTAGTAGTAATTAGTTTCCTGACTTCCAGGCTCTCCTCCCGTGGGAGTAGGCGTGTTTATCGCCTTTCCCCGGCCTCGCAAAGCCCCCTGGGAGCTTTGTTAGAGTCTTCCCAGGAATCAGTGGGGAACGGCGTAATGCCGTAATCTCGTGAGATTTCGGAACCAAGACGCCGGTCACGTGACGAGGGCATGTCTGAAAAAGCCATTTTAGAAGTGGGCAGGCAATTATTTATTTGGCGCTGCTCGTTGGTGTCAATGAGCATGCGCAGGATCGAGCGGTGAAAGCTGGGAGCACAGCATTCACTGCATCCCGAAACTAAATGCTTGTGGGCTTCAAATGCCCAAAAGCAAAATGGAAACAGCCGGGAGTAAGTTTCATAACTTACATTTGCGCAAGAAATCGGCAAGCCGGGGAGAATAAAACTACAAGTAGTGAGTACTAGAATTACATGACAAACGAATTACAATGACACAGGAAAAAAAAAAGATAGGTCAGCGGAATCCCGCTTTAAGTAGGCAGGACTGGCGAGCAGGATATCATCAACAGCTGAGTCACTGTGGAGAGATAGGAGCTGGCAATTAGCCAACAGCTGAGCGGCCAGCTCAGAGAAGGAAGGGCTGAGCCCAGCCCTGACCCAAACTTGCTTATCCATGTCTTTATGGATCTTGCTTTGTGCACTGATGCACAGTCATGTTGGAACAGGAAGGGGTCATCCCAAAACTGTTCTCCCAAAGTTGGGAGCATGAAATTGTCCAAAATGTCTTAGTATGCTGACACCTTAAGAGTTCCCTTCACTGGAACTAAGGGGCCAAGCCCAACTCCTGAAAAACAAACCCCAAACCATTATTCCCCCCTCCACCAAATGATTTGGACCAGTGCACAATAGGCATGTGCACTGCCAAAAAATGTGTTTGTGTTAGTTTCATTTGTTTTTGTTTTTTGATTTTCCTTTTTTGAGTCATTCGTTATGATCACAATTCGTAAATTCGTAGATTCATGAATTCAAAAATTCGGAAATTTGAAATTTGGAAATCCGAAAAAAAACGAAAATTGGAAAAAATAACTAACTATTAAATTATAGGTATTGGGATTTCCTTTTAAATGTGTTTGTTAGTGAACGTAACAAATAAGAATTTATCTGAAGTTACAAATTATCTGAAATAACAATGCTGTATCTAAACAAATGTTTAGATACAAATTAATCATAAATAATAATAATAAAAAGTTATTATTGTTATTTATTATTATTAATTCATTATGTTCCATTTGTTTAGATGCGGCATAGATATTTTGGCTAATTTGTAACTTCAGATAAATTTGTATTCAGTACATTCACTAACAGAAACATTTTAAAGGAAATTCCAATAGCTATAATTTAATAGTTATTAATAGTTAAGTTATTATTAGTTAATTATTATTTCAGATTTCCGAATTTTAGAATTTCCAAATTTGAGAATTTCTGAATTTATGACTTTACAAATTTATGAATTTACAAATGTACGAATGTACAAATTTAAGAATTTACAAATGTACGAATTTACTCATTTTTGAATATTCGGAAAAATTTGTTAAAAGGGTTTTTGCTAATTTGGATATTTCCGAATTAACGAATTTGACAAAATTTGTTAAAAAACTAATTCAGAATGAAATTAATTGCACATGTCTAGTGCACAAAGCAAGGTCCATAAAGACATGGATGAGCTCAGAAAACCAACTGTTTTGAAGAAAGAATTAAAAAATGCATTAACATTTTTTTAAGCAAAAAAACCTTAAAGCGGGAGTCCACCGGGACTCCGCGTTTTTTTTTTTTTTTAAAAGCCAGCAGCTACAAATACTGCAGCTGCTGACTTTTAAAATAGTGACACTTACCTGTCCAGCGCGCCCGCGATGTCGGCACCCGAAGCCGATCTCTAGGTCGCCTGTCGGGTCCTGCCGTCGCCATCTTGGGTATGGGAATCAGGAAATGGAGCCTTTCGGCTTCATTTCCCGGTTCCCTACTGCGCATGCGCGAATCGCGCTGCGCAATAAGGACGCTCTCGCTGCCTCTGGGATCTGTGTGTTTCCCAGCAGGCAGCGGGGCACTTGCGAGAAGGGGCGGGCACTTGCGGAAAGGGGCGTACGTTACGCCCCTTTCTGCAGAGAGCTATCCCGGAAGTGGGTGCAGTTACCTGGATTATCCAGGTAACTGCACCCCCCTCCCCCCTGAAAGGTGCCGATTGTGGCACCGGAGGGGGGGAGGGTTCCGATGAGCGGAAGGTCCACTTTAGGGTGGACCTCCGCTTTAAAGTATGTTTAAAGGAGACATATGGGCTTAAAAAAAAATTGTTGGCTTTTACCTTATGCTGATCTGGCGCCCTTATGATTGTTTTACATAATCTTCAGGTAGAGGGTGTCATAGACAATAGTCAGTGTTGATATTCACAGTAAAATTAGCAAAGTTTATTTTTGCTGTCTGTGTACTATTAAGGACATTTCCATTCACTTCTTGTCCTAAAGACACAAAAGAAAATCACCCAGAGGGAGTAAAATTCCCCTCTTGGTCAACTGTCCCCAGAACTGGTGTCCCCACTAGAAGACTTCCTATCTCTGTTTCTGGAGACAACTCCAAACTTTATTTCTTGGTGATAATGTTAACCAACACAAATATACAACCCTTCCTCATTCTATCCAAAAACTTCAAGAAAAGTTTTGCTTAGAGATATTCTTTAACTGCTTCTGGACCGCCCACCACACATTTACTGTGGGATTCATGTACCTGTATGTCATGTTTTTTTTCTGGGTCTGGGGCGCAAACCGCAGAGGGGATCAAATATCACCAAAAGAATGCTCTATTTGTGGGGGGACAAAAAGGACATAAATTTTGTTTGTGTACAACGTCACACTTGTCAGTTAAAGCGACGCAGTGCCGTATCGCAAAAAATGGCCTGGTCATTAAGGTGGATGAAACCTTTCCGGGCTGTAGAGCTTAAGTCTAGTTGGCACATGGATATAATTTAAGACAAAACATACTTAGGACTATGTTATGGGAAAGTTCCCCAAAAGGTTTTTTTTTTAGCAGCAAAGTAAATAAATAGCACAAAAACTAAAAAGAGCGCACACCAGCCCTAGTGCATTAATGTTTATTTAACTCAGTAAAAGATTAAAAAAGCCAGGTATATCACTCACAAACATCCGTTGAATGGTTGCATTGACAATTAAAGCCTCCACTGTTGCCTCCTTCCCCGATTTTAAGCTCCCTGCAGCAGCTGGCAATGTGGATGGTTAAGCACTCAGTTCGCTTGCTAGCTGCAGGTACACTATCTCTCTCTCCACGCCTCACACGCACGGACCTGCCGGCTATGGATGACGTCACTCGCAACGGGGGGCGGATCTATCGACGTGTGTGCTGGCTCTGACGCTTGCTCTGACTGACTGTTCCCACGACAACATGTTTTGGAGGCGTGGCCTCCTTCTTCAGGTGACGCCCTATATAAAAGTAAATAAATAGTAGATGTAATTGGAAAAACACATTCTTTATTAAAAATGAATGGCATATAGTGTTTCCACAAAAGTTAAAATATGAGCTCTAAAGGGGGCATGCCCCAAAGTGCAGAGAATGCAAACACAAATTTGTACATAATATTATATGACAACATGTCTAAGGTAAGACAAAGACTGACGTGTTGCGACCCATTTTGTTGGGGCTTCTTCAGAGGATAGGTTTGCTAAAGAGAGACTACATTTATCACATCAGGTTGAAAGATGCATGAAAGGCTACATGTGCACAAAGTGGCCATTTCCCACATTTTGTCCGATTTTGTCCGAAACTGGTGTTGCATACGCACGGTCAGACAAAGTTGTCGGAAAATCCGATCGTTTGTAAAGTGATGACGTTATTTCATTACGACGAGATTACGTTCAGGCTAGTAGCCAATGGCTTTGGTCTAGGAATTTGATCTGAGCATGCGTGTCACTTTGTCCGATCGAAATTCTCTACACACGATCGGACAAAGTCCGATTGGATCATGTTGTCGGAAAATTTTATAGCCCAGCTCTAAAACTTTGTCGGTCGGATATTCCGACGGAAACAGTCCGATGGAGCCCACACATGGTCGGATTATCCGACAACACGGTCCGATCGGACATTTTCCATCGGAATGTCCGACTGTGTGTACAAGGGCTAAGAGCTATCAAATGATCCTGTGTGATTCAAGGTCAGATAAAACCTCAGCAGGAGACGACAATTCACTGAGTGCAGCTTACAAGGAGTGCCACGTTTATATACCCCCAAGGGCACACAGCACTACTACTTCTCCTTATATGTGTCTTTCCCATGCTACATATTTAGACTAGTCCCATTAAAAAAATAAATTTGGTCACGGATTTATAGATACAGATCTGCATTTATTTGTGTCTTTTATATTTTCCTAGAGTTCCGTTTTAAAAGTATATTGTCACATAATTAAAAACGAGCCCTAATGAACAAAAAATTACTAGTAGCTCTCCGCCGGTGTTGTATTTCTTTTGTTCATTGTCCAATTCTTTTATGATTTTATGTTGTCACCTTGTCATGGTATCCTAAAAAAAAAAAAAAAAAATATTTACAGTGAATGCATAGTGGGACAGGAAGGTATTAATTTGCGGGCCTCTATCCGACTTACTAAACTTAATAAAAACAACATGTTATCATGACACCATTTGAAAAAGAAAAACCCTGCAGTGACTCTCTGAAGGTCAAACGGGACATCTGGCCATTACGCAGTAATTACTGTTTCATGATTTCAGAAATGATTGCAGAGTAGATTACATTAGAGTAAATTAGGCATTTCTGTCTAACATTACCCACCTTTTTCCCCCGTCAATCATTTTATTATTTCACACCGAGTGTTAAAATAACAGTTATCCTTCACAGCCCTGGTGCTTAATCCCACGGCTATAAGTGCTTTCCAGAAGAAGAAAAGAATTTTAACAATGTGCTGAATGCCAAAAACATTTTTTTGTGACAGATTTATGCTAAAATAGCCACATTATGCTTTTAACATTTGTAAGGCATATTCAGCAAACTGTTATTGACAAAAAAAAAAAGTTTCTGTTACACTCTGTGAAGTGTGGCCAGCTTTGGGACTAAGAAAACTTGAGGAGTAGCTCGGAACCATCAACAATCAAGGACAGAAGGCCAATGTCAACTGAAAGTGGTATTTCAGCTTTGGGCATGAAACTTGAGTCATGAAACTTTGTATGCCGTGTACATACGACTGGACTTTGACGGACTAGGTCCAACGGAACAAATACGCTGGCCAATTCGATCGTGTGTGGGCTTTATCGGACCTTTGCTGTCTAAAAATCAGACGGACTTTAGATTTAAAACATGTTTCAAATCTTTCCGACGGACTCGAGTCCGGGCGAAAAATCCGTTTGTCTGTATGCTAGTCCGACGGATGAAAACTGACTCTAGGGCAGCTATTGGCTACTGGCTATGAACTTATTTACTTATTCTAGTTCGGTCGTATGTCATCACATTTGAATCCATCGGACTTTGGTGTGATTGTGTGTGGCCAAGTCTGTTCGTTGGGAAAGTCCCTCGGAACTCCGCCGAAAGTCCGTCGGGAAGACCATCGGAACTAGTCCATCTAAAAGTCTGGTCATGTGTACGCAGCATTGCAGTATGATTTTTAGTCTTTACACCAAAAAAGCCATAATGCCATATAATTTTCCCACTGATATAATGTCCATGTATCTCCTTGCAGTGGGACACTGTAGAGAATCTCTTTGGAGTGCATGATATCACCCATGGCAAAAAATTTAACCACTTCAATACCTACCTTTAGTAATATGACATCTGCAGATGGGATCTCCCATCCTAGGCGGGCACCATATGACGTCCTCAGCTTGCCAGCTGTGTAGGGGGTGCACGCCGCTGCTTCACCGAGGAGCCGATGCACGTGCCCAACGGCTGTGATGTCTGCCAGGCACCCGTGATCATTCGTCACAGAGCAGTGATTACTGCTCTGTCACTCATCACCAGAGACACTCGTTTGAGCATCAGAAGATCAGGTTCACCCAGCAAAGCGGAACGGAGTGACGGAGCCAGTTGACGGAAGAGCAAGCTACAGTCACCGGACCGAAGCTACTACACCGAGTTACGATCCAGTTGGTAAGCAGGTCAAAACCCACAGTTTGTTAACTTTCACACTCAGATAGACTCATACACAGGCCTCACTGGGATCTATAGTTCCACGGAGGAGGGGCCGAGTAACTGACACTAAGCAGGTCTGAGGCCTATCTACGTTTCCGAGTTTTGTAACATAGTTGCTAAAGTTACACCCGGAGCACCTTTACCTCAACTTAACTTACTTTAATCTGTGGATTACAAAGAGTTACTTTAGCTAGCGAAGACAAGAAGATCAAAGACCAAGTACTTTAAGTGAGATCTCACGAATAGCTTTAAAAGTAGGGGGAGCTCCCAGGTGTGTATATATATATATATATATATATATATTGTTGCCAATTGTTTGTGTTAAAATTTGTTGTACTGTCGTCCTATGTTGGGATGACAGCATAACTACTGTAATCACACTTTGAAATATATTTACAGTAAAATACATTTGGTTAAGTATCCGGTTGTGTGGAGTGTTGTTTTCTCCCAGCAGGTGGAGCCAGTGAATCCTGAGGTTACAATACAGGTATATTGCATCACATTATATCGTACTGTATTGCATTGCACCACCACTGTGTCAAGGGGACTGAGTCCATTCAGGGGGGTTCATTAGCAGAGTGCAGGCCCAAATCTAAATTCAGCCGCTCCTTCAGAGGTAAGTGCTACATGTACTTCAAAAGAAGTAAAATCACTTTTATTACTCTTTGAATAAACATAAAACATGTGTTTTCTAGTACATACTAAACAAATTAAGAACAAAAAAAAAATATTCAGACATCTTTGAATCTAAAAGTAGAACTCTAGCCTTATTTAACAGTTTGGGGAAGAGGTTGGACCTCCCAATGTTTTTCTTGTTGTTTGTGTCCCCACTGAGTGGATTTTTTTTCACTTACCTCTTGTTCCAGAGACATAACAGGAAGAAGCCTGTCTTTAATTTAAAGGTAATTCATGTAATTACAATAGTCATGAGAACATGAGCGGCCATTGGTCATTTTTTTAAAATCTCTTATTTTGGTGAAAATTGTCCTAGTTTGGGTTCTGAAAAAAATTTGACTGAAGTTCCACTTTACCTTTTGTCATGAAGTGTAAAAAAAAAATCTATTTACATACCATCTTTACAGTGCAAGTTTTCTATTGCTGGTACTTGTTTTGCTTCCACCAACTCCAGAGAGGAATATGGCATATTATTGTATTACAAGGTGTTATGTAAGCAGCTGAAATAGTACTTTATTCTCAGATTCTTTTCATTGCCTTTACATTAGATGCCGCATTTTGCTGGGATAATAGCTTGACCCCTAGGATTTCAAGCTGGTTAGCTTCAGCAGGGAAAACAATAAGCTGCTATCTTGCAGGATAAGACAGTCTTAAACAAAAAGTAATTATTAGTGAATTCTTTCACAAATAATTTTATAATCATAGAAGCAATATGAGGAGGACAGGAAGAAATTAAGACATTAAGGAAGTCATAGATTTTAAATGGTCATTTTTGTAACAGAGGCCATTGTAATAGAATGGTGTAGGCGGGTGCAGTCTGTATTCCCCACTATAGATGGCGCTCGACCAAAGTAGCAATGCAGGAGAGAGGAAGTTGTGAGGAATATGATTCCTCTATGACTTTCTGCGGTCAAAGAAAGACAGCTGTCCGAATGGACGCTTGTGCCCACGTAACTTTGGTGGCCATCTTGGGTCAGGAAGAAACTAATTAAAACTCTGGGGTTTGGTGCACTTTATTAGATTTCTCGTCTGGCAGGGACTGTGCTTAGTGGCAGGGAAAGGTTCCTGAAGAGCAGGGAAAATGCAGGGACTACGCCATTTCTCATAGGAAGCCTCCTATTTGGGTGTGGACCAGCTAGGCAACATTCCCGCCCCTCGCTGGAGAAGCTGTCGGCATCATTCCAAGCTGCTCTTTGTAAGTGCCAATGGTCAGCTGTGCCTTCCCACCGGGACTTTGCTGGGACTTTCACAATATACTGTTCTCTCCCACCTCTGGCTCTGAGTGTATTCTTTGCTGCGCTGCACCCTACCCACAATGGCACCTTGCTTCCTATAGGAACACTATCACAGGGTAGGTCTCTTGGGTGGGTTCAGATCCTTTCAGCAATTATCTATACCTTTCAAAAGTGACGCCACACGTTTCTGTAGTTTACAGAAATATTAAAAGAGGTGACAGGTCCCCTTTGCACAAGGTCATGCAACAGGAGTTTCTGGGAGGATCTGCAGAAGTTGTTTTTGACAAGCCCCGCAAAGTAAGAGCCATAGGCTGGGTGTATGGGACCTCAATGTTCATCGAGCAGTGGAATTTCCAAATCATTATGAGAAAGGAGGCATGTGTACTGCTCTGTATGGAAAAGGCCTTCTGTAGTCCTTGCTCATGTGGTATGCTCCTGTGATTAAAAACATGTAAACAGTGCTGCGCAAAAAATATATTAAACGTACATAATCTATGGGAGACAATCCGAAAAGGTGCAAGTGGATAGATGTGGATCAATAGGTCTGATATTCAGTGATCCCTTCACCACATAAAAGGATGGCCTCTCACCTCCAACCTTCGACCTAAAAGGTCACTATGCAGTAAACGATTGGTAGGATCCACACATCTTACGATCATCTATCTATTGCCAATCACTATACTGTGAACGAACGGTGAAGCCAACAGGTCCTCGTGTCAACCTTCAGAATCCAAACAAACAGTCACTTCCTGTACAAGTCTTTAGGTTGTTCTGAGGTAATAATAAACAGGTGCGTGACCCATGTTTGGTCACTAAATGGCTCTGGTACGAAACCACAGTAATGTCCATATACCTTACATTACAGCGTGCATAATCACATCAATAGGCAAGGATGTCAGCGCTAAACTACATTCGTAATTGTTGGCCAACATTTGTGTGACCATGTGTATGCAAGACAAGTTGGAGCCAACAACCTTCAAACAAAATTCCACGGTTTTGTTGTCGGAAAGTAGGATCATGTGTAAGAGGCATGAGTCTAAAGTGTAGCATCCATAGCGACCCATAAGAATCCACATTGTACTGATATGGCTTCAGCAAAGGCTCTGATTGGTTGGTTGTTTACTGTAATTCTATTTTGATGGTAACTTAAGCAGAACTGTCCAAGTATTTGCTTGCAAATTGGGCTTAGGCATTTAGATTTGTTTTACTCTTAGGCGCAAAAGGAGTTAACCTGTTGTGATCAGCTCCTTCTCCTGCTTTAGTGTGCACACTTTTCCAAATGAATGATTTATGCAAAAATAATGTAAGGTGCAAAACAATTGATCAGCAGAGGAAGACACTGGCTGTGTACTTAGAGTGTTGCTCACTGATAAGGAAAATAAGAAGAAAACAGCGCTAATAGGAAAACAAAAACAAAACAAACATCAAGCAGCAATTCTCCTGTATGACATAATTACAGTATAGCAATAATATAAAAAATATAATTGCGCTAATGATCATCAATACATTAAATTAAAATCAATAAAAGTTGAAGAGTTCATTAAGTTGGAAACCCAATCAGTCCATATAAAAATCCACCAGTGATTAAGATAGTGAGTCTTGATTATCCCTGATGATAAATCCACCATCAACCACCTCATGTGAACAATGCCGCCACCAACAGTAGAATTAGCGGCTTACCAGCTCCAGTTGATCCCCCGTTACAAGGGATCAAACAACTCCTATAGCTTATAATCCAGCCTGGGCCTTTCTCCTGGTAATGCCATTCTCCTGTACCCGGGACATCACTCTTTGAAGTGGTTGTGGAATGTACCAAAAACAACAAAAAGGCTTTACATAGCATAAAACCTTTTAGGTATTTATTAAATTGTAAAGTAATGCGCTTACAGCAATGGGAATAGATAAAAGCATTACGTTTTGTGTACCGGCCGACGCACAACCAAACAGACCCGTCCTTCCGGGGACACAAGGGGATAGCTGACGCATTGCTACTCGTCAGGGATGACAGTTTCGTCAGAGATGACATCGTTCAGTGGCACGCTGGACACTCTGGTGGATTTTTATATGGACTGATTAGAATTTTTATTTCATGTATTTATGATCATAAGCGCGGTGCTCACTGATATTTACCACATTTGAGGTGCAGGATGTGTATTAAGGAGGTCAGCTGCTGAAGTACTTCCTTCTAAGGCTGCTTTTACACTGAAAGTGCCGGGCGTTAGCGCCAAAGCACTGCTCGTTTTAGCTGCACATTAGAGCTACACTTTTTGGCCACTAGTGGGGTGCTTTTAACCCCCAAAAAGCGTTAAAAACTCCCGTTTTGCAGCGCTTTAAAAACGCTTTTAAAGGGCTTTCAAAGCACTGCCGATTCATTCTAATGGGCAGCACGTTTTGGGGGCACTAAATAGAGCCCTCCCAACCCGCCCCAAAGATGCTGCTTGCAGGCCTTTTTGGAACGTCCCACAAGTGCACCGCCCCAGTGTGAAAAGACACACTGGAATGAGTGGGAGGCGATTTTCAGGCACTTAGTAGAGGCTATTTCAAGCACTAATGCACCTGAAAAACCGCCCCAGTGTGAAAGGAGTCTAATGCCGTGTACGCACTATGGGAATTTCGACCAGCAAAAGACCGATGAGAGCTTTTCATCGGAAAATGGGATAGTGTATATGCTCCATGTGAATTTAGCTGGCCGAATTACCGGCAGGAAAAAATTGAGAGCATGCTCTCAATTTTTCAGACGGAAAAACGTTCTATCTGAAATTCTGATTGTGTGTATGCAATTTCCGATGCACAAAAACTCACGCATACTCAGATTCAACTGCAAGACAAAAGCTATCTGCTACTGGGTATTGAACTTCTTTTTCTAATCCCGTAGTACTTGTCATACCTCACCGTGTTCTTGACGAATTTGGTGTGACCATGCGTATGCAAGACAGCTTGAGCCAAATCCCGTCGGAATTCCATTGGGAAAATCATCAGAGCTTTTTCCGACCAACATTCCGATCGTGTGTACGGGGCATAATGGTTTTCATGTCCTAAGGAGGACTACAGGGGAGTAATGCAGAAGTCTACTATAGGAGACTGAGGTAAAGCTTGATAGAATATAGAGACAACTTTTTATTTTCTACAACAGAGGTAGATTAATGGTATATTGGTACATAGCGAAGCTGAAATATAAAAAAGGAAACTTTGCTTAGGCAAAAAAGGCTGTTCACTTTGCAGGGACATTTTCCCTTAGCTTAGTGAGAGTGATGAAAATTCACTTTGCAAAGAGTACAAAATGCAAGAAAAATATAACTTTTTTATTGCTTGCACATTACCTTGCAAAATGAAAAGCTTACTGACTGTATATGCCTTTAGTAAATCAGTGCCATTGCATAACAAAGATTATAACTCTCTCCTGTGTACAATGTAAAATGGAGCAAAACAACATAAATGTGATCTAATAATTGTTATCAAGATGAAAGCAATAATCACAATTCCAAAACTGCCATACATTCCATGCCCAAAACACGAGCTTAACACTTCTAATTGCTGCAGCATTGTAATTTTGCAAACAGAACATAAGTAGCAAATGCATTAGGCAGAAAAATAAATAAATACATCTTAAAAGGGTAGGAAACCAAAAGTTGAATGCACAAAACATATTTGATCAAATAACTAATTTAATCTTTAATCCTACAATATTTTAATAAATCCCACAGCTGTTAAAAAACTCTTATTAATAAACTTGTTAACAAGAATAATTTCCTTCCCAGTCTCGTCATCCCTTTAACTGAATGTTTACATTGGGGGGGGGGGGGGGGGCACAGGAAGGATTGCCTGATCATGTGCCCACTGTGATTGGCTGTCATTACTATAGACTGAGAGCTGTCTGTGTGGGGAGCGTACAGTGTGTACAGAGTATTCTCAGAACAATCCTTTTTTTTTCTCACAAATAAAGCTTTCTTTTGGTAGTATTTGATCACCTCTGCGGTTTTTATTTTTTGCGCAGTAAACAATAAATGTTGCCATATATATATATATATATATATATATATATATATATATATATATATATATATATATATAGTGGGGATCGAAAGTTTGGGCACCCCAGGTAAAAATGTGTATTAATGAGTATACCGAAGCCGAGGAAAGATGGGAAAATCTCCAAATGGCATCAAATTACAGATTAGACATTCTTATAATATGTCAAAAAAAGTTAGATTTTATTTCCATCATTTACACTTTCAAAATTACAGAAAACAAAAAAATGGCATCTGCAAAAGTTTGGGCACCCTGCAGAATTTATAGCATGCACTGCCCCCTTTGGCAAGTATCACAGCTTGTAAACGCTTTTTGTAGCCAGCCAAGAGTCTTTCAATTCTTGTTTGAAGTATTGTATATATATATATATATATATATATATATATATATATATATATATATAAAACAATATATTTTTTTGCTTTTTGCTTTATTACATATTCAAAAAAAAAAAAAAATCTTCATCAGTTTAGGCCAATATGTATTCTTCTACATATTTTTGGTAAAAAAATAAATAAATTGCAATAGCGTATATTGATTAGGTTGCGCAAAAGTTAAAGTGTAAAGTGTCTACAAAATAGGGGATAGATTTATGGCAGTTTTATAATTATTATTATTATTATTTTTTTACTAGTAATGGCCATGATCAGCAATTTTTAGTGGAACTGCAGCATTGCGGCGGACAGATTGGACACTTTTGATACTTTTTTGGGACCATTGACCATTGCTCTAAAAATGCACTGATTACTGTATAAATTACACTGGCAGGGAAGGGGTTAACACTAGGGGGTGCTCAAGGGTTAGGTGTTCCCTGGAAGGTGTTTCTAACTGTATGGGGGGACTGACTGGAGGAGGAGAGAGATTTCTGTTCTTGATCACTAGACAGACGATCACTCTCTACTTCTCTTTACATTGACAGATCCCTGTTCTGGCTCTCTGTGTAGCGATTGCGGGTGGATGGTGGACATCGTGGCCGCCGGCCACGTCCATCGGCTTCCCCGCGTGCAGCTGGCGTGCACCTGCTATAGCTGTTAAAGGGACCGATGTACAGCTATGGCGATATGCGGAAATGAGCTGACCTGCCACAGTATAATGACGGCGGCTGGTCGGCAATCGATTAAAGGCCACGTTCACATTTTCAAGCATCATTTGTAGCATATACAGAACATTTTACAGCAAAAATGACATTTTTAAAGAAAAAAAAATTCCATCTAAAATGACTCGCAGTTACAATTCTCGGCATCCGGCTATTAAAAATTAAAGAAAAAAAAGGCATGAGGTCCCCCCCAAAATCCATACCATGCCCTTATCAGAGCATGTAGCCTGACAGGTCAGGAAAGGGAGGGGGGATGAGGGAGTGTCCCCCTCCTGAGCCATACCAGGCCACATGCCCTCAACATGGGTGCGTTCAGGCGGGGGGGCTCTGTCCCCCCACCCCAAAGCACCTTGCCCCATGTTGATGGTGACAAGGGCCTCTTCCTGACAGCCCCGGCCTGTGGTTGTCACGGTTTGTGGGTAGGGGACTTATTGGAATCTAGAACAAGGGGGCATCCAGATCCCGCCCCCCTATGTGAATACGTATCTGGTGCCACATGCCCTCAACATGAGGACAAGGGCCTCTTCCGACAACACTGGTCTGTGGTTGCTGAAGTTTGCGGGTGGGGGTCTTATCGGAATCTGGAAGCCCCCCTTTGACAAGGGGCCCCCCAGATCCCCCCACCCCATGTGAATGGGTATCGGGTACATCGTACCCTTACCCATTCACCAAAAATGTGTCAAAAGTAAGAAAAACAGGAGATATATTTTGACAAATCCTTTATTTAAAAAGAAAAAAGGTGTCCCCTGATGTAAATCCACCATGAATCACAACGTCCACCAGGCGATGTACCTGATACCCAGTCACGCGGTGGGGGGGATCTGGGGGCCGATAAGCCCCCTACCCGCAAACCCACCAACCACAGGCCAGGATTGTGGGGAAGAGGCACTTGTCCCCCCATGTTGAGGGCATGTGGCCTGGTATGGTTTAGGAGGGGGGGTGCTCGCTCATTCCCCCCTTAACCTGACCTTCCAGGCTGCATGCTCAGATAAGGGTTTGCTATGGATTTTGGGGGGACCCCACTCCCTTTTTTTCTTTATTTTTTAATAGCCAGGTGCCGGAAATTGTAACCGTAAGTCATTTTAAATGGAATTGTTTTCTTTAGAAATTACAGTTTTGTTGTAGTATGTTCTGTATATGCTACAAGCGTACCACTTTACAGGCACATTAAGGGGGGGGGGGGGGGGCAGGCACAATGTTTATAGGAATTATTAATTTTCACTGTTGCACTTTAAGCATCATTAAAATCACTGCTGAAAAAAACTTTTTACATTTTTTTACATTTTTTTTTTTTTTTTATTGATACATGTCCCCCAGGGCAGTATCCAGACCATCATTCATATAAGCCTTAAAAATGGGTACTTTTGATTTTTCCTGTTCGGCTCCCATAGACGTCAATGGAGTTCTCTGTTCGGGTTAGAACATTTCCCCTATTCGCGAGATCTGCTGTGAACTGAACAGGGGGGTGTTCGGCCCATCCATAAATAGGATTAGTGTTTTTTGGCATAAGAATAGATCCAGGAAATTCAGAATTTCTCAGGAGCATCTTAAAGCCGATTGCAACCTCAAAAAACTACCAGAAGTGACTCTACTTTTGCCTTCCCCATTGTTGGGTTGTGAAATGTCTCGGCCCTTTAAATCTCAATGTTTCAAAAGATCTAGGTTTTGCTCACCCTTACTAAAGACCGCATTCTAGAATGAAGTGGCTTGTCTGTATACCTATTTGGTTTTGTAAAGTGTGGGCCTAGCCTGGTGGGTTGCAGCAAAATCTTATGCCGCATACACATGAGCGTACTTTGACGGACTAGGTCCGACGGTCTTTCCAACTGACTTTCGGCGGAGTTCCGATGGACTTTCCGAATGAACGGACTTGGCCACACACAATCACACCAAAGTCCGATGGATTCGAACGTGATGACGTACGACCGGACTAGAATAAGGAAGTTCATAGCCAGTAGCCAATAGCTGCCCTAGCGTTGGTTTTTGTCTGTCGGACTAGCATACACACGAGCGGATTTCTCAATAGGAACTGGGTCCCTCGGAGTTCCGGCGAAAAAATTTGAAACATGTTCTATTTCTAAAGTCTGTCAGATTTTTGAACAGCAAAGGTCCGATGGAGCCCACACACGATCGAATTGTTCGCCGGGTTCATTCCGTCGGATCTTTGCTGTCAAAAAGTCCAGTCGTGTGTACGCTGCATTACAGCTTGTGCCCATGTGGATGCTTTTTACGGTTTCACTGCCCGGCATGCTGAACATAGACATGTACGCACATCATAAACATTGTTTGCCGTTATTGGCTGAGGACATGTAAACTTGAGTAAAGGACGCGTAAAGTTGCTGAAAGTTACATTTAATGAGCTAAATATATTACTTATCACAGGAAAAAGAACACAAGCCTTACATTTCTCCAATGTTCTGTAGGCATTGCACCCCACAAGGAGCAGTTGAGGCTCGACTTGTGAAATATTACTGAATACCAGAGGCATCCGTCTTTTTAACTTTAAAACACCCTGACCTAGTTTTGTCTGGGATAAGCTTAAATTTTAATGCCTGCCTACAACACAGAAATGACTGCATATTCTGAAATATCTATTGTTTAGGTAGCAGAGAATCTCTCCTTGGAGAAGGACAAAAACGAGAGAAAAGGACAGTTTCCTCCACTGAAAGTGCTACGTTTTGCTAAGTCAGTATCGTTCTGGGACTTGTTGACAGGTAGGAGGGGAGGCCGGCTCTGTGCTGCCTTATTATAGGAAGAAAGATTTTCTGACCTAGTGAATCGAAAGATGGTATTGTTGATTGTGATGGTGGCATTTTAAATGATGATAGCCATAGCGTCTACTCTTCAGGTTGTCAGCCAAATCATTTTTTCATGCACAAGGTCAGCAAATTCTTTTTTGTTCACTGAACTCTTTGTGAGCCCCATATATTAATGTCAATATTTTGTGCGCCGTCAATAGCATTACATCAAGGTGGCTCCATAACAGGCCAAAGATGTCACTTTTCTGAGTTCAATCCAATTTACATTGTGCTCAATCTATTGTACACAAGATTTCTAGATGTAGTCTCTGAAAGAGTGTGCATTTAGTAAGTGTATAGATAGTTAGTATACATTTATCAGAGTACAACGTGGGCATACAGCTTGAAAATATAAAATTAAATTAAAAGAAAATGATCCATTTTTCTATATATCTATTTCTTAATCTATATAAAAAAATAAAAAATAAAGTATAGTTCCCCATGTAAAGCCAATATTACATTTTTTTATAGCTTGCTTGAACATTCTCAGTAGAAATATTCTCTGTAGTCTGAACTTGTTTGCCCTTGTACACACGGTCGGAGATTCCGACAACCAAATCTGTCTGAGTAATTCTGACGGATTAATTCCGGAAGAGGTCCGGAAGTGATGTTGCATACACACGGTCGGACTAAATTGTCGGAAAATCCGATTGTACATAACGTGATAACGTTATTTCGTTACAATGGGACTACGTTCAGGCTAGTAGCCAATAGCTTTGGTCTAGGAATTTGATCTGAGTATGCATGGCACTTTGTCCGTCGGAGTAGGCTACACATGATCGGAGTATGTCCGATCGGAGCATTTTGTCTGAAAATTTTACCGGCAAGTTGGAAAACTTGGTCCGTCGGATATTCCGACCGAAACAGTCCGATGCAGACCACACACAGTCGGAATATCCGACAAAACGGCCCGATAGGACACATTCAGTCGGAATCTCCGACCATGTGTACAAGGGCTTTGATGGTGCACAGCTGCCACTATGGCTATTTCAATTATAAAAGCAAAAGGAGCAACTACCCCAGACCCCCTAGTCCTGAGGTCCCACTAACCACTTAACCTCTCTGGTGGTATGATTAGTTCTGGTTTTAGGTGCTGAAAGCGGTACAATTATTTTGCATGGAAATTTGGCGTTTTATATTGTAGTCCTGTAATTCTTAGGAATAACTCTCTTAAATCTGTTCAAACCAGAGTCTAGCAGACATCCCGGGTATGATAAAGTTTATAATATAATAAAGAATAATAATCAAATTGTAATCAAATCCTAAAACACTGAAAAAGGGACACTTTCTAGTTGCTATGGACAAAAATCAAATATTGATATTGAAAAAAAAAACAGTATTTATAATATAAAAGTGCAAGCAGGGCACTGCACAGACCACTAGGGAGGGACAAAGGGGGTTGGGCATTTTTTTTTATACAGTACTGTAATCTGTAAGATTACAGTACTGTGTGTGTTTTGTGTCTTTTTACTTTTTTGAATTTGGCGCCAATCTCCGCTCCCGTGCGCCGTAACGTTGCAGGGAACGGAGCTCGCCGGCATTCGGGCACTGTGTGAATCGAGCGGAGGACAGCTCGCACACACAGCGCGGATGACATCGCTGGATCCAGGGGACAAGTAACTCCCTGTGTCCTCCCTGTATCCAGCGATGCGATCCCGAGTCTGGCTGGGGGTTACCGCTCGTGGAACTAAAATCCCAACCCGAGCCAGACTCGGGATCACCCCTAGGGAGGTTAAGGACCAAGCCTATTTTTCAAACTCTGTGTTTACAAGTTAAAATATTTTTTTATTTTTTTCTATATAATTACTTATAAAAAAAAATCTATATAATGTTTGGGGGTTCTAACACCCTAGAGAATAAAATGGCGGCTATTGCAATACTTTGTCACACCGTATTTGTGCAGCGGTCATACAAACACCCTTTTTTTGGAAAAAATACACTTTTTTGAATAAAAAAAATAAGAGAACAGTAAAGTTAGCCCAATTTTTTTATATTGTGAAAAATAACGTTATGCCAAGTAAATTGATACCCAACATGTCACACTTCAAAATTGCGTCCGATCGTGGAATGGCGACAAACTTTTACCCTTAAAAATCTCCATAGGCGAAGTTTAAAAATGCCTACAGGTTACTAGTTTTGAGTTAAAGAGGAGACCTAGGGCTAGAATAATTGCTTTTACGATCACGGCAATACCTCACATATGTGGTTTTCATATGCGGGTGCTACTCATGTATGCGATTTTTGTTATTATTTATTCTACTTTTTATTTTTTATTTTCACACTGTCCTTTGAAAAAAAAAAAAACATGTAAACATCTCTTGTAATAGAAAAAAAGCATGAAATTACCTCTTAAATAGGAGATCAGGGGTCAAAAAGACCTCAGATCTCATATTTACACTAAAATGCAATAAAAAAAAAAGTAATTTGGGAAAAAAAAAACTCCTTTAAGAACTATGGGCAGAAGTGACATTTAGCATTGCTTCCGCCAGTCAATACTATGGAACCGAGCGGGGGCCATCTTCCCCTTATTCTGCATCCAGGCTCAGAGGAGAGCGGATGCGATTGTCTCTGCAGCTATCGGCGGCTCCGGTAAGCGACAAAGATGACTGGAGAGTAGCGGGAGGAGGGTCTCACTCCTGCTGTCAATGAAAGAAATTTTGCAGCAGAGACTATTTTTATCTGAAAGAGGACCACCCACTGAAGAAGAGGATACTGGGGTTATGGTAGCTATTAGCTGCCATAACAATGATATTCCTCTTCAATCGATTTATAATGATGGCGGGCAGTCTGTACGTGGTTAAACTTACAGACTGGAGAAGCCATGGAGAACGTTATGCTGCCTGTAACATTGTTTAGCATGACCAGTTTGGTGGTGGGTCAGTGATGGTCTGGGGAGGCATGCTCATGGAGGGACGCACAGACATCTATAGGCTAGACAATGGCACCCTGACTGCCATTAGCTATCGGGGTGAAATTCTTGGACCCATTGTCAGATCTTACACTGGTGGAGTGGGTCCTGGGTTCCTCTCAGTGCATGACAATGCCTGGCCTTATGTGGCGAGAGTATGCAGCCAGTTCCTGGAGGATGAAGGTATTGATACCACTAAATGGCCCTCACGCTCGCCTGACCTACATCCAATAGAACACCTCTGGAACATTATGTTTTGGTCCATCCGACAACGCCAGGTTGCCCCTCAGTCTGTTCAGGAGATTAGAGATGCCCTGGTCCAGATCTGGGAGGAAAAACCCCAAGACATCATTCATTATCTCATTGTAAGCATGCCCAACGTTGTCAGACATGCATATAAGCACATGGGGGCCATACAAACTACTGCAATGAAATTTTACCAAAATGAACTAGCCTGTTGCATATTTTTTTTACTTTTGGGGGTGTATTTTCAATTCAGCCCTCTGTAGGTTGATAATATTAGTTTCCATCAAATGATGTGACATCCTTTCATTGCTTACACATTACCCAGTCCATATCAGTATAGATATCCAGCATGATATTTTTCTCCATTGAGATCTGATGTGTGTTCCTTTATTTTTTTTTGAGCAGTATATACAGTATCTCCCAAAAGTGAGTACACCCCTCATATTTTTTTTAAAAGTTAAATTTTTATTAGGTTTTCACATATTACAAGTATCGCAGGTCGAATAATTTCTTACATGTCAACAGTAAAGGTAACATACAAAATATCTAGCAACAGAATAAACATTATGCATAGGTCTATGTAGACAACCAGATGATAACCCTTGGTGCAAACACCTCTTAAATGTAGAGCTAAAGAGCGCGACCCAAAATTTGGCGGGGAACTCCTCTCCACCTAGACACCCCTTACGGGAACACTTCTGTGTCCGGGAGGAGAGCAGCACCCCCAGGCAGCGGTTCGGGATCCCATTCGTTCCGAGAGCATATTGTTTTAAACCATAATACGGTAATAACATAAGCACAACAACTGAGTACGTTATCATAACGAAAGTGGAACAGAGATTCTCTAAAGTAACGTCTGTTAATCCCAATGAAGAAGAATCTCAGGGTGGTTGAGAGCAAATTTCCAGCGGAAGGATGTTGGTGTGTGCAATCCAAGTTGACCAAGGGGACCAGTTGTGAATCACCTGGTCCCTCTTGGGGTTACTGCGTGCAAGCGTTAGCTCGTAAATGTGATGTAAATGCGTGGTGCTTATCACTTCCGCTAAAGTCGGTGGGGTAGGGTTTTTCCACCGTCTGGTTATTCCCAGTCTAGCTGCCAGCAAGACATGTGATATAGAGTGCCTCATCTTCGTTGGGAATTGGTCAAGGCTCAAGGAGAGCAGCGCTAGGTCAGGACGTGGGGTTGTTACAACTTGGGATATAGCAGATATTAACTTAAAGGTCGATTCCCAAAAGGGTACCAGTTTGGGACAACTCCAGAAAATATGGAGTGCATCCCCTTTGTTCCCACACTGCCTCCAGCAATTCGTAGAATGCTGATCAGAGAACTTTGACATCCTGTCTGGGGTCAAGTACCACCGATGGGTTATTTTAATCATCAGTTCCCATAATGTGACACAACTAGTGTATTGGTAAGTAGTTTTGATTGCCTTGGCCCATTGTTCGGGTGTGTACGTGAGGCTGAGGTCTCTTTCCCATTTGAGCATAGGAGCTGATTTAACAAGTATGTGTTTTTGTTGGAGTATAGCGTAGAAGAGAGAAATGCCTTTGTGTTTGCAAGTCGGGTTCGTAAGGAAGAACCATGCAAGGTGGGGAATTTTGCATTCCCAATTTGGGGATGCATGGAGGTAATGCTTGGTTCTAAGGTACAGGTAGAGGTCTGAGTTTGGAAGTCGGTACTCTTTCTGCAGGTCAGGGAACGTTTTCAGATGCCCCAATGCGAAGAGATCATTGATATGCGATATACCTCTGGCTCGCCAAGATGCATAGGACACCAAGTCAATTTTTTCTTGGAGGACGAGTATCGGAGTTTTTAAAGTGGCCCTGTTAGTATGATTGTTGGTGAGGTGTAGAAAGCTGTTCCATGTCCTGAGGGTGGCTAACATAGTGGGGGGAAAATGTGGATTTCTGGTGAGATGGCACTTGGATGAGAGCAACCATACATGCAGGTGATTCCCCGGGGTTAGTGATGCTTCTAACTGTCCCCAAAGAGTAGTTTGAGAGGGGGCTATCCATTCTCGTGTTTGTGTCAAGATAGAGGCCATGTAATAGTCGTGGAAGTCAATGCAGCCTGCCCCACCCGCCGAGCGATGTTTAACAAGGAATTTGTGTGCGCTTCTGGCCTTTTTGCCTTGCCATAGAAAGGCTGAAAGAATAGCTTGTAATGATTTAAGAAAGGAGTGGGGAATGATGATCGGTAAGGTCCGGAATAGGTACAACACTTGGGGTGGTTGAAGCATTTTGAAGGCTGCGAGGCGGCCCATCCACGACAGCTCAAAGGATGCCAGTTTGCGGAGGTCAATCTGTAATTGAGTGCGAAAGGGGATGAAGTTGTGGGAGAAAAGGTCGGCAGTGTTATTGGTTAGTTGAACCCCTAGATAAGTGATGCTCCTGTCTGCCCATGAGTATGGAAACAGGTTTTGTAGTATGGAGCTGGTGGAGGCATCAAGGCCCAGGTTCAAAATTTGCGATTTGGCTTCATTTACTTTGTAAAATGATACTTTACTGAAATGTGCAAGGATACTTTGAGCTGCCGGAAGGGATGTGGTGGGTTCAGAGAGCATGAGAATCACGTCGTCCGCAAATAAACTTATCTTATGGACATTTTTGCCTATGGTTATACCTTGTATGTTATCAGTCATTCGGATGGATTGCGCGAGGGGTTCTATTACTAGATTGAAGATTAGGGGGGACAGGGGGCACCCCTGTCTAGTACCGTTGGAGATGTCAAACGGGGATGATAGTGCGTCCGCCGAATATACCCGGGCAGAGGGGGAGGAATAAAGAGCCATTATAGCGCTGTAAATGGGGCCCGTGAAACCAAATTTTTCCAGTACCGCAGACAGATACCCCCAGTGCACTCTGTCGAACGCTTTTTCAGCGTCCAAGGACAGGAGTACAGAGGGGGCACCCGTGTGCGGCACCTGGTGAATGATATCCACCATTCGTCTGGTGGCATCTGAAGCCTGGCGGCCCTTCGTGAACCCCGATTGGTCTGGGTGTATCAGGCCTGGGGTAATGTCTAATAGTCTATTGGCGATCATTTTTGCGTAGATTTTTATGTCTACGTTTAGTAGGGAGATGGGGCGGAAATTCTGAGGTACATTAGGCTCCTTACCTGGCTTTGGAAGAGTTATTATAGTTGCGCTAAGCATGTCTTTTGAGAATGTCGAGGATTGAGCTGCCGAATTGTATACTTCGCATAGAACAGGAGCTAGTAGTTTGTGGAATCTTTTGTAATATTCCCCATTGAATCCATCAGGGCCAGGGGCTTTAGCGATGGGGAGTTTTTTGATCGTGAGTTCTATCTCAGGGACCGTGAAGGGCTCGTTAAGTGTAGTTAGTTGTGTGGGGGATAAAGCGGGAAGGTCTACGTGGGCGAGGAAGTCTAGTATGTCCGCTTGCGTGGGTTGTATGGTGCTCTTGTCCTTTTTTAGATTGTACAGGTCACTATAATACGTGCCAAATGCATCCGCAATTTCAGTAGGTTTGAGAACTTTAGCTTTAGTGTGAGGATGATATATATACGGAATCTTGGATTTGGTCCTATGACCTTTTAATCTCAGGGCCATGAGTTTGCCCGCCTTGTTGCCCGTGGAGTAGTTTGTCGCCCTTAACTTAGTGAACGATTTCTCGAAGGATTCTAACAATAGAGACCTTAGTTCATGGCGGAGTTTAAAAATCTGCGTTTGTGTAGCGGGGGAGGGGTTGTGTTTGTTGAGAGTTTCAGCGGCCGCTATAGCGGTTGTCAGATTGTCTATATGTTGAGCTCTCTTTTTCTTCGCTCTGGCTCCTGCCTGTATGAGAACACCCCTAATAACTGCCTTGTGGGCGTTCCACACTACCTCCGGGTCAGATACAGAATTGGCGTTAATGGAGAAAAATTCTTCCAATTGTTGTTGAATATGAGTGGCTGTGGACGGGTCATTAAGAAGATAGCTATTGAGCCTCCATAGTTTGGAGTTAGGGTGTTGCGATTTCGAGTCAATAGTGATACTAATAGGTGCGTGGTCCGACCAGGTGGTAGTGTGAATCACCAAGGCTGAGATTCTGGAAAGCAAAATCTTATCAGATAGAAATAGATCTATACGTGAGTAGGTGTTATGACGCGGTGAAAGAAATGTATAATCACGTTCAGTCGCATGACAACACCTCCATACATCAAACAAGTCATTTGAACGTAAAAACCCATCTAGTGGTGAAGCATGTCTCTTGCATCCTGCTGTAGAATCTAAATCGAAGTTAGGAACAAGATTAAAGTCCCCGCACCAGAGGACTTGCCCCTGCCAGAGGGACTCAACCTTCCTCCATAGGGACTTTAGAAATGTCATTTGGCGATGGTTGGGGGCATAGAGGGACACCAAAGTATACAGAGTGTTGTTGATCCTGCATATCAGGATAATGTAGCGACCCTCGGTGTCCGTGATGCATTGTTGAAGTTGAAAGTCAACAGTGTCACGAATTGCTATGAAAACTCCTCTTTGTTTCTTCGTAAAGGATGCTTTAAAGATATGAGGGAATAGCTTATGTTGGCAAGTGGGAGGAGAGTCCGTGGTGAAATGTGTTTCTTGTACACAGAGCACATCGCTATTAAGCGACAGGGCTGTTTTCCATAGGGATGCACGTTTAGCCGGGTGGTTTAACCCCTTTGCATTTAGGGAGAGGACTGTGAATGACATGGTGACTAATGTTCGTAGGTGAAGAATAGGTTGCACTTACAGCTGGAAGATATCAAGCTTACGGCCGCTGGGCACTGTTGTACTTTAGTTGCGTAGGTATTCGCGGTGGATAGTCAGTTGCGATGATCACGATGGGAATAGCAGGATTCCAATGAGCGCACTTGGAGGTACGAGGGGTCACCGCTCAGTCACGTCGCTTCTGGGGCTGGTGTGCCTTAGAATCAGGAACACTGGTGTAAGCTGGGAACAATAACACTCGAAAAATAAAGAAAAAGAGAAAAAAAAGAAATGTGAAATGTTAACAGTTCAAGAAGCAGCTAACAGGAACTGAGCTTCACAACAGAACAGATCAGCTAACACCCGCCTGAGCGGGAGCTGAGTAGACTAGGGGGTAGAGTTCAGACTCAGGAGAAGCAAACCTCTAGCCGGCCCGGATTATAAGCAGTAGCTCGTAGTAAGAACGGGCAAGAGCTTTAATTTTGAGTTGGGGTGAGAGCGGTCCCTCAGACGGCTGTGGGGTGGAGAGGCCTGTTTGTTAGGGCCTGGTTGGTGATTCTGAGGGGGATCCTGGTGTATGCCCCAGGAATGAAGCAGTTTCATGCCTCCTTCTAGGGTAGAGATCGTGTGCGGAATGCCGTTGAATGCCACCATAATGGTAGCCGGATGGCGCCATTTGTAGATTATTTTGTGATTGGCTAAGGCTTTTGTGATTGGCTTCAGTTGCCTCCTGGATTGGAGCGTGTACTGCGATAAATCAGCGAACAGCTGGATGTCTGCATAAGGTGCTGGGAGCGTAACCATTGCCCTGGCCTTAGACAGGATCTGTTCTTTTGCCTGAAAGAAGTGAATTCTCAGGAGCACATCACGTGGAACTGAGTCCGCTAGGTGCTTTGGCTTAGGGATCCTGTGTATGCGGTCAATTGTTAATTCTATAGGAGACAGCTCAGGAAGCATCACAGAAAACATGGTGCTAGCAAAATTGTGGAGATCTGCGGGGGGCACCGTTTCCGGAATTCCGCGTATTTTCACATTCTTGCGGCGTGAGCGGTCCTCAAGGTCCGCCAATTTATGTTTGATCCATTCCGTATCCTCTTTCTGGGCCGTACAGGAGTCAACTAAGTCATTAACAGTCTCTGTACACTCCTTCATTTTGTCCTCCATGTACTGCACCCTGTCCCCCATGCGTCTCATATCTGCTGAGAAGTTGTGTATCAGTGAAGATAAGTTGGACATGAGGGAAGACTGGAGGGATAGTAACATGTCTTTCATGGTAGAGTCTAGGACTGGTTGCCCCGATGTAGGGAAGGCCACTATGGAGGATTGCAGTGAGGCTATGGCGCTAGCATTATGGAGGTCTGTACTCACAGTGGTTCCGGCCTGGTAAGCTGCATCCAGGCGCATCCGCGCTTTGGCTGGGCTCTGAGAGTTCGGAGTTAGCGGGGGAGAGTCTGCTCGGGGCGAGGATGAACATTCTCTGGCCATGTCTCCTGGATCCCCTTCAGGAAGATCGGTATAAGCCGTCGTATTCCGCGATGCTGCACCGGCGGCGCCATCTTGTCTGAGGCCTCCGCGCTGGAAAGAGAGGGCCGTCAGCTTTTGGACGTTTCTTTCGTCCTTTTGTTTGCGGGATGACATGCCGTCGAGTTGTGCGCGACTACCGGAGTTCGGTAATCCCTTCCATGTGGTTGATCTTGCCCGTTTAGCGGTGATTATCCGGTCGGCTAGCGGGAGCCTCAAGCACGAGCGGCCATCCGGATCGCGCGCAAGCCACGCCCCCTTCCACCCCTCATATTTTTGTAAATACTTTATTATATCTTTTCATGTGACAACACTGAAGAAATGACACTTTGCTACAATGTAAAGTAGTGAGTGTACAGCTTGTATAACAGTGTAAATTTGCTGTCCCCTCAAAATAGCTCAACACACAGCCATTAATGTCTAAACTACTGGCAACAGTTGGGCCTATTTGGACATTTTTTTCTCATTACTTTCTCAGATTCTGAAGTGGTTGAGCTTTATTACTCCGTAGACAGTTTTAACAGAAATCTCATACACTCTTTAGAATTTATAAGCTCTATTTAGGATCCATGAACAGGTAGCCTGATGAACTAAAGCAGGATAGAATGAATGTCACTTGAAAAAAGGTGACAGGGGAAGGATCTCCAGCTTATTGAAAACCACGGCTCTGTTCCTGTTGTTGTGTGAGGGGCAGGGCCATCTTTAAGGCAGGGCAAAAGGGGCAGCTGCCCAGGGCCCTGTCATTGTTGTGGGGCCCAAAGCAGCTGCCTCATACTTGCCAACTATCCCAGTTTACATTCCCTTGTCCCTTGATGTGTTAGTCCTGTGCTGCTACTAATGCTGCCCAGCTCTGCCCTATTGTTGTGTACAGATGACTCACCTGCAGACCTGTGTTTACATGTAAATACTGGCATTCATATGTAAATAGCACTCACATGCATATGTAAATAGCTGAGGCCAATGGCATTGATATGTAAATAAAGGCAGCATTCATAGGTATATCATGCCCCCCCTGCAGTGAGAAGATGTGCTGTAACCTATCGCAACCAGTGCGCAGTATTACTGTACAGTAATCTCTAGCAGCCAATCAACAAGCAGAAATGTGCTGTAACCTCTAGTAACTAATCAGTGAGCCTTAAGGAGTGCTGTAACCTCTAGCAACCAGTCACTAAGCAGTAATGATATGCTGTAACCTCTGGCAACCAATCACAATCGCTGCCTGATCTGATACAGCAAACTGATTTTAAGTCTAGCTGCTATTTATTTTATGTCCCAGAGAAGGTGGAGAGCAAAATTGCATGGGGGGGGGGGGCCCTAAGAAAATTTTTGCCCAGAGTCCAATCAATATTAAAGACAGCCCTGGTGAGGGGTGTGCGTCCCTTACCGCCAATCAGCTCTCAGAGCTCTCCTCACTGAGCTCTGCAGTGTGTAATTTCAGCTCTCCGCTCCTTTTTTTGACAGCTTAGACAAGCTTCATAACTTCTGGACTTTGAATGGCTGTAGACAGCAAAAAAACAGGTACAACGTATGTAGGGATCAGTCACTGCACTGGGTATATATATAGGTAATGGTTAGCCAGGTATCAGAGGATCAAGGCAGCACCACCTCCCTCCGCAACAGTATTCATAAAACCTTCACATAGACAATCCATGTAGCCATAAACTAGATAAAGTAACTTCAGCTCAACATGTTTCACCAATGCCCAAACATTGCCCAAGTCAAACGGGAGCTTCTGCATCTACTATACAAAGACAGGCTCAACTCTGATTTCAAGCACAACAGGTCCAAAACCCGATTCCTCTCCAGATGGCAAGCTTTCATGGACTCGCTGTCATAGTCCCTACCGTGCCATGCAGATGGCCAGGTGTGGTCACACCCCAAGTGGCTCAAAGAGGTATTGAACCTGTGACTGCTTGTGTGCTCCTGTTACCTTGCCTCTGACCCACACCTCAGTTCCTTCCAGCCTGCTTTCCAGCTTTGCACAGTTCTGCATGAAATACTAGGACCATAATCTGGATCATGTTGTAATTAGTGCCTTTAAAGAAGCGGACTTCTTGCTACAGCTCAGAAACGGTCTGGCCCAGGCTGAAGACTTGCAGAGCAAGGGAAGTGAGCATCCTGTTCATCTCTACGGACTCCATGTTGGTCAGTTTATCATGTGAGGGCTTACTTAGGTTGGAGTCCATGGCGCAGAGATGTAGGCTTACCCTTGCAAATAGACACAGCCCACGGTAACAAAGAGATAAGCTACCTGGGCTGTGACGACCTCCCCTGCTGAACAACCCTCTACTTAATCTCTCAAAACGTCTGACTGGATCCCACACCTCTTCATCATGACCACCTCCCCCCTCCATCATCATCGTGCCTGAGAGCACTTTGTTCTATACTATGAACAAAGCCTTGGTGCCTCAGACCCTCTTCCCGACGCAGCAGCAACTTGGTGCACCCTTCTCCCTCAACCCCCTTTTTCTTTCTTTCTTTTTCTTTTTTTCTTTCCCTGTATTTCGGTATACTACCTTGTAATCCTAGGGTACCCTCCCAACAGATCCATCCAGGAACCTCCACTTAGTAACTGCTATCTTGGTAAGTTGTACCTTACCCCTGGGGACAACCCACACATATTCCCTAGTTACAGTATTTACTCCTACCACTTTGTAAAACAATCTTGTTACCATTGTTGTAATCTGTATGCCATAACCTTTCAATACATTTTTTTGAAAAAAAAAAAAAAGTAGTGAGTGTACAGCTTGTATAACAGTCTAAATTTGCTGTCCCCTCCCCTGGCAACAAAAGTGAGTACACCCCTAGGTGAAAATGTCCAAATCGGCCCAATTAGTTATTTTCCCTCCCTGGTGTAATCTGAGGCCGCGTACACACGGGCGGATTGTCTGCCCAACTAAGTTCGGCAGACAATCCGACAGACAGTCCGTTCAAAATTAGCATGAACGGACTTGACCACACACGATGAGCAGACAGTCCGCTGAAAGCATGCGTGATGACGTGTACAGCACGTACGACGGGACTAGAAAAACGGCGTCCTATACACTGCAATGCAACCTTCGGCCGTGTAAACCCTTTCTGAGCATGCGCCATACTTAGTCCGTCCAACTTGCCTACACACGAGCGGACTGTCCGCTGAAACCAAGTTTGGACGGACAAAACCAAGTTTGAACGGACTGTCTTACGGAAATTCCGTAAGACTTTGTTCGTCAGACTGTCCGCTGAAAAAGTCCGCTGAAGCCCACACACGAGCGGATTGTCCGCTGAAACACTGTTCAGCGGACTAAGTTGGGCAGACAGTCCGCCCGTGTGTACGCGGCCTGACTCTTTGTTGTTACAAGGTCGAAGGTGTGAATGGGGAGCAGGTGTTTTAAATTTGGTGTTATCACTCTAATTTTCTCATACTGGTCACTGGAAGTTCAAAATGGCACCTCATGGCAAAAATCTTTGAGGATTTGAAATAAATAATTGTTACTCTATAGAAAGATGGCCTAGGCTATGAGAAGCTTGCCAAGACCCTGAAACTGAGCTGCAGCATGGTGGCGAAGACCTTAGAGTGATTTAAGAGGACAGGTTCTACTAAGAACAGGACTCCTCATGGTTGACCAAAGACATTGAGTGCACATACTCAGCGTCATATCCAGTGGTTGTCTTTGGGAAATAGACTTATGAGTGCTGCCAGCATTGCTGCAGAGGTTGAAGGGGTGGGGGGTCAGACTGTCAGTGCTCAGACTATACGCCGCACACTGCATCAAATTGGTCTGCATGGCTGTCGTCCCAGAAGGAAGCCTCTTCTAAAGATGAAGCACAAGAAAGCCAGTAAAACAGTTGCTGAAGACAAGCAGACTAAGGACATGTGATGTGGTCTGATGAGGCCAAGGTAAACTTATTTGGTTCAAATGGTGTCAAGTTGACTACTGAATGACAATCTAGGGGGAGCCCTTCAGTACAGGTTTAGACAAAATTAGTTTAGTTTAGTTTCGTTTTAATTCGTTAATTAATTTCGTTTAGTTATATTCGTTAAATTCCTTAAATTCGTTTTCGTATTTCGTTTTGTTTTCTACCGAATTCAAAAAATCGGTCACATTCGAAAATATTTCAACCAAATTTGAACATATTTCTACCGAATTGGAAATGATTTCAACATGATTCGAAATTATTTCAACCGCATTCAAAACTATTTCAACCGGATTAGAAAATATTTTGCGACCCGACTTTAGGGCCATGTATCTCGGGGTCACTTGGTGCTAGAAACCCCAAATTTGTATATGTTATAGTGCTAGTTATATTGTGTTTGCATACTACATTTGGTGTTTCTAGCTATAAGTGACCCTGAGATATGTGGCCCCAAATTCGGGTCGCAAAATGTAATTCTCTGCTGCACAAAAGTGCTTGACATTTTGTGACCCGAATTTTGGGCCACATATCTCGGGGTCACTTGGTACTAGAAACCCCACATTTGTATATGTTGTAGTGCTAGTTCTATTGTGTTTGCATACTAAATTTGGTGTTTCTAGCTATAAGTGACCCCAAGATATGTGGCCCCAAATTCAGGTCGCAAAATGTAATTCTCTGCTGCAGAAAAGTACTTTCATATTGCCCATATCTGGGGTCGCTTGGTGGCAGGTGATGTGGCAAGTGGACAATCCACAACTTGGTCACATGGCACTCATGGCCAGTCACATGGCACTCATGTTAAGTCACGTGGCACTCGTGGCCGGTCACGTGGCACTCGTGTCAGGCCACGTGGCACTCGTGGCCGGCCACGTGGCACTCGTGGCCGGTCACGTGGAACTCGTGGCCGGTCACGTGGCACTCGTGTCAGGTCACGTGGCACTCGCGTCAGGCCACATGGCACGTGGACAATACACAACTTGTGGCAGGTGATGTGGCAAGTGGACAATACACAACTTGTGGCAGGTGACGTGGCAAGTGGACAAATACAATACACAAATTTTGGCAAGTGGACAATGACATACAGCATATGCACTTGCCTTGCGATCGACATCAGTGACTTCTTCAATCAGCCATGCTGACAACTTCATTGATACCATAAATATAAATTAAATAAGATGTATGTGACAGATATATATAAGTAAGTATAAGTAACTAACTATCTTCCAAAATTTCTAATTCAAATCGAAAAGATTAGAACAGAATAGAAAAAAAAATGTAATAGAATAAAATAGAAAGAATATACAACCATCTTCTGAAATTCAAATTTGAATAGAATAAATTTGAATTTGGAAATAGTATGAATTCAAATTTTTAAATGAATTAATTTTAAATTTGAATAGAAAAGATTATAATAAAATAGAAAATAGACTAGAAAAACGATAGAACAGAACAGAATAGAATATATTATATTTTATTCTGTTCTGTTCTATTGTTTTTCTAGTCTATTCTTTTATATTCTATTAAAATCTTTTCTATTAAAATCAAAATCATTATATACTAAATTCGAATTCCGGAAGATGTTTTTATATATATATATATATATATATATATATATATATATATATATATATTTCCGACATTTGAATTTCGTATAGAATAAATTTGAATTTGAATAAAAAAGATTAGAATAGAAATAGAGAACAGACTAGAACAATAGAACAGAATAGAAAATAGATACTATCTATTTAATTTTAAATTTTTTTGCAGATTACCATTTGTTTTAATAAGATCTCCTGCAGACTATTAGAATCTATTTCATTTTTTGCAGATCTCCTGCAGACTATTAGTATCTATTTCAGTTTTTTCACCAGATCTCCTGCAGACTATTAGCATCTATTTATTTTTATTTTTTTTGCAGATCTCCTGCAGACTATTAGCATATATTTTTTTAGCAGATCTCATGTAGACTATTAACAGCCATTTCACTTCTATTTTTGCAGATCTCCTGCAGACTATTAGCATCTATATTTTTTTTTGCATTAGAACAGCCATTTCCTTTAGATATAGATGCTAATAGTCTGCAGGAGATCTGCAAACAATGACATATATTTTATTATACTGCAGGAAATCTGATGGAAATAAATAGTAATCTCCCAAAAAAAATAAAATGAAATTGATTCTAACAGTCTGCAGGAGATCTGCAAAAAAAAAAGAAGTGAAATGGCTGTTAATAGTCTACAGGAGATCTGCTAAAAAAATAGATGCTAATGGTCTGCAGGAGATCTGGTTAGAAAACAAAATAGATACTAATAGTCTGCAGGAAATCTGCAAAAAAATTTAAATAGATGCTAATAGTCTGCAGGAGATCTTATGGAAACAAATAGTAATCTGCAAAAGAAATTAAAAATGAAATAGATAATATCTATATTCTATTCTGTTCTATTGTTTTCCTAGTCTATTCTCTATTTCCATTCTAATCTTTTCTTTTCAAATTCGAATTCATTCTATATGAAATTCGAATGTCGGAAAGAAATATATATATTATAAAACCACCATCTTCCGAAAATTCGAATTTAGTATATAATGATTTCAATTTTAATAGAAAATATTTTAATAGAATATAAAAGAATAGACTAGAAAAACAATAGAACAGAACAGAATAAAATATAATATATTCTGTTCTGTTCTATCCTTTTTCTAGTCTATTTTCTATTTTATTATAATCTTTTCTATCCAAATTTAAAATTAATTAATTAAAAATTTTGAATTCATACTATTCGAAATTCTAATTTATTCTATTTGAAATTTGAATTTCAGAAGATGATTGTATATTCTTTCTATTTTATTCTATTAAATTATATCTTTTTTCTAATCTTTTCTATTTGAATTAGAAATTTTGGAAGATGGTTAGTTACTTACTTATATACATCTGTCAGATCAACTTCTCATACTTGCAGTGTACCAGTGCAAAAAAACACACACATTTTATTTCATTTACCGTATATTACTTTTCTGCAGAAGAGAATGACATTTTGCGACCCGACTTTGAGGCCACGTATCTCGGGGCCACTTATAGCTAGCAACCCCAAATTTGGTATGCACATACAGTAAAACTAGCACTACAACATATCCAAATTTGGTTTCTACCTCCAAATGACCCCGAGTTATGGGGCCCCAAAGTCGGGTCGCAAAATGTCAAGCACTTTTCTGAAGCAGAGAATGACGTTTTGCGACCCGACTTTGGGGCCCCGTAACTCGGGGTCACTTGGTGCTAGAAACCCCAAATTTGGATATGTTGTAGTGCTAGTTCTACTGTGTTTGCATACCAAATTCCTAGCTATAAGTGGCCCCGAGATACATGGCCCCAAAGTCGGGTCGCAAAATGTCATTTTTCGAATTTGATTCGAATTTCGTTTGAATTCGTTAGCATTGCAATTCGGTAATTCAGATGCATCCGAATGTCTGAATAATGAAAATTCATCCGAATTTCGATTCGGAACGAACCGAAATGCACATGTCTATACAGGTTTACTATTGCACTGTATTGTTGAATGCAAGTGTTATTGTATTACAATTTGGTGTGTATATTGAAGCCTCAGTGGGAAGGTGTTTAATATAGGTTTCAGAGTATATTGAATGCTTGTTTCATTGTGCACCTGTCTGCATACGCTCCTTACGGTGATTATTAAGTTCACAGTTCCATATCTAAGTTAGTGGTTATCAACTGTCAGAAATTGTTTATGTTCATTAATATTGTCCATCTGTGTTTATTATTCACTCTAGTAAACTCCTTAAGTGGTTCAGTGACATTGTGTGAGTTTCTCATTGATAACATCCTGTTGCAGCATGGAACCCAAGATATCAGAGGTAAGTGAGGATCTGCACAGTCGGAATAGTCAGTGGGGTATAGAGTCAATCAGCGGCCCTCATGGGGTTACCGCTACACTATCTACACTATATGTATATATTGTGACAGAGCGAGGCTCTGTCCCTGTGAAATTGGAGGAAAGAGGGATCTCCAACCCTGTGTCCAGGTCTTGGTGATAACGAGCAGGGTGTGTGCCCAGCTGCACACAGCCCATATAACGAAAGGGCCGTTGGGAATGGAGTGTGAGGGATGGTGGAGTGGAGTAGCTTGAAGCTGTGTGCATGTCCAAAGAGCCCAAAGCTGTGTGCGTTGAAGGGTTGAAGCTGTGTGCGTCCAAGGAGTCCAAAGCTGTGTGCGTTGAAGGGTTGAAGCTGTGTGCGTCCAAAGAGCCCAAAGCTGTGTGCGTTGAAGGGTTGAAGCTGTGTGCGTCCAAGGAGTCCAAAGCTGTGTGTTAAAGGGCTTGAAGCTGTGTGCGTCCAAGGAGCCTAAGACTGTGTGCGTCCAAGCAGTTTGGTGGACGGAGCAAGTACCTATAGCAGCACTACTGCTGAAGAGTAGCCAGGTGGGCTAACATTTTCATTTGGATTTTTTGTGTATTTAATGTAAGCTTGGACCCCTGCGTGGGATTTCTGGATGGACTAATGTTTTGTTTTCTTATAATAAACGTGGGCTACCAGGCCCTTAACCATAAACGCCTGCCTGATGTGAACTAAAAAATGCATCTACCAATTGAGATAAACACCCCAATATCACAATATATATATATATATATATATATATATATATATATATATATATATATATATATATATATATATATATATATATATATATATATATGTATATATATATATATATATATGTATATATATATATGTATATATATATATATATATATATATGTATATATATATATATATATATATATATATATATATATATATATATATATATATATATATATATATATATATATATATATATATATATATATATATATATATATATATATATATATATATATATATATATATATATATATGTGTGTATATATATATATATATATATATGTATATATATATATATATATATATATATATATATATATATATATAAAATGTTCACAACTACTTTAAGTATGAAAAAAATGGAAGTGGATGCAGACCTTTTCCATTTTTCTTTTGCTCTAGACGGTCTCGGAGGTAATTGGTCAACCTGAAAATCTGACAGGCGGACCTGCTTGGACCATCCATGTGAATGAAACCTAAATGTGATGTTCCTTGTGTGTTTGAACTTCACTGTCCATTGTGTACAATGAACCGTATACTGTAAGTGATAAAGTTGGTATTTATATCTGTAGCACTTATACTCTGAAAAGATTTCAGTCATTCCTTCTCAAATGATGTCGACCATTGAAGCCACCACAAATGCTCTCCGCTAGTCGGATAACACATAACAATTCAATAATACATCCCTGAGAAAGCAGAATGACCAACATTCAGTAGCACAAAATATTTGACAGAGAATAAGGCAAAATAAATCAGTTTCAGTACTGAACATTTTTACATCATTGATCGCGAGTGCAATGTTGCCTTGTACAGATACTATCAGAGTAAGTAAGTGATATTACTTTTATAAGCCTTTATTGCATAGCTTGAAGATGTGCTTACTATATCAAGAGATTTAAAAAAGATAATACACACAGTGATGATATCAATATACCTACAATGATTTCATTGCTTAAAGTAAATCTCTCACTTAGAAATATTGTGTAACTTAACATAAAAAGTTACAATCAGGTGCTCAGAGTGCAGATGAAGAGTTATCGTCTATCACAGCTCGGTGCTTATATCTTTCGGTACCAATATGTGAGGATTTGCCATGGTTGCTCCTTGCACAGGGCGTGGAAAACATGTATGGGGGGGGGGGGTGGATTTAAATGATCAAATGCTGCAGACCTATTTATCAACATGAAAGTCCCTCTTCTGGTATAAAAATGTTGCAATTTACTTTTCTATTTGGTCATTTATAATGCATACGTCACCTATCAAAAATCAACAGAAATACCAAACACCTTCCTCAAATTTATTGAAGATATTGTCACTGCCCAAATCAGTAAGGATCCCTCCCAGAAAGCATTCGCTCCGATTGTGTCAGCAGACTGCATGAGCACCATTTCCCTGACAATATTCCACCATCAGAAACCAGAAGAAGACGGCAAAAAAAATGACGGTGTGCAGCAAAAAAAGAGTTAGGAAGGACACCAGTTTCCATTGTCCCTGATGTCCCTCCCAACCTGGCCTGTGCATTGGTGAATGCTTCAGATGCTATCACACTTTCGAAAGCTATAAGCCCATATTTCTAGTAGACTGCCATGTTCAATTATTTCCCTGGTGCCTCAACCAACCATATCACTACCTTCAATGTGAACTGACCCTGGCCTGTTTTTTGACTATGCCTCTGCCTGCCTTCTGCATTGTTTATCCGCCTATGTTTCTGCCTTTCACATGAACTGACCCTGGACTGTATCAACTATGCCTCTGCCTATTGTCTGTTTCTGCCTTTTACCTTCACTGGCCTTGGCCTGTTGACCAGTGGCGGAACTACCGCCATAGCAACACATGCGGGCGCTATGGGGCCCGCAGTCAAGTGGGGCCCGGTGAGGATAGGTGCCGTGGCTCCGCGGGAGATAGCGGGCGGCTCCGCGGGTGGTCCGCGGGCGGCCCGCGGGTGAGAGCGGGCGGTCCGCGGGTAGTCCACGGGCGGCCTGCGGGTAGTCCGCGGCTCCGCGGGTGGCTCCGCGGGCGGTCCGCGGGTAGTCCGCGGCTCCGCGGGTGGCTCCGCGGGTAGTCTGCGGCTCCGCAGGTGGCTCCGCGGGTGGCTCCGCGGGCGGTCCGCGGGTAGTCCGCGGCTCCGCGGGTGGTCCGCGGGCAGTCCGCGGCTCCGCGGGTGGTCCGCGGGCGGCTCCGCGGGTGATAGTGGGAGGCAGATGAGAGTGGCCGGTCCGCTGGTGAGAGAGTGGGTGTGAGCGGGCTGGCCAATCAGGGAGCTGACGGGCGGGGGAGCATAGAGATGACATCATCCCTCGCCGCCCTCTCATCCCTGCAGTGCAGTTCCCCCTCACTGTGCAGGCAGCCAGGAAGCAGAGAGATGACATTATCTCTCTGCTGCCTGACTGATAATCTGCTGCCTGACTCTGTGACACAGCAGGAAAGTGGCAGAGCAAGTGACAATCCATAATGTGTGGCAGGCGACGTGGCAAGTGACAACCCGGGACGTGGCAAGTGACAATCCGTAATGTGTGGCAGGTGACGTGGAAAGTGAAAATCCATGACGTGGCAAATGACAATCCATAATGTGTGGCAGGCAACGTGGCAAGTGACAACCAGGGACGTGGCAAGTGACAATCCGTAACGTGTGGCAGGTGACATGGCAAGTGACAACCTGGATGTGGCAAGTGACAATCCGTAACATGTGGCAGGTGACGTGGCAAGTGAAAATACGTGACAAGTGACAATCCGTAATGTGTGGCAGGTGACGTGGCAAGTGACAACCCGGGACGTGCAAGTGACAATCCATAATGTGTGGCAAGTGACAATCTAGGATGTGGTAAGTGACAATCTGTAATGTGTGGCAATCTAGGACGTGGCAAGTGACAATCCGTAATGTGTGGCAGGTGACGTGGCAAGTGACAACCTGGATGTGGCAAGTGACAATCCGTAACATGTGGCAGGTGACGTGGCAAGTGAAAATCTGTGACGTGACAAGTGACAATCCATAATGTGTGGCAGGTGACGTGGCAAGTGACAATCCGTAATGTGTGGCAGGTGACGTGGCAAGTGACAACCCGGGATGTGGCAAGTGACAATCCGTAACGTGTGGCAGGTGACGTGGCAAGTGAAAATCCATGACGTGGCAAATGACAATCCATAATGTGTGGCAGGCAACGTGGCAAGTGACAACCAGAGACGTGGCAAGTGACAATCCGTAACGTGTGGCAGGTGACATGGCAAGTGACAACCTGGATGTGGCAAGTGACAATCCGTAACATGTGGCAGGCGACGTGGAAAGTGAAAATCCGTGATGTGACAAGTGACAATCCGTAATGTGTGGCAGGTGACGTGGCAAGTGACAACCCGGGACGTGCAAGTGACAATCCATAATGTGTGGCAAGTGACAATCTAGGATGTGGTAAGTGGCAATCTGTAATGTGTGGCAATCTAGGACGTGGCAAGTGACAATCCGTAATGTGTGGCAGGTGACGTGGCAAGTGACAATCCGTAACATGTGGCAGGTGACGTGGCAAGTGAAAATCCGTGACCTGACAAGTGACAATCCGTAATGTGTGGCAGGTGACGTGGCAAGTGACAACCCGGGACGTGCAAGTGACAATCCATAATGTGTGGCAAGTGACAATCTAGGATGTGGTAAGTGGCAATCTGTAATGTGTGGCAATCTAGGACGTGGCAAGTGACAATCCGTAATGTGTGGTAGGTGACGTGGCAAGTGACAACCTGGATGTGGCAAGTGACAATCCGTACCATGTGGCAGGTGACGTGGCAAGTGAAAATCCGTGACCTGACAAGTGACAATCCGTAATGTGTGGCAGGTGATGTGGCAAGTGACAATCCATAATGTGTGGCAGGTGACGTGGCAAGTGACAACCCGAGACGTGGCAAGTGACAATCTAGGACATGGCAAGTGACAATCCGTAATGTGTGGCAGGTAACGTGGCAAGTGACAATCCGGGACGTGGCAAGTGGACAATCCGCAACATGTGGCAGGTGACATTCTGCAATGTGTGACAAGTGACAATCTGCATCTGGTGGCAGGCGACGTGGCAAGTGGACAATCCGCAACGTGTGGCAGGTGATGTGACAAGTGACAATCCTTAATGTGTGGCAAGTGACAATCCAGGCCGTGGCAAGTGACAATCCATAATGTGTGGCAAGTGACGTGGCAAGTGACAATCCAGGACGTGGCAAGTGACAATCCATAATGTGTGGCAGGTGACTTGGCAAGTGACAATCTGGGATGTGGCAAGTGGACAATCCGCAGCATGTGTTAGGTGACATTTCGCAACGTGTGACAAGTTACAATCTGCATCTGGTGGCAGGCGATGATGGCAAGTGACACACTCAGGGATCCCACTGATTTTGCATTATGGTGAGTTGAACTATTTTGTTTTATATAACAGAACAGAAATTGGTTAGAAGGCATGGAGGTCAGCAATGTGTTCCCTTCAGGGGCTGCATACAGTATACTGCATACTTTGTTGTTCAAAATTAATATAAGCTGTTGCCTGGGTACTGTGCCACATGGGTGTGGCAGTCTGTTGTTTAACGGCATTAGTTCATTTTTTTTTGGTGGGGGGGCCCATACAACATTTTGCTATGGGGCCCTGTGATTTCTAGTTACGCCCCTGCTGTTGACCATGTTTTTTGCCTGCCATTTGGACTGATCTTTCATCCTGATACTTTAGTAGTGGGATTCAAAATAACACAGGGGTCTCACATATAGGAGGGGTTTCAGAATATTGTTCTGAGTTGAGAAAAACAGTTTTTGGTTTTCTCTGTTTTGTAATTACCAGAACGGGGTCTGGAGTCTTTATAATATTACATTAGTGGAGGCATCTTTTCTCTCTCCCTTCCCCCATATATGCTGTGGTGACACCGGAGCGATCTAGGACATATTTGTGGACGATTTTTAAAGGGAGAAGCACCTATCTGCAGTATACACCAACACAATAAGATCCCGATAGGAGAACGTGGAAAATACTAATCACTTATGCCCTAACTCACGCATGTGCCGTAGACAGCGGCGCGCAGGCGCACTGAGCGTGGCACCCATCAACGGCGATATGCCGCGTGTGGCGGCTCCCGTGCGCATGCGTGGGAGTGACATTATCGCGGCTTTGCCGAATGACAGCGGTGGAGCAGCGAGACCCACCGAGAAGATGGATGCGCCGGACTACAGCGGACAGCGGTGACTTCGCTGGCTCCTGTGTCAGGTAAGTGACACATAATGGACTACTATGCGATGCATAGTAGTCAATTATGCTTTACCTGTGCAGGGAATGAAAGAGGAAGTAAACTCATCAGGGTTTACTTCCTCTTTAATATTGTTGCATCATTCATCCATTTCTGGATTTTATTTCATGTTTTTATGTGATTGTCTAACACTGCGCAAGACTTTATATTTAATTAGTCAGAAAATGATATGTGTGATTTATGCTCCTAGAAAGCCTGGAGGTCCTACTTAGATGTTGGGCATGTGACCAGGCTGTGTAAAAATCTCACACATGTGGTATCGCCATACTCAGGAGGAGAAGCAGAATGTATTTTGGGGTGTAATTGCAAGTATGCATATGCTGTGTGAGAGAAATAACTTGTTAATATGATCATTTAAAAAAAAAACATGCCTCTTACTAAATACCTTAGATTGTTCACACTCCAAAAAGGGATGCTTTTACTGTCCTGGCTCGTTGTGGTCCATACACACGATCCAAAAATCTGATGAAAACTACCAATTTCAACATGAACGTGCGATAATCAGATTGTTAGTACAGAGCTTTTGAGAGTCAATCACGACAGTTCATCAGATATTATCCGATCGGACAAACACAAAAAATGTTCTTGTACAATACCAGATCATGCAATTTAAATTTAATCAGTACAGTTGTAATCCAAAAATACAATACAAATACACAACACATGACATCACTTCCGATTTTTTATTCTGTCATACAAGAATTTTTGTAACTTCAGGTTTGATATATGACTAACATGCTAAAAAATGGACGATCTGTCATCTGGTTTTCGGATTATGTGTACAGGGCATTGGTGTCTCAAGAAATTAGATGTCTGTCAGTACATCAGGTGTGATACATTTTTGGTGACTGGCACCATAGCTTGTAGACTTTATAACTTTCATACAGACTAAATAATATCCACTAATTTGGATTATTTTTTACCTAAGATATGTAGCAGTATACATTTTGGCCCAAATTTATGAAGAAAAATGACTAATGCCTCGTTTCCACTGAGTGGAACAGTTCGGATCGGTACAGTTTGGAAGGGTTAGAATGGTCTGGCCTATTCAAGAAAAGTGTTTCCACTGCAAGTCGGACTGCCAGGGGCCATACGGGGTTTAGAAAAAATGCCTTTGACATGAGCATTGACGTTTTTTCTGTCTGCCAATCAGTGGAATGTATCATGTGATGCTAGTAGCTCCGTCCTAACCATACCGTACCATTTTCTATGGCCCCACATCTGAAGTAGGACCATGAATGGTGCGGTATGGTTTGGTTGTATGGGCCACTTTCATAATGGAAACACTCAAAATCGCATACCGTACCGAACAAACCTGAAGCAATCCGCTCAGTGGAAACGAGGTATTATTTGCCAAGATTTACAATAGAAACTAAAAAAAAAGTGTGATTATCGCAAAAAATAAATGCCACCAAAAGAAAGCTTTTTTTGTGAGAAAATAATTATACAAATTTTGTTTGGATACAGTGTAGCATGACTGAGTAATTGTCATTCAAAGTGTGAGAGCACTGAAAGCTGAAAATTGGACTGGGCAGGAAGGGTGTATTAGTGCCCAGTATTGAAGTGGTTAACGTGAATAACTCATCACCAAGTTCACTATATGGACCACTTATGTATTTGTAGATGGTGATCATATCCCACCTTAATCTCCTCTTCTCAAGAGAGAATACATTCAGTTCCTCTAATCTTTCCTCATAGCTGAGCTCCTCCATGACTCTGATCATTTACATTGCCCTTCTCTGCACTTTCTCCAGTTCCCCGGATAATCCTTTTTGTGAACTGGTGCCCAAAACTGAACTGCATATTCCAGATGAGGTCTCACTCAATGATTGGTACAGGGGGGAAAAATTATATCTCTCTCTGGATTCTATATCTCTCTTAAAGCGGAGTTCCCCCCAAAAATGGAACTTCGGCTTTTTGGAATCCCCCCCCCCCCCCCCTGGTGTCACATTTAACACCTTAAAATTAATAAAATTTGGTCTAAGTGTGTTCGTCCGGGCACTAATAAACTGCCCAACAAGAATTCTCCTGCCTTTGTGGCTTTGTGTGTGGTGAAGAGATGAGCTTGGATGTATTATTTGGATATATAGAAAGGCCAGTATGCTGGCCTGAAATTATGGGAGGAGCCCGGTGGAATATATAACCAGCCCATTCGCCTGTCCTCCTCGTCGGTTCCGGTGCGCGATACCCGATACGTCAGGTATCAAGCGCCGGCCATTCAGACCAGACGCAGTGAGCCCGTTCGTCAGTTCCCGCATTTTTCGTCCCCGTCTTGACAGCTCGTCTTCCCGTTCAGCAGCGTCCGTCGGTTTCGCCGTCGGAGTGTCGCCGTACCCGTCGAATTTGTCGTTGCACGTCGGGCTGGCTGTCGCAGGTAGGGCTTCGGCACCCCCTTTTTTCAATTCATGTATTCGATGTACCGTCAACATTCCCTGTACTCACGAGCCGCTCGCTGCTTTCAAATCGAATGTTTTCTGTGGCCCTCGTACGCATGTCGCTATTTTCTACTTTCGATGCAGTCGTTATCACTTTTTTGACACGTTCGATTACGCCACGTCAGGCGATTCATTCGCAGGTACGGCATTCGAAACCGTTCGACTGCCCGAGCATTTCTATTAGTATCGGTCGAATCGTTCGACTCACAGCCAACTGCTTGTTACGACAAGGCAAGCAGTCCGCACGTTTCGCTTGCCCTGCTTCAATTCGAATATCCCTTCATTCATGCAGTTATGTTATGTATTTCATTCGATCTCATTCCAATTCATTTCACTCCCAGTCATTTCTTCCATTTCGAATCATTTCTGTCACTAGTCGCGCTCCGGCGCGAATCCTGTTGCACCTCTGGTGCACCGATTCGCTTTGGAGTGCCCCCAGGGTTTGGCCTCATTTCTGTACATGCTCCAGAGACTGAATCACTCGCAGGTTCACGCACGATCCCTGATTTTTGTCTTTGTCATGGCATATCATTTCTGTCACTTATTACGCTCCAAATCGAATCCTGTCGCATTCTCTTATGCACCGATTCGTCTTGGTGTGCCCAGCTGCTACGCCTCATTTCGGTACATGCTCCAGAGACGGATTCTTTGTAACCTACAGTCCAGTCGTTGAATCCTGTCTCTGTCATGGGATATCATTTCTGTCACTTATTACACTCCAGTTCGAATCCTGTCGCATTCTTTATGCACCGATTCGTTCTGGTGTGCCCAGCTGCTACGCCTCATTTCAGTACATGCTCCAGAGACGGATTCTTTATTGTTACCATCAGTCCAGGCGTTGAATCTTGTCTCTGTCATGGGATATCATTTCTGTCACTTATTACGCTCCAATTCGAATCCTGTCGCATTCTTTTATGCACCGATTTGTTCTGGTGTGCCCAGCTGCTACGCCTCATTTCAGTACATGCTCCAGAGTCGGATTCTTTGTTGTAACCATCAGTCCAGTCGTTGAATCTTATCTCTGTCATGGCATATCATTTCGGTCACTTATTACGCTCCGATTCGAATCCTGTCGCATTTATTTATGCACCGATTCGTTCCGGTGCGCCCAGCTGTTACGCCTCATTTCAGTACATGCTCCAAGGACAGGACTCATCTGTTTGGTTCAAGGGCTCGTCCTCCGATTCTTGTCTTTGTCATGGGTTTCATTTCATTTCACCTATCACGTTCCGGTACGAATAGTCACATCTGTGTACCAAATTCATCCCGGCGTGCCCCAGGAATGGCCTCATTTCAGTACATGCTCCAAGGACAGGATTCATCCGTTTGGTTCAAGGGCCTCGTCCTCTGATTCTTGTCTTTGTCATGGGTTTTCATTTCATTTCACCTTATCACGTTCCGGTACGAATAGTCACTTCGGTGTACCAAATTCGTCTCGGCGTGCCCCAGGAACGGCCTCATTTCAGTACATGCTCCAGAATCCGTTTCGTGCTCAGTCGCAAAGTTGTGGCATGGCGATCCGGATCTCTGTCATGGCAGCTTCTCTCATCTCACTATCACATGCGGTCTGGATGCCTACCAGGGGGGCCTTGCTCCTCGGCCTCATTTCATTATAAAGTTGCCTCAAAAGGAAAACAGCTTCGTTTAGGCGTGTTGCGTTGTTTTTCTCCACATTCAAGCGCAGACTTCCTGCAATCGTCGTAAATACACATCCAAGCGCAGACTTCTTGCAGTCGTTGCAAGCACGCATCCAGAGATAGACTAATCGCAATCATTGTACCAGCACGCATACGAGCAGAGACCTCTGGCAGTCGTCGCAAGCACGCATTCGAGCCTAGACCTCTTGCACTCGTTACAAGCACGCATTCGAGCATAGACCTCTTGCAGTCGTCGCAAGCACGCATTCGAGCCTAGACCTCTTGCACTCATTACAAGCACGCGTTCGTGCATAGAGCTCTTGCAGTCGTTGCAAGCACGCATTCGAGCATAAACCTCTTGCGGTCGTTGCAAGCACGCATTCGAGCACAAACCTCTTGCTATCGTTGCAAGCACGCTTTCGAGCATAAACCTCTTGCAATCGTTGCAAGCACGCATTCGAGCATAGACCTTTTCCAATCGTCGCAAGCACGCATTCGAGCATACACCTCTAGCGATCGTTGCAAGCACGCATTCGAGCGTAGACCTCTTGCAGTCATGACAAGCACGCATTCAAGCATAAGCCTCTTGCGATCATTGCAAGCTGATGTCCGGGCTCAACTTATGGCAATCATTGCTGGCAGGCACTTCTGCCTGCTCAATAGGTTGCTTTGGGGGAAGCCTGGATACCTTCCTAAATGTCCGTTGTATTACAGGGTACTTATACTTATAGGCATAGTTGATCCAGGGAAAATCCGATTGCCTCTCGAGGGGTCAGGAAGGAATTTTTTCCCCTACTGTAGCAAATTGGCCATGCTCTGTTGGGGTTTTTTGCCTTCCTCTGGATCAGCTGCGGGCGTAGAATTGGGGTGTCGGGTGGTGTGATACCTTATTATTTCAATTGTGGTTGGACCGGATGGACTTCTGTCTTTTCCGGCCTGGCTACCCACGAAGCCTACTGTAAATCCTTGCAATCGCTGCAGGCACGCGTCCTAGCATAACATCTTGCAAATCATGGCAAGCACGCATCCTGGGTAACATCTTGCAACCGTCGCAAGTACGCGTCCTAGCATAACATCTTGCAATCATGGTAAGCACGCATACTGAGTAACATCTTGCAACCGTCGCAAGCACGCGTCCTAACATACATGCAAGCATAACTCCCGCACTCTTCGCAGTGCACATGCGGAACGCGAATTGCTCGCAGTCACCACGTACACATCTCCTCCGACAAACTCCCGGGCAATTGTCGCAAGCACACGTACAAACACAACCTTTACTCATGCCAAGGCTCGCGACTTAGCATAACTTCTTGCAATCGTTTGTTGCAAGCACGTTCTCAGTGGTACGCTAACTGGCTACACCTCATTTTCAGCAGCACTTAATTGGCCACTCGTCTCCTGTGGCCTTTCTTACAAGCCACTCACTGTCGCCTGTCCGGCTGTCTCTTCCTTGGGACAGTTGAGTTCAACCTCCGTCCGCACCAGGATCATGTTGTCACACGCGACTGGCTTCTTCCGTAGCACGCCCAGGCTATTTCTAGCCAGCGTTCAACATTTCTTATTCTTACATGCTCGGAGAACCATCTGTTGTTACAGCCCATACAGCAAGATCCCCACTACGATGCGTCCAGAGGCATCAGCCCATAATCTTCGGCCAATGCTCGCCCATTACAACTGCCATCTTTACGGACACATAATACCCTCGCAGATTCCCCAGTTTAGTCATCCAAGAGACACCTACAGTCCCTTCACGGTATGTCGAGCGTCCCTATGCACGTCATCCCTCAGGGGTCGCGCCTCTGTGTCACGCCGATTGGTCTTACTGTCTCTCTCACAGGATCCGGAGCAAGTCCTCAGCCGGGTCCCCGCGGCAATAGCAGTCCTTGCTATGCGGGAGGAATTCCTATCGTCTGGGAGTGACGTCTCTCTGTTCATTCCCTTCGCGTCTTCCCTTTCTCCCCAGGTGATGACTGACGCAGCGGCCTCCACGGGCTTGCCGCTGATTTTTTGGCCACCTCTGGCTCGCAGCTCCCTGGCCTCCCCAGTTACTGGCAATTCCTGGCTGCGCCAAGGCGCCTCTCTGGTGGTATGTACTTCCTACGTCAACTGGTCCAGCTCTTGTTGTTGTTTCAGTTCAACATCCATTCTTCCTTTATCCCCGGTAAGTTCAATCAGGCAGCGGACGCCCTCTCCCGCTTTAACCTTGTCGCGTTTTCATTCAGGTACCCGGAGCCGGACCAACATCAGCAGCTATCCCGGACTGGTCTCAACTGACCCTGGGTTAGCCCCTCACCTCCTAGCGGCTACCCAACTCGTTTGATCACTCCCTTTCCCGCAATACCCTCAAGGCCTATCAATCAGCCTGGAGGGCCTTTAACCAACTTCGTCACGTGTCACAGTACAGAGACGTCCCGTGTCAAGCAAGTCACAGCCTTCATTTCCTACTGTCACTCGCAGTTGGCGTCATCCTTTAATACGATCCGGCTATACATGACCGGTGTACAACATCTTACGTCCCTCCAGGACCCTACCGTACCCTTCCTATTTTACCACGCCGTTCGGGCTGTTACGCGCGGTATCCAGGAAGCGCCAGCCGATGACCGGCACCAAAACGACCGCCTATCACAGGAGACGTTTAGAAATACGTCAGACTTCCTGGCTACTTCACCTTTTCGGTCTCCACGTTGGTGTCATTTACAAGCAGCCATACACCTCGCCTTCCCCGGCTTCTTACGGCCAAGCAAGTTTACTTGTTGTAGCCTCACGGCACGCATGCTGTACCAGCACCACCTGGTCCGATACAAAGACCATTTCGCCTTACACTTAGCAGTCTCCAAGACGCAGCAGCTTGGCTCGGGTTCGGACATACACCGCTATAAGTCCAACAACCGTCGGTACCCGGTCGCCATTTTCACGCGCCTGTCGGCCCCTTTTGGCTGATCAACCAGGAGTTAGTCCTCTTCTGCCATTTCTCACTAAACCCCTGAACGCTGCCCGGTGCAACGTGTCAGGATACTCCCGGGTGTCCTTCACCTCTGTCCTACTCACATTATCAAGAAGTGGGGCAGATGGAGGTCCACCTGTTTCGCCCGCTACATACCCAATCCGCAAGCGGAGATGACCCAGGCCTTTGTCGAGCGCACCCAGTAACAAACTTGGATCAATAAAATACAACCCCTACCTGAATGATTTTGCCCCCTTATTTTGGTATACCGTACGTTAGACCAGGGCACACTTTCAGGTCCATTTCAAGTAAGCGAGTTTATGTTAACCTTGTTTGTCATCCTTAACCGTATCGGTCAGAGGGCTCCATACCATAAATAGAAAGGCCAGTATGCTGGCCTGAAATTATGGGAGGAGCCCGGTGGAATATATAACCAGCCCATTCGCCTGTCCTCCTCGTCGGTTCCGGTGCGCGATACCCACCCACCCATCCCCCTTTTCAGGGCATTTCTCAAGCATCATACTCCTCATGAGAGTACTCTTTTCTCCCCATTCATATTCATTTCATTTATCACCCACTTTCTATCTAGGGTATGCCCCCTTATTTTGGTATACCGTACGTTAGACCAGGGCACACTTTCAGGTCCATTTCAAGTAAGCGAGTTTATGTTAACCTTGTTTGTCATCCTTAACCGTATCGGTCAGAGGGCTCCATACCATAAATATATATATATATATATATATATATATATATATACATACATTTTTTTTGTGTGGCCCCAACGAATCCCCGAGCACTTTAAGAAGGAGTTTTCAGGAAAAAAATACATTTTAAATAAAGAACAGTGAAGCAAAATTAGGGCCAGTGCCCATTAATGCAGCCTAATCAGAGCCCATTTGCAGCCCCACCATTGCCATGAATGCAGCCTCACAATTGTCATGAATGCAACCTTACCATGGCCATGAATGCAGCCTCACCATTGTCACGAATGCAGCCTTACCGCTGCCATGAATGCAGCCTTACCATTGCCATGAATGCAGCCTCCCCATTGCCATGAATGCAGACTTATCATTACAATCAATGCAGCCTCACCATTGCCATGAATTCAGCCTCACCCTTGCCATGAATTCAGCCTTACCAGTGCAATGAATGCAGCCTGATCGATGCCAATCTGCAGCTTCGGAGGGGACAGGGAGGGGGCAGGACGAGCACCAACAGATTACATACAGAAGAATCTCCTGTTACAGAAGAAGAATCTCCTGTTTACACAGTGGCCTCTTTAATACAAAGTTACACCTCCTATGATAGACAGCCAAGGAGACGGGACTTCCTATTACAGATGCCGCCGACTAAACAGGAGATTCTCCTGTATGTAATCTGACAGCACTGTCAGAAAGCATGAATCAGACTGAGACAGAAGTATAGTTAATTCACACTTGTTTAACCACTTCCCACCCGGCCAATGTACATATACGGCCGGGTGGGAGCTCTCTACTTCTGAGAGGACGTTTAGGAACGTCCTTCAGAAGGAGGAGGATCGTGCGCAGGTGTGCCCGCGCAGCGGTGCGATCCCGATGTGCTCGTGTCACCTGGACACGGCGCATCTCGGATCGGCAGGAGGGCTCTGTGATTGGCCCTCCTGATCACATTACGGCCATGCCCAATCACGGCCGTCATGTGATGTAAACAAACAGCCGGTTACTAGGCAATCGGCTCTCCTCTCCTCACACGGAAGTCATCGCTGAAGAGAGGAGAGCAGATCGCTGCAGCCGGCTGGTGATCAGTGAGTATGAGCGGTTTTTACAGCTTTTTACTAACTGATCACCAGTCTAGTATAAACCTACAGTGTAAACACACATGTCACCACAATACACATGTCACCACACATGTCCTCAAAACACACATGTCCCCAAATAAAAAAACACATGTCCCCCATATATGTCCCATTAAAATCGCATGTTCCAATGATTATCTGCACACATATGTACGTGATCACCTGCACACATATGTACATGATCATTTGCGTACATATGTCCGTGATCACTCAAACCAATTATTATACACTTAACAGATTTTTTTTTACCAAAAACATGTAGCAGAATAAATTTTGGCTTAAATTTCTGACAAAATTTGATTTTATTGGATTTCTTTTAAAATAGAAAAAAGAAAATATTGTTTTTTTTTCCAAATTTCCGCTTTTTTTGTGCTTATATCGCAAAAAATTAAAAACGGGGTCGTGAATAAATACCACCAAAATAAAGCTCTATTTGTGCAAACAAAATTATAAAAATTTCATTTGGGTACAGCGTAGCATGACCGCGCAATTGTCATTGAAAGTGCGAGAGCGATGAAAGCTAAAAATTGGGCTGGGAAGGAAGGGGGCGAAAATGCCCTGTATTGTAGTGGTTAATAATAATAAAAAAAGGTAAACAGTAAGTTTGAGTAAACGTAGTCAAACATAGCCAGAGTTCAGGAACCAGAACGGATAGTCAGACAAGCCAAAAATAGGAGCTGGCGACAGCTGAGCGGCCAGCTTTGGGAAGGAATGGCTGAGCCCAGCCCTGACAGTACCCCCTCCTCAATGACCCCTCCCCCTCGGAGGACCACCAGGCTTGAGGGGAAAACATCTATGGAAATCACAGAGGAGGACAGGGGCATGTATGTCAGAGGATGAGGCCCAAGAGCATTCCTCAGGACCGTACCCTTTCCAGCGCACCAGGTACTGTATGCGCCCACAGAACCTACAGGAGTCAAAAATGGACTAAGCGGTGGTAAAGAGGTTGCAGACCAAAGGTTTTAATAAGGAGATATGAAATACATTTGAAATACGAATATTAGAAGGAAGGTCTAATGCGCAAGCCAATGGGTTAATCCTGTGAAGAATACGGAAAGGCCCAATAAACCGAGGTGCGAACTTCAGAGAGGGAACATGAAGAGATGACAGCCAGACCCTGTTCCCAACCTGGTAGGAAGGCACAGGCAGGTGTCTGCAGTCAGCATGGAGTCTGTACCTATCATTAGCATGTCGCAAAGCCTCCTGGACTTGTGCCCAAGTGGATCGAAGACCACGAGATGCTCCTCTAACGCAGGAATACTCTGCAAAACAAATGAGTCAGGCAACATGGAAGGTTGGAAACCATAGGCAGCCCATGGTAAGAGGTCTGACCAGTTGTTATGATGGTCAGAAATATTGCAACCTAATAATTGCGCCAAGGACTGATTGGCTCGTTCTGTGTCCCCATTAGATTACGGGTGATACGCAGAGGAGAAAGCAAGCTGAATTCCCAAATGTGCACAAAAGGCTCGCCAGAACCAGGACACACACTGACTACCCCTGCCCGAGACAATCACCTTGGGTAGCCGATGTAAGCGAAAGATCTCCCAAGCAAAAATGGAAGCCGGTTCCTTAGAAGTGGGCAACTTCTTAAGTGGAATACAATGGGACATTTTCGAGGACCGGTCAACCACCATAAGGGTACCTGTGTTGTCCTAGGAGTTGGGTAACTCCACAATGAAATCCATTGACAGGTGGCTCCAGAGCCTCTCTCCATTGGGTATGGGTTTTAGGAGGCCCACTAGAAGGTGTCGTGGAGTCTTACTCTGAGCACACATGGAACAGGCAGCTACAAAGGCGATTACATCAGCACATAGACTAGGTCACCAGAATTGTTGAGAAATAGCCCAAAAGAGTTGATTCTTCCCAGGGTGGCCAGCAGCCTTGGGAGAATGGTAAGTCTGGAGCACGGCAGTATGGAGACCCTCTGGGACAAAGCAGCGGTCACAAGGTTTCTCAGGAGGAGCATGGACTTGAGCAGCAAGAATTTTGTCACCCAAACGAGAAGTGAGACTGGTGCAAACCATAGCCAGAATACGATCAGGAGGAATCACAACTAGCAACTAGCCGACAGCTGAGCAGCCAGATTTGAGAAGGAATGGCTGAGCCCAGCCCTGACAAGAGCTCGTCCCGCCCCCTCCATGTCCCCCCCAAGGCAGTGCCGATACAGTATAAATACAGTATATAAATACAGTATATATCTTTTGTGGGGGGCCACATTAAACCAGAACGTGGGCCGGATTTCGGACATGCTTGACTTAGACCAGGGGTCTCAAACTGGCGGCCCTCCAGCTGTTGCGAAACTACAAGTCCCATGAGGCATTGCAAAGCTGACAGTTACAAGCATGACTCCCACAGGCAGAGGCATGATGGGACTTGTAGTTTCGCAACAGCTGGAGTGCCGTCATTTTGAGACCCCTGACTTAGACCATTCAGAGTAAGATTTATTAACCACTACTCTCCGAATTCAGTCTTTTAGCTAGTTTTCTATCCATTTACAAACATTTTCTTCCAAGCCTGTAGACTGTACCATACACATTAGCCATGTGTGGGGAACTGCGTAAAAAGGCTTTTGTATACCATGTCCACAGCCACCCCTCTGTCCAAGGATTTACTTACCTCCTCATAAAAAGTAATTAGCTTTATTTGACAACTTCTGTCTTTCATGAACCCATGCTGTCTGTTGCTTAAAATATTTTTTTTTCCGCAAGAATTCATCTATGTGGTCTTTTATTAAACTCTTCAGTATCTTCCCAATTATAGAAGTAAACCTAACGGGTCTATAGTTACTTAGTAAAGACTTTGCTCCATTTTTAAATATAGGCACCATATTAACTGTACACCAATCCAGTGGTACTATTCCAGTCATTACAGAGTCCCTAAAAATTAGAAACAAGGGCTTTGAAATACAAATTTCAAAATCAATTGGCGCAATCAAAAACAAACGTGTATACATATATACTAATAAGAAAGTAGCTGCTGTCACTTTAAAAGTGATTCCACTCCACTTGCAAATCTATATAAACCAAAAACAGTGCTGCGCTACTAAGTGAATCAAATACCGTATATACTCGAGTATAAGCCGAGATTTTCAGCCCCTTTTTTTAGGCTGAAAGTGCCCCCCTCGGCTTATACTCGAGTCACCGCCGTCTGCCTACCCGATCAGCGTGTCGTGCAGACAGATGGCGGCCATTCCACTATTCAAAAGCTGCGCCTCCCTTTCTGTGATAGGCGGAACACTCAATTTCCCAGCAGTCAGTGGTCCGCCTATCACGGACATCCACTCATCCTCATACTACGGACGAGGATGAGAGGATGTCCGTGATAGGCGGAACACTGACTGCTGGGAAATTGAGTGTTCCGCCTATCACAGACGGAGGCGCGGCTTTTGAACAGTGGAATGGCCGCCGTCTGTCACAGACGAGGAGGAGAGGTGCGGCGATCCTGGCATGGCCGCTGTATGTTTTTTATACATGCAGATCGGTGCAAAATGGCACACAGAGGCTGCAGAAGGACACATAGGCTGCAGAAGGACAAAGAGGCTGCAGATTGGCACACGGAGGCATGCACAGGACACAGGTAGGCTGCAATGGACACAGGGATGGTCACAGGGATGGACACAGGGATGGACACAGTGATGGACACAGTGATGGACACAGGGATGGACACAGTGATGGACACAGGGATGGACACAGTGATGGACACAGGGATGGACACAGTGATGGACACAGGGATGGACACAGTGATGGACACAGTGATGGACACAGTGATGGACACAGGGATGGACACAGTGATGGCCACAGTGATGGACACAGGGATGGACACAGGGATGGACAGGCATGTCTCACCCTCGGCTTATATACGAGTCAATAAGTTTTCCCATTTTGTTTGTGGTAAATTAGGGGCCTCAGCTTATATTCGGATCGACTTATACTCGAGTATATACGGTATATTATAAATGTAATAAATGCATAGGTGCAAACATTGTATAAAATGGAATCGCGCTAATGAATAACATAAAACAAACAAACAATGTCATAAACACAAGTCCATAAATCAATCCACCAGTGGTTAAGTGGTGAATCTTGAATGTTGCTAATAGATTCCACCATCCACCACCTTATGCAACAGTGCCTCCACCAACAATAGAATTAGCTGCTTACCAGCTCCAGATGATCTCTCATTAAAAGGGATCATTCAACGCCTTTGGCTTAAACCCAGCCCGGGTCTTTCTCCTGGTTGTACGGTTCCCCTGTGCTCATGGCATCACTTATTGAATTGGATAAACTGTACACTCAAAAGATAAAAGGCCACCACATAGTGTAAATCTTTAAACCATTTAGTGAAGTAAAAAATACTACACTTACATCAAGGTAAAAATGGTAAATGCCTAAAGTTTGGTGTGCTGGCTGGCGCACAACCAAACAATCCTTCCAGGACACAAGGGTAATGGTGACGTAATCATGTCACTCCACTATGTGGAGCCTTTTATCTTTTGGGTGTACCGTTTATTCTATCCAATAAGTGACACCATGACCATAGGGGTACCTTACAACCAGGAGAAAGGTCCAGGCTGGGTTTAAGCCAAAGGTGTTGAATGATGCCTTGCAATGAGGGATCATTTGGAGCTGGTAAGTGTAATGTCTGATTCATCCACTGGGGGCTCAGTCATCTCCACTATCCCCTCAGCCCATTGATGAGGTCTCAGCCACATCACCTGATACCTCCTCTTGTTCCTATTTAAACATCGTTCGTGCTAGGAACCTGTTACAAGGCCTAGTGCACCAGCCACACATTGCTGCTAACTTCTCCAAGTTTGGGCTGGATAGAGCCCCACTTCATCCTCTTCGTTTGGGCTGGATAGAGCCCCACTTCCTCCTCTTCGTTTGGGCTGGATAGAGCCCCACTTCATCCTCTTTGTTTGGGCCGGACAGAGCCCCACTTCATCCTCTTAGTTTGGGCCGGACAGAGCCCCACTTCATCCTCTTCATTTGGGCCGGACAGAGTCCCACTTCATCCTCTTCATTTGGGCCGGACAGAGTCCCACTTACTACTCTCCAGACCTACGGAGTGTCCCCATCAGCATAACGCAACTCACTGCAAGTATACCTGAACTGAATAAACTTTGTACTTCTGTACTGCTAATGCCTTGCTGACCCTCCTGATACCTAATTAATGGCTATATATAGACTCTCTAAATAAACCCCAACTAATCCTTCAACATACCTTCGTTCCTTTATCAGTAATTTGCCATAAGGTGTAACCAGTTAACTACATAGTATGTACATAAGTCCAAAGCTGTGATCCTCTACAAAAATGCTACTAGCTCACTGCCTGAGACATTACAGTAAGCCGCTAATTCTACTGTTGGTGGAGGCACTGTTGCATGAGGTGGTGGATGGTGGAATCTATTAGCAACATTCAAGATTCACTACTTAACCACTGGTGGATTGATTTATGGACTTGTGTTTATAACATTGTTTGTTTTGTTATTCATTAGCGCAATTCTATTTTATACAATATTGTTGAACTGTAATTATGTCATACAGGAGAATTGCTGCTTGATTTTTTATTTATTTTAATTTTCAAAATAGTGCAGTTTTTTATCCCTCTTTCTATAATTGCAAACATGATTAAATAAGTCCACTGAATGTGATGAATGAATCAAAGTTCATGCAAATCAATGGTGTCTGATTGAAGTGGATCCAAACGTAAATCAATTCACCCAAAGTGCAGATTTTTCAAAAAAATATACTATGTGCTCGCCTCCACCAGCCTCACAGGCTGCTCACCTCATACATGAATCAAATCAGCAATATTCCCCTCTGGGGATAATGAAGATAACTGGTGTGGTATGGACACTTAACCTCCTTTAACCAAGGCTCCTTCTTTGGGTTCTGCAGAACCCCTGATCGCCTTACCAATAAGAACGTAATATGCAAAAAAGAAGGCAACATCTAGTGCTCTCCCTTTGAGATGATTTAATAATGTAAAAAATTGGTAGATACACTCACAAGTATGGCACAATAAGCCTGTGCTAGCTGTAAAGGCATTCAGACAACCTAATCTTGAGATGGCCGCAATGTGACGTCAGTACGCACGATCCGCCCCTAGATGTGTGTCGTCAAGGCATTGAATTCTTCAGTAGGGGTGGAGCTATAACATCACTGCGTGGTTTAACCACTTGAGATCCGCGCTATTGCCAAATGACGGCATTAGCGCGGACCTACATTTCCAGGACTACGTCTATTGACGTCGTCCTGGTTACGAGCGGCCTGCGCGCCCCCTGAGGGGCGCGTGCGGCGCGCTCTGTGATCGGCGAGTCCATGAGACTCGCCTGATCACCGATCCGTGTAAGGGGTCGATCCCGACCCCTTATCACGTGATCAGCTGTCAGCCAATGACAGCTGATCATGTGACAGAACGGAGCCGGTAATCGGCTATTATTCCTCCTCGCGCTGACAGCGCGAGGAGAGAAAAAAAAAGCCGATCACCGGCGGCCGTGATCGGGACATCAGTCCCGATCACGGCCAGCAATACAGCTGACCACCTGCCCCCTGCCAGTGCCCACCTGCCCACCGCAGTGCCATCCTGAATGAAAGTAAGTGCCCCCCATCAGTGCCACCCAGCAGTGCCCATAGTGCCCCCAGCGCCACCCACAGTGCCACCCACAATGCCACCCACAGTGCCATCCAGCAGTGCCACCAACAGTGCCACCCACAGTGCCCACAATCTGCCGCAAAGGTGCTGCACCCCAGTGCCGCCCATCAGTGCCCAGCAGTGCCGCCCATCAGTGCCCAGCAGTGCCGCCCATCAGTGCCCAGCAGTGCCACCTATCAGAGCCACCTATCAGTGCCACCTATCAGTGCCCATCAGTCCCATCAATCAGTGGTACCTATCAGTGCCCATCCGTGCCACTTATCCGTGCCACCCATCCATGCCATCTTATCTGTGCCCATCTTTGCCCATCAGTGCCGCCTTATCTGTGCCGATCGGTGCCGCCTTATCTGTGCCTATTAGTGCCGCCTTAACTATGCCTATCAGTGCCCACCAGTGCAGCCTATCAGTGCCCACCAATGCAGCCTATCAGTGCCCACCAATGCAGCCCATCAGTGCCCACCAATGCAGCCCATCAGTGCCCACCAATGCAGCCATCAGTGCCGCCTAATCAGCGCACTTCAATGAAGGAGAAAAATGACCCGTTTGCAAAATTGTATAACAAACTATTAAAACATGATTTTTTATTTTTATTTTTTTGCATCTTTTTTTGTTTGTTTAGCAAAAAATAAAACTCCGAGCTGTAACTAAATACCACCAAAAGAAAGCTCTATTTGTGGGAAAAAAATGATAAAAATTTCATTTGGGTACAGTGTTGTATGACCGCGCAATTGTCATTCAAAGTGCATCAGCGCTGAAAGCTGAAAATTGGTCTGGGACTGAGGGGGGTTTAAGTGCCCAGTAAGCAAGTGGTTAAATACCCCCATTCATCCCATACACACGTAAGCGGCTGATTAGTCTCTCCCAGGCTCTCCCGGATGGAAATCAAGTGTGTAGGAAGGGGTCACTGAAAAATAACTGGGGACATGATTCAAGGAAAAAACTACAACTAAATTCTTCTGCTAAAGTAGTAAAAAAATGGAGCGTGCATACTAGCATGATCACCATCTTTACACTTCTCGATCATTTCATAGTCTAGATACTACCAAATATACAAAAATGAATAAACATTCATGAAAAATTAAAAGAACATTAAATATTGAATTAGTTTACCTAACTAAAAATGAAAAGAAAACACAAAGGACTGATAAAGAAAAAAATAAAAAATATCATAAAAAATAAAAAATAAATAAATAAAAAAATATAGAAAATTAAACAAAAAATAAAACTAAAAATAAAATTGAAAAATAAACATAAAATAATAATACATCTAAATAAAAATAAATATAAACATAGATATACAAATACAATAAAATAAAAATAATAAGGAAAAAATAAAAATGAATATGAATAATACAAAAATAATATGTAATATAACTGAATACATGGAATACAGTGTGAAGAAATCCAAAATACATAATTATTACAAAAGAGACCACAGGAAATATTAATATAATCACAAAAAAAAAAGAATTATAATCATATATCACTAACAATTGAGATCAAAGTCCACATTGAGGCCCCTAGCAACAAGGACCTTTGCCTCAAATATCCAGGAAGATTCTCTCTCTCTCTTAACTGTCTAATGTAATGTTATGCCTCTCTACTCATTCGATCCCACAAAATGTAAAAGAACGTAGTTGTTTATTGTGAACATATTTGAAATGCTTAGACACAGTATGGGTAACCACTCCTTTTTTAATGTTCCTAATGTATGCCTCCACTCTTATATGTAATGCTCTGAAGGTACGGCCAATGTATTGGAGCCCGCACCCACATTCCAAAACATAGATGACACCCATATTGGCACAGGTGATAAGGTCTTGATTTTGACATTCTTTGATATTCTTGTGGACATAAATTCCTTCCTCCTTTTCCGATTGGTCTTAGCCTGATGGCATGCCAGACACTTCCAAAAGGCATAAAAACCAGTCACAAAATTAAACAAAGTCCTTTTCTTTTGTTTAGGTGGATTCCTGACTCCAGGGGCCAATCGATCTTTCACGTAGGGGCTTTTCCATATATAAATCTAGGAGGACTAGCAGAAAGGGTCCTAATATTCTATCCTTCATTGCAATATTCCAATGGTTCTTAATAATTCTTTCCAGCTTTCTGAACTTTACATTATAATCTAAGATCACTTTATACTCAAACCCAAGGTTAGTACGTTAGTGGCCATCTTGTAACAATAATTCTCTATCCATCTCCAACTCTCCCTGTTTCTCTATGGAAATGGATATAGGATTTTAACTTTTTTCGATGAATCCATTGGTCAGGACTTGAAACTTTTGAAGATAATCAGATTTTTTTAGACCAATTTCTATGTATTCTAATGAATTGTCCCTTGGGGGTGTGACTAAGCTAGGAAGTGTGATGGCAACTATCTCAGGGCAGATAAGCATTCCTGTCCATGGGTTTAAATTATTTCCTGAAAGTAACCTGTCCTGTTCATTAAATCTGTTCCATATTGACAGTCCAAGATAGTTAAATTTTTTTGGAATTGCTGTCCATTCTCGCCCTGAACTCATGAAAGGACTGTCGGTCTCCCTTATAAATAATCATTAGGTCATCTAACTACCTCTTGTAACAAATTAATTCCTCTGGATGCCCACACAGAATCTCTTCTGCCTTCCAGCAAGCCACAAACAGGTTTGCTACACTAGGTGTGAGCGTGGCCCCCATGGCTACGCCTCTAGTTTCCAAATAAAACTTATCTATATACCAAAAATAATTGTGACCTAAACATATTTTCATTTTAATTTTATTTTTATATCTGTTTTTAATTTTTATTTAGATTTATTTTTATTTTATGTTTATTTTTCAATTTTATTTTTATTTTTATATTTTTTTATTTATTTTTATGTATGTTTATTATTTATTATTATTTTTAGCAGGAGAATTTAGATGTAGTTTTTTCCCCTTCCTTACCCCTTCCTGCACACTTGATTTCCATGTGGGAGAGCCTGGGAGAGACTAATCAGCCACCCACGTGTGTATGGAATGAATGGGCCCCCGATCCCTCCATAAAGAGTACCTATCACCACCTATTACTGTCACAAGGGATGTTTACATTCCTTGTGACAGCAATAAAAGTGATTTTTTTTTTTTAAACACAATTTAATAATATAAAAATAAATAAGAAAAATAATTAAATTTCAAAGCGCCCCGTCACGCCCGCATATGTAAACAGTGTTCAAATCACACATGTGAGGTATAGCCGCAATCATTAGAGCGAGAGAAATAATTCTAGCATTAGACCTTCTCTGTAACTCTAACCTGGTAACCATAAAAAAAAATTAAAGCGTCGCCTATGGAGATTTTTAGGTACCAAAGTTTGTCGCCATTCCACGGGTGCCTGCAATTATAAAGCGTGACATGTTTGGTATCTATTTACTCGGCATAACATCATCTTTCACATTATACAAAAAAATTGGAATAACTATACTGTTTTTTTTATTCATGAAAGTGTCCCTTTTCCCAAAAAGTTGCGTTTAAAACACCGCTGCACAAATACCGTGTGACATAAAATATTGCAACAATCACCATTTTATTCTATATATATAATGTTTGGGGGTAATAAGTAATTTTCTAGCAAAAAATAGGGATTTTAACTTGTAAACACCAAATGTCAGAAATAGGCTTAGTCATGAAAGGGTTATAATGGCTTTGACATGACAGAGCTTTTAGGATTTGTGGGTGGATGCCATCTGGTCCAGGTGTTTTATCCACCTTTATTCTGTCTAAATATTTCTGAACCATACACATTTTGAGCCATTGTGGATCATTTGGGGCTGTGTCATTACTGTTCCCATTATGGACATGAGCTCCCTCATGCTCCTTTGCATACACAGAGCTGAAGAAGGTATTTAATACCTTCTCTTTGTCCCCAGTCATCCACTCCAGATTATTTTGTAAAGGGCCTACATGCTGAGACCTGACCTTTTTACTATTAATATATTTGAAGAATTTTTTGGGATTTGTCTTTTGCAATCTGTCGTTCATTTTGAATTTGTGCTGCCTTGATTTCTCTTTTACATATTCTGTTATATTCTTTGTAAAATTCAAACAATGATCATTTTCCTTCATTTGTTTATTTTTTTAAAGGCTCTTTTCTTAATATTTATAACTTTTTTAACTTTGGCCGTGAGCCACATAGGTTTTATTTTTAGCCTTTTAAACATATTGCCTATATGTATATATTGTCATATTGAACATTAGTAATACGCTCTGCATAGTTTAAGATCACCAGGTTTAGCAGGGCATCATTCTTAGCCTCTATGAACTGTACCATACATTGTCTTAGGTTTAGAAATATTGCCCCTTAACTGTTCCTACAGTGCTATTACTCCCGCCAATTAAGTCAAGTAGTTAAAATCCCTCATTATTGTCACTGTCCCAGCCCTTGCAGCCCTTTCTATATGTGCAAGGAACAGTCAGACATCCAGTCTAAAAAAAACAACATTGAAGATACAGATGTCAAAGATAACGTAGATAGCAGAGTCACGATGCAAATTGGAGAAACACCAGAAGACATTCCAGCCAATAACCAGGTTTTGCAATCTTTAATAACTGTGGAGATGTAGGTCACTACCAGCAATATTGCCCATTGAAAAAGGTGGAAAGCTGGAGGAATTTGCCAAGGACATTTGGAGGGCCCCAGATGATGGAATCAGGTGGGTGTCAGACCAGTTTAACTTTTGCAGGGCCTCGGATGAAGGAGTCATTTGAGTGCCAGAATTTTAGAGTGTACCTGATGAAATCACCAAACGGGTGCCAAACCACCTCATTTAGCTCAACTAGCTTCCAGTCATGACATGATACAAACAAGAAGGGAAGGGAACAGAGAAGAGCAGAGCGAGTTGATTGATCCTTCTCTACTGCTGTAGCTGTTGTACCATATTATCTGTAAGTGGATGTTTTCTTTTTTTTGTCCAAATAAAGTATATGAAGTTGCTAATATCACTTTTCTCCTCTCTGTTCCCTGCTTTGAGGTTGGACCTTCCCAAGGTGATAATTTGTGAATGTTGCGTTTGATGTTTGGCTGACCCTGGTTAATGCATATTATCAAGTGGATCCTAACCAATTCCCCATCTGCCTGACAGATGCCTGACTGGACATTTGCTCTGTGACTTATGAACTTTAGATTAATTGTCACAGATCCACCCAAAAAAAAAAACTTTTTTGTTTGTGTTTTGCACCAGTTCACTTTAAAACACTACAGTTTATTTTTTTTATTCCTTTGAGAGAAGGGAAGGTCTTTAAGAAGAATCATTCCGGATAATACAAAGAGACCCCAATCACTAAAACTTGGCCGGAAGCATCGATTTGAATGACTCAGAGTGAAAGTTGACATTTAACCCTCTTATCATTGGACAACCAGGTACCTTTGATACACTAGCCATTGTGTGCACTTGGTCATCAGCGTCCATAAGAAGTTCTTTGATTATAGGGTTGAACATAGATCTGGTTGAAACGACTGCTAGCCCTTGTCACCTCCAGATGTTCTTTATTTAAGATGAATTCTTTATCAAAGAGTGTTCACCCATTGCCGAGGACAGTGTACAAATGTCTGGTGCAAGAGAATACGTTCCCAACTGAGAAAGTGTCTTAGCAAGAAGAGGCGCCCTGAAGACCCGAGGAAGAAGTGGGGACACTTCTAGACCCTTCCTCTTCACAGCCTTCAAAAGTCACTGTGAAACTTTCCAAAAGAACAAAGGGTTAGGCATAAGATCCAGCCTACTGTGGAGTTGATGGGTGATTGAAGAGGGAGCTGTCCTAGAGAAGTCAAAACCACTGAACTTTTTAAAGCCTTTGAACCTGACTTTTGAACTTTGTGAGTAACATCCCTTGTGCTCTACCCGGCACAACCCATTGGGAACTTCCCCATGGAAGTATTTGGTCAATTACATGACCAGATATACCGTCCCTTTGGATGTGTCGTTGGGTCATGTTTTATTTTTTATTTTTTTTCGTTTCCAGCAAGTTGGTAGCTGCTATTCATTGCTATTAATGAGGATCTGCATTGCTGGAAGATGTGATTGATGATGGATTTTACTTCGTGGGACATTTTTGGGATTTAACTTTTTTTTTTTTTTTTAAGATCAAAAATTGTGAGTCTTTAGTAATTACAATATTTACATTTTTTGTGACTGAGTATGGGGAACTATGTATCTCTTACTTGATTACCCAGGGGGAATTGGGGATGGGGGGATATTTCTAAAGGTGGATTCTAGATTCTGATAAGCCCCTCATCTGCAGACCTCCTCAATCTCCAGATCAGGATTGTGGGGAAGGCAAAACAAGGTGATTTGTGAAGGAAGTCCTCCCTTGCATGTTGAGGCCATGTAGCCTGCTGTGGTTCCAGAGGGTGGATACATGCTCTTCGCCCAGGCCACCTTTCCTGTCCTGCCAGGCTGCATGCTCAGACAAGGGTTCTGCAAGGATTTTGGGAGAGACTCCATGCTTTTTTTTTATTTTAAAGGAGGTTCCCTATTCAAATGCAGACCAGACCCAAAAGATCACCCTAAGATGTGTTACTGGCAGGATTGAATAGGTAAGTAAAGTTGCACTACGGATTACACAGACAATTGATAGAAAATAGGTTAGAGCTGCCTCTATATAGAAACTTCAACCCCAAAATTGGGGAGAGGGTACTATAGCTAAAAGAGTAAGAGTAGATTGTGGCACTAAACCCGAAAGCTTTATACTTTATATTTTATGAATACCCTCTACGAAGAAAAAAAATATATATATAAATTGTATGTGCTGACTTATGTAATACTATATGTCTAATACATACTCATACTTAAGTGTATTAGTGCCTAAAATCCCCATAAAAGTGCCAAAAAAAACTGTAATAAATTATTAATTTCAAACTGAATAAATAGAGGTATTAGTTCATATAATAAGAATGTGCTAACACAAATGTGCTGACAAAAATAAAGGTGACCATCAAACAATATAAAGTTCATTCAAAAAACATTGGAAAAATGTCCCATATAGCGATGAAATAAAGTGACTAGTGCAAAAGTGCTGGTGTCTTCAGTGAAGAGAACAGCTTTTCCCCGGTGCGCTTCTCAGTGTTATGATAATGTGAATCCTCTCACCAGAATTCATGCACCAATTGGGGTAGATGGGCTTTCACAGTATAAGCCTCTGTGCTGCTATCTGGCGTTTGCTTGTGATGCGCTGGGGGATGTTCACTCTTCCGATCGTATTAAACCTCCATTGATGTATACATTAAAGGAAGAAACATATCCATAGTGTAGTTTGTATTTGCACTGTGCTTTATTTTAAAGGAAAAACCTACTCACATATAGGAAGTAAAAACTCGATTTGTTTACAATGTCCACCGGCCGCTGCTAGCTGTGAGGAAGATGCACGTAACGTGACCACTCCCTATGCGTTTCGTCAGAGTGACGTCAGAAGACGTCACTCTGACGAAACGCGCAGCGCGTCATCACGTTACGTGCATCTTCCTCACAGCTAGCAGCGGCCGGTGGACATTGTAAACAAAGCGAGTTTTTACTTCCTATATGTGAGTAGGTTTTTCGTTTTAAATAAAGCACATTGCAAATACATACTACACTATGGATATGTTTCTTCCTTTAATGTATACATCAACGGAGGTTTAATATGATCGGAAGAGTGAACATCCCCCAGCACATCACTGGCAGGATTACCAGGAAAAAAATAAAATACAAAACTTTAACCACTTTTACAGAACACATCTTCTATAGTCAGCTTCTCTTACCCTGCTATTACTGGCATTTATCCACTGTCAAAATTTGTATTACACAGAGGAGCAGCTGCCACAATACAGCAACTTCTGTCTGAAAGTGTCACTTAGTAAATAAAATACATCAGTGTATTGTTTAGTTACATTTTTGTTTCATACATATGTAAATCAAAGGAGTGATGTGATATCACCAAAAAGCATTAACCGTTTCAGCCCTGGAAGATTTTACCCCCTTCCTGATCAGAGCAGTTTTGGTACTGCGTCCTTTTAACTGACAATTGCGCGGTCCTGTGAATTTACACCAAAACAAAATTGACGTCCTTTTTTTTCCACAAATAGAGCTTTCTTTATTTGGTGGTATTTGATCACCTCTGCGGTTTTTATTTTTTGCGCTATAAACAAAAAAAAGCGACAATTTAGAAAAAAGGCAATATTTTTTACTTTTTGCTATAATAAATATCCCTCAAAAATATATAAAAAACTAACTTTTTCCTCAATTTAGGCCGATATATTCTTCTACATATTTTTGGTAAAAAAAAAAACACCAAAAAAATGCAATAAGCATATTCAGTTCGCAGTTGCAGCGCTATAAAAGCCATTCATTCATTCATATATTGATTGGTTTGCACAAAAGTTATGTTGTCTACAAAATAGGGGATAGTTTTATGGCATTTTTATTATTATTATTTTTTTTTATTAGTAATGGTGGTGATCTGTGATTTTTATCATGGCTGTGACATTATGGTGGATACAATCGGACACTTTTGACACTATTTTGGGACCATTTGTACAGCGATCAGTGCCATAAAAATGCGATGATTAATGTGTAACTGACACTGGCACAGAAGGGGTTAAACACTAGGGGGCGATCAAGGGGTTATGTTTGTCTTAGGGAGTGATTCTAACTGTGGGTAGGGTGATGGGCTACTGCTGACATGACAGTGATCACTGCTCCCGATGACAGTAGTGCATGCACCTGCTAGCCCCGCCAATTAAAGGGGACATACAGGTACGCCCATTCGCCCACTGCTGCCATTGTGCCGATGCATATTGGTGTGCAGCGGTCGGCACGTGGTTAACAAGTAGAAAACTTCAAGAGACATGTCGGAGCTAAATTGTACATGATTATTATGTACAAGAGTTTTTTTTTTGTTTTTTTTTTATTATGTACACAAGGATTTATTTTACTTACAAAGCTACTTGAACATACTCTACTCCTGCAGTGAACTCTCATTACCCAATATGTGGGTCTGTCCTGTTTTAAGTAGACTGTACTCACTTTACTAAATATGTTTTTGTGGATTGCATGACACAATTAACTGCCATTCTTTCATTGTATTGTTTGTTAAATAAAGGGTTGTGTCATGAAATGATGACGAATGTTGCAATTTCATGGTTCAATGTTGTTTGGAAAGTCTTTCATTAAAATGTTAGCAATCCAGGAAAAGTTGAATTTCACTAGCTAGGCATGCTTAACATGCTATTTTTTTGTATTACAATGTCAATCTTTGTAATATAATTATCTACAGCGCAATGAAAAAGTATTCCTACCCCTTGACATTTTGTCATGTTACAACCAAGAACATAAATGTATTTTATTAGGATTTTATGTGATAGACCAACACAAAGTGGCACATAATTGTGAAGTGGAAGGGAAATGATCAATTGTTTTCAAAATGTTTTACAAATAAATATGTGAAAAGTGTGGCGGGCATTTGTATTCAGCCCCCTTTACTCTACATTAGTGGAACCAGAAGTCATCTAATTAGTAAATAGAGTCCACCTGTGTGTAATTTAATCTCAGTATAAACACAGCTGTTCTGTGAAGCCCTCAGAGGTTTGTTAGAGAATCTTAGTGAACAAACAGCATCATGAAAGCCAAGGAACACACCAGACAGGTCAGGGATGAAGTGGTAGAGAAGTTTAACGCAGGATTAGGTTATAAAAAAATATCCCAAGCTTTGAACATCTCACAGAGCACTGTTCAATCCATCATCCGAAAATGGAAAGATTATGGCACAACTGCAAACCTACCAAGACATGGCCGTCCACCTAAACTGACAGGCCGGGCAAGGAGGGCATTAACCACTTGGCGCCCATACTACGTCTATTGACGTCATGGGCTTTCAGTGGTTATATCTAAATGATGCCTGAGGCCACAGACATCATTCAGATATTGCCGTTTTCAGCCAGCGATTCCCTGCAACATAAGAATGATCATAGCCGCTTGATCTGTCTTACGGGCGGCGGGAGGGGACGCCCCCCCTCCCGCCGCCCTCCGGTTCTTCTACCGACTCACCGTTTCCATCGGTGAGTCGGTCACAGGATCCGCCGGCCCCAGCAAGTTACCATAGATATTTCCGGCGGACCAGATCATCCCCGGAGTCTCTATGATCGTTCGGAGGCCGGGCGCGATGTTATGACGTCACGCCCGGCTTCTGTATTCAAATTAATGGCGCCGATCTGGCTAGGAAGCCAGGATCGTTTATTTTATTTTTTTATTCTTCCCAGCCTAGAGGTGAGATATGGGGTCTTATTGACCCCATATCTCACTGTAAATATGTCCGATCGTGCCATATTCCTATTACAAGGGATGTTTACATTCCTTGTAATAGGAATAAAAGTCATAAATTTTTTACAAAAAAAAAATTAACAATAAAAAAAAAAAAAAATGTAAAGCGCCCCTGTCCCCGTGAGCTTGTACACAGAAGCAAACGCATACGTAAGTCCCGCTCACAAATAAAAACGTTTCTGCGAACGTTAGAGCGAGAGCAATAATTCTAGCTCTAGACCTCCTCTGTAACCCAAAACATGTAACCAGTAAAAAAATTTAAAGCGTCGCCCATGGGGATTTTTAAATACCAAAGTTTGGCGCCATTCCACGAGCGCGTGCAATTTTGAAGCGTGACATGTTGGGTATCTATTTACTTGGCATATCCTCCTCTTTCACATTATGCAAAAAAATTGGGCTAACTTTACTGTTTTGTTTTTTTTTAAGCATGAAACTGTTCTTTTTCTGAAAAAAACGCATTCGAAAAATTGCTGCGCAAATACCGAGCACAATTGTATTCTCTAGGGTCTTTGCTAAAAAAACATATATAATGTTTGGGGGTTCTATGTAATTTTCTACCAAAAAAATTAGGAATTTTACATGTAGGAGAGAAATGTCAGAATTGGCCTGGGCGAGAAGTGGTTAATCAGGGAAACAGCCAAGAGGACCATGGTAACTCTGGAGGAGCTGCAGAGATCCATATCCGTGGTGGGAGAATCTGTCCACAGGACAACTATTAGTCGTGCTCTCCACAAATCTGACCTTTTATTGAAGAGTGGCAGAAAGAAAGCCATTGTTGAAAGAAAGTCATAAGAAGTCCCATTTGCAGTTTGCGAGAAGTCATGTGGGGGACACAGCAAACATGTGGAAGAAGGGGCTCTGGTTAGATGAGACCAAAATTGAACTTTTTGACCTAAAAGCAAAATGCTATGTGTGGCGGAAAACTAACACTGCACATCACCCTGAACACACCATCCCCACTGTGAAACATGGTGGTGACAGCATCATGTTGTGGGGATGCTTTTCTTCAGCAGGGACAGGGAAGCTGGTCAGAGTTGATGGGAAGATGGATGGAGCCAAATACAGGGCAATCTTAGAAGAAAACCTGATAGCCCTTGTACACACGGTCAGACATTCCGACGGAAAATGTCAGATCGGACCGTGTTGTCAGATAATCCGACTGTGTGTGGGCTCCATCGGACTGTTTCCGTCTGAATATCCGACCGACAAAGTTTTAGAGCTGGGCTATAAAATTTTCCGACAACATAGTCCGATGGGACTTTGTCCGATCGTTTGTAGAGAATTCCGATCGGACAAAGTGCCACGCATGCTCAGATCAAATTCCTAGACCAAAGCTATTGGCTACTAGCCTGAACGTAGTCCCGTCCTAACGAAATAACGTCACCACGTTCTGAACGATCAGATTTTCCGACAACTTTGTCCGACCGTGTGTATGCAACACAAATTTTGGACAAAATTCATCGGACAAAATCCGATGGATTTCGTTGTTGGAATGTCCGACCGTGTGTGCAAGGGCTTAGAGTCTGTAAAAGATTTGCGACTGGGCGGAGGTTTGCCTTCCAGCAGGACAACAACCCTAAACGTACAGCCAGAGATACAGTGGAATGGTTTATATCAAAGCATATGCATGTGTTATATTGGCCCAGTCAAAGTCCAGACCTAAATCTAATTGAGAATCTGTGGCAAGACTTGAAAATTGCTGTTCACAGACGCTCTCCATCCAATCTGACAGAGCTTGAGCTATTTTGCAAAGAAGAATGGGCAAAAATATCCCTCTCTAGATGTGAAAAGCTGGTAGAGACATCCGCAAAAAGACTTTCAGCTGTAATTGCCGTGAAAGGCGGTTCTACAACATATTGACTCTGGGGGGTGCCATACAAATGTATCCCCCACACTTTTCACATATTTATTTGTAAAAAGTGGATCGGGTGAACCTACCAATAGACATCGCTTTACCATTGATTTACAAGCTGTTTACTTCTATGGAAATGTGAGTAATCTACCTTTTTTACATTAAAGGAATTTTAAACGGGGTTATGCTATGTGAGTTTTCTCATTTTTTATGGTACATATGTGGAACTCCAAACATTTACTCCCCATCTGACATTCGGGAAAATGCATGGTGCCAGTTTTTGAGAATTGGGAAATGGGAATATACCTGACGGATTCATGTTATTGTTAAAGCTGGTTTTGACTTGGGTGGCATATGCCCCCCCAGGTCTAAACTATCCGGCAAGCCTCCTCCCTATCACGGTAGCGGTGGTCGTGTTTTCTTGCTTTAAAGAATCACGTTTTGAAGTTCTTTCTATGGACGTTTACATTTGTCCATATATCGTATGAAGCAGGGCTGGACTGGGACAAAAAAAAGGCCCTGGACTTCATCCAAACCAGCCCACTTACATTTTAGGTGTCCCATCAGCACCCCCCTACATCAGAGTCCCATCAGCAGCCCCCTTACATCAGATTCCCATCAGCAGCCCCCTTACATCAGAGTCCCATCACCAGCCCCCTTACATCAGTGTCCCCCTCCCACATGTACTCACAGTTCTGAAGGCAGCTTCTCTTCTTCCTCTCTCCAGTCATGTGATAAGTAACAAGTGATAAGGGGAGAGAGGAAGGAAAGTCTGCCGGCCGTCTATCTCCCCCTGCAGGCTGGAGGGAGTATAACGCCTAATGCTCTGTCCAGCATATGACAGAAACTTCTCCTCCTGACAGGAGTGAAATCACGATCACTCACTGTCAGAGAGGAGCGGCTCCAGGACTGCACCTGACTGGCCCACTGAGCCATCGGCCCACCGGGAATCTCCCGGTAGTCCCGATGGCCAGTACATGCCTGGTATGAAGTCACTTGGATTTGATTATTTTTGTGCACTTTCGGTAATATGCACAAAGAACTTTTTTTTGACTTTTCCGTTTGAACATTTATACACATTCACTTTATTTTGGGTATCTTATTTATAATTTATTCTTATAGATTATATACATATGTTTTATATTATATGTTGTATAAGTTCACCTTTATATCACTATATATAATTATTCACCGGAGGTCATACTTACTTTGTGGTAACTTTTGTAATATAGCGCTACACTTTTTTTCTATGTAAAAAAAAGTGAAGACCATTTACCGTTTTCATTCCACTTCACAATTATGTGCCACTTTGTGTTGGCCTATTACATAACATCCCAATAAAATACATTACATTTTGGTTCTAACATGACAAAGTGTGGAAAATTTAAAGGAGTGTCAATACTTTTTCAAGACACTGTATCTATCCATCTATAGTATATACGCTATATTGCCAAAAGTATTGGGACACACATGCACATTAATGGCATCCCAGTCATAGTCAATATTGAGTTGACCTACCCTTTGCATCTATAACAGCATCAACTCTTCTGGGAAGGCTGTCCACAAGGTTTAGGAGTGTGTCTATGGGAATGTTTGACCATTCTTCCAGAAGCACATTTGTGAGGTCAGGCACTGATGTTGGACGAGAAGGTCTGGCTCACAATCTCTGCTCTAATTCATCCCAAAGGTGTTCTATCGGGTTGAGGTCAGGACGTCTGTGCAGTCCAGTCACGTTCCTCCATCCAAACTCACTCATTCCGACACAAACTGTGTGCACACGTACCTAGAAGAATTGATGCTGGTTGGAAGACAAAGGGTGGTCACACCAAATATTAATTTGATTTTGATTTTTCTTCTGTTTGCTCACTTTGGATTTTGTAAATTGATAAAAAATAAAATATAGATTTTTGAAAGCATTCTTAGTTTAGAGTATTTCTTCACACATGCCTAAAATATCTATCTATCTATCTATCTATCTATCTATCTATCTATCTATCTATCTATCTATCTATCTATATCTCCATATCCATATCCATCTCCATATCCATCTCCATCTCCATATCCCTCTCCATCTCCATATCTATCTCCATGTCCATGTCCATATCCATATCTATCTCCATATCCATCTCCATATCCCTATCTATCTCCATCTCCATATCTATCTCCATGTCCATGTCCATATCCATATATATCTCCATATCTATCTCCATCTCCATCTCCATATCCATCTCCATATCCATCTCCATATCCATATTCATCTCCATATCCATCTCCATATCCCTATCTATCTCCATATCTATCTCCATCTCCATATCTATCTCCATATCCATCTCCATATCCCTCTCTATCTCCATCTCCATATATATCTCCATATCCATCTCCATATCCATATATATCTCCATATCCATATCTATCTCCATATCCATCTCCATATCCATATCCATCTCCATATGCATATCTATCTCCATATCCATCTCCATCTCCATATCTATCTCCATATCCATGTCCATATCCATATCCATCTCCATATCCATATCCATATCCATATTCATCTCCATATCCATCTCCATATCCCTATCTATCTCCATATCTATCTCCATCTCCATATCTATCTCCATCTCCATCTCCATATCCCTATCTATCTCCATCTCCATATATATCTCCATATCCATCTCCATATCTATCTCCATGTCCATGTCCATATCCATATCTATCTCCATATCCATCTCCATATCCCTATCTATCTCCATCTCCATATCTATCTCCATGTCCATGTCCATATCCATATATATCTCCATATCTATCTCCATCTCCATATCCATATCCATCTCCATATCCATATTCATCTCCATATCCATCTCCATATCCCTATCTATCTCCATATCTATCTCCATCTCCATATCTATCTCCATATCCATCTCCATATATATCTCCATATCCATCTCCATATCCATATATATCTCCATATCCATATCTATCTCCATATCCATCTCCATATCCATATCCATCTCCATATCCATATCTATCTCCATATCCATCTCCATCTCCATATCTATCTCCATATCCATGTCCATATCCATATCCATCTCCATATCCATCTCCATATCCATATTCATCTCCATATCCATCTCCATATCCCTATCTATCTCCATATCTATCTCCATCTCCATATCTATCTCCATATACATCTCCATATCCCTCTCTATCTCCATCTCCATATATATCTCCATATCTATCTCCATCTCCATATCCATCTCCATATCCATCTCCATATCCATATCCATCTCCATATCCATATCTATCTCCATATCCATCTCCATCTCCATATCTATCTCCATATCCATGTCCATATCCATATCCATCTCCATATCCATCTCCATATCCATATTCATCTCCATATCCATCTCCATATCCCTATCTATCTCCATATCTATCTCCATCTCCATATCTATCTCCATATACATCTCCATATCCCTCTCTATCTCCATCTCCATATATATCTCCATATCTATCTCCATCTCCATATCCATCTCCATATCCATCTCCATATCCATCTCCATATCCATATTCATCTCCATATCCATCTCCATATCCCTATCTATCTCCATATCTATCTCCATCTCCATATCTATCTCCATATCCATCTCCAAATCCCTCTCTATCTCCATCTCCATATATATCTCCATATCCATCTCCATATCCATATATATCTCCATATCCATATCTATCTCCATATCCATCTCCATATCCATATCCATCTCCATATGCATATCTATCTCCATATCCATCTCCATCTCCATATCTATCTCCATATCCATGTCCATATCCATATCCATCTCCATATCCATCTTCATATCCATATTCATCTCCATATCCATCTCCATATCCCTATCTATCTCCATATCTATCTCCATCTCCATATCTATCTCCATCTCCATCTCCATATCCCTATCTATCTCCATATCCCTATCTATCTCCATATCCATATCTATCTCCATATCCATATCTATCTCCATATCCATCTCCATATCCATATCCATCTCCATATCCATATCTATCTCCATATCCATATCTATCTCCATATCCATATCCATCTCCATATCCATATCTATCTCCATATCTAACTCCATCTCCATATCTATCTCCATATCCATGTCCATATCCATATCTATCTCCATATCCATATCCATATACATATATATCTATCTCCATATACATATACATGTCTATCTCCATATATATATATATATATATATATATATATATATATATATATATATATATATATATATAGATCGATAGATAGCTAGATACACTATACACACACAAACTGTATGTGTATCGGTTTCAAATTTTCAAATGCTGCTTTCCTAACCTCATGCAGTTCAATACGAGATATAAAAAATACATGAAAGAATAAGAAACAGCTGGGAATTACAGTTGAAGGGGGAAGAGGAAGGAGTTAATTAGGGCTTATTAAGATAAACGAATACTGGCCATACACGGGTCAAATCTAGAAAGAATCTTTCTTTTGAAAATCAGAAAATTTGTGCATTTTGTGATTCGATGATCCCACCATTGATTTCGAAATTCGAACCAACTAAACCTTCAATTTCACCTCATGTTCCTACAGAAAAGAATTTTCGTGTCCGGGAATCTTCTTTTCTTTCTGGGAATTTTCTTTTCTTGCATATGTGCATTTCTTTTTCAATTACATTGCTCGCATGACTCTCCCATCATTGATTAGAAAATCATTTGTTTTTTCAAAAAATGTCCTACATGTCCGATTATTAAAATTCGATGGCTGCACAAAAGTCCTTTGCTGCAGCCCACTAATGGTGCGAAATTCATACGAAAATTCTTAGATAAGGTGTTTCGAAAGAAATTTCTTTTGAAATTCGACCCATGTATGGCCAGCATAAGTAAGGTTAACCACTTGTCTACTGGAGCAATTGTTTCGTTTTCATATTTTTTTTATATTTTTCATATTTTTTTTATATTTATTATTTTTTTTTATATTTATTTATTTTTTTAATATTTATTTTTAACATTTTTGCTAGATTACTCCAGGAAATAAAAATATACTGTATTTATTGGCGTATAACACTCATTTTTTCACCATGAAAAATAGGGTGCAAATAGCGTGTGCGTGTTATACACCAATACTTAAATTTTAGCTGCCTTATTTAAAATTTACGTTTTTTCCTGAAACTTCCCTCTTAAAATGAATGTGCGTGTTATACACCTGTGCGTGTTATATTCGTGTTATATGCCGATAAATATGGTATATATTTTCCTAAAAGAAAAAACCCTGGAGAATAAAACAGTAGCGCTTGCAATTTTTTATGTTGCTGGATATTTGCTTAGCTATTTATCAGACACATACATTCATGAACAAAAAAAAAAAAAAATTGGTTGCGTTGAATAATCAGATACCAAACATGTCAAGTTCTAAAATTGCACATGCCCATGGAATTGTAAAAAAACGATGGTACCCAAAATACTCCATGACCAATGCTGTGAAAGTCTTTGCAGGTCATCAGTTCAGAGTTACTCAAGGTTCACGCCTTTGTGTTTTTGAGGCCCACGTTTGCGCGGGTACGTGGGTGTCTGCATTTCCAGCAGAAATAACGGTGTGTTCACCTATTTCAAAACTGGGCCCGCAGGGAAATCATATGATCATTTTGGCCATGCAATTTCCCTGCAGCTCCTGCAAACGCACTGCGTTTGTACATATGTGAATGTAAATTTGTTACATCATGAAGGACAGCCCAGCGCATTCTCACAGCAGAGTGCTCTCATTGTGTGTGTGGTTGCGGCGGTGTAGGAATTGCTGATTACCCCACGCACCGGTATGAACCAAGCCTTAACCATGAACTATGGCCCTAGAACCATTGCTCTCACTTCAACGTTCGCACCTCACATGTGTGGTGCAGCTGACTTTACATACGCATGCTCATCCTATGCTGGCGGGGTATGAGCAGGGGTAATGGGGATGCTTTACAATTTTATTTTTTTCAATACATTTTTTAATTTAATACAATTCTTTTTTTCTTTTTTTTCACTTTTCTTTTTTTATTTATTTTACTTTATTATTATCACAAGGGGGCTAACAAGGGTAGATGGTATGTCTTCTTCATGGAGAAATTGGGGGTTTCTTAAGCCCCATACACACGGTCAGAAATTCCAATGGAAAAAGTCCAATCGGATTATGTTGTCAGAAAATCCGATCGTGTGCGGGCTCTATCGGACTTTTTCTGTCGGATTTTCCGACGCACAAAGTTTGAGAGCAGGATAAAAAAATTTCCGACAGCAAAATCCAATCGCATAAATTCTGATTGTGTGTAGACAATTCTGATGGACAAAGTGCCACGCATGCTCAGAATAAACTAAGAGATGAAAGCTATTGGCTGCTGGCCTGTTTATAGTCCCGACGTACGTGTTTTGCCGTCACCCCGTTCAGAACAATCAGATTTTCAACTTTGTGCGACCGTGTGTATGCAAGTTTTGGCCAAAATCCGTTGGAAAAAATCTGACGGATTTTATGGTCGGAATGTCCGACCGTGTGTATGGGGCATTAATCTCTCAGTGGCTCCTCTGCAGATCACAGAAACACAGATTGTTTTTGAATAGCTGCCTGCTTGGCTACACTAGCTAGTGAAATAATACACATGGGTTCGTTAGACACAGGAGGGAATGGATGTCCCCCAAGTTCCTCCTGCTTTCACTGGGGAGGCAGTTTCCCGTGGTCCTGGGCTCTCCGGTGAAATGGGAGAGCTTGGGTAGCACTGGGGGTTCTGCCAACGAGGGGAGAGGCACCCATTTGAGAGATTGGTAAAACTAATCATTAGCAGCAGCTGTGAGCTTGATGTAACCACTTGTCTACGCAATGTTTATAAATGCACCATGGTAGGCTATTGGTGAATAAAGGGTTAATAGACAAATGTTATAAAAGAAAAAAAAAACGCTTTTTTTTTAAACTTTTCAGGTTGCTTTATCTGCAGATCGAAGTGCATTATTTTGATCAGTAGACTCATGAAAGAGTAGATAAAAATAACAATGTTACTTAAAGAGGAAGTAAACCCTTCCAAACAACTTGGACCTATAGGTAAGCCTAGATTAAGGCTTACCTGTAGGTCCAAGCAATATCTCCTAAACCTATATGGTTTAGGAGATATTTGCCCGAAAATGGGCACCGCTGTCTACGGCGCATGCGCCGTAGACAGCGGCGCGCATGCGCACTAAATGCGGCAAATCCAAGAATGGATTTGCCAAATTTGTCGACTCCCGTGCGCATGCGCGGGAGTGACGTCATCGCGGCCTCGCCGTATGACAGCGGCGGAGCTGCGAGGCGCGACTCCCGTGCGCATGCGCGGGAGTGACGTCATCGCGGCTTCGCCGCTGTCATTGGTCGGAGCTGCGAGACGCCACCAGCAAGATGGACGCGGCGGACTACAGGGATCAGCGGCGACTTCGCTGGCTCCTGTGTCAGGTAAGTGACACATAATGAGCTACTATGCGATGCATAGTAGTCCATTATGCTTTACCTTTGCAGGGAAAAAAAGAGGAAGTAAACCCATCAGGGTTTACTTCCTCTTTAAGCCAAGTACACACTATTCGTTTTTTTTTTTCCTTCAACCCGCTATCAATCAAAGTCAGCATGCAAATCTGCACGTGATTCAAAGCGCCTAGGTGCACATGCAGCCTTAAAGGGGTTGTAAACCTTTGTGTTTTTTCACCTAAGACCCCTTTCACACTGGGGCATTTTTCAGGCGTTTTTCAGGTGCTTTAGCGTTAAAAAAGGCGCCTGTAAAGCGCTTGAAAGAAGCCGCAACTGCAATCCCAATGTAAAAGCCCGAGTAGTTTCACACTGAGGCGCTGCGCTGGCAGGGCATCAAAAAAAGTCCTGCAAGCAGCTTCTTTGCAGCGCTTTTGGAGCGGTGAATACAACGCTCCTAAAGGGCCCCTTCCCATTGTAATCAATGGGAAGCGCCTGAAAAACACCTGAAAAGCGCCTGAAAAACACTTTTGGCAGCAGCGTTTTGTGGGCGCTTTTAACCCTTTATTTGGCCACTAGCAGGGGTTAAAAGCGCCCCAATAGCGCTTGAAAAACGCTGGTAAAGCGCTGCTAGTTTAAGTGGCGCTTTACGAGCATTTTTCGGGCGCTGACATTGTGAAAGGGTTCTTAAAGCACTTGGGCTTTCACATTGGGATTGCAGGTGAGGCTTCTTTCAAGCGCTCCACAGGCGCTTTTTTTTACGCTAAAGCACTTGAAAAACGCCTGAAAAACGCCTGAAAAACGCCCCAGTGTGAAAGGGGTCTTAATGCATTCAGGTGAAAAAACACCTGCCCCCCAGTTTTACTTACCTGAGCCCTGGAACTTGACCCGACGGGGACACACTGTCTCTCTGCCCAGAGTTCTCAACTCTTGATTGGATAGATTGATGGCAGCGCAGCCATTGGCTCCCACTGCTGTCAATCAAATTCAATAACGTGGCCATCTATGAACACCGAATGGAGCGCACCCACAAGGCATCCCTCCAGGAGAGCGCTTCTCCTAGGGGGTTATCTGATGCCGGGAGGAGCTGAGAGAGCTGCCGAGGGATCCTAGAAAAGGATGTTCAAGGGCCACTCTGTGCAAAATGAGCTGCACAGTGGAGGTAAGTATGATATGTTTGTTATTAAAAAAAACAAAAAACAACCTTTAGTGTCCCTTTAAAGCGGGACTAAACCCGGTTTCAAAAAACACTTACATTCCCGGCATGCCGCAAATGCTAACTTTCACATTGGTTGTGCTCTCAACCAAACTTTCAAACCATCCAACGGCTGGTTTCATAACTGATCACATGTGCAGCATCATGGCAGTTGAGGAATCATTAGAGGCCAAGATGGCAGCTTCCTTGACTAAAAACGATAGAAGGGTTTACTTCCACTTTAAGGATTGCAGCAGATGGACAGAAGGACTGGATGTGCTATACATGTCCGGTGTACTAGGATGAAATTTTTTGGGGCGTTATTAGCAAGTTAAAGGGGTTCTAAAGGCAGAAGGTTTCCTATCTTAATGCATTCTATGCATTGAGATGAAAAGCGACTCCAAAGACATGCTGGTAGGTTAATTGGCTTCTGTCCAAAATTGTACCTATTATATGAATGTGAGTTGGGGATTGTGGGCTCCTTGAGGGTCCGATGTGAGTGTGCAATGTATGTGTGGAGCTCTGCGTAACATTGACGGAGCTATATGGGTACCTTAAATAAATAATAATAAAATAGATGAGCATCTTAATGAGATACAATGTACAGGGATAGGGTGATGTAAAAAATTCTATGTGCAGCAGCCCACCTAATACTTACCTGAGCCCCATCTAGAGTCAAAAATGTTGCAGGAGAGTATCGGCTGTCCGGGACTCTCCCTTGTCAAAGGCCGAGACAGCAGCAGGGCGCTACTGGTTCCCACTGCTGTCAATCAAAGTCTGCAGCCAATGAGGAGAGAAAGGGGGCGTGGCCATATCTCAATGGACACACAGAGCAGCAGCTCAGCTCGGGTGTTCCCATAGCAAGCTGCTTGCTGTGGGGACACTCGACAAGAGGAAGGGGCCAGGAACGCCAGCGAGGGACCCGAGAAGAGGAGAATTGGGGCTGCTCTGTGAAAAACCAACTGCACAGAGCAGGTAAGTATAACTTGTTTGTTATTTTTAAATAATGAAAAACGAGACTTTAATATCACTTTAATCTATCACAAAATATCTCACCAACTTGTGGATAATTTTGAAAATAGTCTTCGTCCATCAAGTTTGGATAGCTTTCATACCAGTAACTTTAAGGTTGCCATTGTGATTAAATAAGGCTTCATTACTGTAAAACACCAGGAATCCCCACTGTTATATGAATCATTCACAAAAGTTCACGTCGGTCTGTGTCATCACCATGCAGTTCCTGGATCAGATGCATTTTATAGAGAAGGAAATTATGATTTATAATAATTCAGTGCCTATGGATCCAAATTTTGGGGACACCCTGTGTATTAAAAGCAGACATTTTCACTGGAGGTTCTGCCAGTGTTTCCTGCAGTGTACAAGGTCCGGAGTGATCATGACTAATGCATTCCAGATATCCTTTCTTCCAACTTTACAGCCTCCCCTTCCCTTAATACCCCCCCCCCCCCCTTTGTTTTCCCATTCTATTAACCTTTACCTTAAAAATAAATAGGCGACACCGGAGTATTTTGGAGTGTAACCGGCCATAGCAGCCTTTTATTAACCAATATCTTTTAACCAATAAAAAATGAACCTCATTAACATATATAAAAATATTTTTCCCTACAGTCGTTTTTCTCCCAGTTGGTTGGTCTTTGACGGCACCCGATTTTTCCTTTCCACTTAAACACTTTTCCACCAGTACACTGCGGGACCAACTTTACCATAACGGGCCTCCGGCCGTTTATCAGCCCGGAGACAACCCCATTTCCCGCAGTGCAACCATTTCCGTATGGCAGCTTACCCTTCCACTGGGATACACCAAAAAGGGGGGCACATACCACCTATGAGCCCCCCCACCATTCCATCACATCAGTTCACTTGCCACCATCAAAGACCAAAAGACCCCGCTGCAACACTGCTATGACGACCCCATCTCCCGAAACCTGCAAAGAGAAAAAACACGACAGAACACAGAAAACAACACCAAACCCTAAACAATGGGTGGAAACTTCCTCTCTCTCTCTCTGTTCTCCCCCACTCTGCTCCCGTTCTTAGCCACGCCTCCCTATTTATTTAGCTCCTCCTCCTATCCAACACCGTCCCTGCTTGCTCTCCTCCTCCACTAGCTCTGCTCCAACTTAACCCCTTCTCACTCCCTGTCACCATTCGTCATGCCCCGGCCCTCCATTAGTCCCTGCTCTCCTATTCTGGGCCTCTCTGCACTGATTAGCTGAACACAACGGTATCATTTACATCCCTGTCCAGCTTCTCAAAAGACACGTGGGTTTGTTTCAGTTCTTCTCCCTGTGTGTTATAAAGAGATTGTAATATTACCTTTCACAGCTTGAGAAAACATGGGCTTCTTCTATGATCTAATGCCACCCAGAGTTTTACACTACAATCCTGAGAGGTCCACAGCACACACATTGTTCACTCAATGGTGCCTATGCTCTTACAACTTTTACCATCAGTGCTTACATCCAACTACTCATGCACTCATTAGTGTGTAAAATCTGGTGAAGCTGTGCAAAGAAAACAATCAGCTTCCAGTTTTTTATTTTTTTTGTCAAAGCTTATGCCGCGTACACATGACCGGACTTTGCGGCAGACTAGGTCAGACGGAATCAGTCCGCCGGAGAATCAGATCATGTGTGGGCTAATCCGATCGTTTTTCACATTAAAAATCTGATGGACCTATAAATAGAACATGCTTCAGATCTGTCCGACGGACTCAACTCCTATCGGGAAAACTGTTCGTCTGTATGTTGGTCCGACGGACCAAATATGACACAAGGGAAGCTATTGGCTATTGAACTTCCTTTTTTAAAGAATATATAGAAGAGCGCCAAATTAGTAAAAAGTGAATTTATTTTATACAATCAATAAAAGTCTCACTTACATCTATAATTATTATTGTCCTCCGTTTGATAGTCAAATCACTGTTCCCTTTCGCTGATGCTGTTACTGGATCAATCCTCCTCCACAGCGCGCTAGGGGAAGCTCTGCTGTGTTCTGTGATGCACAGAGACACAGACTGGCTCGTAGACAGCGTGTGACGTCAGCCGAGGGATACCCGAGAGCACAACGCGTTTCTGAGCTTGCGCAAGCCTCGCTCGGGCATGCGCGCTCCTTTCTCAAGTGCAGGTATAGGCAATGCTGCAGTGGACTGCTCTTAAATAGGAGAGTGAATAGATAATGACAGACAAGATAGCAATTTACCCTATAATCTATGCAAGCAGGTTGAGAGGGTTATACTAATGATAATACTATGGCAAGTGAATAAAATATATAGTAAGGAAGGTGAACTTGAAAAAGGTGAAACGTTTTAGAGAAGAGTTATATATATAGGGAACAAAGAATGTATGTATAAAAGAGTTGTGAAAAATTAAGAGAAATTAAAAAGACAATGAAAATGATAATAAAAAAAAAATTATTTAATGCAAAAATACTAATAATAAAATTAATAATGATAATAATAATAAAAATAACAAAAATAGTGATAATAATGGAAATGAAATAAAAATGAGAATAAATATGAAAATGAAAATGAAATATAAATAATAATAATAATAATAATAGGAATAAAAATGATAATAATAAAAATAAAAATAAAAATAAATATAAAAAATAAATAAATAAACAATAAATAAATAACTTTTTTAGTCCCGTCTTACGTCATCACATTCAAAACGAACAGACTTAGTCCGTTCATGTGTGGGCAATTCCGTTCGTTGGGAAAGTCTGTCGGAACTCCACTGAAAGTCAGTCGGGAAGACCGTCGGACCTAGTCCGTTTGTGTGTACGAGCCATTAGTTAACTCTTTCACATCTAAGCCTATTTCGACATTTGTTGCTTACGCGTTAAAATCTGTATGTTTCCTGACAGACTCCATGGCAGCAACGTGTGGGTTGGCCTCGCCTCCATAACTGACGAGCAGATGCTATTTTTTTTTCTAAAGTTAATTTGCCTGAAACCACAGTTGGGTTTCAGGACTAGTCTCTAAATTTCAGGTTTCAGTACCAGTCCAGCTAGGTTGCACTGGGTTCTCCTTGACCGCAGGTGTCACTGTCACCGCCGGCAAGAGTAAGAATGCAGTTTAGCTGGGTGTATTGAATGCCAATGTTCTCTCGGTACCAGCCCAGTGGAAGTGTTCTCCTGCTGTGCATTCTGGGAGGTGGTATTTAAGGTACCGACATCACACGGTTCAGAAGTTCGGGAGATTATTTTCTGTCTGTTCAGTTCTGGTGGTCCTCCTGACCCAGCCCCATGGCCCTCCTCGGGGCTGGCTGGCCCGAGGCAACGCAAACTGCAGGGCCTAGGGTGGTCCGGTGCCCTCTCATCTGAAGGGAGAGGCCCAGCAACTGAAGAACCCCAGGGGAGGACTCTTCAGGAGAAGGCCGTGTGCAAGGCTGGCTTCTCTGAAGGAGCCTGGAGGCTTAATTGAAGGACGCAACCTCGATCGACACTCATACGCTATCGCAGGATCGGCTGAGAGATACTGGTACCGTATGATAGCTCTTTAAATTTGTCAAACATTCTACGCTCAAGTGTACATCACAAGTCTGTGGCAGAGACTTTGTCAAACATCCTACGCTCAAGTGTACATCACAATTCTGTGGCAGAGACTTTGTCAAGCTTCCTACCGGCTGCTAGGCCTAGTGAGAGAAGGTCTATCCGGGGGTTGTAAAATCCAGCTGTAAAACGGTCTTTATTCTCTGGATTTACTATAAGGACTTCCTTTAATTTTTGCAGTCTAAAGTACCTGAACTTACTCCTAACCCTCTATCCTTCATTGAAAGACTCTGTTTCTGTTTCAAATAAATAACCCAAAATAAGATTCAGTGTCAGTTTCCACATTTCTTTGGGCCATCTACCAAGGGAATCCCTAGACGGAGAAGCAGACAAGAAGGTAAAGGTAAGCCCAATAAAACCAGTAGCTCCTTTGGGAGTTAGTGCTACATACCCTATAGCCACCTCTCCCATAAATCTTGCTCTGGGCTACCAGCCGTGTTCCTTTTTTGTACTCCTCCATAGGACCAAGTCGTTGGTTCTCCTACCTGAGGATGACTCCCCTGCGATCAGGATAAGCTGAGCGTCCAAGTGTCACGTCCCTCCTATAGGCCTTGACTGTTAAGCAGGGTTTGGAGTGTTTATGAAGAGTAGTGCTGAAGAGCTGCAAGCCTGGCCATCAGCAGGCTAGTGTGCACGGCCTGTTTGCCTAGCTGTTAGTAGGTGGCCATTATCTGCCATAAAGTCCGGTGTGTGTTTATTGTCCCTCAGCCCAGGCTATCGTAGGTGGAGGGGTAAGATTGATGTCATCATACATAGCAGCAGTGTTTGCATTTATATATTGTTTTTTGTACCTTCTGGCTCATTTTTCCCTTTGTTTTTTTCTCTTCTACTGTATCCTTCCCTGAACATGGTGGCTGGTTTTTCCTGCGTTCCAGCCACCTCTCTCTCTCTCTCTCTCTTCCTGGTCCTGGCATACATTCTGCGCATGGGTGGTCCTAGAACGAACACGAGGCCTGATTTGTGCATTCGGGTGAGCATCTCGTACCTGGCGCTGACGTCACGTGGCGCCACTTTTAAATCCTCAGAGGCATCTCCAGTGAAGTGGCCAGAAGTTTGCCTATCCAGGAGATCAGGCTGGCATCCGCCTTTCTGGGGGAGGCTTCCATTGATGTCATCCACCTAGTGGCCCATGTTATGCTGGTGGCAGTCTCAGCACGTTGTACCTTATGGCTCCAAGCAGGTTTGGTGCTGAATTCCCTTTGAGGGCACATCCCTTTTCGGCAACAAGCTTGATAGCACCATAACCCAGGCCATGGATGGCAAGTCGGGTTTCCTCCCTCAGGATCAGCACTTACAGAGCCAGAGACACACTTTTCCGAGAAGAAAGAATACTGATTGTGCCAGAGAGGCGTGCAGTTACAGGCCTGGCCGGGAGTTTACAAGATCCTGGAAAGCCAGGCAGTCTTCATTCAAGAAACCCGCAAAGGGGCGATTCTCCCGGTAACCGGGAATCCACAAAGTCTTATAAGTCTCCTTCCTGTCTCCCCTTCAGTCTAACAACATCACCTTGTGTCTTCTCCAAGGTCCTGTTGGCTGTTGTGGCTTTGCTCCGAGTCCGAGGGATTCGTCTTCATCACGTCTTCTTCAGACTCCTTCTCCTAGCTCAAGACAAAGGTCAACTTTTAGAACACAGGAGCCTGGTAATCTCCACCCTCCAAGAGTTCGGGTGGTTCCTGAATCTAGAATAGAGTCATCTGGAATCCTCACAGTCCCTTTTGATTCTCAGAGGTCACTTCAACACGGTGGAGGGCACCATCTTGCTGCCCGAGGAGAAGATTGTAGTAGTTAGAGACAGAATCCGCTCAGCTCTCACTTTGTCTCCTCTCTCCGCTCTCCAGTGTTTGAAGGTGTTTGGCACAGTAATGGAAAGTTCTGTATATAATTGTTTTCTATTTTATATGTATTGCACAATGCCGGCACACGGCACTAATAATGTTTTCAGTACATGTTTTGCATTCTTTCGAGTCCTGATTAGAATTAGCCTGCCTATGTAACACCCCTTGTTACCATAAACGTACAATTGTAATATTAATGTGATACCTACATAATCATGTGTATAAAAACCTTCAAATGCATCATAATAAAGGAGAACAGTTATTTGGAAAGATGCTGAGCATATCTTTTGTGCCTGTTCCCTACTGCAGTAGTTATTATCAATTCGGAACCACTAATCAATATGAGGATAGGAGTTGCCTATCTACAAAATATCCATTTCAGCACCATGGCAGCTATAATTCCCAAGAGGAAGTGGGCAAAGTGGCACATGCGACCCTTCCAAAAATGGTTTCTCCAACAATGAAGGTCCGACAGCAAGAGCCAGCATATCCACCCTACTCCAGCTATGAGTGTCCCTCCTTTGGTGGCTCCAGGGGAAAATCTTCGCAATTGCCACTCGATCGTTCCCATCTCATGGATCACGATAACCTCAGATGCCAGCAACAGGGGCCTGGGGCACTCATTGCATTCATCGGAAGTAGCACAGGGCAGATTGAACTTCCCTTCTCTCAGATTGTGTCCAACATCCTGGAACTGCAGGGCATCAGGCTCTTCTAGCATTCCATCATCTAACAAAGAAATCCTCAGTGATGCTCAGGTTGGACAATACAACCGCAGGAGCCTACATGAAGAGGCAAAGTGGAACCTGTAGCTGGTCCCTGCTATGGGAGGTGGAGCCAATCATGAGCTTGGCTCAGAGGAACTTGTCCAACATTTCAGCGGTCTACATACCCTGGATCCAGAATGTACAGGCAGACTTAATTTCTTGTGTTCAGATGAACAACCAGAGGTCTCTCCACAAAGAGGTGGCTCTCGACCCTGGGGGTGTCACCAGAAGTCAACCTCTTTGCATCCCATGCGTGTAAAACTGAAAATTTCCTATCAAATACTTAAAGTAATTTTCCTTTCCTGATAGACTTTATGGCAGCAGGAATTCCCTCCCAAATGTGATGATGATGTTGATGATACTGTCTGACATTTGGCGTGCAGTACTGTGGTCCACCAGCAGGTGTCTCCTGGCAGTCTGGAACTGCCTGGGAAGCCTTCCCCTGTTAGTAGTATTATATGATCCTTGGGCCGCAGTACTGGCGTCCACCAGCAGATGGTTCCTGGCAGTGTGGGGTCGACATCATCTCCTGCAATTAGACATCACCTGACTAATTGCAGGAGGTGTGTATAAATACCCGGCAGACACACTGATGCCTTGCCTTGGTATTTTCCTTGCGCCCTGACTCTGAACCTGTGAAGCCCTGAACCTGAACCTGAACCTGATCCTGTTTCTATTTCTGTTCCTGTTCCTGTCTGTTACCTGAACTCTGGACCCCGAGCCTTGTACCTGACCTGTCCCTCCTGTGATTCATCCATCCTCTCGTTGTCCTGTTTGTCTTCCTTCCCCACTTGCTGACCCCCCGCTATCGACCCTGGCCTGGCTCTGTTTATGATTCTGGTATTCCCCTTTACTTGTATATATTTGTCTGTTTTTATTTGTGGGTTTCTGTTGGTGGTTGTTTGGCAGCACATTGTAGTATATTGGAGGTGGTTGTATTTATTCACTTATCTTAATAAATCATATATTTTCACCTTATCTACGTTTGTTCCTCTGTTGCTGTCCACACAGCTCTGGTCACACCAGATACGTGACAACAGCTGGTAGCCCAGAGCAAAGATTTATTGGAGAGGTGTCCTATAGGGTAGTTATGGAGGCGGGGCTAACCCACAAGTTGCCGCCATGAAGTCTATCAGGAAAGGAAAATTATGGTAAGTATTTGATAGGAAATTTTCAGGTTTTTTTTTCCTAGAAAATTACTTAGAACCCCAAAACATTATAAATATATTTTTAGCAGAGACACTAGAGGATAAAATGGCAATCATTGCAATATTTTATGTTACACAGTATTTGCACAGTGGTCTTTCAAACGCAATGTTTCGGGAAAAAAGACACATTCAAGAATTGAAAAAAAAACTAAACAGTAAAGTTAGCCCATTTTTTTTATATAATGTGAAAGAATGATGTTACGCGGAGTAAATAGATACCTAACATGTCCTGCTTTGAAATTGTGCACACTTGTGGATTGGCGACTGATTTAGATAATTTATAGATAGGCAACTCCTATCCTCATAATGATTCGTGGTTCCAAATTAATAATAACTACTGCAGTAGGGAACAGACACAAAAGATACGCTCAGCATCTTTGCAAATAACTGTTCTCCCTTATTATGACGCATTTGGAGGTTTTTATACACATGATTACGTATCACATTAATATTACAATTGTATGTTTATGGTAACAAGGGGCGTTACATAGGCAGGCTAATTCTAATCAGGACTTGAAAGAATGCAAACATGTAATGAAAACATTATAAGTGCCGTGTGCACAGTGAGGGCACTGTGCAATATATACAAAATAGAACACAATTATATACAGAACTTAAAAATTTCTATTACAGTCTCCTCTCTTTTGATCAATATTTTAATCACTAACCATACCTGCTATCACCTTTAACCTGGAACCTCCACACGCTTAGTTGGAGGTAGTCCTGGCCAAAGAGGCAAAAACTCCATTGTGGAGAAAATAATAGCTAAGCAGTAAGCAGTTAGAAAAAACTTAAATTTTTAAATGCCCATCAATGTAGCCTTCCACTGTCCCCCTGCAGCCTTCTCCAAAATTGCAGCATGGTTTAGTTTTAAATTTACCACCGCCACCGCCGAGATCTTCAGCTCCTCCCGCCGCCACCGAGATCTTTGACTCTTTCCACTGCCGCCGAGGTTTTCGGCTCCTCCCACCGCCGACATAGACCGAGCCACCTTTGGATCAATTGGCCCTGAAATCCATTCCGGCATGTCCCTGCAGTTGCGTTGCCTCGGGCTAGCCAGCCCTGAGACTTGGGATGCATGGTTCCGCACCCCTGGCCAGGAGGGCCACAGGGCTGGTCAGGAGAACCCGAAACCAAACAGACAGCAAATATTCTCTAGAACAGAACCCTGAAGCACGAAATGTCCGTACCTTAAATACCACCTCCCAGAATGCACATCAGGAGAACACTCCCACTGGGCTGGTCCCGAAAGAATAGTGGCATTCAATACACCCAGCTAGACTGCGTTCTCACTCTTGCCAGTCGGTGACAGCGACACCTGAGGTCAAGGAGAACCCAGTGCAAATCAGCTAGACTGGTACCAAAAACCAGAAATTTTGAAAATTAGCCTCAAAACCTAACTGGTTTCAGGAAAGTTAACTTTGAAAAAACCACAGCGCCTGCTCGTCAGGAGCCAGCACTACACTTAATTGTCGGTATGCTGACTTATCAGCATATGTAAACTCAGACAATTCTACATAAAATGGAAGAGGTACAAAATATAAATATGACTTCAACATGGCTAAACTACTTTTCAAATATATATATCCCTTACAATTAAAGTAATTGAATCAAAAAGTATCCTAGACTGTGATTGCAAGAGGGAAACAAATCAAATACAGAGATTTCTTTAATTTAGTAATTTTTGCAGTGTCTGGTGTAAAGCCAGGTCACTTGTGGATTGTTAAGAGACAATTATATATAAGGAAATGTTAATGTACATGTTAACGAATCTAATTATAAACAATGTGATCGCAATTATTTTTAAATGCACTGTTTCCACTATCAAAGGATATTCAATTTGTATAAGACACGGTTAAATGCAACTCCTATCCTCATATTGATTAGTGGTTCCAAATTAATAATAACTACTGCAGTAGGGAACAGACACAAAAGATACGCTCAGCATCTTTCCAAATAACTGTTCTCCTTTATTATGACGCATTTGGAGGTTTTTATACACATGATTACGTAGGTATCACATTAATATTACAATTGTACGTTTATGGTAACAAGGGGTGTTACATAGGCAAGCTAATTCTAATCAGGACTCGAAAGAATGTAAACATGTTCTGAAAACATTATAAGTGCCGTGTGCACAGTGAGGGCATTGTACAATACATATAAAATAGAATACAATTATATACAGAACTTACAAATTTCCATTACAGTGACAAACTACAGTACTTAAAAATCTCCATAGGCGACGCTTTAAAAAAAAAAAATTAACAGTTACTTGTTTAGAGTTACAGAGGAGGTCTTTTGCTAGAATTATTGTTCTCACTCTGACGATCATAGCAATACCTCACATGTGTGATTTGAACACTGTTTACATTTGGAGGCGCGACTTACGTATGCATAAACACATGTTATACTTGCCTGCTCTTTGCAGTGGATCTGCACAGAGCAGCCCGGATCCTCCTCCTCTCGGGCCATCTTTGCTGCTCCTGGCCCTTCCCCCCTGTCGAGTGCCCCCACAGCCAGCAGCCTACCATAGGGGCATCCAAGCCGATTCACAGCTCCGTGTGTCCATTCAGACATGGGGCCCGGACCCGGCCCTGCCCCCTCTCTCTGGACCTGGCCCTGCCCCCTCTCTCCCCTGGTTGGCTAACTGACTTTGATTGACAGCCTTGGGAGCCAATGGCACCGCTGCTGTGTCTCAGCCAATCAGGAGGAGAGTTCTGTACAGCTAAGACACTCGTGGAAGTTACTGGTGAGAGATAGGGCTCAGGCAAGTAATTAGGGGGTGCAGGGGAGGTTGCTACACACAGAAGGTTTTGTATCTTAAAGCGTTTGTTAACCTAATAAAAAAAATTGGATCCTGTTCTCTTAAACCAGGGTATACAGCACAGTGCTTGTGCCGTGTAATTTGGCCCCCTGTAACTATATATTTATGTGTATATATGTATATGTATATGTGTATATGTATATATATATATATATATATATATATATATATATATATATATATAGTTACAGGGGGACAAATTACATATATATATATATATATATATATATATATATATATATATATATATATTATAGCAGAGAATAGAAAAAACATTGTTTATAGCGCAAAAAAAACCCTGCAGAGGTAATCAGAGGTAATCAAATACCACCAAGAAAGCTCTATTTGTGGGAAAAAAAGGACGTCAGTTTTGTTTGGGTACAGCATCGCACAACTGCTCAATTGTCAGTTAAAGCAGCGCAGTGCCGAATCGCAAAAAATGACCTGGTCAGGAAGTGGGTAAATCCTTCCGGGGCTGAAGTGGCTAATAAAACACACACACAGGGGGACATATCTTTAGGAGACAAGGAGGATTGTATAAACTATGAAATGTGGGGTAACAACCACTGTAATGCATAGAATGCATTAAGATAAAATAAAAAAAAGTCTGACTTTACAACTCCTTTAATGACCAGCCCCAGAAGAATTTACCCCTCTCCTGACCAGAGAGCAATTTTTGCGATTCGGCACTGCATCGCTTTAACTGACAATTGCGCAATCGTGCAACGTGGCTCCCAAACTAAATTTTTTTGTTTTCTCCACAAATAGAGCTTTCTTTTGGTGGTATTTGATGACCTCTGCGTGTTTTATTTTTTGCGCTATAAACAAAAAAAGAGCAACAATTTTGAAAAAAATGCCGTATTTTTTACATTTTGCTATAATAAATATCCCCCAAAAATATTTTTTTTTTCCTCAGTTTAGGCCAATAGATATTCTTCTACATATTTTTGGTTAAAAAAAAAAATCGCAATAAGTTTCATTGATTGGTTTGCGCAAAAGTTATAGCATTTACAAAATAGGGGATAGTTTTATGGCATTTTTATTAATATATATATTTTTTTTTTTTACTAGTAATGGCGGCAGTCACAGATTTTTTATCGTGACTGCGACATTATGGCGGACACATCGGGAAATTTTTGACACATTTTTGGGACCATTGTCATTTATACAGCAATCACTGCTATACAAATGCACTGATTCCTGTGTAAATTACCCTGGCAGTGAAGGGGTTAACCACTAGGGGGCAGTGTAGGGGTTAAGTGTGTCCTGGGGTGTGTTTCTAACTGTGAGGGGGAGGGGCTGTGTGTGACACGTCACTGATCTCTGCTCCCGATCACAGGGAGCAGAGATCAGTGACACTGTCACTAGGCAGAACAGTGAGATGCTTGTTTACATTAGCATCTCCCCGTTCTTCCTCCCCTGGAGATGATCGTGGGAATCCCCGCAGGGCTCAAGTCTGCGGGACCTTCGACCCCGACTCACGGAGCTTGGCATGCGCGCGCCCGCAGCCCGCCTCTTAAAGGGCAACGTACAGGTAGGTTAGTTTGCCTGTACGAGCCCTTCTGCCAACGTATATCGTCATAAGGCGGTCAGCAAGCGGTTAAACAATGACTTTCAACGTGCCTTTGAACTGGCTAGAAAATATGGCTTTTTGAGGCAGAGTCAACTCAATGGCACAGCCCCTCCCTTCTGGTATATCATAACCCTCTCCTTTTCTGGGGGCATTTAATTACTGTGTTTGCTGTCCCGGTGAAGGAAAATAATATAGAGTATCATTTGAGTGACAGCTCTGGGTCACCTGGAGCTTCTGATATCATATCCAAGATGGCGGCATCCAGCAGCAGTCTCTGGGTCTTTAAATGTCTTCACAAGGGAGGCTTTTACAGGTAAATATGCATCAAATATGTTAAATACACATATAATCATATGGCATGGTTGCTGTTAAAATAAGCAGTCTGGTGACAGAGTCTCTTTAACTGAAAAAGACTGCGTCTGGTAATGCGCCCCAAAAGGTGTCATTTTCCAGCTCATTGACAATGCTAGAATGGCCTCTACAACTAATACATGGAATAAAGCTGTAAAAAATCTTTTGAAGTCTCCAACAATGCAATCTTGAATTCGCTCAGCTGTGTCTAGGTGTGAAAAAAGTCCCCGCAAAGTATGAAATAAGTAATGGACATGATATCTCTCTTTTATTTTTTAACAAGAACAGAAGATACAATGAATATTTAGTCTTGCTAAAAGCATACTCCTAAAACCACTGAAGAGGATATATAAGAGAATATTTCTAATGTGTCAAATCCTTCCCCCAAAATAGACTCCAAATTCAGAAAAATGTGAAGTCAAGCCAAAAATGGTAACGACAAAACAAGACATTAATGCAAATTTATGGATAAATTAGTATAGCAAAACAATTAATATAATTTAACAAAAATAGATAGCTATATTGTATGATGGAGGTAGAGCCAATCAAATTGTTTCATTAAAGTGTGTGTAACGGCCAAAAGTTTTCCACCTTTATGCATTTTATGCATGAAGGTAAAAAAAAAACAACACTTTCTTTGTGTAGCAACCCCCCCAACCCCTCTTAGCCCTTGTACACACGGTCAGAGATTCCGTCAGTATGTTTCCTATCGGACCGTTTTTTGACGGATTTTCCGACTGTGTGTGGTCTGCATTGGACTGTTTCTGTTGGAATATCCGACGGACCAACTTTTCCAACTTGCTGGTAAAATTTTCAGACACAATGCTCCGATCGGACATACTCCAATCATGTGTAGCCTACTCCGACGGACAAAGTGCCACGCATGCTCAGATCAAATTCCTAGGCCAAAGCTATTGGCTACTAGCCTGAACATAGTCCCGTTGTAATGAAATAACATCATCACGTTATGTACAATCGGATTTTCCGACAACTTAGTCCAAACGTGTGTATGCAACATCACTTCAGGACCTCTTCCGGAATTAATCCGTCAGAATTACTCCGACGGATTTGGTTGTCGGAATCTCCGACCGTGTGTACAAGGGCTAATACTTACCTGAGACTGATCTTCCTCCAGCGATGAGCACGAGAGCCTCGGCTCTCCAGAGACTCTCTCTCTCCTCATTGGCTAAGACAGCAGTGAGCGCCAGCAGGGCATACTAGAAGTGAAGTAAAGGGGCTGCTCTGTGCAATACCGCTGCAACACTAAGGGTCCTTTCACATGGGGCGGATCAGTGATGATCTGCCCCGTGGCTATCCGCTTGCCCAGCGGGGATCATTCCTTCCTTCCTCTGAGCAGGCAGAGGACAGGTCCGTCTCTGCACACTGTGCAGTAGAATTGTGCACAACGGAAAATTTTGTTTAGTTTCGGTTCGTTGTCATTCGTAAAATGCATTATTTCTTTCTGTTATATTCGTTATGTTACGTTAATACGTTTTCCGATAATTCGTTATTATTCGTTTCGTATTCGTTGAAATTCGATATTTATGTATTGTAATATTGGGGTGATTAAGCTCAATTGGTAGATGCGCGTTTTAGTCTACATCAGGCAGGCGTTTTATGGTTAAGGGCCTGGTAGCCCACGTTTATTATAAGAAAACAAAATATTTAGTTCATCCAGTAATCCCACGCAGGGGTTTAAATTCATTCAGCACACAAATGAACATACCAAGCCACCTGGCTCTCAATTGTCAACAGTTCCTCTGCTTGCTCCCAACAGATTTGTCAACTCTTTCCAGCCCCCTGGACTCACCGACTTCCTTAGTCTTCCTGACTCTCAAGGTTGTCAGCCTTTCCCAGTCCCTTACACGGACTACAGTCTCCCACAGGGCAAACCACTCTTCAGCCAGCAGCAAGCTGTTCACACTCCTCCACACCTACACCAACAGCCCTTCATTTATATGGCTTATATGCAGCTGGGCACACACCCTGCTCGTTAACATCAAGACCCAGACACAGGGCTGGAGATATGCAAACTCTGTGTCTGCGTCTCGTTTTCCTCCAATTTCATAGGGACAGAGCCTCGCTCTGTCACATATCCCCCCCCTTTGTTTCGATCCGGAGGGAGGAACACCAGCACCCATCATGATGGTTGGGACACCTCTGTGCTGGCTGTCAGCCACGTAGGCCCAACCTTTTTTCCGGGTGCGCTTCCAGGAACATTCCCCCCTGGATCTTAACAGGTTCCTATATTTTCCTATACTCAGCCTTCCTCTTCTTTTGGGGTCCCTGGGCTTATTCACTTTTCTTGGGGGAACTCTGCCTTCCTTGAGCCCTCCTTTCACCTTACAAATACCCATTTTACCCTTCACCATCGGTATTTCAGGTTTAAAACAGTTTCTCTTGGTACCCACTGCAACCAAATCATTGTTTACAGAACGAACTCTTAACAGATCACAGCTTTCCATATCATCAGTGCTTTCCAACTCAGTGTTTGTTAGAAGAAGACCCGAGGAGGGACTACATCCGACGGGACCATAGCACAGCTCCACCTCACCCGTTGTCCAACACTCCATGGGTACCTGTTCTAACAACCTACCCTGACCCAAGCATAAACCATTTTTTCATGTGAACACATTACATTGTTATGGCAACCAATATTAACACTTTCTCCCATAGTGTCTCCGGGCACCTTAACTTGTACCTCTGGGCCAGTGACAGAAAGCATCTCTGCTACTGCTGAGTCCATTCTGGGCCGTTCCTTCTCATGAGGCCTAGCGGGTAAGGCAGTATCTGCGCCCTCTACTGACAACTGCTCCGCCGCACCTCGGACCACACCAGCAGAGATGTTTCTAGTCACCGCATCAGACGGAGAGACCTCTGATATCTCAAGCAGTTCTCTCGCGTGCCTTCCATACCAATCAATAACTAGAAGTACGCTCACAGAGAATCTGGAGATCCTGTGCCAAATGGGTAACCATTGGTCCCACCAATTCCACTGTTGGTCAAGGTTTCCCAGCACTGCCTGTACCACTTGGCTCCACCCATTGGTGCTACGCAGCACCACCTGGTCCAACTGCGGTGGAGATACCCAAGTATACAGTAAGTTCATTTTTACCAACTCTAGCATTTCCAGTAAGGTTTCGGTCATCTCTAAACATCCCATGTCTAAACAGAACTTTCTAGGGTCTTTTACCCTGTCCAAGACATGGAGGGGCTCAGCGACTGCAGGTTGAGAGGGTGAGACATTTGAAGAGACCTCATCCTCCTTGGAGGTACTCATCATCACAGACTGTTTCTCCCCTGGAGAGCTGTCAGACACATGTCTCACACTTATCCATTCTGCACCAGTGTTGGTGAGCCTCTGCAGGTCATTACAAGTCACACTATCACTTTGATACTCAACATCATTTATCTGTGGGGCTGTGGACAACACATCTGCGATGCCAGTGCCCTGAACTGTTTCTTCAGAGGGGAGGGCATCAACCTTTGCAGGGACCAGGACGCCCTCAACCACCGGCGGCTCTGCGATCCCCTTGTCTGGCATAGCAGTTGTGTCCACACCCTTGTTACTTAAGCTAGCCTTATCCAGTATGGCTAACAATTGTTTGGCCCAGCTGTCCCAGTCCATTGTGGTTCCACCATGGGTGTTCCACAGCGTTGCATCACCTGCTGTAGAAAGCCGCACAGAAACCTGGGATTCATTAGCTTTAACTGCACATTCCTCACTTCTATATACATCATTTTGTAACACCATACTTTTATCAACATTGCATTGGGGTGATGCTTCATCACCTAAAGCTTGGTGCAGCACACCATTTTGAACACCTTTTTCTGGTGGCATTACAGACACATTCAGCTTTGTACACTCAACTTTTGCAGGCTGAATTAACCCCTTGCCCACTGGGCTACATGTAGGGTTGTGGGGCTGCGCCCACACGCTCTCACTGTGTGAATTAGTCCCCCCTTGTTCCACCAGCATAGCACCAGAGCCATCCTGGGCAGCCTCTGACTCCAACACATGGAGACCCCATGAGACTTCCATGGACAATCCTGTGCCTCTGCCTGTCATGGGAGATCTCCTACTCTCATCACTGGTAGTGAACACATTACCAACCTCACTCTCAGATATGACATTACAAGAAATACATGCTTCAATGTCATTACACTCATCACGTTTAGCAATAGTATCACTTTTGTTAGTACGATCATTAGCATTCTCATTACATGTAGACACAACTGCTGTTTTTGTGGTTTGTTTATGAGCCACCATAACCTCTGAGCGACTCTTCACAGCACCTGCTCTCTGTAAAGGGGCACTTTTGCCTATTTGGGCAGCTCCATAGCTGACCTGGGAAACTCTCTGCTCTAACACTGCAAGCTCCTTGGAAGTTTCCCTGGGCAACCCTGCAGCAGCTGTCACTAGGGAACATGGTACCAGCACTGTTTTGGTCACCCCTAGCTCAATTTTCCCAGCCATCTGCTGGATCATAGCAGGCATATGCAGAGTCCCCATGTCCTTTTCAGTCTTTAGCCCTGCGTCTAGTTGGGCTTTACGCTGCGCCTCCCCACTGCTCTGGGTAGCACAATGCAGAAAGTCTATGTCCATTTGTACTGCGGATCTCCCCACTGGACATACTCCCACTTCACTGGATTCAGCATCATAAACTGAAACAGTCTTACCAGTTCCTGCAGCTGATGTCATAGCCTTCACTTGAGTGCGTTGTCTCACTGGTGTGGTGTCTCCACAGGCTGACTCCCCCATGTGGCAAGGGAGCAAAACTGCAGCCTTTCTGGACCCACTGACGCCCCCTGTAGGTAACACAAGATCCTTGTTGCTAGGGGTAACTGCAGACTTGCGCTCCAAAGCTGGTTGGCTATACCTCATGCAGGATTCAGGCTGATATACTCTCCTTTCTGGACTGACCCCTTGGCCTAAGTGGCCATGACAGAAAACCTTACGTTTCTCTGGATTTCCAATTCCTAGGACTTCCGGCGACACTTCTCCCATCCTGGAGCATTGCTGGCGGCCCATGATACGATGGAACTCTCCTCTAAGAAGGATTTCCTCTTTAAACTTGCGATAGTCATCCTGGCCCCCATCCATCAAATGGTAAACCGACCGGAACTCTATCCGCAATAAGGTTTGCAGCAGTTTTGGCCACCGGTCCCTAGGCCATTTTCTCTTTACAGCAACTTTTTCAAATCTTACAAGGAAGTCTCCCACCTCTTCTGTAGGCAGCATGGGTTGCATATAGTCAGAGGCCAAGATCTCAGCCCCTTGCAGTGCACCCGACTCTTTGCGATTCCGCTTGAACCATTCATTCGCTGTCTCACATGTCACTGGCCCCTTTTTACTGGTCCTACAAGGTGGAGACGTCTTCTCAGACCATGCTGAGCTCACTTCTTGGCATCTCCTCCATGACTGGCTCTCACTCGTTGCCATTGGATACCACTTCTGAGGACACAGCTGATCACAATCATTAGTAGATGAGCTCCAGAATTCATCAACCTCCCATCCAGCTTGGTTATTCCACAAACATTCCTGTGACAAGGGGCAATGGGCAACAGCATGTCCCCACTCACTACAACGGATGCAGCGCAGAGGCCTCCTTGCGTCATGCTGTGGCACCTTTGGGCTCAGGCTGCCAGGAACAACATCCTCTTTAACTTGATTAAACATGAACTTCTTGCTTTTTGACTGCCTCATCCTTGCAATCACATGCACACAGCAGCTTGTAACAGTTCTCAGCAAAGAAGGAGAAAAGGAAAAAAAAAAAAAAAATCTGATGTTTGATTCTTCCTTCACAGGTACACAACCCGCATTCAACACAGTCCATCAAATAAACGTATACGCAATGCTGTTCGCCTGGCTGCCACACACAGCTAGCAGCAGTTCCTGATGCGACTCAGTGTGGAGCAAGGACCCGGATTCCACCGTCTACATGCCCGCATTCTCCACCACTTGTAATATTGGGGTGATTAAGCTCAATTGGTAGATGCGCGTTTTAGTCTACATCAGGCAGGCGTTTTATGGTTAAGGGCCTGGTAGCCCACGTTTATTATAAGAAAACAAAATATTTAGTTCATCCAGTAATCCCACGCAGGGGTTTAAATTCATTCAGCACACAAATGAACATACCAAGCCACCTGGCTCTCAATTGTCAACAGTTCCTCTGCTTGCTCCCAACAGATTTGTCAACTCTTTCCAGCCCCCTGGACTCACCGACTTCCTTAGTCTTCCTGACTCTCAAGGTTGTCAGCCTTTCCCAGTCCCTTACACGGACTACAGTCTCCCACAGGGCAAACCACTCTTCAGCCAGCAGCAAGCTGTTCACACTCCTCCACACCTACACCAACAGCCCTTCATTTATATGGCTTATATGCAGCTGGGCACACACCCTGCTCGTTAACATCAAGACCCAGACACAGGGCTGGAGATATGCAAACTCTGTGTCTGCGTCTCGTTTTCCTCCAATTTCATAGGGACAGAGCCTCGCTCTGTCACAGTATGTATAGACATTCGTGATAATGATTCGTAGTTTGGAAAGTTGTTTGTTTATTGAACCTTTTAACACACACAATGACAACGTCTCTTCTCCTCGGCTCAAATACAATACAACTCCCTTCTAACTCAGTTCTCAGGAATGCACTTTGCCAGTAATCCATCCTCCAGCACAAAATTAATCAGCTGATTGGACTGTAAGATTTACTTTGAGCTGACCTTTTGTTTCATTACATCTTTAAATAATTAACGAATTCATTTGAATTCATTCAAATTCATTCGTTATATTTCTTTCGTATTCGTTGTTATTCGTTATTTTTTTATTCGGACATTCGGATGCATCCGAATGTCCGAAAAGATGCAAAATTTGGGTGAATTTCGATTCGTTACGAAATGAATTGCACAAGCCTACTGTGCAGAGACGGACCTGTCAGAGTGCCGCTCTCCCCTTTGGGAGATCGGATGACGATGGACCGCAGAGTCTGTCGTCACCCGATCCGATCTGATGACGGATGGAAAAGTAGTTTTTTCCTCCATCAAACTTTTTCGGAACAGAGCGGGTCACCACTGACATCCGACGCTCCATAGACCTCCATGGAGCATCCGTTCAGGTCCGCCTGAAAAACTGACAGGCGGACCTGAACAGAGCGGTAGTGTGAAAGAGCCCTACAGCTTTTAGTATCACTTTAACTATTTTAATCCTTATGCTGCTAGCATTGATAATTAGATAGGAAGGTATACAATATTTACTTGTTTAGACTTTTTTTTTTTTTTACATTTCTTCAGTTGCTTCCTGGCCTGAACCAAAATGAGGGCATGCATCCCAGAAGTCTTCATGGTCATTTTTTTTTCTTTTATCTGGAGGCGGATTGCCCTCCTGCCTGCATGCTTGAGCTGAGAGCAGATGGATTCTAGGAAGTAAATGCTACAAGAATCATTTGCCCTTACTCAAGATGGCCAGGCCATGAAATGCTAAGAGGATGTTTTTCAACTTGATTTCTTACCAAAATAGAGCTCAGAGACATGGATCGTGGAATTTACTTTAAATATTACACATGAAAAGATGCATTCAAGTTCCACTTTAAAAAGATAAGTGGACTGCAATACTGACTAAGAATGGAATTATTAGCAAGTGCGCGTCAGAGCTGGTTGCAAATATTGCTGGTTGACTCCAGTCTTGGGTTTATCACAATGTGAAGTGTTTTGCTGGTAAACTTTATGATACAGTGTATTCCCATTGTACAAATTCCTGAGAGGGTTATGGAGGAGAGGGTTATGAAATAAGACGGTCCTGTGGCAGCTGACAGCAATTTGACTTGAATAAGCATAGACTATATGTAGCCAGAGCACCATGGATCCAAATTCAACAGTGCTGAGCTTGGGCATATTTCGAACTAGGATCTCACATGTGCAAGCCCGCCAGAAAATTGTCACCTGTACAGGAAAGCCATCTGTGGCTGGGCCCTGCTCTACAGACCTGCATATGCATGTACCTTGTATATCTGTGGCTGTGGGGTGGGTAAGGGTGGGGTGGTGTGGGGCAGGCATTGCCCCAGCCACAAATGATTGGCCCATACAGATGACACATTCTTGGTGAGCTTGGATATGTGGGTTCAGATCCTACTCCAAACATGCCTGAGCATGAGAAAATATTTAAAGAGAACATCCACCAACCACACAAGTGAGAAAATTACACCAGACCTCTGACACCATAATAATGTTATAAATCTACTAAAATAATGGAAATAATGTTGCATGACCACAAAGAAAGGAAGATAAGATGCTACATGATAATAATTTGTATCGCTTGTCCATGAAAAGACAACCATTCGGAGTGTAAAAACCTAAACCCAGAAGCTCCAGATGTCAGGCTTGCACGGGAAACCCATATACCCGGGGCACGAAAAGCAATGTGTGCCTGTCTCCTAAAAAGCCATATTGCCCCTAAATGTAATGCAGTGGGAGAGAACAAGATCAGACAAATCTGTCTGATAAGATGAGCACTGAAAATCCTGCATCAAGACTTAGCATCCCATTGCTATGAGCCAATGCATGTGCAGTGTAGCATTGGACTGGCCAGAAAGAAGACCCAGCGTACGGCTTGCGCATATGGGGCCCAGCCACCAATCCATAGTAACCACTGACAGTGGTGATCCTGCTTGACTTTTTCAACTGGTTAAAGCCCTCTCTGGGAATAAATAAACCCCCCATCCATGATTAACAACCTGTGTTTTTTATTTTTGTTTAAAAGCTCTTTTTTTACTGAGCTAATTCAATTCTATCAATCCTAGGGTCTGCTCCCAGTTGTGGGGACCAATTACCATCACTGCAGTCTTTAGCCACGCTGGCTGGTTCCTTTAAAATTACATCAACAATCACTGGGTAGTCAATAGGAAGTAACCAGGTCACCCAAGCAGCAAAACATCTACACCTGTAGAAGGACCTTCTCTGCACTCTAAAGATAGAAGGCTCATATCTTGACCACCGATTTAGGTAAGTATTTTGGATATTTAAGTTTTTCTCCTACACTAATTCACTTGATTACTTGGGGGGGGGGGGGGGGGGCAAAGGGGTGAAGATTTCAAACACAAACAGCACAAGGGTTGTTTGTGCACATACTGTATCTTCTTTGACTCCATTGGCAATGGCTAGTCTACATGGGAATTGTCTCCGAGTAGAGCAATAGTTAGTCCAAAATGTATTATGAAATGGTCCACGCTAGGATACTTATGTCATCCTAAATCAAATGTATGTTAGTGTGTGTGTACATATATATAAACTGTTTGTGTGTGTGTGGCACTACCCCCAAAGGAGCTTCTGTAGATAAGACAGGTTCTTTCCCCAACAGTGCAGAGGCCAGGCACACAGCAACAACAGTCTATTCACTTCGACTCATTAAGCAGTTTAGGGCAGGGGTCTCCAAAGTTTTCAGGAGGGCCACATCACAAACTTTACACATATTTGCGTTAGGGTTGCCACATCATCCCTCATTTAACCCTTTCATGCATAAGCCTTTTTCTGACGTTCGTTGCTTACAAGTTAAAATCTGTATTTTTTGCTAGAAAATTACTTAGAACCCCCAAACATATATACATATATATATATATACACGCACACACACACATATATATATATATATATATATATATACCGTATATATATATATATATATATATATACTGTATATATATATATATATATATATATATATATATATATATATATATATATATATATATATATATATAATTTTTTTTTTTTTTTTTTTTTTTTTTTTTTTACCAGAGACCCTAGAGAATAAAGTGACGATTGTTGCAGTATTTTATGTCACACGATATTTGCGCAGTGGCCTTTCAAATGCATTTTTTGGGGAAAAAAGACACTCATGAATTAAAAAAAAAAAAAAACAGTAAAGTTTGTCCAATTTTTTTAATATAATGTATAATGTGAAAGATGATGTTACGCTGAGTAAATAGATATCTAACATGTCACGCCTTGAATGGCGACAAACTAAGGTATTTAAAAATCTCCATGTGCAATGCTTTAAAAAATGTCTACAGGTTACCTGTTTAGAGTTACAGAGGAGGTGCTGTGCTAAAATAATTTTTCTCGCTCTAATGATCGCAGTGATACCTTTACGGGTGCGACTTTCGTACGTGTTCGCTTCTGCATGCGAGCACGGAGGGACGGATTGTTTTAAATATATTATTTTTCTTATTAATTTTTTTACACTGTTTCTTTAAAAAAAACAATTCTGATCATTTTTATTTCAAACATGCCTTGTGATAGTAATAGTCAGCGACTGGTACTGTTTATGGAGGGATCTGTGCAAATCTAAGTGCAAATCCCTCCTTTGCACTTAAAAGTATTCAGAATGCCAAAATCAGCGTTCTGGATGTCTAGGGATTTTTTTAAATCACTGCCATTGACAGCCGAGTAAACTGGAAGTAATGTCACTAGATCCGATCAAAGTTAATTTCAGCTTTGTTCGGGTCTTCGGCCAGCCGGCAGACGTATCAGCTGGTCACTCGGGAGAGCCCGGGAGAGCAGCGGAAGGGCGGGGGTTGGGGGGGGACGGGGACGTTCCTTAGAATAACAGTCAAGCAGTTTTTAGTTGCATTGGTTTTTATACCAAGTTGCACACATCACCCTGATACAATCTCCTCAAGCCAAGAACGCAGATTTGTGTATGGTCAACGTAAATTGGTGAGGATGCAAGTCACATACATTTTGAAGCTTCGACAAACTAGAGGGCAGTCCCATGTGACAGATCTGGATACCTGAGAGGCCAATTGTCAAGCGTGGGAGAAAATTGCTGAAGTCATATATTTCCCCCCATACCCATTAGCTGCTGTTTGGCTCTGCCATTAAATTAAATCCATTGCTTTGCTCAGTATGGCCAAACCACAAGTTCACTCTAGGTCCGTCTCTGCACAGTGGGCGAGGATGGCCCTGTCATCCGCCAGCTTAGTGGGGATCAATAGAACGATCCCTGCTGAGAAAGTGGAGTCTGTGAAAACGGACATTACTGTGTGAAAGAGCCCTAAGTGTGGCTTTGAAAGTGCGCTACTTTAGCGCAATTTCAGAGCTGAAGATCAGTGTCATTTGGATTGGCGATTTCATTGTGGCTTGCGACTTCATTTAACAGAACTTAATGCTAGTTACAATGAAATTGCAGAAAAGTAGTGCAGAGACATTTTTCGAAGTTGCCATGACTGGAGTCAAGTCAAGTGCTCTGGGCACTGTGGTATCATGTGAGCTGCAGGGGTGGCAAGAGATGGGGGGGTATTTGTGTTGGTTGGGGGGTATGGGTCTGCAACAGGTGGTAAGAATTGTTCTAGGAGGGGAAATTTAAGGCAGGGGTTTGAGGAAAGGTGTTTTGGGGGTATTTGTGTTGGTTGCGGGGTATGGGTCTTCAACGGGTGGTAAGAATTGTTCTAGGAGGGGACATTTAGGGAAGGGGTTCGAGGAAAGGTGATTTGGGGGTATTTGTGTTGGTTGGGGGATATGGATCTGCAACAGGTGGTAAGAATTGTTCTAGGAGGGGAAATGTAGGGAAGGGGAGCTAGGAAAGGTGATTTGGGGGTATTTGTGTTGGGAGAGAGGATGGGGGAAAAGGACTTGTGCTAGAAGAGGTGATATGGTAGAGGGGTGACGGAATTCGTCCTAGAAGGAGAATTCTTTTTGGGGGGGGTTGTGCTAGTAGGGATGATTGGAGGGTATTTGTGCTAGGAGGGGAAATTTGGGGGGGTGGAAAAGATTTGTGAAATTTTGGGGGGAATATTTGTGATGGGGAGGTTGGAATTTGTGCTGGGAGGGGGGGATTTGGAGTGAGGGTATGTGTATTCGAAGGGGATATTTGAGTAGAGGATTTGTGCTAGGAGGTGTTTTTGTTTTTTTGGGGAGGAGGGAGATTTGTGCTGGGGGGATTTGGGGAAAGAGAGGATATGAGCTGGGAGGAAGGTTGATGTGTGCTTGGGAGGGGGGATTTCAGCAGGGAGGTAGATTTTTCCAAGGAGAGGGAATTTATGCTTAGGGGTAAGCATGTGGATTAGTGCTCAATTTTTTTTTGGGGGGGGGGGGTATTTTTGCTAACACTTAATTGTCAAACATCTTGAGTGGGGGGGTTCAGTTTGGCATGATCGCCCTGGGCTCTAAATGAACTTGTCCCGGCACTGACTGGAGTCACAACAATTTGAACTGTTCCATTGCTGAAATTAGTGTGCAAATTGTCAGGTGATTTTGAACTGTCAAATCGCATAACAAATTGCACTGGTGGGAACGAGGGCTTAAGTAAGGATTTGAGAGAGCGGAGAGCCAGGTTTGCTCTCTCTAAATCAAAATAAATTTTCAGCAGCTATTTTATATGCACTTCACATGCACTCCAAGTGTCGCTCACAAATACGGCTCTTCAAACTTCCCAAGCTAATCTCTGTAGCCACCATCCAGCTTTATCGCAGTGCACTCACTGGAATAGATAGATCTCATAAATATGCATATATGTGTAGATCAAACGAGCCGAAATCCACAGACCACACCATGATATCAACACAGTGTAGCCTCTCGCATCCCGCTGATCCACTCCGATATTTTCAGTAGCACTAACATTCTGCAGCCCTACGAGATATTAATTCAACGAAAGAAAGGGAACCCCAATTTTATCGAATTCCTTTTACACTGAGCTCCACTAGTCACCTATATACTGTCATTAGGGGTTCAGAAGTGTTCAATAACAATTCAAAAGAATATCATGTCCATTTATTGTGAAGGTTTGCTAAGTGGATAATACACTGTGTGACATATAGAGGCCTCCTTGCTGGAAATTGCTAAATAAATTTTTGTAATTTTGCATTGAGTATATGCAGTTGTAACATTGGCTGATGCACAATTGCAAGAAAAAAATATATTTTAATTGCCATTTTTGGCACAAAAATATTTCATCTGTCTTTTTCACATTGTCTGTACATTTCTGCACTGCTGGCCACGCTGCTTCCCTTCCATAATCCAATCTAAAAAAAACGTTTTAGAATGCTCAGACATAGGGCAAGGCTTGGGGGAGAGACACAGGAAGCGCCAACCTGAGTGTAGAATATTAGATACAATTTATTAGCAAAGTAAATAATGCATAACATAACATAAAGACAGGCTCGTCTGTAAATGGTGAGGTGTGCATCCAAAATGAGCGTCCACTGATCTGGCAGATGACTGAGGGAGCCTCAATCCCTCCTGTGGCCTCCAGGAAGTCCGTCTGGGCTTCCGTGGAGCGTAGGGAGATGGTGTCACCAGAAAGCAGAGAGACACCAGGGGAGGAATAACTGGATAAAAGAGGCTACACGCTCGGAGCATCAGCTCCTTCTACAGGCCCAAGGACAGCCCAGACCAACTTCCTGGTGGCCACAGGACAGATTGAGGCTCCCCCAGTCATCTGCCAGATCTTTGGACGCTCATTTTGGATGTTGATGTACACCTGCAGACATCACCATTTTACAGATGAGCCTGTTTTATGGTTTTTCCTGTAAGTGCATTACTTACTTTGCTAATAAATTGTACCTAATATACTACACTCAGGTTGGCGCTTCTTGTGTCTCTTCCCCTTCCTCAATTTGCTTACAGAGCTGTCTTTTCTCTGAGGACAGCTGCCTCCTCACCCTAAGAACTGTTGCTGTATGGACTATTGAGCTGTTATTGCTCTCATATTGCCTGTTATATTATTTCATGTACACAAATATTTGCGCTTACAGATTTTCTTCTTATCAATAGGGCAAGGCTTGAACAAGTGGACACAATATCCCGTTTTGCAGACTCATGGCTAATTAGGAGATACAACAAACTGGTTAAAGAGATTTGGATATTAATAGTTAATTTGTTAATGAAGGACTTGTTTAAGGCTGGGTTCACATATGTGCGGCCGCGGTCCGGTGCGTTTCTGTTCACCGGTTAAGGTGCGATTCAGGTCTGAATTTTTGCCTGAATTTGCACACGAACTGGACCCAAAAATGCACAGGACCCTTTTCACATGTGTAGCACTAACCCCCGAAGGAGCTGCTAAATGTTTCTGGGCTTATCGATTACCTCCTCCAGCTCGTACTCGTTGTTCTTGTCTAGGGGTTCCCAGGGTTGATGACCCAGTAACTAGAGAGACCGACACTTGGATTCCTTGTTAGGATTTTTATTTTGCATTAAACAGTTGAAACATACTCAGTCTCTAAGTTGGGAATAGAGGGTATCAGGGTAAAGTTTAGCTCAGGTGCTTGGAACTGCTGACTCCAATAAAAGTCTCTCTCTCTGTACACAATCCAGGGAATAGCCGCTCGCAACTGGATATTTTAACTGTTGGATAAATCCTTAAGTTTAGGTTTAGCAGCCAACAGGTAGTTCTAGCTTTTCAAAGTCTCTCACATAGACTTGATTGGAAACTTGGTTATAACTGGAAGGGTAGAAGTAGGAACCTTTCTTACTGTACCAAAATCTTTCAGCCGGTCCGGCAATACTGTAATGCCCCGTACACACGAGCGGACTTTTCAACATCCAAAGTCCGAAGGACCGAGTCCGTCAGACTATCCGATCGTGTGTGGGCTGCAACGGACTTTTGATTCGCCAAAGTCTGACGGACTTTAGAAATTAAGCATGTTTCAAATTTTCCCGACGGAACTCCGCCGGACCCAGTTCCGATGTAGAAGTCCGCTCGTCTGTATGCTGTTCCGACAGTCCTAAAACGACGCATGCTCTGAAGCAAGTACGAGACGGAAGTGCTCGGTCTTGTAAAACTCCAGTTCGTATTGGAAGTAGCACATTCGTCATGCTGCAAATTCTGTGCTCGTTTAAATGTATAGCGCATCTTCTTTATAATGCTAGAAGAACGAAGTCTTTATTTATAATGCTAGAAGAACGAAGTTGCTTTGCTGCTCATATTCACTCACAGAGTTCTCACAAAACACATTTCTGTCTTATTTCTCCTCATCTCATGAATGATCTTGTTTTTATTTTAAAGCCCCATCTCAATATATTTTTTTTTTTTTTTTTTTGGAGTAATTTTTTTCCTACATATTTTTGGTAGAATTCTTTACCATGTTTTTCTTGTGATCTCCATATTTAATTATTCTGTCAAGTAAAAAAAAAAAAAAAAAAAAAAAAAAAAAAGTTGTTAACTTGACAGAATAATTAAATATGGAGATCACAAGAAAAAAAATGTTCAAGAATTCCAAAAAAAATATGGAGGAAAAAATTACTCCAAAAAATAAAAAAAAAATAAAAAATGGTGTTGAGTAATTTTTTTCCTCCATATTTTTGGTAGAATTCTTTACCATTTTTTTTCTTGTGATCTCCATATTTAATTATTCCGTCAAGTTAACACCAAAAAGTTTTTTTTTTTTTGTTTTTTTTTCATTACCACAATAACCTTTTTATTTTTATTCTGGTGACAAGTTACCACAATAACATTTTTATTTTGTTTGTAACCTCAAGGAGGTTAGTGTCCCTTGTTAATTTCACATTGTCTTTTAGAAATGTATTTGACCAAAAAACACATAGGCAATTATATTTTCAAACAAAAATATCCATTTATTCTGGTTCAACAAACAAAAAAAATGAAGGCAACACTGGAGCAACTTGTGACATTTGTGTAGCCTTTTGGCCCCAGGGCAAACGTGAAACTCTGTGGAAAAGAAAATTCAAATATTACGAAATCCAATATGGTCCCAGAATCGCAGACATCAAGAGCAGCATCAGATGGTATATATGTCCCCAGGCTGTGGTACAACAGGCTGCGTCTTTGGTCGGACCAGAGTGAAGCCAGGTCAGCACCTTCTTCTCTTCGCTCCACCCTTCACTGCACCCTTCCCTGCAGACTTCCCTGTAGCCTTCCTGGGAGGCTGTGTCTCCGGTGGTGTACTCGTGGCAGGAGGAGGAGGAGGAGGAGGAGGAACAGGAGGAACTTGCTCCACAATATTGCTGTTGGCAGTTAATTCGCCACTCAGCCCCTTCTGTAACGCCAAGAAAATTAGCCTTTCACACTGGAGACGTTGGCCCATCTCTAATTGCTGGAGACGGCTGGCGATGTAGCAGCCATAGGCCTCTTCAGCGTCAGGGGGGCTCTTTAAGACATTAGTAGCCTCTCGAATTAGGCGCAGGGATTCCTCCTGTGATACCGAAATTTTTTTTGCCCTTTTTGATGGAAGACGGAGGGGAGGCACCTGTGATGTTGTCAGGCTTCTACTAGGCCCGGCCTCCTCCTGGCTGACAGTGGGCCCAGCCTCCTCCTGCCTGCCACTTTCCCCACCTTCCTCCTGGCTGAGCTCATCCTGTGTATAAAAAAGGGACATTGTTTTAGTTTTTTGTTCATCAATCATAAACATTTTTCAGCTCCTGACTTCAAAATTCTGTTAATACATATAAAAGAGTATCATTATGACACCACTATTTCTTGTTTCTGCTGGTGACAAACATTTGTGGCCACTACTGTAAATTGATATGTCCAAATTTTAACTATTTTTTAACATCAATAATAGCGTCCAAATTCTAATAACATCTAGTTAACATCATTAATATTATGAATATCACTATTTTTTGTAACAAAATACCTGGCTCCAGCTGGGTGCATCCGCTTCTTCCAGGATGGAAGGCTCCGCTTGCTCATCAGCCTCTGCTGAGGTGGAGGGAACGCTGCAGGGAAGGGTGGAGGGAAGAGTTGAAAGTGACTCCCTGGCTTTACTCTGGTCGTCAAGGAACCGTAGCTTTTCAAAGTACCACAGCCTGGGTACATACACATCACCTGGTGCTGCTCCTGATGTTTTGGATTTTTCGATTTTCCTCTTTTCCTTTCGGTGCATATTTCGCAATATTTGAATTTTCTTGTCCACAAAGTCCACGTCTGCCTCTGGGATCCAAGTCTGCACAAATGTCACAAATTTCTCCAGTGTTGCCCTCCTTACTGGTTTATTAAAATAATCCTTGTGCTTGGCATGCCACAGATTTGTCATCTCTTTATATTTGTCTATAAATAGACTTTTCAGGATTCTTGAATTTCTGATTCATTTTTCTGAAAGACAATACACAAGCCAAAAACAATAATGTTAGCTCAGACTCTCCTAATCTTAGCCCAATATAGACTCCAGGATCTGCCACTTATTTGGGGAAATGGTTTAAACTTACCTTCGTTTTGCTTGCTCCCAACTTCCGTTCCTATTTTCGCAAACGAACATACGACATGTGATTTTTGTCGTTATATACAGTGCGTACGCGTAGAACTACGCCTGCGTTGCCCGCCCCTGACGTTCTTTTAGTCAAGTTCTTGTTTTCCCGCCCCTTTCTGCGCACTTAACGTACGTACGACATGTGCATTTTGGCGTAAGATCCAGTGCGTACGCGTAGAACTACGCCTGCTTTGCCCGCCCATGACGTTCTTTTCCAAGAATATTTCACGCCCCCTTTTCTCTACGGTGCGCAGTAGGAGAAACATGGCGGAAACACAACAGGTGGTTGATCTTAACGACTCCAGTAGTCAGGAATCCCCGGAGCCACAAACGTCCCGATCCGGAAAGAGGAGATTTAAGGCCTCAAATATGGCATTTGAAGAGATGGTGGAGATGGTGGCAATCTTGCGAAGTAAGGATTATGATGGCAAGCATGGACCATACACCCATCCGAACTTGCGCAAGGCCAGAATCATGGCCAAAGTAGTTAAGACCCTGCATAATCGTTTTGGGGTACGACGGTCAAAAGACCAATTGAGGAAACGGTGGTCCGACCTTAAATTGAGGGAGCCGGATCAATACAGAAGGATCAAGAAAGTTCTGAAAAAAAGTAAGTACTTGTGGTGTGTTCCTATTTTATGATTATTGCATACAGATCCATATGCTTTACCTTTGTACAATGTAAAAAATTGCTGCTTTCATGTTGGATACAGTAAAAGAATCGTATCGTTTTAACAAACCCTCGTAAATTGTTCGTGGCAAACCTCGTTTATGATACAGGGTTTAAACAGCATTTTTTTGGCTGTGTAATTTTTAGGACACAAAAAATGATTAGGACATTGTGGTTTAGATGTGTTTCAAAATACAATGACTAGAAAAGAACATTCAGTGTAATTGAAGGAGAGGACACTTGGCAGCTGGGTAAAAACACATCTGCACTCATGAGCAAAGGTGTGGGACACCAGAGAACATTTATTAGGGTAAACCACACGCCACACGGGGTTCCCTGGTATACTTTGGGGGGGGGGGGGGGTTGGGCATGTGTGAAACTTGGCACAAAAAGCAAATTATTGTAGTTTTTGGCAAAGTGAATTGATTTATCATGTCTTCACATTTTGCATCTCTTCATAAACCGACAATTGTACAACACTTCTAATCAAGGTTTCATCTTCCTAGTTCTGGCCTTAAATATCTGTGTGCTAAAGTATACCTTTTTGATTGTTAATTTCTCATAGGGGAGAAATACCTCACAAAGCAGGATCCCAGGGACCGCCACCCTTGCCAGCATGAATGTGAGGTTAGCCCCATCCCCCCCGTGGATGTGCATGTGGAGGAAGGAGAGGTGGAAGAAGGAGAGGAGATGGGCACCCCACCAGGTGAGTGTCTGACACCACAGCTTCAGGTAATCGATGTATACCTGCATATTTCCAAACACATGTTTTTACATCTATTTTAGGTGATGTTCTGGTTGTGGAAAGCGACACATTTCCAAGCACCAGTGCCCCCCCCGAGGATGTCGAGGAAGGAGAGGTTGAGGAAGGAGAGGTGGAGGAAGTAGGGGAGATGGGCACCCCACCAGGTGAGTGTCTGACACCCCAGCTTGTTGAAATCCATGTATGACTGCATAATTTTTGACCCAATTTTTCCCATCTATTGTAGGTGATGTTCTAGTTGTGGAAAGGGCCCCATTTTCCAGTGACAGCGCACAAAGGCTGATTGGCCAGATAATGGGCTGGAATGGGGAACTAGATGACATGCGAACTAGCCTGGATCTCATGAAGAATCAGATTGACAATATGCAGCTGGAAATGAAGAACATGATCGATATTTTGGGGAGAATATAATCCGTTTCTCCATAATATCGATCATGTTCTTCATTTCCCTTGTTTTAGTTCAAAGATTGTTACTTCCCAAATTTTTACGATTGTGGCTGATTGTTGTTACATTTTTCATATTTTTTAAAGAAAAATAAAAACCACAAAAACAAAAAAATGTTTTTAAAAATTAGAAAAAAAAGGAAACTAAAAAATGTTTGGCAAAGAAAGTTAAATAAACCCCAAAAAAAATTATATCACTAAATATTCAATGGCACATGTGAATGTGGCCAAATTAAAATTTTGAAGAATCAAGAATGTGTGGCGTATTCTTTCAATGCTCAATACCAGTTTGGGAAAAGTGATTTTGTGTATCCAGTGACAATGGGCCTTATTGAATTAATGAAAATACACTTGGCACTACAAGTGCACTAGGATAACATAGGAGACAGCACAAAGCAAAAGCAAGCAAGAAAACACATTTCAGATTTGAGGTTCTTTTATTATTTTACTCTTTTTAAAAATTAAATATTGTGTGGCATTGCAATGGCCCCCCTACCGTTAAAATAAGTGACATATCTTTGGCGAACTTCACGGGCACTTTGGGGGGCCAAGCCAGTACGGCCAGTATCCAGGCCTGTCAGTGATTCCGGACCAAGTCCAGCCTCAGGCATTATTGTGGATAAATAATTTGTTGAGTTTTTATGTAAAAAATTGTGCAAAATGCAGCACGTAAGTAACATGGTTCAGTTTGTATTCGGCTAGGTTTATAGCAGTCAGAAAAACACGGAACCGGCTGGCCATTATTCCAAATGCATTTTCCACAACTCTTCTCGCTCTGGCCAGCCGGTAGTTGAAAACCCTCCTCTCCGGGGTAAGGGTTCTTTGGGGGAATGGCCTCATGATGTGGTCGTCCAGAGCAAAAGCCTCATCAGCGATGAACACGAAGGGTAGTTCCTCCACATTCTCCGAATCAGGTGGCAATCCCAGGCCACCTGTCTGTAGACGGCGGTAGAACTCCGTCTGGGCGAAGACTCCTCCATCCGACATCCGGCCATTCTTCCCCACGTCCACATACAGAAATTCATACTGTGCCGACACCACCGCCATTAACACAATACTGTGAAACCCCCTGTAATTATAAAAGTATGACCCCGAATGGGGTGGTGGCACAATGTGGACGTGCTTCCCATCTATCGCACCACCGCAGTTCGGAAAGTCCCAACGGGTGGCAAAATGGGATGCCACAGTCTGCCATTCCTGTGGCGATGAAGGAAACTGGGGAGGCAAAGCAGAAAAAAACAAAATAAGTACTTTTGGACATTAAACATTGTACATTACAACACAAACTTTATTTCACGCTTCTGCCTAGTCACAGGACACCGATCGTCTGCTCCCTGTCATTGGGAGCAGTGATCAGGGTCATGTCACTGCTAGCCCATCCCCCAGACAGTTAATAAACACTCACCCAGAACACACTTTAAACCATTCCTTGGCCCCCTTGTGCTTAATAAAACACCTTCACTGCATGTGACATTTTTACAGTAATCAATACAATTTTTTACAGCATTGATCACTGTATTAATGACAATGGTCACAAAAATGTATGGAAATTGGCCAATGTGTCCGCCATAATGTGGCAGTCACCAGAAAAAAAAACAAAAAAAAAACGGTTAGCAACGCCATTACTATTTTCAAAAATGGCAAGATTTTACAAATGCCAGCAAAATAGACCATATTTCCGAAACGATAGAACTTTTGCCCAAAACAATCAATAAACGCTTATTGTGATTCATTTTAACACACTTGTTTACTAAAAGAATACGTATCAGCATCAAATGATGTCCAAAAAAATCATGGTGATATATTTTTGTGCCTATCTTTCTTTAGAGCGAAAAGTGAGAAAAAAATGCATATTTTGAAAAATGCATTTTGGGTTTGTTGGTGGTTAATCACCAAAAATAAAAAAGCAGAGGTGATCAAAGACAACCAAATACAAAATCTCTTTGTGCTAATAAAATGAAGATAATTTACTAGGAGGAGCCATGTTACAAGGACGCACAATTGTCAATTCAAACAACGCACTGCCAAATCACCCAAAAAAGTGATGAAGGTCAGGAAGGGGGGAAAATCATTCCAGGGTTGAAGTGTGTTAAAAATACAATATATAATTCAACATTAATTTAAGGACACACAGACTCGTTGGAATTATATTAAGTGTGGGGGGGGGGGGATCCAGTTAAAGGACACACAGACCATTTGGGATACTATTAAGGGGGGGGGGATTCAGTTGAGGGGACACAGACCATTTGGAATAATCTTTAAAATGTTTGGTTTTAGGATAAAGCAATAGAATGGAGCTGACAAAAGACATTTTAAGTGACTAGACTAGGTGGATATGGGCCTACCATAGCATGTTGGTGAGGTTTAATGAAGGCAAATATGCATGAAAGACAAAAAAGGAGCATTAAAAGATTGCAGCATGCATGAGGACAAAGGGGACATTCACAGCATATTGCAATCATGGTAATTAGAGATTGAGGAAAGAAATACAAGGCATTAGCAAACATTAAAGACAATAAAATGTGATGTTAAATGCTAAATCTTACCTTAATATAGTCCTCCTGCAGGACCTGTATAATGGCAGAACAGGTCTCTGGAATAATGATCCCCAGAGCCTGGGGGGAGATGCCTGTCGAGAACTTGAGGTCCTGAAGGCTTCTCCCTGTCGCCAAGTAGCGCAACGTGGCGACGAGCCTCTGCTCCGGAGTGATGGCTTGCCACATGCAGGTATCCTGCCTGCTGATATAAGGGGTCAGCAAAGCCAGCAGACGGTGAAAAACGGGGTCCATCATCCGGAGATAATTCCTGAAATCATCAGGATTATTCTCCCGGATCTCACGAAGCAAAGGCATGTGCGAGAACTGGTCACGCTGGAGCAACCAATTCTTCGTCCATGAACTCCTCAACACCCTGTCCACGGACTGTTCTTGGGTTGCAGAATGAACTACAACACCAAGCGCAAGCAAAGCACGAACTCGACGACGAGTACGTACACGCAACATGGCTTCAAAACGGTCGGATTGTCAGAACGAACTTAACAGACGTCACTGAAGAACAGCAAGGCCTGTGAAGAGCGAGCTGAAAGTCAGCGAGCGCAGTTAGATCGCACTGCAAAATACAGACACGAACTGACTACACGCACTAAAAAACAGATACAAACCTCACAAGCACAAACTGAAAAGCAGTGAAAAACGTTCTGAAAAATACGAGTCTGAAAACCGCGAATCGTCTCTCACCAAACTTCTACTAACACGAGATAAACACGAAATTAGCAGAAGGAGCCCAAAGGGTGGCGCACTTGGTATTGAACTTCCGTTTTATAGTCTCGTCGGACCTGGTGTACGTCACCGCGTACCAGACTGGCGGACTTTAGTGGGATCGTGTGTAGGCAAGTCCGTTTCCACGGAACTCTGTCGGAACTCCGGCGGAACTCCGGCGGAACTCCGGCGGAAACTCCTTCGGATTTTGCTCTCCACCTGCTTAGAGACATACAATAAATAACAGCTAGACTCAAAATCAGTTTACTGAATCAGATCAGGCAGCGATTGCGATTGGTTGCCAGAGGTTACAGTGTATCATTACTGCTCACTGACTGGTTGCTAGAGGTTACAGCACACATTACGACTCACTGATTAGTTACTAGAGGTTAAAGCACATAATTTCTGCTTGTTGATTGGTTGCTTGTTTTGGTGTGCGAGTGGGGTATAGGGGGGTACACATGAGATCACGGCTCTGTGTAATTCAGCGGCTCTTGCTCCTCCTCTTCCTTTGGAGACAGCAGGGATAATCCCAGGGCCATCTTTAATATTGATTGGACCCTGGGCAAAACTTTTCTTGGGCCCCCCTCCATGCAGTTTTGCTCTCCACCTGCTTAGAGACATACAATAAATAACAGCTAGACTCAAAATCAGTTTACTGAATCAGATCAGGCAGCGATTGCGATTGGTTGCCAGAGGTTACAGTGTATCATTACTGCTCACTGACTGGTTGCTAGAGGTTACAGCACACATTACGACTCACTGATTAGTTACTAGAGGTTAAAGCACATAATTTCTGCTTGTTGATTGGTTGCTTGTTTTGGTGTGCGAGTGGGGTATAGGGGGGTACACATGAGATCACGGCTCTGTGTAATTCAGCGGCTCTTGCTCCTCCTCTTCCTTTGGAGACAGCAGGGATAATCCCAGGGCCATCTTTAATATTGATTGGACCCTGGGCAAAACTTTTCTTGGGCCCCCCTCCATGCAGTTTTGCTCTCCACCTGCTTAGAGACATAAAATAAATAACAGCTAGACTCAAAATCAGTTTACTGAATCAGATCAGGCAGCGATTGCGATTGGTTGCCAGAGGTTACAGTGTATCATTACCGCTCACTGACTGGTTGCTAGAGGTTACAGCACACATTACGGCTCACTGATTAGTTACTAGAGGTTACAGCACATAATTTCTGCTTGTTGCTTGGTTGCTAGAGATTACTGTGGATATGACCTCGGGGGGGGGGGGGGGGCATGATATACATATCAATACCGCTGGCCGCCGCTATTTACATATGAATGCAGGTAATTTACATGTAAACACAGGGTCTGCAGGTGAGTCCTCTGTACACAGCAATAGGGCAGAGCAGGGCAGCATTAGTAGCAGCACTTCACACTGAGATATTGAGACACAGCACAGGACTAAAACCTCAAGGGATGAGGGAATTTAAACCAGGATAGTTGGCACGTATGAGACAGCTGCTTTGGGTTCTACAACAATGACAGGGCCCAGGGCAGCTTCCCCTTTTGCCCTGCCTTAAAAACGGCCCTGGATAATCCAACACTGGTGAGACTGCAATGATGGGAAAGGTGAGGCTGCAGGTGAGCACTGAACAGGCTCCATTGTTGGGTAATTTAATGGCTGCAGATGGACACTGAACAGGCTACATTGTTGGGCACATTTATTTGTAAAGAAAATTGAAAACCACTTATTTTCTTTCTACTTCACAATTATGTGCCACTTTGTGTTGGTCTATTACATACAATCCCAATAAAATACATTTAAGTTTTTGGTTATAACATGACAAAATGTGGAAAATTTCAAGTGGTATGAATACCTTTTCAAGGCACTGTATTTCAATTGTGGTTGTTTAGCTGTTCGCCTTTGAGTCCCGCTCCATATGAAGAAGATATGCCTTTGACTAGTGTATGCTGATCACCATTGGTATCACTTGGCTGATTGTATTTGATAAATATTTTCTAGAAATGAAGAAAATATGAAGCACAAGAAAAAATTGAATTGTGGCTCACAGTGAATACAGCCATCTTCTAATAAATAATGGAAGAGTGATTGAAAGCAGCAATTGTTTATGGGTCATATTAAGTCTGCTTCATACTGTTTTCAACAAAACACAGCAGGGATTTCACAATAAAGTTGAAAGGAACAGAGCCAACTGTCTAACACACAAATATTATCAAAGAAACCCATCATCATTCTCGAGCACAAACATACGCCTATCACATTTTGAATTTCTTCTCTTCCGGGACTTTAATAACACAATTTCTTTTCTGCCCCTTTTACAAGCCTTCAAACCAGATACTCATTACATCCTTGGGTTTGGAATCTTCTATTTATGTTTAATGCTTGTCTAACAAAATTTTGCTCCATGCTATTGTTACTCCTACAACAGTGTCCATAGAATATTGATTAATTCAAGACCAAGTTTAGTCAAGTTTTTTTAAATTAGTTCAAGGGACAGTACTTATATTCCATGAGACGTGTCCCTTGTGCTGCTGGCAGGTCTTAGCCCTTGTACACACGGTCGGAGATTCAGACGGAATGTGTCCGATCGGACAGTATTGTCGGATAATCCGACTGTGTGTGGTCTCCATCAGACTGTTTCCGTCAGAATATCCGACGGACCAAGTTTTCCAACTTGTCTATAAAATTTTCCGACAACATGCTCTGATCGGACATACTCCGATCATGTGTAGCCTACTCCGACGGACAAAGTGCCACGCATGCTCAGATCAAATTCCTAGACCAAAGCTATTGGCTACTAGCCTGAATGTAGTCCCATCGTAACGAAGTAACGTCATCACGTTATGTACAATCAGATTTTCCGACAACTTTGTCCGACCGTGTGTATGCAACAGTTTCGGACAAAATCTGTCGGACAAAATATAATGGATTTGGTTGTCAGAATGTCTGACCGTGTGTACAAGGGCTAAGAGTTGAAATACAAAGTCCCCTCTCCCCATTCCCCCCAGCTGTAATTCTCCAGGTCTGTGGAGGTTAACTTGAGCTCTGGGTCTTGGCGCTCGCCTGCCCTTTCTGTCTCCCTCCTACATTCATAAAAGTTGTACTACACTCACCAGCCACTTTATTAGGTACACCTTGCTAGTACCGGGTTGGATCCCCTTTTGCCTTCAGAACTGCCTTCATTCTTCGTGGCATAGATTCAACAAGGTGTTGGAAACATTCCTCAGAGATTTTGGTCCATATTGACATGATAGCATCATGCAGTTTCTGCAGATTTGTTGGCTGCACATCCCAGATACGAATCTCCCATTCCACCATCCCAAAGGTTCTCTATTAGATTGAGATCTGGTGAGTGTGGAGGCCATTGGAGTACAGTGACCTCATTGTCATGTTCAAGAAACCAGTGGTGAGATGATTTGAGCTTTGTGACATGGTGCATTATCCTGCTGGATGAAGCCATCAGAAGATGGGTACACTGTAGTCAAAAAGGGATGGACATGGTAAGCAACAATGCTCAGGTAGGCCGTGGCATTTAAACAATGCTCAATTGGTACTAAGGGTCCCAAAGTGCGCCAAGAAAATATTCCCCACACCATTACACCACCACCAGCCGGACCTGTTGATACAAGGTAGGATGGATCCATGCTGTTGATACAAGGCAGGATGTTTATGCCAAATTCTGACCCTACCATCTGAATGTCGCAGCTAAAATCGGGACTCATCAGACTAGGTAATGTTTTTCCAATCTTCGATTGTCCAATTTTGGTGATCCTGCGCGAATTGTAGCCTCAGTTTCCTGTTCTTAGCTGACAAGAGTGGCACTCGGTGTGGTCTTCTGTTGCTGTAGCTCCTCTGCTTCAAGGTTCGATGTGTTGAGCATTCAGAGATGGTATTCTACATACCTTGGTTGTAATGAGGGGTTATTTGAGTTACTGTTGCCTTTCTATCATCTCAAACCAGTCTGTCCATTCTCCTCTGGCCTCTGACATCAAGGCATTTTAGTCCACCTAACTTCCGCTCACTAGAAATTTTTTTCTTTTTTGGACCAGTCTCTGTAAACACTAGGGATGGTTGTGCGTGAAAAACCCAGTAGGATTTTTGGAAATTCAGAAATTCTAAAATTCTAAAATCTGAAAAAAAGAAAGAAAATCAGTAAAATTTGAAATGCTAAATAACTATCAAATTATAGGTATTGGAATTTCCTTTCAAATTTGGCTGTTTGTGAATGTAACGTATACAAAATGTATCTGAAGTTACAAATTATCCAAAATAACGAATGGCGCATCTAAACAAATGGAATGGAACAAATTAATAATAAATAATAATAATAATAAAAAAAGTTTTATTATTATTATTATTATTATTATTTATTATTAATAGATCATTCCTTTCCATTCCTTTAGGTATAACATTCGTTATTTCAGATAATTTGTAATTTCAGATGAATTTGTACTCGTTACGTTCAGAAAGAGCCAAATTTGAAAGGAAATTCCAATACCTATAATTTAATACTTAGTTATTATTTCGAAATTTTATTGATTTTCTTTCTTTCAGATTTTCGAATTTTCAGATTTTAGAATTTCTGAATTTTTGAATTCCAAAAACTCGAAAATTCGGAATTCGGAAATTCGGAATTAGGAAAGTTGGAAATTCATAATTTCGGAAATTGAAAAATTCAGAAATTCAGAATTTTCAGAATTAACGAACTTGTCAAAATCCATTAAAAAAATAATTTGGAATTAAACAAATTGCACATGTCTAATGTACACAGCTAAGAAAAAGAATGCCCAGACACCACACAATGTATCTTATTTTGGTGTACTTTTTAGGCACCATTAACATTTCTGCAGTTTTACCTTAACCGCTTGACCTTCGGAAGGTTTACCCCTTCATGACCAGGCCATGTTTTGCGAAATGACATGCTGGGATTGGGACATCATAAGGGGGCATAAGTCACCATGACCCCGCCCCTTGTCCCTATATAAGTCGCCGCACAATGCGTCCCTGTCATTGCGGCCAGAGAGAGAATCGAGTCAACATCTTAAGGAAGAAGAAGAAGAGAAGAAAAGAAGACGAGAAGGCAGCGGCGACAGAAGACCGGGCCACCGCTAGTAAAAGAGCTGGAAGAAGAAAGCGAAGGCCCGGCAAGAATAACCGAAGAGGGGAACAAGACCCCCGAAGTCGGAAGAAGACCCCCGGACGGTGGCGATGGTGACGAGGAAGATGAAAGCCGGGCTCCTGTGCTAGTAAAAGAGCTAGCAGAAGATAGCGGAGGAGTCCGACGAGAAGACCCCCCATGACAGAGGACCACCGGAGCTGTCCAATAAATGATTTTAAAAACATGTGTTGTGTTTTTTTCTTTACACTATCTTTTTTCACCAGATGAATGGGTAGGGGTACATGGTACCCCAATACTCATTCACATAGGGTGGGGGGCCGGTATCTGGGGCCCCCCTTATTAAAGGGGGCTCCTGGATTCCGATAATACCCCCACCCACAGACCCCAACAACCAATGGCTAGGGTTGTCGGGAAAAGGCCCTTGTCCTCATCAACATGGGGACAAGGTGCTTTGGGGCGGGGGGCCACAGGGCCCCCCCTTCCCCAAAGCACCCCCCCATGTTGAGGGCACATGGCCTGGTACAGCTCGGGGGGGCGCTCGCTCGTCCCCACCCCCTTTCCTGACCAGCCGGGCTGCGTGCTCGGATAAGGGTCTGATATGGACCCTGGAGGGGGACCCCCATGCCGTTTTTTCAGCATAGGGCTTCCCCTTTAAGTCCATACCAGGTGACGGGGCCAGCGAGGTGTCAATCTCGCTGATGGAGGCGGCGACATTGACCTCCTTTGCTAGTCCTGTCTACCTAGAGCCACTTTCAAAATGAACTGACTTTTCTCCATGAGTGGGCAAGTCCGTTCAATTCAAAAGTCCGGCAGACTCCCGCCAGACTAAGTCCGCCGGATAGTCCGATCGCGTGTACGTGCCATAACTGACACTTTGTGGGAACCATTGACACTAACACAGTGATCAGTGCTAAAAATATGCACTGTACTAATGCCACTGGCTGAGAAAGGGTTAAACATCTTCCACCTCCCCCAGATCTGAGATCTGCCTTGTTTACATAGGCAGATCTCCATTCTGTGTGATTTCCAATGCCCGGCACTCACAGATTGGCTTCTGTAGCAGTCAATTTGTTATGAAGTGGAAAGCAAGTGGTTATTATGTCACAATGTGGCACAATGCCCAGGACCAAATGGTTGGTGATTACAGAGATAGTGCAAGTACTAGAATGTTATAATTATGACAGATAACTGAGAAACATTATACTGTACAGTGTTACAAATTAAATATAGTCCATCATGTATAATATCAGTAGTGTTAGCATTATTACATATTATGGTAATTTGCAGTTTCAGCCCATCCATTAGGGGCGTACGGGCGCCACCCCCCCAGTCCATGCGTGTGGACCCTTAATCTACAGTGCCTAGAAAAATTATTCATACGCCTTGAAATTTTCCACATTTTCCAAATTGTGTCATGTTACAACCAAAAACGTAAATGTATTTTGTTGGGATTTTATGTGAGTGAACAACACAAAGTGGCACATAATTATGAAGTGGAAGGATAAATGGTTTTAATTTTTTTTTACAAACAAATATCTGAAAAACGTGGTGTGCATTTGTATTCAGCCCCCTCTGATATGCCTAATTAAAATCTAGTGGAATTGCCTTCAGAAGTCACCTAATTAGTAAATAGAGTCCACCTGTGTGTAATTTAATCTCAGTATAAATACAGCTGTTCTGTGAAGCCCTCAGAAGTTTGTTAGAGAACCTTGGTGAACAAACAGCATCGTGAAGGCCAAGGAACACACCAGACAGGGCAGGGATAAAGTTGTGGAAAAGTTTAAAACAGGATTAGGTTATAAAAAAAATATCACAAGCTTTGAACATCTCACAGAGAACTGTTCAATCCAGCTTCCGAAAATGGAAAGAGTATGGCACAACTACAAACCTACCAAGACATGGCCGTCCACCTAAACTGACAGGCCGGGCAAGGAGAGCATTCATCAGAGAAGCAGCCAAGAGGCCCATGGTAACTCTGGAGGAGCTGCAGAGATCCACAGCTCAGCAGAACCTGTCTACAGGACAACTACATTAGTCGTGCATTCCACAGATCTGGCCTTTGTGGAAGAGTGGCAAGAAGAAAGCCATTGTTGAAAGAAAGCCAAAAAAAGTCCTGTTTTCAGTTTGCGAGAAGCCATGTGATACAGCAAACATGTGTAAGAAGGTGCTCTGGTCAGATGAGACCAAAGTTGAACTTTTTGGCCTAAAAGCAAAACACTATGTGTGGCGGAAAACTGACACTGCACATCACCCTGAACTCACCATCCCCACCGTGAAACATGGTGGTGGTGGCATCATGTTGTGGGGATGCTTTCCTCCAACAGGGGCAGGGAAGCTGGTCAGAGTTGATGGGAAGATGGATCCAAATACAGGGCAATTTTAAAAGAAAACCTGAGTCTGCAAAAGACTGGGGCAGAGGTTCGCCTTCCAGCAGGACAACAGCCTTAAACATACAGCCAGCGCTACAATTGAATGGTTTAGATCAAAGCATATTCGTATGTTAGAATGGCTGAAAGTCGAGACTGAAATCCAGAATCTGTGGCAAGACTTAAAAATTGCTGTTCACGCACACTCTCCATCCAATCTGACAGATCTAATCTATTTTGCAAAGAAGAAAGGGCAAAAATGTCACTCTAGATGCGCAAAGCTGGTAGAGACATTCCCAAAACTCTAAGCCCTTATACACACGGTCGGACATTCTGTTAACCAAATCCGTCGGATTTTGTCAGTCAGATCTTGTCCGAAACTGTTGCATACACACGGTCGGACAAAGTTGTCGAAAAATCCGATCTTTCAGAGCGTGATGCCGTAATTTCGTTACGATGGGACTACGTTCAGGCGAGTAGCCAATAGCTTTGATGTAGGAATTTAATCTGAGCATGTGTGGCACTTTGTCCGATCGGAATTCTCTACACATGATCGGAGTATGTCCAATCGGACCAGTTTGTCGGAAAATATTTCCAACAAGTTGGAAAATTTGGTCCGACGGATATTCCGACGGAAACAGTCCGATGCATACCACACACAGTCGGATTATCCGACAACACGGTCCGATAGGACACATTCCGACGGATTCTCCGACCGTGTGTACAGGGGCTTACAGCTGTAATTGCAGCAAAAGGAGGTTCTATGAAGTATTGACTCAGGGGGCTGAATAGAAATACACGCCACCCTTTTCATATATATATTGTAAGGGATCTTCCCAGGGTAGGGTGTGTTTGGACACAGTTCACAGCAGACTTGGAATTTATAAAGCAGATCTTGGCGTTTATTCGTGGTACAAACAGTCCAGCAAACAAAATATACAGCAACACCGTGCTTTCTAAGTACAACAAAAATAAAAGTCCTAGCCCGGCTGGGCGCTTACTAACAGGTTCTGCTCACCTATCTGACACTTACAAACACAGCGTCTTTCGCCTGGATGTCGCAGGGTGAGTTTTAGCTCCAGCAGTGGCTGTGCTTGCAGCTTCCTTCAACACACAGATTGTTCATTCCCTGGCTGAGAGCAATCACCTGCAGACCCTGCAGAGCCTTTAGCTTCCCAGGCTAATTAGGATCAAAGCTCACCTGATCCCAAACCCAGAACTGGATCGGGGGATGTGGAATGACAGGTCCCTCTACCAAACCTACCTGCCATTCCATATAAACCCAGGCCCGGCAAAATTAAATAACCACTCAGCAGCATATCGCTGCTGAGAAACTGATCCATCCTGGATTTACCATCTCACACTGTGTAGCAACCTAGGTGAGATGTACACCCCCTCGATCACTTCTCCAGTGACATGTCTACATATCCCCCCCCCTCTTTTTCAGACCGGAGGGCTGAGCCTTTTGTCCCCACAGACAACTTACCCTTGACAATGCGTCAGCATTTGCCTGTAATTTCCCTGGCCTGTGTTCCACAGTGAAATTAAAGTTTTGTAGGGAGAGAAACCATCTAGTCACTCTTGCATTTCTCTCCTTGTTTAACTTCATCCATGTTAGGGGGGCATGGTCTGTCACCAACTTGAATTTCCTGCCTAGCAAGTAATACTTTAACGATTCTAGGGCCCACTTTACTGCCAAACATTCTCGCTCCACAATGGCATAATTTTTCTCGGCCGGGGTTAGTTTTCTACTCAAGTACGTCACTGGATGCTCCTCACCATTCACTACTTGTGAGAGTACTGCACCTAAGCCTGTGTTAGAGGCATCTGTCTGGACCAGAAATTCTCGCCTGAAATCGGGGGTAACTAAGACAGGTGGTTGGCACAAGGCAGACTTAAGGCTTTGGAAAGCCTTCTCGGCCTCTGGGGTCCACGTGACCATTGCTGTCTTTCCGCCCTTTGTCAAGTCAGTTAGTGGAGCAGCAACTGAGGCAAAGTTCGGCACAAATCTACGGTAATACCCCGTAATACCCAGGAAAGCTCTAACCTGTTTCCTTGTCAGGGGTCTAGGCCAATTCTGTATTGCCTCAATTTTATTTAGCTGTGGCTTAATCAACCCTCTCCCAATAATGTAGCCTAGATATTTGGCCTCTTCTAGGGCTAGAGCACACTTCTCGGCATTTATGGTCAACCCCGCATCACTTATGGCATTCAACACGGCCTGTACCTTACAGAGGTGACTTTCCCAATCAGGGCTAAAAATGACCACATCATCGAGGTAGGCAGCTGAGTAATCACGATGTGGTCGCAGAATCAAGTCCATCAACCTCTGGAAAGTTGCAGGCGCTCCATGTAACCCGAATGGCATCACTACATACTGGAATAGCCCATCAGGGGTGGAGAATGCAGTTTTCTCTTTAGCCTCACCAGAAAGTGGAATCTGCCAGTAGCCCTTTGTGAGATCGAGGGTGGTTATGTACCTGGCGTTACCCAACTTCTCAATCAACTCATCTACCCTGGGCATAGGATACGCATCGAACTTGGAGATCTCATTCAACTTTCTGAAATCGTTACAGAACCTCCAAGTTCCATTGGGCTTTGGGATTAGCACAATTGGGCTGGACCATTCACTCTGTGACACCTCAATTACCCCCAGATCAAGCATACGTTTTACCTCGGCAGATACGGCTTCCCTACGTGCCTCGGGTATCCTATAGGGCTTAAGGTTTACTCTGCTTCTAGGCTCAGTTTCAATGTGATGATGGATGAGGTGTGTACGCCCTGGGAGGTCAGAGAACTTGTTTTTGTTTTTCTGTAAAAATTCCTGAGCCTCCTGTTTCTGTGACACTGATAGAGTATCACCTACCTTGACTGGAGGGATTGGTGGTGACAAATTATTAACAGTATTTGTCGCCACCAAGGATTCCCTGTCTTTCCAGGGCTTGATCAAGTTTATGTGATAAACTTGGAAAGGCTTCCTTCTACCTGGTTGGTGCACCTTGTAGTTCACCTCACTGACCTTTTCAACAATTTCATAGGGACCTTGCCACTTCGCCAAGAATTTACTCTCAACAGTGGGGACTAGTATAAGGACCCTATCGCCTGGGTTGAATGTCCTGATTCTTGCGGACCGGTTGTAAATTCTACTTTGGGCCTCTTGAGCCCTCTGGAGGTGTTCCCTTACCAGGGGCATTACAGTGGCTATACGGTCCTGCATTTGTGCTACATGCTCAATAACACTCTTGTATGGGGTGGACTCATTCTCCCATGTCTGTTTTGCAATGTCTAGTAGACCCCTAGGGTGATGACCATAGACCAACTCGAATGGTGAGAACCCTGTGGACGCTTGGGGCACCTCCCTAATAGCAAACATGAGGTAGGGTAATAAATGATCCCAGTCACGACCATCTTTTGCCACCACTTTCTTCAACATATGTTTCAAAGTTTTATTAAATCTCTCCACCAATCCGTCCGTCTGGGGGTGGTATACAGAGGTACGGATGTGTGAGATTTTAAATAGTCTGCATAATTCCTTCATTACTTTCGACATAAATGGCGTACCTTGGTCAGTTAGGATTTCTTTGGGGATCCCAGTCCTAGAGAACATATAAAACAACTCACGTGCAATTGTTTTAGATGCAGTGTTTCTTAAGGGTACAGCCTCAGGATAGCGGGTCGCATAATCCAGGACTACCAAAATATACTGGTGTCCTCTAGCTGACTTTACAATGGGACCCACTAAATCCATGGCAATACGCTCAAAAGGCACCTCTATAATAGGGAGCGAAACCAAAGGACTGCGAAAATGTGACACTGGGGCACTAACCTGACATGTGGGGCACGACTCACAGTATTTTTTAATGTCATCATATATGGCCGGCCAAAAAAACCTCTGGAGAACCCTCTCTCGCGTTTTGTCAGTCCCCAAGTGTCCCCCAAGAACATGGTTATGTGCCATGTCAAGCACCTGACGCCGGTACGGCTTAGGTACCAGAAGCTGTTCCACAATCTCATCCTTAATCTTATTGACTCTATAGAAAAGATCATTAGTCACCGAAAAATGTGGAAATCTTTTTTCAGCATCTGGTTCCTGAGGTACCCCATTCATTACAGCAACCTGCTCTCTCGCATTTTTGAGAGTGGGGTCCTGTAATTGTGCAGCCCCAAAATTATCCCTAGACACCTCTAAGTCTAGTATATTTTGCTCAGTGGGAGGAGCCTCCTCCTCCCCAGCCAGGACCTGTAAAGGAAAACAATCATTTTCATCCTGCATACTTTTATCATTCCCAGTGGACAAGGCAACCACCTTAGAGGTATCCTCACTCCTTTTGGGGATTTTTCTTTTTTCCCAGAGAGCCCAGAATAAAGGAAAATCGCGCCCCAATATTACATTATGCATGAGGTTTTTAACCACACCCACTTCATATTGTACTGTGCCTTGTTCAGTCCCGACTTTAGCCAGCACTATAGGGTACACTTTTGTATCACCATGTATACACACAACGCTCATATGCTTTTTAGACTCTAAGTCCCCCGTCACCAGGCTAGCATGCACCAAGGTTACAAGGCTTCCTGAGTCCATTAACGCTTTAACAGGAAAGTCATTGATTGTGATGTTGCAGATTTGCGGTTCAGTCTCTAGTCCAGGAACTGCAGCACAAGATGGTTCCGCAAATAGCGACTGACGCCGGCTAGCGTCACACTCCATGGGTTCAGAGGTAAGAGGGCAATGGGCCGACACGTGTCCCGCCTCATGGCATCTCCAACACTGGATAGGGCCTGGTCTCTTTGGCAAGGAGTCCTTTTCAGAGCCCCTTAGCCACCCGGGACCATCACCAGTCTTTTGTCCCTGAGACACCATTTGAGCCCTTTTCCCTCTATCAGCACCCCTCCACACTCCCCCAATAGATGGAAGTCTCTTACCAGCTGACGGCACAGATCTGGCGCTCCGGGGAGGTGAAGATGCTGCAGGAACATCACGGAGGTAGTCCTCAGTCGCCTGGAACCTCTCCACAAGGTTGACAAGTTCGTTTGCATTCTTAGGATCACCTTGTCCCACCCAGCGTTGCAGGTCAGTAGGAAGCGCTCGGAGGTAGCGATCCATCACGATCTTCTCTAGGATTTGTGCAGGAGTAGAAGTGTCTGGCTCCAACCACTTTCTTGCCAAATGGATTAGGTCATACATCTGGGACCTCGCTGATTTGTCCAGACTGTAGCTCCAGTTGCGTACCCTCCGGGCACGGACTGCAGTAGTAACTCCTAGTCGGGCAAGTATCTCCTCTTTTAGCCGAGTATAGTCCTTAACCTCTTGCTCACTGAGGTCATAGTAGGCCTTTTGGGGTTCACCTGTTAAATAGGGCGCAATTACCTCTGCCCACTCAGCGGCTGGTAACTTCTCTCGCTCAGCCAGGCGCTCAAATACTGTTAGATAGGCCTCAACATCGTCCTCAGCAGTCATCTTTTGCAGCGCTTTCTGCACAGTCCTTCTCCCAAAAAAAATCTCTGGAGCGGCTCCCATCACTGTGGGTGGATTAGCAACCACAGGCGCCTCTCGATTTGCTATCAGGTGCTCGATAAGTTGTTGTTGTGCAGCCATGGACTGTTCATGTCGTTGCTGTTGTTGCAAACTCACTTGCATAAACTGCTTCAGCATCTCCTCCATGTTGCTGGACTGTTCTTGGAGTGTAGTTGCAGCTTTCACCCAAGACATACGCAGCTGTAGCCAAGTCTGTCCACACCGTTGCCCCTAGCAACCGTGTTGCCCGCTACCTCCACCAATTGTAAGGGATCTTCCCGGGGTAGGGTGTGTTTGGACACAGTTCACAGCAGACTTGGAATTTATAAAGCAGATCTTGGCGTTTATTCGTGGTACAAACAGTCCAGCAAACAAAATATACAGCAACACCGTGCTTTCTAAGTACAACAAAAATAAAAGTCCTAGCCCGGCTGGGCGCTTACTAACAGGTTCTGCTCACCTATCTGACACTTACAAACACAGCGTCTTTCGCCTGGATGTCGCAGGGTGAGTTTTAGCTCCAGCAGTGGCTGTGCTTGCAGCTTCCTTCAACACACAGATTGTTCATTCCCTGGCTGAGAGCAATCACCTGCAGACCCTGCAGAGCCTTTAGCTTCCCAGGCTAATTAGGATCAAAGCTCACCTGATCCCAAACCCAGAACTGGATCGGGGGATGTGGAATGACAGGTCCCTCTACCAAACCTACCTGCCATTCCATATAAACCCAGGCCCGGCAAAATTAAATAACCACTCAGCAGCATATCGCTGCTGAGAAACTGATCCATCCTGGATTTACCATCTCACACTGTGTAGCAACCTAGGTGAGATGTACACCCCCTCGATCACTTCTCCAGTGACATGTCTACAATATATATTTTTAAATGTTGAAAGCCATTTATCATTTTCCTTCCACTTCACAATTTTGTGCCACTGTGTTAATTTATCACATAAAATCCAAATAAAATACATCTAAGTTTTTGGTTGTAAATGTGGAAAATTTCAAGGGGTATGAATACTTTTCCAGGGCGGCATACACATGTACTCCAATGTTTTTTTGTTTTTTTTTGAAGCATGTAAAAAATTGTAAGCACTGCGCCCTGAGCCCACCCAGTTGTGTGACAATAGCAAATGAATGTTCACTATTGTCACACTGATTCTCCTCCTAGCCAATCAGGAAGCAGGCCCTGAGACCCGTTTCTTGATTGGCCAAAAGGAGAAGTGAGCCCATCAGCCTAGGAGGAGGAGGAAGGAGGAGACGCACGAACGCTGTGATGCTGAGGAGGAAGATGAGACTTCCAAGATGCAGGTGAAGCCGGAGGGAAGTGCTGGCTGCACCATAGATGGAGTAAGTGCAGGACTCGTATTCAGCCAACCCATGAAGGGATGTGGGGGGGGGGGGCGGCTGTGGGTGCATTGTATATACCACCAGCCACCATTGGTAATTTGGTTTATTAGGGCATATAATTTTTTTTTTTTATATTAGCATTTCATTTGCTTTTTAGTGCACCGTATAGCCAAGCATTTGTGGACAATAGGGATGAGCCGAACACCCCCCTGTTCGGTTCGCACCAGAACCTGCGAACAGACCTAAACTTCGTGTGAACTTTAGAACCCTATTAAAGTCTATGGGACTCGAACGTTCACAATCTAAAGTGCTTATTTTAAAGGGTAATATGCAATTACTGTCCTAAAAAGTGTTTGGGGACCCGGGTCCTTCCCCAGGGGACATGGATCAATGCAAAAAAAAGTTTTAAAAACTGCCGTTTTTTTAGGAGCAGTGATTTTAATAATGATTAAAGTGAAACAATAAAAAGTGTAATATTCCTTTAAATTTCGTAGCTGGGGGGTATCTATAGTATACCTGTGAAGGGGCGCATGTTTCTGCTGCTTAGAACTGTCCCTGCACAAAGTGTCATTTGTGCAGGAAAAAAAGTCTTTTAAAATCACTTGCGGCTAAATTGTCGGCTCCCCGTAATACAGAGAACACTCAATGAGTGTTCTCTGTATTAGCCGACAATTCATTCATTCATTGATAAAAAAAAAAAAAAAAAAGCGTGGGGGTTCCCCTAAATTCAATTACCAGGCCCTTCAGGTCTGACATGGATATTAAGGGGAACTCCGTGTCAAATTAAAAAAAAAATTGACGTGAGGGTCCCCCTAAATATCCATACCAGACCCTTCAGGTCTGATATGGATATTAAGGGAAACCCCGCATCAAATTAAAAAAAAAATTGACGTGGGGGTCCCCCTAAAAATCCATACCAGACCCTTTATCCGAGCACGCAACCTGGCAGGCCACAGGAAAAAAGGGGGGGACGAGAGAGCGGCCCCCCCTCCCTCCTGAACCGTACCAGGCCACATACCCTCAACATTGGGAGGATGCTTTGGGGGTCTGTGACCCCTCAAAGCACCTTGTCTCCATGTTGATGAGGACAAGGGCCTCATCCTCACAACCCTGGCCGGTGGTTGTGAGGGTCTGCGGGCGGGGGGCTTATCAGAATCTGGAAGCCCCCTTTAACAAGGGGACCCCCAGATCCCGTCCCCCCCTGTTTGAAATGGTAAGGGGGTACCCCTACCATTTCACAAAGAAAGTGTCAAAATGGTTAAATAAGACAAACACACTTTTGAAAAATTCCTTTATTAAAAATAAAAAAAAGATTCCAGCGGTGCTAATCCACTCTTGCTATCCAGCGACGGATCTCCGGGGTCCAGCGATGGATGATCATATCCAGCGACGGGGGATCTCTCAGTCCAGCGCTGTCCATACATCCTTCTTCTGTCTCCACTGCGGAGACTGCGGAGATCCCAGCACTGACGTTTCTTATATTAGGAGGGCGGGGCCACCCGTCACCTGACCCCGCCCCTCTGACACTGGAGAGGGAAGCCAGGGGTTCCCCAGTGACGTGTGGGTGACCCCGCCCCCTCTGATGTAACGCAGGTTTCCGTTACATCAGAGGGGGGCGGGGTCACCCATACGTCACTGGGGAACCCCTGGCTCCCTTCACCAGCGTCAGAGGGGGCGGGGTCAGGTGACGAGTGGCCCCGCCCTCCTAATATAAGAAACGTCAGCGCTGGGATCTCCCCAGTCTCCGCAGTGGAGACAGAAGAAGGATGTATGGACAGCGCTGGACTGAGAGATTCCCCGTCGCTGGATATGATCATCCATCGCTGGACCCCGGAGATCCGTCGCTGGATAGCAAGAGTGGATTAGCACCGCTGGAATCTTTTTTTTATTTTTTTTATTTTTAATAAAGGAATTTTTCAAAAGTGTGTTTGTCTTATTTAACCATTTTGACACTTTCTTTGTGAAATGGTAGGGGTACTTTTGTACCCCCTTACCATTTCAAACAGGGGGGGGCCGGGATCTGGGGGTCCCCTTGTTAAAGGGGGCTTCCAGATTCTGATAAGCCCCCCGCCCGCAGACCCTCACAACCACCGGCCAGGGTTGTGAGGATGAGGCCCTTGTCCTCATCAACATCGGGACAAGGTGCTTTGAGGGGTCACAGACCCCAAAAGCATCCTCCCAATGTTGAGGGTATGTGGCCTGGTACGGTTCAGGAGGGAGGGGGGGCCACTCTCTGGTCCCCCCCTCTTTTCCTGCGGCCTGCCAGGTTGCGTGCTCGGATAAAGGGTCTGGTATGGATTTTTAGGGGGACCCCACGTCAATTTTTTTTTAAATTTGATGCGGGGTTCCCCTTAATATCCATATCAGACCTGAAGGGTCTGGTATGGATATTTAGGGGGACCCCCACGCTTTTTTTTTTTTTATCAATGAATGAATGAATTGTCGGCTAATACAGAGAACACTCATTGAGTGTTCTCTGTATTACGGGGAGCCGACAATTTAGCCGCAAGTGATTTTAAAAGACTTTTTTTCCTGCACAAATGACACTTTGTGCAGGGACAGTTCTAAGCACCAGAAACATGCACCCCTTCACAGGCATACTATAGATACCCCCCAGCTACGAAATTTAAAGGAATATTACACTTTTATTGTTTCACTTTAATCATTATTAAAATCTCTGCTCCTGAAAAAACTGCAGTTTTTAAAACTTTTTTTTGCATTGATCCATGTCCCCTGGGGCAGGACCCGGGTCCCCAAACACTTTTTAGGACAGTAACCTGCAAATTACCCTTTAAAATGAGCACTTTAGATTTCTCCCATAGACTTGTATAGGGTGTTCCGGCTTTTCGAATTTGCTGCGAACAGCCCAAATTGTTCACTGTTCACTGAACAGGCGAACAGGCAATGTTCGAGTAGAACATGAGTTCGACCCGAACTCGAAGCTCATCCCTAGTGGACAACTGACTATCACACCTACTATATGGCAGACATTTTTCAACACTTCTTCAAATTATGGAGTTCAGGTGTTTCTACTGAAGTGTACTATTAATGCTGTAGCATACAAAAACATTTTAGATAATTGTGCTCTTTTAACCTTGAGGAACAGTTGGGGGCGGACTGTTTCTCTTTCAGAATGACTGTGCCCTGTGCGTAAAGCAACTCGAGTGATTTGCACTGAGCCCTTACCTCAAATCTACTGAACAGCTTTGGGATGCATTGGAATGTGAACCAGGTCTTCTCAACCAACATCAAGACCTGACCTTGCAAATTCTCTTTTGGCTGAATGACCACAAATTCTCACAGGCACATTACAAAATGTTGGTCAATGCCTTAATAGGAGATTGAAGTTGGTTTAGCTGAAGGAGGAGGGGAAGGAAACTCCACATTGTCAGGTCACCTGAGACCAAGTGACAAATGCACTCCATAGGAGTCAGAAGTGCACCGCTAGGTAGTGGACCTTTTGACTGACTGCTGCGGATTGTACCCAGGGAGATTCAGGACACAGGTCTACGGGATCACTAACACAGATCCCAATGGGAGCTGGAGCATAGATTCCCCAGGGAGCGGAGTCTAAGAGCCAGCAGGTGTTCGCCAGAGCCTCCAGTGGTGAGGATAGACTTCACTGCAGTCTGGCTCCAGGTCGCGGCCCCTAGAGTCTCACAACTCACGCTCACAGTAGACTACAGGAGAAGGAAGCAGCAGGCTGGTACGACAAGGATAGTAAGGGGATAAGGCAGAGGTCAGGGCAACTAGCAGACAGGAACAACAGAGTACACGCCAAAGGTTCAGGGTCACAGGCAGACAGGGATGGTTGGGGACATGCCAAAAGGTTAAGGTCACAAGCAGAAAGGAATCGTTGAGAACACGCCAAGGTCGGTAACAGAGACAAACGTAGAGCACACGGCATGCTGGAACAGGAAGCCAAACACACAATGGATACACAATGGTTGATCAGCACCGCTGACTTGCAGTGCACAGGTTAATATTGGGTTCCCTGATAGGCCCTGGGGTGGAGCCATGCTTAGAGGAGAAGTTATAAAAACCACCAGGTGGAAGTGGCTGGCCTTTTAGTCTGAACACATGAGGAGAGGTAAGCAAACAGAGGAAGATTACTGCATAACCATGACACACATTATCACCTACAAACTCCTATCACATAGGTATGATGGTCGGGTTCCACAAACATTTAGGCAAATACTTGCTAAAGTATTGATGTAATTGATCTGGTTCCCAGGAAGGATCCTCTCCACTCCAGAAAATCTCCATGGTCTCCTTAGCTTGTTGAGCCTATGTAAACTGCATTAGATATCACTGCCATTTGCTCCTGTTCCTCTAATGACACTGTTTGATGGCGAAACATGTCGGTGGGGCTTAGCTTGTGGCGTCAGCATGCTCACTATGTGGCCAGCGGCAAGGATTCAGTGCTGGGACGTGCTGTATTTTCTTTTGCCTCTAAGTATCTGTCTATTGTTTTAAAGTGGTTCTAAAGGCTAAACGTTTTCTTACCTTGAAGGTAAAAAACCTTTTGTGTGCCACCTCCCCCCCCCCAGCCCCCGAATCCTGACCTGAGCTCCCTCTGATCCAGTGATGTTTACGATAGCCTTGGCTGTCACGTGACTATCCCTTATTGTCCAAGACAGCGGGGGAGTCAATCACAACCAATGCGGCAATGAGGAGAGAGCCAGGGGGTGGTGCTGAGCCATGGTTCTATGTGTCTTATGGATGCATAGAGCAGCAGCTAGGGAGAAAGCATGCAACAGTACCCCTAGGGCAGTGATGGCGAACCTTGGCATCCCAGATGTTTTGGAACTACATTTCTTATGATACTCATGCACTCTACAGTGTAGTTGAGCATCATGGAAAATGTAGTTCCAAAATATCTGGAGTTCCAAGCTTCGGCATCACCGCCCTAGGGCAAGCAGCTTTTTTGGGAGCACTGCTCGAGGGGGAGGAGACAAGAGTGCAAGCAGGGGACCCTAAAAGAAGAGGATCGGAGCTGCTCTGTGCAAAACCACTGCACAGAGCAGTTAAGTATAACATGTTTGTTATAAAAAAATATATATATTGTAATGTTGGGGTGATTAAGCACAATTGGTAGATGCACGTTTTAGTCTACATCAGGCAGGCGTTTTATGGTTAAGGGCCTGGTAGCCCACGTTTATTATAAGAAAACAAAAATATTTAGTTCATCCAGTAATCCCACGCAGGGGTTTAAATTCATTCAGCACACAAATGAACATACCAAGCCACCTGGCTCTCAATTGTCAACAGTTCCTCTGCTTGCTCCCAACAGATTTGTCAACTCTTTCCAGCCCCCTGGACTCACCGACTTCCTTAGTCTTCCTGACTCTCAAGGTTGTCAGCCTTTCCCAGTCCCTTACACGAACTACAGTCTCCCACAGGGCAAACCACTCTTCAGCCAGCAGCAAGCTGTTCACACTCCTCCACCTTCCACACCAACAGCCCTTCATTTATATGGCTTATATGCAGCTGGGCACACACCCTGCTCGTTAACATCAAGACCCAGACACAGGGCTGGAGATATGCAAACTCTGTGTCTGCGTCTCGTTTTCCTCCAATTTCATAGGGACAGAGCCTCGCTCTGTCACATATCCCCCCCCTTTGTTTCGATCCGGAGGGAGGAACACCAGCACCCATCATGATGGTTGGGACACCTCTGTGCTGGCTGTCAGCCACGTAGGCCCAACCCTTTTTCCGGGTGCGCTTCCAGGAACATTCCCCCCTGGATCTTAACAGGTTCCTATATTTTCCTATACTCAGCCTTCCTCTTCTTTTTTTTACCTTACAAATACCCATTTTACCCTTCACCATCGGTATTTCAGGTTCAAAACAGTTTCTCTTGTTACCCATGGCAACCAAATCATTGTTTGCAGAACGAACTCTTAACAGATCACAGCTTTCCGTATCATCAGTGCTCGTTAGAAGAAGACCCGAGGAGGGACTACATCCGACGGGACCATAGCACAGCTCCACCTCACCCGTTGTCCAACACTCCATGGGTACTTGTTCTAACAACCTACCCTGACCCAAGCATAAACCATTTTTTCCATGTGAACACATTACATTGTTATGGCAACCAATATTAACACTTTCTCCCATAGTGTCTCCGGGCACCTTAACTTGTACCTCTGGGCCAGTGACAGAAAGCATCTCTGCTACTGCTGAGTCCATTCTGGGCCGTTCCTTCTCATGAGGCCTAGCGGGTAAGGCAGTATCTGCGCCCTCTACTGACAACTGCTCCGCCGCACCTCGGACCACACCAGCAGAGATGTTTCTAGTCATCGCATCAGACGGAGAGACCTCTGATATCTCAAGCAGTTCTCTCGCGTGCCTTCCATACCAATCAATAACTAGAAGTACGCTCACAGAGAATCTGGAGATCCTGTGCCAAATGGTTAACCATTGGTCCCACCAATTCCACTGTTTGTCATGGTTTCCCAGCACTGCCTGTACCACCTGGCTCCACCCATTGGTGCTACGCAGCACCACCTGGTCCAACTGCGGCGGAGATACCCAAGTATACAGTAAGTTCATCTTTACCAACTCTAGCATTTCTAGTAAAGTTTCTGTCATCTCTAAACATCCCATGTCTAAACACCAGAACTTTCTAGGGTCCTTTACCCTGTCCAAGACATGGAGGGGCTCAGCGACTGCAGGTTGAGAGGGTGAGACATTTGAAGAGACCTCATCCTCCTTGGAGGTACTCATCATCACAGCTTGTTTCTCCCCTGGAGAGCTGTCAGACACATGTCTCACACTTATCCCTTCTGCACCAGTGTTGGTGAGCCTCTGCAGGTCATTACAAGTCACACTATCACTTTGATACTCCATATCATTTAGCTGTAGGGCTGTGGACAACACATCTGCGATGCCAGTGCCCTGAACTGTTTCCTCAGAGTGGAGGGCAGCAACCTTTGCAGGGACCAAGACGCCCTCAACCACCTGCGGGTCGGCGATCCCCCTGTCTGGCATAGCAGTTGTGTCCACACCCTTGTTACTTAAGCTAGCCTTATCCAGCATGGCTAACAATTGTTTGGCCCAGCTGTCCCAGTCCATTGTGGTTCCCTCATGGGTGTTCCACAGCATTGCATCACCTGCTGTAGAAGGCCGCACAAAAACCTGGGATTCATTAGCTTTAACTGCACATTCCTCACTTCTATACAGATCATTTTGTAACACCACACTTTTATCAACGTTGCATTGGGGTGATGCTTCGTCACCTAAAACTTGGTGCAGCACACCATTCTGAACACCTTTTTCTGGTGGCACTACAGACACATCGAGCTTTGTATACTCAGCTTTTGCAGGCTTAATTAACCCCTTGCCCACTGGGCTACACGTAGGGTTGTGGGGCTGCGCCCATACTCTCTCACTGTGTGAATTAGTCCCCCCTTGTTCCACCAGCATAGCACCAGAGCCATCCTGGGCAGCCTCTGACTCCAACACATGGAGACCCCATGAGACTTCCATGGACAATCCTGTGCCTCTGCCTGTCATGGGAGATCTCCTACTCTCATCACTGGTAGTGAACACATTACCAACCTCACTCTCAGATATGACATTACAAGAAATACATGTTTCAATGTCATTACACTCACAACGTTTAGCAATAGTATCACTTTTGTTAGTACGATCATTAGCATTCTCATTACATGTAGACACAACTGCTGTTTTTGTGGTTTGTTTATGAGCCACCATAACCTCTGAGCGACTCTTCACAGCACCTGCTCTCTGTAAAGGGGCACTTTTGCCTATTTGGGCAGCTCCATAGCTGACCTGGGAAACTCTCTGCTCCAACACTGCAAGCTCCTTGGAAGTTTCCCTGGGCAACCCTGCAGCAGCTGTCACTAGGGAACATGGTACCAGCACTGTTTTGGTCACCCCTAGCTCAATTTTCCCAGCCATCTGCTGGATCATAGCAGGCATATGCAGAGTCCCCATGTCCTTTTCAGTCTTTAGCCCTGCGTCTAGTTGGGCTTTACGCTGCGCCTCCCCACTGCTCTGGGTAGCACAATGCAGAAAGTCTATGTCCATTTGTACTGCGGATCTCCCCACTGGACATACTCCCACTTCACTGGGTTCAGCATCATAAACTGAAACAGTCTTACCAGTTCCTGCAGCTGATGTCATAGCCTTCACTTGAGTGCGTTGTCTCACTGGTGTGGTGTCTCCATAGGCTGACTCCCCCATGTGGCCATGGAGCAAAACTGCAGCCTTTCTGGACCCACTGACGCCCCCTGTAGGTAACACAAGATCCTTGTTGCTAGGGGTAACTGCAGACTTGCGCTCCAAAGCTGGTTGGCTATAACTCATGCAGGATTCAAGCTGATGTACTCTCCTTTCGGGACTGACCCCTTTGCCTAAGCGGCCATGACAGAAAACCTTACGTTTCTCTGGATTTCCAATTCCTAGGACTTCCGGCGACACTTCTCCCATCCTGGAGCATTGCTGGCGGCCCATGATACGATGGAACTCTCCTCTAAGAAGGATTTCCTCTTTAAACTTGCGATAGTCATCCTGGCCCCCATCCATCAAATGGTAAACCGACCGGAACTCTATCCGCAATAAGGTTTGCAGCAGTTTTGGCCACCGGTCCCTAGGCCATTTTCTCTTTACAGCAACTTTTTCAAATCTTACAAGGAAGTCTCCCACCTCCTCTGTAGGCAGCATGGGTTGCACATAGTCAGAGGCCAAGATGTCAGCTCCTTGCACTGCGCCCCACTCTTTGCGATTCCGCTTGAACCATTCATTCACTGTCTCACACATCACTGGCCCCTTTTGACTGGCCCTACAAGGTGGAGACATCTTCTCAGGCCATGCTGAGCTCACGTCCTCTTTAACTTGATTAAACATGAACTTCTTGCTTTTTGACTGCCTCATCCTTGCAATCACATGCACACAGCAGCTTGTAACAGTTCTCAGCAAAGAAGGAGAAAAAAAAATCTGATGTTTGATTCTTCCTTCACAGGTACACAACCCGCATGCAACACAGTCCATCAAATAAACGTATACGCAATGCTGTTCGCCTGGCTGCCACACACAGCTAGCAGTAGTTCCTGATGCGACTCACCATGGAGCAAGGACCCGGATTCCACCGTCTACATGCCCGCATTCTCCACCACTTGTAATGTTGGGGTGATTAAGCACAATTGGTAGATGCACGTTTTAGTCTACATCAGGCAGGCGTTTTATGGTTAAGGGCCTGGTAGCCCACGTTTATTATAAGAAAACAAAAATATTTAGTTCATCCAGTAATCCCACGCAGGGGTTTAAATTCATTCAGCACACAAATGAACATACCAAGCCACCTGGCTCTCAATTGTCAACAGTTCCTCTGCTTGCTCCCAACAGATTTGTCAACTCTTTCCAGCCCCCTGGACTCACCGACTTCCTTAGTCTTCCTGACTCTCAAGGTTGTCAGCCTTTCCCAGTCCCTTACACGAACTACAGTCTCCCACAGGGCAAACCACTCTTCAGCCAGCAGCAAGCTGTTCACACTCCTCCACCTTCCACACCAACAGCCCTTCATTTATATGGCTTATATGCAGCTGGGCACACACCCTGCTCGTTAACATCAAGACCCAGACACAGGGCTGGAGATATGCAAACTCTGTGTCTGCGTCTCGTTTTCCTCCAATTTCATAGGGACAGAGCCTCGCTCTGTCACAATATATATATCAAGCTTTAATACTACTACTTAATACTAATACATTTTTTGGTGGTTTTACACTATGTGTGGCCTCTGCTTTCCTCCATGAGTGTGGATGTGGCCTGAACTGATATGCTGATCCTTGGAATCACTGAAACCGGTGCCCTGCTATTGCCATTGATGAATGGCTGGAGGTCTAATAAATTACATGTCTGGCTGATCTCTGTGGTGGGAATCTTTCATATTTGGTAAGAGGCCAATCTTATTTTTGGTTAAGGCAACAAGTGTCTTGATCTTCTCTTCTAGATACATTCACAGAGCGAAGGATAGTTGAATGTTTTTAGTTGTTCCTGGACTGTACTGTTTTTTTTTACAAGATTTGCACATCACTGATGTTTTCACTTGATTTTTGAGGACTTTGTGTGGATGAGCACTCATTGTATATGTATATATAGATTTTGACATCCAATATTCCAGTGTTGATTGTGTGCTGCTCTAATTTTTTCACACCAAGCGCAAAATAACATTTTTGTAGTGTAATGTAACACAAATGGAAATCTAAGTACTATACCACTGCTAAGAGGTCCAGACCAGATACAGCTTTATTCTTATAAAAGTCAGGGGGACAACCCAAAAATTAGCCAACGCGTGGCTGTCAAACCAGCTGCTGACAAGGCCTGTGCCTGCAATCACACTGGAAAAAAAAAAAAAAAAAACATTAAAAGGTCCAGTTAACTTCTAGTCTATTCACATTGTTGCCACTAAAGCCCTGATGAAGGGTGTGCTCTTGGACCCCCAAAACCTGTTGGATACATTTTGGATTGTCCCCCTGACTTTTAATGGAATAAAGTTGTACCTGGACCTTACAGCAGTGGTGTGATACTTACATTTCCAGCTATTGAGTGCGTTGGATACCTAGTCCCCTTTTGAGTCCTGTGGTTTCTCCTGCCAATCCAAAAGTCAGTGCAGGACACAGTAATGGCAAAGGAGCCTGGGGGAGGAATCACAACTCCTAGTAGGAGACACAGTATTATGGCTCCCCCGGGAGTGTGAGATAACACTGGTATCAGAATAGTATGTATACAATGTTTTAAACTTAACATTTCACAGAAAAAATTGGGAGATATGGGACATTATGGGTGCACTGAAGTATGAATGCATAGACAGTAATTATAAAAATATGTAATGTTTTATTTAAACAGTATCATAAAACCAATGCATGCAATATGAAAACACCTTATTGGTAATACCGATTCACTGTATCCATGTTCAAAATTCTACATGTTTCACAGTATGGCTTCTTCAGGAAAAATAACGTGGAGTTTTATCTACTAAAAGTGTGAACATACGCATCAATCAACTTTATCATGAAAAAGGGAACAAAAACAAAAATTAACAATATGTATATACAAAAGAATAGTATATAAGCTATAAAATATACACATATGGCTGCAGTCAGACACATGGCGAGCACCCCCAAATATTGGTTCCTATATAACGTAACCTGTCAATCTAAACATAAGATATCCTTTAGGCTTGTGCAATTCGTTTCGTAATGATGCATCCGAATGTCCGAATGAAAAAATAACGAATAACAATGAATACGAAAGAAATATAACGAATGAATTAGAATGAATTTGAATGAACTTGACATGATTCAGTAATTCTTTAAAGATCTAATGAAACAAAAGGTCAGCTCAAAGTAAATCTTATAGTCCAATCAGCTAATAAATTTTGTGCCGGAGGATGGATTACTGGCAAAGTGCATTCCTGAGAACTGAGTTAGAAGGGTGTTGTATTGTATTTGAGCCGAGGAGAAGAGATATTGTCATTGTGTGTGTTAAAAGATTCAATAAACAAAATGACTTTCCAAACTACGAATCATTATCACGAATGTCTATACATACATAAATAGCGAATTTCAACGAATACGAACGAATGAATTCGGCACTCTACGAATAATAACGAATTATCCGAAAACTTATTAACATAACATGAGGAATATAACATAGAACAAAATGATGTATTTTACGAATGACAACGAACCGAAACTAAACAACATTTTCCATTGTGCACAAGTCTAATATCCTTATGAATTCTCCTTAACCCATCCCGACATGGATGGTAGAGACAAAGAAGAGAAAATAGAGAAATTATGAAAACATCTGCACAGATTAAAAATTTACTTAATCCGAGCTTTCCTTAAATTTAGATAAACTGGGAACCTTATAATTCCCTCAGGCCACGTACACACGGGCGGACTGTTGGCTCAACTTTGTCCGCTGAACAGTGTTTCAGCGGACAGTCCGCTCGTGTGTGGGGCTTCAGCGGACAGTTTCAGCGGACAGTTTGACGAACAAAGTTTTTCGCAAATTCCGAAAAACTGTCCGCTGAAACTTGGTTTGAGCGAACAGTCCGCCCGTGTGTAGGCTACTTTCGAAATGAGCAAACTGTTCCCGCTCGGAGGGAAGTCTGCTCATTTCGAGAGCGTGTGCAGGTAGGCGGGGCCCGCGACGGCTCCGCCGCCTGGAATGGACTTAAAGGGGAACCCCAACGCTGAAAAAAATCGGCGTGGGGGTCCCCCCAAAGTCCACAACAGACCCTTGTCCGAGCACGCTACCCGGCCGGCCAGGAAAGGGGGGCGAGCGAGCGCGCCCCCCCTCCTGAGCCGTACCAGGCCGCGTGCCCTCAACATGGGGGGTGCCTTGGGGAAGGGGGGGCCGCGTTCATGAGGAGGGATATGTTGAAGCATAAAGAAGCCTATCGAACTGAGATTGAAGTTATGGTACAATCCTACATGCATGCTAATGGGCGTTTCCATTTTCCATTTGGAAATCAGGGAAACATGGTCCCTAATCCTACAAAAGAGTTGTCACTTCATCTTACCTACGTAGAACACCCCACAGTAACATTTCATTATACATATATATACAGTGCCAATTGATTGGCAGGTGGTTTTGTATTTAGGGGTCCGCGTGGTTTTGTTGGGAAGGGTGACACTTGTGCCTCTCAAAATAAAGGGACAATGGTTGAATTTTCTACTAGGATTTTATTTCTTCCTGAGTCCCCAGTTTTATGATGACTGGTCAACAGGGTGTCCCTAAGAGATCTTTATTCGTGATGTCGGGATAGGATTTGATAGATTTCATACTCTTCTGGTCCGCTGTGAAGATACCAGAACTTTTTGTATATGCTGCGCAACTTCCCGTGCTGTCTGTTAGCCCTTGTACACACGGTCGGAGATTCCGACGGAATGTTTCCTATCGGACCGTTTTGTCGGATATTCCGACTATGTGTGGCCTCCATCGGACTGTTTCCGTCTGAATATCCGACGGACCAACTTTTCCAACTTGTCGGTAAAATTTTCCGACAAAATGCTCCGATCGGACATACTCCGATCATGTGTAGCCTACTCCGACGGACAAAGTGCCACGCATGCTCAGATCAAATTCCTAGACCAAAGTTATTGGCTACTAGCCTGAACATAGTCCCGTCGTAACGAAATAACGTCATCACGTTATGTACAATCGGATTTTCCGACAACTTAGTCCGACCGTGTGTATGCAACATCACTTCCGGACCTCTTCCGGAATTAATCCGTCGGAATTACTCTGACGGATTTGGTTGTCGGAAATCTCTGACCGTGTGTACAAGGGCTTATACCTAGTGATGATTCTTGTGGATGTTGTTTGTGTATTTTTTCTAGATTTGTAAAGAAGTGAATGTCTATCCTAAGTTTTGACTTTATTAAAGCAGTTGTGTACCCGCACATATTTTTTTAAAACAAAAAACCTGCAAGGCAAAGGCATAAAGAGCTAGTATGCAGCGCATACTAGCTCATTATGAAATACTTATCTTAGAATGAGGCCTCGACATCTGATCCTGGTCAGGGAGCTGACGTGTTCCGTCTGCGTTTCTTCCAGGTATCGCGGCCACGGAGCTGTGAGTGGCCGAAGCTGCGATTACGTCACTCCCGTGCAGGAGTCTGGCGGACCTTCAGCCAGGCCTTCCCAGCGCATGCGCCACCGTACAGTTTTAGGAGATATTAATTGTACCTACAGGTAAGCCCTATTAAAGGGTATACCACAGCTTTAAATGCCCTTCTAAGGCATGTCTTGCTATAACCCCTTGCCAAGAGCCGTTCTCGTGCTACATATCAGCTTCCCTCTGGAAGTCCTCGCACAAAGTACAATTTATTTTTTAATCAAAGAACTTGACTATAGGGGATACTTTAAATAAGATGTTTTGGATGCGAACTGCTCGCATGCAACAGACTATTTCCAGCTGAGGGTTTCCTATACAACGTAGAACAAAGGACCCATGTCTCAATAATAAAGATTTGTACACCAAGGATTGTAATTCTGTCATGGGCACTATTTTGCCACATTACTTAATTAATCTATGTATTACTGTTATGTATAACTTTATGTGGATACTATATATTATGTCATATATTATGTTTTTATTGTATCGATATGTATATATATCATAAATTGGACTTATTTATAATGAGTAGTTCTTTTGAACATTCAACTAAATAAATTTATATGGTGCAATGATATATCTCTGTCTTTTACTATCCAGGTGCTTCATTTAAAGTCCCAAACTTCCCTTTTTTTTATGTGCATTAATTACCGGGATGGAGGTACTTAACTGTACTTCATTTAAAGTCCCAAAACTCCCCCTCTTGTTGCCTATATATACATATAAACCGGGATGGAAGCACTTGGATAAAAGGGTTTGGTAGTGTTCCCCTACCTTCCCTGGGTCTAAATTGTCAATATAATGTTATTCTGAAATCCACATACATCTATTATACCTTTTTATTCATGTACATACTGTATAATGACAGCATTTACCGACACCGTTTAATATGCCTTAGATGGATATTTAGTCATTATGGTTTGATGTGTACCCACTGGCCGGCCGATTGTGCTCCGGGCGAGGCGATTCAGCGGTTGGGCGGTACTTGGTCTTTTCTTTCTTGCGGGCACTGCGATGCGCCAGCGGGTCCTCCCCTCCTCCCTTTTCATTTTGATCGGGAGGTTCGGGCGGACTCCACTCTGCACATCGACGCCATGTTACCTACGCCGTGCGTGTGACGTTGGTCTTAGCGTCATCACGCCGGCTTTTTTGGTTTTTCCATTCTCCGTGTATCTGGGAGGGGGGGGGTGGGTCTACGTGCCTGTCGCTGGTTGATGACCGGGGTTGGGTGCGGCCCCTCCCCCTCAGTCTCACGCACATGGCGTTGGCGGCATATTTAAACCCCATTCGGGGATGGCTGCTTGACAGGCCAGTCTCTGCATGGGGTCTGAACACACCAGCTATCTGGTTAGCTGGTTGTTGTTCTCGGATCGATATTAAGGTACATACTTGCTTATTTTTCCCATTTCTCCTTCCTTTTCTCTCTCTATCCTCACTGATATATTCTCTGTCTATTGCTAATTGATTATCCCCCCCTGTTTATCATCACCAACACATACCTTACTCTTCATTTTCACACTCACCATATCCCATGCACTCACACTCCCACACATACATCCACTTTACCCCCTCATACTTTTTCCATTTTCAATATGTTAGTCATTTTTGCATACTCACCACCCATTATCACTCTGTTTTGTGTTCATCATTTTGTGAAGTCTGCTGTTGTTGATTTATTTTCACCTTCACTTTTCTTAGTCTCAACGCTATTTCGGCACACTTTCTCATGCTGATACACTCCTTCTGTGCCATATGTCGTATCCATTTATTTGCCGCCTCAGTGCCCGTAGGGGGAGCTTGTCCCTGGCCCGCCCGGCGCCTACCGCTGTGCGTTGCATTTGACGCCTGGACTGGTGAGTCCACTCTAACCATGCTATCTATTCATAATATAGTTTTATGAATCTACTATCTTAATTTACTGGTCAGTATATTATTTGTATAATCTTTATTTTTTATTTTTTTATTTTTTATAGAAACTTTGTGGTAGCATCTGCTCCTGATGAGTGGGGAGACACCCACGAAACGCGTCGAGCTCTGCTTTTTGATGCTCGGGTTATACCTGTATACGGAACCACATCTATAAGTCCTTAATTATCTATTTAGAAGTCCTTGACCATTTATTACAATTTTAATTTTGTTTTCATTTATGGGATGCATATCTATCATGTGCATACATCTGCGATGTCGGACATGCTGTCATGGGCACTATTTTGCCACATTACTTAATTAATCTATGTATTACTGTTATGTATAACTTTATGTGGATACTATATATTATGTCATATATTATGTTTTTATTGTATCGATATGTATATATATCATAAATTGGACTTATTTATAATGAGTAGTTCTTTTGAACATTCAACTAAATAAATTTATATGGTCCAATGATATATCTCTGTCTTTTACTATCCAAGTGCTTCATTTAAAGTCCCAAACTTCCCTTTTTTTTATGTAATTCTCTTCTGGTCATAGGTGTACGTGAACTTCAGGTTATGCGTGTTGTGCTGCAAATTCTCTAAAAATTTGATTAGTTCATCATTTGATCCTGCCCATACCATAAAGACATTGTCGATATAATGGTAACAGGATAACATTTTTCCAATTTCTATACTGTAGCTCCGGATTCTTCAGCAAAAAAAGGTCTCTCCCCCCCCCCCCCCCCCGGTACAGGTTAGCATATGACAGAGAATATCTTGCTCCCATAGCAACTCCCTGTACCTGGAGGTAGTGGGAACCTTTAAAGACACAAATATTATGTGTAAGGATGAAATTCAACATTTCCACAATAAAGTCATTATATTTCCAAGAATCTAAATCACGCTCATCAAGAAATTCTCATACCACTTGGATACTTTGTGTGTGCTGATTGGAATTGTATAGGGCCTCAATGTCTATGGCAACCAGCCTAACTTCATTCAGGACCTGTAATCCATCTATGATTTTAAGTAACTCAATTGTATCCAGAGAGAAAAGACCCTTAACATGTGGATATAGATATTCATCTATAAGCTCACTGACATTCTCAGTAAGTGAACCCCAGCCTGATATAATTTAGGCAGTGTGTGTAAAATGTTGGAGTTGTAGTGTTCTTATTGTCCAAAAATGTCAACGTATTTTAGTCAACGATTCCTTTATAACGTGCCCTAATCAAAAGGTTTCTATATTGTTTATGTAATATTGATCATGAGACATAGGTACTGGTTTGTACCATTTGGTATTACAGATGATATCATAACACATCCACTCATAGCCCTCTGTGTCCATGATAACGAGGTCTCCCCCCCCCCTTACCTGATGGTTTGACTATGATATTATATATTTTTTGGCCTTAAGGGATTTCAAATCCTGTTTTAATTGAAATGGAAGATTGGGATGAGGTCCCAATCTCCAGTTTGTGATCTCTATTTCTTTAGTGACCTGGATGACAGAGGCCCATATGTTTGGATTACCTTGTAGGATGGGAAAAGATTTTGATTTCGGTTTGTAGGATTTAGGCAAGTCAAATACCAGTATATGGGAGGAGTGGGAGGATGAACTGAAACCCATTCCAGGTGCATTGAATGTCAAACCCTCCTCCTCTGGGTTGCTCTCATCCCAAAGCTCCATCAAATCTTGAAGGGCCTTGAGATCTTCAATGGTTACATTTTGCAAAACTGAGTTATCCTGGGCAGGGATTTGGGTATCTCTATGGTCTCTGTCATAAAGAACTTTAAATATCAGTCGTCTAGTGAACAAATGTAAATCCTTTATTAGCTCAAATTGATCTGCCTTCTCATCAGGACAGAAGGTGAGGACAAGTCACAATACTTTGGACTCCTTTTCCAATAAGGGATAGGAGGATAGATTGATAATATCATATGTTTCATGATTCCCAACTGATACGGAATTGGGACAACCTACTTTGGGTTCTCAATGGGTATACGCATAGGTGTGGGTGTAAGTGGTGGTGCTTTCTTAAGTTCAGTGGAAGTGTAAGCCCTTGTACACACGGTCGGAGATTCCGACAACCAAATCCGTCGGATTTTGTCCGACGAATTTTGTCCGAAACTGTTGCATACACACGGTTGTCGGAATGTCCAATCGTTCAGAACGCGATGACGTTATTTCGTTATGACGGGACTATGTTCAGGCTAGTAGCCAATAGCTTTGATGTAGGAATTTGATCTGAGCATACGTGGCACTTTTTCCGATCGGAATTCTCTACACATGATCGGAGTATGTCCGATCAGAGCATTTTGTCGGAAAATATTTCTGGCAAGTTGGAAAATTTGGTCCGACAGATATTCCGACGGAAACAGTCCGATGCAGACCACACACAGTCGGAATAGCCGACAAAACGCTCCGATCGGACACATTCCGTCTGAATCTCCGATCGTGTGTACAAGGGCTAAGAATTAAATACGGTGCTGTACGTATGTCCACAGAAGGACCTTGTACTTTTGTACGTTGTTCACCAGCCTGCTGGGACAATGGTCCCAACGGCAGGGACATAGAGTTGATACTTACTATAGGGGAAGTGAGTGACATCGAAGTGTGATTAAGTACATTACCCGACATCGGTGTAGCTGGTGCTGTACGTTTTTGTGACCGTTGTTGAGCGTGACTGTTTATCTTTGTTCGGAGCATGTGCTGGTCTAGGGTGCTCATGTGATGCATTGTAAGTCCCATCAAAGCGTGTGCCTATTGGAACATATGACGCTGAAGAAAGAGACATGTCAGATTCAATTAAATCAAAATTTCACAGGGTTACTTTTATTTATTTTTGAGTTAGCAACAAGGTCACTTTAATAAAAAAATAAAAAAATAAATAAACAAAAACATGCTACATAATTCAAAAGACATACATGTATTAGGCATTTAATGTGGATTTATTAAGAAAAATCTAATTGGGCTTCCATAATCTTTTTTTTTTTCTGGTCTGGCTTAATTGTCACTAAGAGGATAATCCATATCAGCATTCAGCAGTAATTGAAGAGGCTCAGGGATTTCAGGTTGAAGTTGAGTATGCTGCAATCCTGGAGAGGGCTTGAATGAAGTGGAGTTATTGATCCAGAATTAGAATTTCTATGGGAAGTGAAAAGACTAAATCTCCATTTCTGGCATGAGGTACATTTCCTTGCTGCGTTTCATTTACATATTTCATTTTTTCCCCTCCAATTTATGGATTTAATCCGCACAAAAACAACTCTTTGAGCCTGTTTACATGGCTGATGGAAAAGGTTAAAAGCGGGATATATGAAAAAAAAAATGTTGTTGTGGATAAACAGGAAAGAGCAATGGCATAATAAATAAATCTCATATAAGGTCATTTAAAACATTTAAAACATCCATTAACTAATTTTATTGAAGACTATTTAGTGATCATTTATTTTAAATGCTTAATTTGATATATTTATCTGTATTGTTGTAAAAAAATATGATTGAGTTGTCACACAAGTGCTAAAGACCATGCATTTTTTCTTAACAGTATTATAACACATACTATTGTACCCTCCATTGTCAGTTATATGGATATTAGTGTTTAGGGACCACATAAATTAGTAAGACTGCAAGCCTCGGGGGCCACTATAATGGAAAAGCCACCGCTTTCAAGTGGTTCATGACCTGGTAAGCATTTTTATTGAAAAGAACACTCTAATAGGGATTCTTGCCCCCTGTGAGCTCATTCATCTATTATATGTGACATCACTGTAATAAAGATTATCATAACAGAGGTGTAGGAATCCTGCCCTATGCAGTAGTTCCCCTGCCTAAATTTAGTACCTCTGGGTTGTAGTCAACCTGAGCTCTAATTGATAGTTTAGCTTTCCTCGAGCTTCCAACTGTTATTGTGTGCTTCTGCCTGCTGTTAAATGAATCCCTTTTAATAGGGTAAAAGGATGAAATAATCTGTGTGAGGAATATTCATTTCTTTCTGGCCAACCATTAGGAGGTTCACTGCATGTAGTGCTTGCTGGGCAAGGAAATATTTGGGATGACCTTGGTAATTTCGCTCTCCTCTAAGCCCACGTACACACGATCGGAGATTTTGCCAACCAAATCCGTCGGATTTTGCCTGTCGGATTTAGTCCGACGGATTGTGTCCGAAACTGTTGCATACACACGGTCGGGCCAAGTTGTCGAAAAATCCGATCTTTCAGAACGTGATGACGTAATTTCGTTACGATGGGACTACATTCAGGCTAGTAGCCAATAGCTTTGATGTAGGAATTTGATCTGAGCATGCGTGGCACTTCGTCAGATCAAAATGCTCTACACATGAACGGATTAGGTCCGTCCGGCCCAGTTGGTCGGGAAATATTTCCAACATGTTGGAAAATTGGGTCGGACAGAGATTCGGACGGAATCAGTCCGATGCATACCACACACAGTTGGATTATCTGACGACATGGTCCGATAAGACTCATTCCGAAAGATTCTCCGACCGTGTGTACAGGGGCTCAGGCTCTGCATGGTGAAGATATATGTACTGTTGTGTTTCCTGTCCTCCTAGCCTTTCTGCCTGAGAAGGGTGTGCTTAGCTAAAGAGAGGTCTTAAATATTTGGGATGACCTTGGAAGTCTCTCTACCTTCCCGGCTATACCTGGTGAGGAGTTGTGTACTGTTTTGTTTCCTCTTCTGCTGCCTGAGAATTGTGTGCTGAGCTAAGGAGTGGAATAAGTTCAGGGCCCTGACGACAGATTTATACAGTCTCCCTGGAAGGTGCATCTAGGACAGAGGTCTCAAACTGGTGGCCCTCCAGCTGTTGGAAAACTACAAGTCCCATGAGGCATTGCAAGGCTGACAGTTAAGAGCAAGACTCCCAAAGGCAGAGGCATGATGGGACTTGTAGTTTCGCAACATCTGGAGGGCCACCAGTTTGAGACGCCTGATCTAGGGGGAGGAGTGGAGAAGGATGGCTGCCCGCTAGACATGTGCACTGCCAAAAAATGTGTTTGTTTTTGTTTCATACTGTTTTTTTTTTTCCTGGGTCATTCGTTATGATCGCAATTAACCAGTTCCCGACCAGCGCACGCCGATGTACGTCGGCAGAATGGCACGGGCAGGCATATTGACGTACAGGTACATCCAATCTTCAATGCCACCCTGCCATCGCGAGCGTGCCGGCGGCGGCGCGCTCACGTGCTGCTCGGGACCCCCATGCGTCTGCGAGCATACCCGCGATCGTCTCACGGGACGGCTGAATGGAGAAATGCCGTTGTAAACAGCATTTCTCTATTCTGCCTAGCAACTAGTGACACTGATCTCTGCTCCATGTGATTGGAGCAGAGATCAGTGTTCACTAAATGAAAGCCCAACCCCCCACAGTTAGTAACACACCCCTAGGAACACTTAACCCCTACACTGCCACCCACTGGTTAACCCCTTCATTGCCAGTGTCATTTACACAGGAATCACTGCATTTGTATAGCAGTGATTGCTGTATAACTGACAATGGTCCCAAAAATGTGTCAAAAATGTCCAATGTGTCCGCCATAATGTCGCAGTCACAATAAAAATCGCTGATCGCCGCCATTACTAGTAAAAAAAAATAATAACAAAAAATTATTAATAAAAATGCCATTACTATTTTGTAAACGCTATAACTTTTGCGCAAACCAATCAATAATCGCTTATTGCGATTTTTTTTACCAAAAATATGTAGAAGAATACGTATCGGCCTAAACTGAGGGAAAAAATTTTTTTTATATATTTTTGGGGGATATTTATTATAACAAAAAGTAAAAAATAATGCGCTTTTTTCAAAATTGTTGCTCTATTTTTGTTTATAGCGCAAAAAATAAAAACCGCAGGGGTGATCAAATACCACCAAAAGAAAGCTCTATTTGTGAGAAAAAAAGAACATCAATTTGGTTTGGGAGCCACGTCCCACGACCGCACAATTGTCAGTTAAAGCGACGCAGTGCCGAATCGCAAAAAGCGGTCTGGCCTTTGACCAGCAAAATGGTCCGGTCTGTAAGTGGTTAAAAAATTGTAAAATGTGAAAATAAGATATAAAATTTGAAATAATAACTAACTAACTACCAACTACTAAATTATAGGTATTGGAAATTCCTTTTTCAAATTTGGGTGTTGAAAGTAACGAATAGATCTGAAGTTATGAATTATCAAAAATAATGAAAGTGGCATCTAAACGAATGGAACATAACAAATTAATAAAAAGTTTTTATTATTATTATTTATTATTATTAATTTGTTATGTTCAATTCGTTTAGATATGGCATTATTCGTTATTTCGGATAATTTGTTACTTTGGATAAATTAGTATTTGTTACGTTCACTAGCACCCAAATTTGAACGGAAATGCCAATAACTAGTTAGTAATAGTTAGTTATTACTTCAGATTTTCTAATTTTCTAATTTTGGATTTCTGAATCTCCAAGTTTTTGAATTTATGAATATTCAGAAAAATTCGCTAAACGGATATCCAAATTAACAAAACAAATTGCACAAGTCTACTGCCTGCTTGGAGCATCCTAGAGGGGAATTTCACTGCTGGAGGTTGCGGTGGGGAGCTGGCTTCGAACTGCTGCCAGAGGACCTTGCAGGAAGTTGGAGCTGCTCATTTTCAAGTCTCGATGTTGTCTCTGGTTGTCAATGGTTTTGCACAGAAGCCCCTATCCTCCTCTTCTGGGCTTCCCCGCTGGGCTCCTGGCGCTTCCCCTCTTTGGCGAGTGCCCCCATAGGAAGCTGATCCTATGGGGGCACTCGGGCAGGCTCGATCCCAAATCATGCTGCCTGCATCCATTCACACAGACAGTGTGGCTCAGCTTCCGTATCACAGGATTTGATTGACAGCAGCGGCAAAAGTATTTAGGGGTTCGGATTACAGAAGGTTTTTTTTTTTCAATATGTTTTATTCTATGTTCAATATAAACATACAAAAATTGTGACATTCAATACAATGATATAACAATATGTCAAGGACTGGGTAATCAGATATGTTGTATTAGAGGCTATGAAAGTCATTCTAGTGTTGGCTAGTAGAGTGGGATGGTAGCGTATTACATTTGCTGTCAAACTTAGTCTACCGGTATTCCTTATGGTGGGAGGAAATTTGCATGTATCTAAGACTGGATTCACACCTATGCTGTTTTAGTGCTTTTTACATTTTGCAGATTTGCACTGCAGAAACCATGGTAAATGGACTGCAGTGCAAATCTGCAAAATGAAAAAAGCACTAAAAATGCATAGGTGTGAATTTTTTACTTTTTTTTACTGGGAGAGTGCATGTGATCAGTACAGGATCAATCGGCACTGTCAAGACAGAGGGTCAGGGTCCTGCATCCTTATAGAACAATAATGGGAGAATGAACACTCCTCCTACAAGCTTTAACCAGACACTGATAGAAGTCTGCTCGAACTGCTGATAAGAAAAGGTATTTACCAGTTTATATTAACTAAAATAATTGTATTTTCATGCTCTGTGTACTGTGGGAGACCAGATATAGTGAATGCAGGGTCCTGGGTTTAACCACTTTCCACCCTGCCCATAGTCATATGATGTCTGCAGAGGGGATCTCTGCAGACATCATATGACATCCTCGGCTTCCCACCAGCATAGGGGGCGGGACCCCTATGGACCAAGGAGCTCCAATGTCCGCCGGGCACCTGCGATCATCACCAAGAAGCTGCAATGTCCGCTGGGCACCTGCGATCATCACCAAGAAGCTGCAATGTCCGCTGGGCACCTGCGATCATCACCAAGAAGCTGCGATGTCCGGGCACCCACGATCGCTCGTGAGAGCAGGAACATGGATCTGTGTGTGTGTAAACACACAGATCCATGTCCTATCAGCTGAGAGGAGACAGATCCTGTGTTCCTAGTATATAAGAACATTGATCGGTCTCCTATTCCAGTCAGTCCCATCCCCTCACAGTTAGAACACACAGTCAGGGAACACATTTAACTCCTTAATCGTCCCCTAGTATTAATCCCTTCCCTGCCAGTGACATTTATACAGTAATCAGTGGCTATTTATACCACTATAAATGTCAATGGTTTAAAAAAGTGTCAAAAGTGTCTGATTTGTCCACCGCAGTCATGATAAAAATCACAGAACGCGGCCATTACTGGTTAAAAAAAAAAGAAAATAATAAAAATGCCATAAATCAATAACCAATTTTGTAGGCGCTATAACTTTTTCGCAAACCAATCAAAGATTGCAAAGATAGACTGCATTATTTCTGCTTTATTTATCTTTGAACGACTGGTGGGGTAAATGCACCAAACACTCCTCTCACTTCCCTGGCCGCTAAATAAGATCAAGCCACACAAACGTTCCAATCCACACAGGTCGGCCATCAGGACTAATGTTTCTCATCTAAAAATGAATTAACTTTGGCTTAAAATAATATAATATAAAGCAATTTTAACATGCTACATTGATGTTATACAATTAAATGTTGCTTAATTAATTTTTTATGTTTTTTTTTCTTGGCCATTCTTGGAAAACATTCATAATTATTCAAGAGTATTCCAATTGCACACCATATCCAAACCACCCATCACGTGGTCAGCAGTTAGCATCATGTACAACATCAATGAAATTATCATGTGACCAACAATTGGTTTTGTGTACATCAATTGAACGTGTCACCAGCACACCAAAGCTCTTGACATAACTCCACATGTATTGCCTCCTGAATAGCGGGAACCATTTTGGGGTCATGCAGGACCCTTTTATCAAGGCAAGTGAAATCTTGACACAAGCCTTGATGAAGGGGTCCTGCAAGACATGTTTCAAGTCTTTTGGTGTGATCATATGATGCAATAATAGTGGACTTATTCTCAAATTTGTACTATTTTATTACCTTATGAATTTCTACACTGCTCATACTATATCAGGGACTGGGAGAGGGAACCAGGTCACTCACTTGCTGAAGAGGATAGCGTTAAGGTCTCCTTCTTAGGTTTTCCTTATGTAGATAGTATAGTTGTCCTGCCATGTTGCACAGGATAAATTCATCAGTCTTAAATCATTGTTTATGCTGTGGTGGGAAGGTTGGCAGTATGCTACATAAATGGTGATCCTGTTCTTCAATCGGACCCTATTAGAACACCTTTTATGTCACAGGAATGACATGCATGGAAATCCGGGAAAAGTTTGTGGCTACCAAAAAGTATTTGTACTGATTTCTTCTATCTGCCGGCTGGGCAATAATTCTTACCCCTTGTACACACGGTCGGACATTCCGATGGACAATGTCCGATAGGTCCGTGTTGTCAGATAATCCGACAGTGTGTGGGCTCCATCGGACTGTTTCCGTTAGAGTATCTGACGGACCAAGTTTTCCAGCTGGGCTATAAAACTTTCCGACAACATGATCCAATCGGACTTTGTCCGATCATGTGTAGAGAATTCCGATCGGACAAAGTGCCACGCACGCTCAGATCAAATTCCTAGACCAAAGCTATTGGCTACTAGCCTGAACGTAGTCCCGTCCTAATGAAATAACGTCATCACGTTAAGTACGATCGGATTTTCTGTCGGACAAAATCCAATGGATTTGGTTGTCGGAATGTCCGACCGTGTGTACAAGGGCTTAAGCACTGGAATGCCTCATACACACGGTCAGAAATTCTGACGGGAAAAGTTTGATCGGATTATGTTGTGGGAAAATCCGATTGTGTGTGAGCTCTATTGGACTTTTTCCGTTGGAATTTCCGACTGAAAAAGTTTGAGAGCTGGATCTAAAATTTTCCGACAACAAAATCCCTTCAGACTTTTTCCGATCGCGTGTAGAGAATTCCGACGCACAAAGTGCCATGCATGCTTAGAAAAAAAATTGGAGACAAAAGCTAATGGCTACTGGCTTCTACGTAGTCCCATCGTAGGTTACGAACGTCACCTCGTTTCGAACGATCAGATTTTCCGACAACTTTGTGTGACTGTGTGTATGCAAGACTTGTTTTGGTCAAATTTCGATGGATTTTGTGGTTGGAATGTCCGACCGTGTATATGGGGCAATAGATAAACATTTTATAAGGATTGCTGAACTTAACCATATCATGAAGATGGAAAAATTATCAGCCTACAGCTACTCCAACTTTGGTCTACCTGGATCTCTTTTTTGGAATCGGATAAGGAAAAAAATAAATAAAATAAAATTGTTGACTGATTTTAGTATATTTGATGTGCTGGTGACATATTCAATTGTTTAACTTAGAAATCCATTCCCAGCTCATTAAATGAGCAAATATGAATATATTATAAAAGAATAATACACATATAACAAAAAGTATCAAAAACCTGTCACCCCATTCCAAACTCATACAATGGGAAAACATGTACAGTATATAATTCTGAAAAATATAAAAAAAAAAAAAAAACCATATATAACAAAGACGTCATTTATGTGTAGCTTTGATCATTTAATACCCAGTCTCTTTGCACCTACAAATTGTTTCAGAAATCAAACAGTAATGGTACATATAAATATGTATTAGATGCCCATTAAAAATTGAAGAAGCAATATTATAGAAATTGGTGTCATAAAGTTATATATATTACGACTCAAGGAGGGGGCTGGTTTGCGTTTAAATTAAATATGAGAGACACACAAAAAATAATGGCCTTTGCTGAATAAAGATGACAGGTCTTATTAATTCTTATGTGGGACAATAACAGGCAGACGTGTGCGTTCCAATGTGGGTGGCTCTTCTCTAATTCACTCTCGGGATAGTGACAAGTCAAGGTTACGAGGAAGTACTTGATTAATTAGGTAACAAAGGAAACATGCAATGGAGTAGAACAAATTGCTTGATGACTACTATTCACACCCTTGTGTTACAATCACAATCAATAAAATGGGACTATACAGGAATCATTGATTTTTTTTTTTTGTGTTTAGAAAACAGTCATCCATGGGACAAGAATTAATATTTTGAATTAAAATTATCTGCATTAAAGGGGACGCCTATACGATTTTCAAAGAGCACTTTGACTTATTATTGGACATTTTTACTTAAAACTATTTTATATATACAGGTCGGCTGTGATATATCAATATTAAAGTGTTTTTATTTATAAAGATTTTTTTATATTTGTTTTTGCTTTATAAATAGGAAAAAAAAATAGAACCTTTGTTGGTTTTTATTGCTGTCTGATCCATTGAGCATTGAATCCTGCATTATGCATTGTTTCTGATGAACTTCCTATTTAAGCCATGTTTCTGCACTTCCGGTTTGCCAGATAAATGTGCTTCCCCCAGCCAATATCTCATTCCTGTCACTCCTACTGCCATTCATATATCTGCTTGACCTTTGCTTGTTCCTCAACTACGCTTCTGCTTGATCCCAACCTGTGACCAAGTTACATAATAGGTGAAGTTTAAAAAAAAAGACACAAGTCCATCAAGTCCAACCTATGTGTGTGATTTTCGGTCAGAATTTTATTGTATATCCCTGTATGTTGTGGTCGTTCAGGGGTATATATAATATTTTTTTGAAATTATCGATTGCTCCCCGCTGAAACCACTGCCTGTGGAAGAGAATTCCACATCCTAACTTATTACAGTAAAGAACCAATTTTTAAACCAATTTTCTTCTAATTTTAGTGAATGGTCATGTGTCTTATTAAATTTCTTTTCACGGAAAAGCTTTATCCCTAGTGTGGGGTCATCGGTACAGTATTTGTACATTGAAATCATGTCCACTCTCAAGCATCTCCTTTCCAGAGAGAACAAGTTCAGTGCTTGTAACCTTTCCTCATAACTAAGGTCCTTCAGTCCCTTTATTCATTTTGCTTCCCTTCTCTGGACTCTCCCCAGTTCCAGTACATCCTTCCTGAGGACTGGTGCTCAGAACTGGACAGCATACTTCAGGTGCAGCCGGACCAGAGTCTTGTAGAGACGGGATACTTATGATTTTATCTCTGGAGTTAATCCCCTTTTTAATGCATGCCAATATTCTGTTTGTTTTGCTTGCAGCTGCTTAGTGCCATTGCTGAGCCTGTCATCTACTAGGACCCTCAGGTCCTTTTCCATCCTAGATTACCCCAGATGTTCTCTCCCTAGTGAGTAGATTGCATTCATATTTTTGCAACCCAAATGCATCATTTTAAATGTTTCTACATTAAACTTCATTTGCTATGTAGTTGCCCACCCCATTAATTTTTTCAGATCTTCTTGCAAGGTTCTCACCTCCTGGATATGTTGACCAAGGCAAAAGGCACAGACGATCTGATCCACAGAGTTTATATAACCAGCAGCTCCAGCTGACAAGCAGGAAATGAAGACCAGGTAAGTAACTGTGGAATGAAGAGTCCTTGGCAATTGACTGACAGCTGAGCACAGAGCTCTGAGAAGAATGCACAGAGCCCAGCCCTGACAGTACCCCCTCTTCAATGACCCCTCCCCCTCGGAGGACCACCATGTTTGAGGGGAAAATGTCTATGGAAAGCATGGAGGAGGACAGGTGCATGTACGCCTGAGGATGAGACCCAAGAGCGTTCCTCTGGACCGCACCCCTTCCAATGAACCAGGTACTGTATGCGCCCACGGAAGCTACGGGAATCAATGATAGATAGATAGTATCTTATACTCCTCATGGTTCTCAACCTGAACTGGGTGAGGACATGATACTGAAGTGGTGAAACAAAGACAAATACATTTGAAATACAAATATTAGAAGGAAGGTAAGCGTAAGCCACTGGGTTGATTCTATGGAGAATACGGAAAGGCCCAATAAACCATAGTGCCAGTTTTAATGAGGGAACATGGAGTCGAAGTGAGATTACAGCCAGACCCTGTCCCCAACTTGTTATGAAGGCGCAGGTAGGTGTCTGTGGTCAGAGGGGAGTCTGTACCTATCATTGGCACATCACAAGGACTCCTGAACCTGTACCCAAGTGGAACGAATGACGGAATGCTCTGAGGAAAAAAGAAAATGAGTCAGGCAATATGGATATGGATGGTTGGAAACCTTAATTTGCCATGAATGGGGACAATCGGGAAGCAGTATTGACAGCACTATTGTGAGAAAACTCTGCCCAAGGTAAGAGGTCTGACCAGATGTTATGGTGGTCAGAAATGTAGCAATGTAAAAATTGTTCCAAGCACTGGTTGTGCAGCCCCATTGGACTGCAGAGGAAAAGGATAGCTGAATTCCCAACTGTGCCCAAAAGGCTCGCCAGAACCTGGACACAAACTGGCTATCCCTGGCCGAGATGATCAACTTGGGTATCTCATGTAAGCGAAAGATCTCCCGAGCAAAAGTGAAAGCCAGTTGTTTAGATGTGGGCAACTTCTTAAAATACAATGAGACATTCGGGAATTGACAATACATCAGCCCTTACATTCTTAGTCCATGACTTTGTCTACACTATGTAATTTAAACTTGACCAAAAAAAGAGCTCTCCTTCTGGGAGAGAGGCGTTTAGCCTCAGACAGGTATTTGAGATTCTTAGCCCTTGTACACACGGTTGGACATTCCGATGGACAATGTCCGATAGGACCGTGTTGTCGGATGATCCAACAGTGTGTGGGCTCCATCGGACTGTTTCCGTCGGAGTATCCGACGGACCAAGTTTTCCAGCTGGGCTATAAAATTTTCCGACAACATGTTCCGATCGGACTTTGTCCGATAATGTGTAGAGAATTCCGATCGGACAAAGTGCCACACATGCTCAGATCAAATTCCTAGACCAAAGCTATTGGCTACTAGCCTGAACGTAGTCCCGTCCTAATAAAATAATGTCATCACATTAAGTACAATTGGATTTTCTGACAACTTTGTCCGACCGTGTGTATGCAAAAGTTTCGGACAAAATCCGTCGGACAAAATCCAACGGATTTGGTTGTCGGAATGTCCGACCATGTGTACAAGGGCTTATGGTCATTTAGAATGAGAACGGGCACAGTGGTACCTTTGAGAAGATGCCTCCATTCTTTAAAGGCTAAAATTATCGCTAACAACTCTGTCCCTAATCTCATAATTTCATTCTGCAGGAGATAATTTCTTGGAAAAGTAACCACAAGGATGCATAGCGCTCTCAGGAGGTAGGACATTGAGACAGCAGGGCACCAACTCCAGTCTCAGATGCATCAACCTCAAGGATGAAAGGTGCCATAGGATCAGGATGTACCAACACAGGAGCAGAAGCAAAGGCAGCCTTGAGACTCTCAAAGGCATTAATGGAATCTGGAGACTAATTCTGTGGGTTACCATCCTTTCTAGTCATATCAGCCAGGGGTTTGACCAGAGACGAGAAGTTATGAATAAACTTCGATAATAATTGGCAAAGTCAAGAAAAATGCTGCAATGGTTGTAAACCCATGGGTCCATCTAAAAACCAGCAGTGGAAATCACATAACCCAGGAATTTAACCTACTCAATGAAACTTGCACTTCTCCAATTTGCAATACAGATTATTATCTGTCAACCTCTGCAGCACTTGGCAGACATCTGTATGATGTCTCTTTAGGGACTTGGAAAATGTGAGAATATTGTTGATATTAACCACCACACATAGTTGCAACAAATCTTGGAGGACATCATTGATAAATTCATGGAAAACTGCCGGAGCATTGCAAAGACCAAACGGTATTATTCTTTTTCCCACAAAGCGCACCAGCACCAGCAGGAGATGAGGATTTATGGATGAATCCTCGAGAGTGCGTTGGCCACATACTCCTCCATGGTTTTGTCCTCCGAGACAGACATAGGGTAGACCCGACCACAAGGGGGTATGGCACCAGATTGAAGGTCAATTGTCTCAAAATTTGCGGTACTCCTGCAGCAAGGTGGAGAGTGATGGGGTGCACAAGACCTTAGCCACTTTCAGAAAACATGTCTCCCTGCATTGTGGCAACCAGGAAAGAACCTCAGCACTTAAAAGAAAGGTTATGCCTCTGTAACCAAGGGTAACCAATAACCACTGGAAAATGAGGTGAGGAAAGGACTTGGATTTTCTCCTGGTGAAGAGCCCCTAGGCCATGGTCAACAGAACAGTCTCCTGAGTCACATGGGTAGGCTGTAGAGGTCACCCATCAATAGCCTCAACGGCAAGTGGAGGGGCACGAATCTGCAGTGGAATTGAGTGCTTAGACACAAAAGCACCATCTATGAACAGGCCTGCAGTCCCAGAGTTGATTAGAGTGTGTATCTCGATGGATGACTCAGACCAAGAAAGTGTAACTGGAACCAGGGACATAACAACACCACCTAAGGTCTGTCTCCTATAGGACCTCAGGTGCAAACGTTTACTGGACATGTAGGACAAGACTTCAAAAAGTGACCTGCCTGGCCACAATAAAGGCACAATCTCTCTCTCCTCCTACAGGCCCTCTAATCCGTTTGAAGTCCAACTGCATGGGTTCTACCTCACTGGCAGACTCTGTAACAGGAGTTATGGGAGGTGAGGGAGGCAAGGGTGGGACTACAAAGCTCAGAGTAGGCTTGTGCAATTAGTTTCGTAACGAATCAAAATTCGGCCGAATTTGGCATCTTTTGGACATTCGGATGCATCCGAATGTCCGAATAAAAAAATAACGAATAACAACGAATAAGAAAGAAATATAATGAATGAATTTGAATGAATTCGAATGAATTCAAATGAATTTGGTAATTCTTTAAAGATCTAATGAAACAAAAGGTCAGCTAAAAGTAAATCTTATAGTCCAATCAGCTAATTAATTTTGTGTCGGAGGTTGGATTACTGGCAAAGTGCCTTCCTGAGAACTGAGTGAGAAGGGTGTTGTATTGTATTTGAGCCGAGGAGAAGAGATGTTGTCATTGTGTGTGTTAAAAGATTCAATAAACAAACGACTTTCCAAACTACGAATTATTATCACGAATGTCTATACATACATAAATAGCGAATTTCAACGAATACGAACGAATTAATTTGACACTCTATGAATAATAACAAATTATCCGAAAACGTATTAACGTAACATAACGAATATAACAGAACGAAATTATGTATTTTACGAATGACAACGAAACAAAACTAAACAAAATTTTCTGTTGTGCACAAGTCTAGCTCAGAGCCAAAAATGTACAGAAGGCTTCCACAAGTTCACCTTAAAGGAAGGTCTCTCTCGGAATCTGGAGATTCAGTAAGGATGGCAAGCGTGATCAACTTCTCCAGCTCAGTGGGTATGTCTCGGGCTGGTATCTCATCTTTGAAGTTATCCGAAAGACCATGAGAAAAAGCAGCCACGAGGGCCTCATTGTTTCAAGCAATCTCTTCTGCCAGTGTACGGCAGTCAATGGCATAATCGGCAACAGTTCTTGTACCCTGTTTGATGGACATGAGGCTTTTGGTAGTAGATGTGGAGCAGGTGCGAACATCAAATACCTATTTATTTACAAACTATTTTTATTATAGAAAAGATCTTGATACAAAATACTTATGGTGAGATATATGAAAGGTGGAAGTAAAAAATTCAAGTTCACATAAGCATGGAGTATACAATAGGGGATAGGTCAAATTTTTAACAATGAAAAAGTAATATATTTTCAGATATATTGTTCATATATACAGAATAATTCCATCGGTAAAGCACTTGACATAAGATCTTATCTGTCCGTTATGTACATAAGGAAGTGTAAGTTCAAGTGAAAGGATAGGATAAATAAACATTTGAGAAACAAAATATCTGGAAAGAACATCATTACATCTTTCCACAGTGTCAGTGTCAAAGTGTATGGTGTATGCGTTCTGAAAGCTATGGTCTAATGGATAGAACTAGGCAAGGCAAGCATTAATCTGGAACAGGCTATAGGTATGTAGGACTAACTCCCAAAGGAGCTGCTGGTTTTATTGGGCTTACCGTTACCTTTTTGACTGCTTCTCCATCTAGGGTTTCCCGTGGAAGATGGCCCAAAGAAATGTGGAAACTGACACTGAATCTTCTTTTGGGTTATTTATTTGAAACAGATCAGAGTCTTTCAATGAAGGGTAGAGGGTTAGGAGTAAGTTCAGGTACTTTAAACTGCAGAAAAATGGAAAGTCTCTTATAGGAAAATCCAGAGAATGAATAGCAACCGTTTCACAACTGGATTTTACAACCCCCGGATAGACCTCCTCTCACTAGGCCTAGCAGCCGGTAGGGTGTTGGGTAAAGTCTCTGCCACAGACTTGTGATGTACACTTGAGCGTAGGATGTTTGACAAAGTCTCTCACACTGAACTCACTCTCACTGCTCACAGACTTGTGGGTTACTGAGGGATGTAGACAAATTTAAAGAGCTATCATATGGTACCAGTATCTTTCAACTGATCCGGCGATACCGTATAAGTGTAGATCCAGGTTGTGTCCTTCAACTAAGCCTCCAGGCTCCTTCAGAAAAGCCAGCCTTGCACACAGCGTTTTCCTGAAGAGTCCTCCCCTGGGGTTTTTCCAGTTGCTGGGCCTCTCCCTTCAGATGAGACGGCACCGGACCACCTTTGGATCAATAGGCCCCAAAATCGATTCAGGCCTGTCCCTGCAGTTGCGTTGCTTCAGATCAGCCAACCCAAGACTCGAAATGCATGGTTCCGCACCCCAGGCCAGGAGGGCCATTGGGCTGGGTCAGGAGGACCACCTGAAGCGAACAGGAAGAAAATAATCTCCGGAACCCCGAAGCACGTGATCTCGATACCTTAAATACCACCTCCCAGAATGCACAACAGGAGAACACTCCCACTGGGCTGGTTCAGAGAGAACAGTGGCATTCAATACACCCAGCTAAACTGCGTTCTTACTCATGCCAGCGGTGACAGCGACACCTGCGGTCAAGGAGAACCCAGTGCAACCCAGCTGGACTGATACTGAAACCAGAAATTTAGAAAATTAGTCCCAAAACCCAACTGCGGTTTCAGGAAAATTAACTTTGAAAAAAAACATAGCGCTTGCTCGTCAGGAGCCAGCGCTACAGGTATATCTGGTATGCGTGTAAATAAAAGGGAAATCTGATGTTAAAAATATTTTTCTTCCTGTTATTTGTTCTATATTGAGACTTGCTTTTTTCCATATGGTTTTGAGGTGTTTGCAGTCCCAAAGGGTATGTAATAATGTACCTTGTGTGGGGCAACCCCTAAAACAAATGGGGGGGGGATGTAATGAATAGAATGAATTAATTTTGTCAGGGGTAAGATACCACCTATAATGGAGCTTTAGGGCCAATTCTCTGATGGAAGTTGTTTTGGTGCATTTTTGCAGATTTATGATCATAGCATCCCATTGTTTAAGTGAGAAAGATTGGTCCAGGTTAGACTCCCATTGGAGCATAGGTTGTGATTTAACTGGCATGTTGAATTCATTCAGGCTTTTGTAAATTCTAGATATCAATCCTCTATCCCCTGGGGAGGATAAGCATATTTGTTCAAATTGTGAGAAGGGAGTATGAAGAGTTAGTAGTGAATAGTATTTTTGATAGAATTGTCCAATTTTTGTATAGTTAATTTGCTCTGAATGTGCAAGGTTATATTCTGTTTGTAGTTCTCTAAAATAACAAAATTCGTTATTATAGGTAAGCGGATTTTGGTTGTTATCTGGGATGGAGTAGTAGGGATCACCCAGGAAGAATGCTAAGGGAGGCATGTCAGAGGGCATGGTAAATTTGTTTGTGTCAGTTTCATAATTGTAAGAAAATAGTTACTACTATGTTTAGGGGACTCATTTTCCGTGGCAAGACGTGGTAAATTGTTGATTTCACTACTCACTACCTATCCCAGTTTCAGAGGCCCTGAAATGCCAAGCTAGCACACCCCCCCCCCCCCCCCCAAATTACCCCATTTTGGAAAGTAGACACGCCAAGCTATTTGAGAGGCATGGTGAGTATTTTGCAGCTCTTACTTTTTGTCACAAAGTTGTGAAATTAAATAATAATTTCCTTTTTTTTCCTTTGAAAAACAATTTGGCAGAGAATCTGAGGCAACTGTGGACTTTCATGGTACGGTAAGGACTTACATAGACTTTAGTATAAAAAATATAAATGTATTTAGAAACATTGACAAACAAGGTTTTGTTTAAAAGAATCATTAGGAGAGAATGTACACAATACATACAAATATATCTCTATATGGGAACTGAACAGGCAAAACGTTCATTCAATCTTCTACAATAGGGGAAAAAGAATGATGATCGGGCTGATTCAAACTTGACATGTTTCGCGGGATGACCGCTTGTTCAGGAGTATATATTTCCCAAGAGATTATTGTAGTTCACTCTATAAGGAATAAACATATAAATAAGCAAATTCAAAAAAAAGAACACTATATATATATATATATATATATATATATACACCGGGGAAGGTAGATGCATATTGTGTATACACCTCATTTCTGCCATAGAGGAGAACACACTCAACAATCCCTACAGTACTATAATTATAGATAGAATTATATATCATTTTACACTGATAGATAAGACCCTATGAACGATCATCAAATCAAGCATATCGAACAATTCGAAGGGCGTCTGTAAGCCCCTAAGGGCAAATTCCCGGGTGAGTGTGGAAACCAGGACAAGATACAGAAAGTTATAGACAAGCTGTCAAGGAGAGAAGAGAATTTAAATTTCTATGCAAGGGGTTATATAAACATACAAGAGACATATGGGGATCCATTGGGTTGGCCATAATGTAAATATATTTATATAAATATATAATATAGTATATCTCATCCTTGATACACACCTGTAATTGTTAGACAAAAGAATTACAATATAGCTGTAGTGATGTGGTCGGGAATGGCGGGTCTCCCAAAGATGGTAAAGAAGCCTTAAAATAGGGAGAACACAGGCTGCAAGATAGAATAGAGAACACTACACAAATGTATGCCAAAGAGTACATGTAGAACATTATGCATACATATAGCCATGCAGGCTATATATAAACATATGCATATATATGCCCATGCACAAAATTAGGAAAAATTCCCACACATGATATAGAGACCCAGGGAAAAATATGACTAAATTAAGGGTTAATAACTCTTACTTTATAATAAAAACATGCAGAATTCTGCAGGGTTTATACTATAGATGGCTTTAGTCATATTAGTAAAAAAAGAATAGTAATTTTCCCAAAAATGGGTGGCAAAATATTAAATATTCTATGGACTCAACATGCCTCTTAGCAAATAGCTTGGGGTGTCTACTTTCCAAAATGGGGTCATTTGGGGGGAGGTTTGTGCTATCTTGGCATTTCATGGCCTTTGAAACTGGGATAGGTAGTGAGGAGTAAAATCAACAATTATGTCTCACACATGTGGTATCTCCATATTCGGGAGAAGCAGCAGAATGTATTTTGGAGTGTAATTTCACACCTACCCATGGCATGTGTGAGCAATATATCATCTCAGGGACAACTTTCAGTAACTTTCTCAGGAACAAATTCCGGTAAATGTACCCTAGTTTTGTAGATGCTATAACTTTTGTGCAAACCAATAAATATACGCTTGATATTTCATTTACTTCCCGACTACGTCCTCACGACAAAACGCAGGCATATCCCAGTCATGTTTCTACTTACGGCTTCCAGTTTCTACATTCTCAGGCTTCCGGTTTCTACATTCCCAACCTTACACAGTGCGAGCGTTGCGGCTGCTTCACAATCTCCCTGGTATCCCATGTGCTTTCCCTCCAGTGCTGAGGCAGGGCACTTTTTAAAGTAAGAGGCCATTTGGCTTGCTGTTTTAATTTTTTCTGAGCCACCCATGATTTGGAGCAATCATCTAGGCTTACTCCACTGGGGTTCATCATCAGCACAGGCGACAGTTCCTAAATATGTCAACGCTCCACCTGACCTGTCTACTTACCTTTTCCCACCTGGTGTCATCCGTCTTTCCATGATCGTTTCAAGTAGAGATCGTTAAAAATCTATATTGCCTCAATTGATCTATGGACACTTTTGCAATTTATCTCATTTGGACATTTATTATTACTTAGCACTTTATGGGCTTTGGAATAAGTCGCTACTGTGGTTCTTCCCTGATAATTTGTCATCAAATTATTTTTGCACTTTATGTATTTTGGAATAATTTTTAATACTGTTTACTTATTAATTTTTATTTTCTGTATTGGCATTTTGGATTGAGAGACTAATGCTATATATTTTTTAATATCCTTGTTTTGCACTAATTACCACAATATTTAATTATTGTGTTTTTCTTATAAGCACCCCCTTATAACATACAACCCTCACTCCAAAAAGTATAAAATATATATATATATATATATATTTTTATATTGCAAAAAATGTAAATCCCAGTGGTGCTCAAATACCACCAACAGAAAGATCTATTTTTTGAAGAAAAAAAAAAAAGGATGCAAATTTCATTTGGGTACAGCATTGCATGACCGCACAATTATCAGTTAAAACAGCCCAGCCAAATTGCAAAAAGTGCTCTGGTCAGGAAGGGGGTAAAACCTTCCAGAGTTCAAGTGGTTAATACATCATCAAGTAGTTATAAAAACGTATAATGAGCCAGATTAAAACTATAAACTAAAGTAAACGTATGACTGTTCCTGATTTGTTTTTCACACTATGAAGATGTTTTTCCATTTTTCTTTTCAAAGTACTGTATGAGTTATTTTAGAGTCCTTGGCAAGAACAGGCCAGTCTCCTTCTACTTGATCTTTCTGCGGCCAGCAGATTTGCTGGAGGCCACTGAAGCGAGCAGAGATTTATTTTCTTCCAGAGACAAAGAGAATGCTTTTTTCATACATTTGAAAACCTTCAAAATCCAATTTTGGAGCCATATGCTGAAATTTTTTGGCAAGCTCTCCTGCTTTGCTTGTAGAGCTGCAGACGACGGTTACTGCAGAAGGTGATGACAGTAAATATTTTTTGACAAATTCTTGATATTATGCATATAGCTATACTTATAAAGAGTGGGAACCATGACCCATTTCTGAGTGGTCACATATTGTACACGGAGATAAAATAATTCTGAAATTGAATGGTCATATCAGTGGTGACCACACAACTGGTCCTGGTTTAAATAATTTTGTTTTGTCTTTGGGTTTTCCCCCTTAAAGAATAAGTAAACCCCGATGGGTTTACTTCCTCTTTGTTTCCCTGCAAAGGTAAAGCATAATGGGCTACTATGCATCGCATAGCAGCCCATTATGTGTCACTTACCTGACACAGGAGCCAGCGATGTCACCGCTGTCCCCTCTTGCACGGATCGTCCATCTTCTTTCTGGGTATCGTGGCTCCGGCGCTGTGATTGGCCAGAGCTGCGATGATGTCACTCCCACGCATGGGCATAGGAGCCACCACTAACGGAATATCACCACTAGCAGTGGCATTCTCAGTGTGCCTGTGCGCCGCTGTCTACGGCGCATGCGCCATAGAGAGCGGTGCCTGTCTTTTTGCAAATATCTCCTAAACCGTGTAGGTTTAGGAGATATTTATTGGACCTACAGGTAAGCCTTAATCTAGACTTACCTGTAGGTCAAAGTGGTCTGTAAGGCCGCGTACACACGGGCGGACTGTATGGCCTACTTTGTCCGTCGAAACACATTTCAGCGGACAATACGCTCGTGTGTGGGCTTCAGCAGACTTTTTCAGCGTGCAGTCTGGCGTACTAAGTATTTCGGATTTTTCGAAATTCTGTCCGTCATACTTTGGTTTCAGCGGACAATCCGCTCGTGAGTAGGCTAGTTCGACGGACTAAGAATGGCGCATGCTCAGAAAGGATTTACACGGCGGAAGGGTGCTTTGCTGTGTATTGAACTTCCTATTTCTAGTCCCGTCGTACGTGCTGTACACGTCATCGCGCAAGCTTTCGACGGACTGTTTGTGCATCCGTGTGTGGTCAAGTCCGTTCATTCGAAAGTATGACGGACTGTCCATCGGATTGTATGACGGACTAAGTAGGCCATACAGTCCGCCCGTGTGTACGCGGCTTAAGGGTTTACAACCACTTTAATGAGCAGGCCATTTTTTGAGATACAGCACTGCGTCGCTTAAACTGACAATTGTGGGGTTGTGTGACACTTTACCCAAACAAAATTGACATTCCTTTTTTTTCCCCCACGAACAGAGCTTTCGTTTGGTGGTATTTGATCACCTCTGCAGTTTATTTTTTGCGCTATAAACAACAACAAAAAAAAAGCGACAAATTTAAAATATATACATATATCTATATCTATATCTATAGATATTTATATATCTATATCTATATCTATATCTATATCTATATATATATATATATATATATATATATATATATATATATATATATATATATATATATGTATATATTTCTTTTTTTTTTTCTTGCTATGATAACTAAAAATAAAAAAAATAAACGAATTTCTTCATTAATTTAGGCCGATATGTATTCTTATACATATTTTTGGTAAAAAAAAATTGCAATAAGTGTATATTGATTGGTTTGCCCAAAAGTGCCAGCAAACAATAAATGTGCTTTGTACATAGTTGTTGTATTTGTTCTAAATTCTTTTTTTACGCAGTGATACATCCCTTGTCTTATTGCATTACAGCTATTTTATATATACTTGAACATCTGTAATTATTGTTTGCTGGCACCCTTGAAAATCCCACGAAAAACTTCTGTTCACATTTCATTCCTAGGGATGTTGACGCCTGTTTAATACTGTCACCTATCCATATAACCATCCCTTCCAGGGGATATATTTATGGCATTTTTAATTAATTTTTTTTTAAAGTAGTAATGGCAGCAAACAATGATTTTTAGCAGGACTGCGACATTGCGGCAGACAGATCAGACACTTTAGACACTTTTTGGGACCAGTGACATTTATACAGCAATCAGTGCTAAAATAGCCACTGATTACTGTATAAAGGTCACTGGCAGTGAAGGGGTTAACACTAGGGGGCGATCAAGAGGTTAAGTGTTCCCTAGGGAGGTGTTTATAACTGTGGGGGGAGGGGACTGACAGGGAGTATTGAGAGATTGCTGTTCCTGATCACTTGGAACAGCATATCTCTCTCTACTTCCCTGATGGTGATCTGTCTGTTTACATTGATAGAGCCCCATCCTGGCTCTCTGAAGAGCGATCGTGGGTCGCCGGCAGACATTGCAGCTGCCATCCACGCACATCGGCTCTGGCGGTGTGTGCACGCCCCCTATAGCCTTTAAAACGGCAGGTTCCCAGTGATTAAGAACACTGATCTTGGTCTACTCCCAGTCAGTCGTCGCCCTTTGATCACCCCCTAGAGTTAACCACTTCCCTGCCAGTGTTATTTATACAGTGATCAGTGCATTTTTATAAGACTGATTACTGTATGGTGTCAACAAAAAATGTCAGATTTGTCCGCTGAAATGTCGCAGTCCCGCTAAAAAAGGAAAGAAAAAATCACTGATCCCCGCCATTACTAGTAAAAATAATTAAAAGAATAAAAAGTCCCTAAATTTTTCTCCTATTTTGTAGACATTATAACTTTTGCGCTAACCAATCAACATCAATTGTAAATTAATTTTATATTTTTTTTATTTTTTTACCAGACATGTAGCAGAATACATATTGGCCTAAACTGATGAATACCCTTTTTTTAATGAATATATATATATATATATATATATATATATATATATATATATATAGAGAGAGAGAGAGAGAGGGAGAGAGAGAGATTTTTTTGGGATACATATTATAGCAGAAAGTAAAAATATTGTATTTTTTCCACAATTGTCAGTCTTTTTTTTTGTTTATAACGCAAAAAATAAAAACCGCAGAGGTTATCAAATACCACCAAAAGAAAGCTCTAATTGTGGGGAAAAGAGGATATCAGTTTTGTTTGGGTATTATGTTGCACGACCACAAAAAAAGAATGGCTTGGCCATTAAGAGGGTAAATCCTTCCGGGGCTAAAGTGATTAAACTTATTATAAAACAGTAAAACCCCAAGCTTTCATCCACTATCTCAGCGCTTTGGAGCTTATAAATTTTTTTTTTTTCAGTAATATCAATAATCAGAGTGATTCAATTAATAACAGTGATTCTAATGATTAGCTGCCAAAACACAAAAAAAAAAAAAAAAAAAAGACTGTATACACAAAATAGTTAAATGTCCACAGGTACTTCAATAAGTGTCTCTGAATATTATAGCAGCGTTACGGTCATTACTTATGATGACTAGTTTTCATACGATGATAGCATATGAGAAGAGTGAATGACAGGTGGTGACAAAAAAGTCCAAAAGACACAGGTGGTGATCCTATTATCGTTCTGTAGAAGTGCACCTCACACCAAAATCCTCAAGCCATGCATCACACTCCCCTTAGGGCAGCGGTTCTCAACCCTCTAGTGACCCCTTGATAAAATTTCCCAAGTTGCAGGGACCCCTAACAGTAAAATTATTTTCATAGCGTGGGTTGTCAGCACCCAAGCCAAGACAAGTAATTTGCGCCCCTAATCCATGCACATTTAGCGCTCCTTGAGTCCCTTCCACTCATAAAGTATTAAAACCCCTTATGGTACATTTTAGGATGTACCCCTCTTTCTCTTTGTTCTCCTTTCTTTCCCTTTTACGTCTCTCTTTCCTAATTTCTTGCTTTTTCCCCAACCCTCTCTAGCCGTCTTTCTCGTTCTTTCTCTTATTCTTTCTCTCCCTTTTTCTTTGTTCTTCCCCATCTTTTCCTCTCCCTTCCATGTATTCTCTATTTTTATTCCTTCTTTTTCTCCTGGGTGGGATGAATGGCAGTGCTGGGGGGAGTTCTGATCAGCCAAACAGTTTTTCTGAAGAATTCCCATGTCTGTTCTGTATTCATCAATGTCCATACTCCCTCCCAGTCAAAGCCCTGGAGAGCAGCCCTCATCCTTGGAAAATGCAGCTGTAATTGCAGTGAAAGGTGGTTCTACAAAGTATTGACTCAGGGGGGCTGAATACAAATGTACCCCATACTTTTCTTATATTTATTTGTGAAATTTTTTTCACAAATAAATATACGGTAGGAGGAGGAGGTGGGGCTTTGTTGCAGTGGAGGCCGCTGAACAGTTGAGACTGCAGTTGCATGACACAGTGGGAGACACTCGCTGTTTGTAATTAAAGATACTGGTGGGCACAGTGAGACTGCAGATGGGCACTGATGATACAGGTGGGCACAGTGAGGCTGAAAATGGGCACAGTGAGGCTGCAGATGAGCACAGTGAAGCTGAAAATGGGCACGGTGAAGCTGCAAATGGGCACTGATGATACAGGTGGGCACAGTGAGGCTGCAGATGGGCACTGATGATACATGTGGGCACAGTGAGACCGCAGATGGGCACAATGCTGCTACGGATAGGCACAGTGAGGCTGCAGATGGGCACAGTGATGCTGCAGATGGGCACATTGATGCTACAGATGGGCACAGTGAAGCTGCAAACGGGCACAGTGAGGTTGTAGATTGGCACTGATGAAACAGGTGGGAACAGTGTGGCTGCAGATGGGTACTGATAATACAGGTGGGCACAGTGAGGCTGCAGATGGGCACTAATGATACAGGTGAGCACAGAAAGCCTGCAGATGGGCACAGTGAGGATGCAAATGGGCACAGTGAGGCTGCAGATGAGCACAGTGAGGCTGCAGATGAGCACAGTCAGGCTGCAAGTGGGCACAGTGAAGCTGCAAATGGGCACAGTGAGACTGCAGATGGGCACTAATGATAGAGGTGGACACAGTGAGGCTGCAGATGGGCACAGTGAGGCTGCAAATGGGCACAGTGAGGCTGCACATGGACACAGTGAGGCTGCAGATGGGCATTGTTTACCAGTAGCTACTGAATTTCTTACCCTAGGCTTATACTCAAGTCAATAAGTTTTCCCATTTTTTTGTGGTAAAATTAGGTGCCTCGGCTTATATTCGGTTTGGCTTATACTCGAGTATATATGGTACTTAAAATCTGGCCTGTTAGTGGGGTTGAGAACCACTGCCATAGCACATACTGCCCTCAATATACTGTATATCTATCCGGCATCCGCAAGGCCAAACAAAGCCTCTGAATCCAACAATAGCTAGCTCCCTACCCGAAAATGAGAAAGTGCTGCCAATACGCTAGAATTCACACATAATGTTTCCACCAATTCATGCATTGTACAGAATAATATTGTGCTTCCATGTTTGTAAACACCAGCCATTCGTATCTGGGCAATTACCACTTCATTTCTCTACAACACTGTCATTTTAATTTCGTCTCCGAACAGCAATCCTCTAACCATCAATTTCAATGTTTTCTATTCATGGCTAAATAAAGAGATGTTATTTTGAGGTTGCCGGAGCTGTCACATTTCAGCTTTGCGTCCTTTGTGTTTATACTTAGACTATTGTAATCTGAACTTTCAAATCAAAATTCGGCTCTGCGTGTTTGCTGTAAATGAGTAACACTTCAGACGCGGTTTGTGTTCTGAGTTTTTTTTTTTCACTCTTCTCCAGTCAAGATACATTTATGCTTGCCTTAAATAAAACGATGGCAAGATGCATTTGCGGTAATTTGCTCCGTTTAAGGCACTCTGCTTTTCTACACAAAGATGCAGATAGGAATCCGTTATCTGTTCTTTACTTTTTTTCTCTACAATGCTCGGGAAAGAAAAACATGTCTTCAATAAAACTTTGAAAATTGAGTCTTGTCGAGTCTCAGCAGGGTTTTAAATGGCGATGAATGCAGTAGACATAAGATATTCTAAAATACAAAAAGTGTTTGTAATATATATATATGTATATATACTGTTTACAAGTTAAAAACATTTTTATTTTGTTAGAAAATTACTTAAAACCCCCAAACATTATATATTTTTTTCTAACACCCTAGAGAATAAAATGGCGTCGTTGCAAATCCTTTCTGTCACACCGTATTTGCACAGCGGTCTTACAAGCGCACTTTTTTTGGAAAAAAGACACTTTTTTGAAATAAGACAACAGTAAAGTTAGCCCAATTTTTAATTTTTTTTTATACTGTGAAAGATAATGTTATGCAGAGTAAATTCATATCCAACATGTCACGCTTCAAAAATGCGCCCGCAAACACACTATGTCAGGGTGACAGGCCTCGTCCCTGATCGCCGCTCTGCATGCGCCCTAGGGGTGTGCATGAATGCCGTGCATGTAGACAGTACATGTGACCGGCTGTGATTGGACACAGCTGGTCACTTGGATCAGGGGTGGATTGGGGATGCAGATCACATGGATCGGGATGGGCTGTGTCCGAGGCACACATCTCATCTACTATCACTGTGCTGCGGGCCCCCGGGGGTCCACAGGAGCGGCGAGATACCGAGAACGTCATATGATACCCACTCAGGATGGGCGATCCCATCTGTGGACATCATTTGACTATGGCCCAGGATCGAAGTGGTTAAAAAAAATAAAATTAGCTTTAAGAGCTATGTGCGGAAGTCACATTTTGACACTGCTTCCGCCCTGCAAGGGTATGGAGACGAGTGGGAGCCATCTTCCCTCACTCGTCTCCATGCCTAGCAGGGAGGAGAACCCAATCGCCACCTCCACTACTGATGGCTCCGGTAAGTGGCGGAGAGCACCGGAGCGCGACGGGAGGGGCCCCTCTCCCGCCGCCATTAAAAGTGATCTTGCGGCAAATCCACTGCAAGGCCACTTTTATCTGAAAGTGGACTGCCTGCTGAAGAAGAGGATACCGGGGTTATGGCAGCTAGCTGCTGCCTTAACAATGATATTCCTCTTCAAAATAGCGACATAAAACGACGATGGGCAGTCCTGATGGGCACAACGATAAGTGGTTAAGTCCTGCTTCTGTGTGATCTGCTTCCATCCCAACAGCGCCCCTCCTTATCAGCCGCAAAGGTGAAGTTTGACATTGGCTCATAAAGCTGCTATTTTTTTCTGGTGTGGCGGCTAGGGTTGCCACCTTTTCTTCAAGCCAAACACTTTAGTGTTGCTCGGCAATTTTTTATTTTTGTACAATACACTATGGGATTTTAAAAGACACTTTTAGGAGCCCCAATGAGAGTAACAATGCGGTGCGCATAGCATTAACAGTGGGGGTGGGGGGGAATATTAGATAGACAGTGTTAAATAAAACAAAAGCATTCTTCTACCCATAAAATACTGTATGCTAAGATTAATAAAACAAATGTCTTTGTAAAAATATGAACTTAACCTCCTGTCAGGGACATGCTAGCCATAGCGCAGCAGATGTGCAGAGGCAAAGGCCATTGCACATGCGTGGGCTCAGTTCTAATGATATCCCTCCTTGCAGGCATGTCCGCGCATCTGGGCGAACAACTATGTGCATGAGTACGCGTGCAGGCGCACGTGTGTGCACGCCCCATTAGCATTGGCGCCAAGTGTAGTATATAGGGATGGCGGATACACTAGGGCTTTTGCTGTCTGATTTGCAGCTTTCCCCCGTATCCTGTTCCAGTGCCTGCCCTTGATCTGATTGTTACCCAGCTTCCTTCATTCTCTGATTCTCTCCACTCCTGACCTTGGCTTGCTTGACCCTGATTCTCTCTTACTGCTGGATTCTCTATTGCCAAACCTCTGCATGAACTTGTCCATTCTTATTCATGTCTCTGATGTACCTGATCTTCCGTGTATAACCTGGCTTGTCTGACTTTGCACTAGTCTCCTCACCTTGCTACAGCCTCCACATACCTACATCCATGGTACCTGGCACCCACAACCTGCCTGCATCTACAACACCCCTGCATCCACAAGTGCCTGCATCCACAGCCACCAACTGCATCCCCACTACCGCTGCCCGCAGCTACACGTGTTCCCCTGCAACAGAGAACACCACAGGCACTCCTACCTCACCACGCTCTCGCGGCCAATGTTACAAACTCATTGGTCACTGAACGGGGCTGTAGGAGAGGCCTTCCACTGCTCATCAGGCTCAATCTGAAGGTACATGACACCTACCTTAAAAGTGGACAGTGTTATGCCGTTTACACACGATCGGAATTCCGGACAGAAAAAGACAGATGAGAGCTTTTCATCGAAAAATGCAACCGTGTATACGCTCCATCGGAATTTAGCTGTCAGCATTTCTGCCAGCCAAAATTTTATAGTATGTTCTCAATTTTCCAGACGGAAAAACTTTCCGATCGTGTGTATGCAATTGCGACATGCCAAAAATCACACATGCTCAGATTCAACTAAGAGACAGAAGCTATTGGCTACTGGCTATTGAACTTCCTTTTTCTAGTCCCGTCATATGTGTTGTACGTCACCGCGTTATAAACGATCGGAATTTGGTGTGACCGTGTGTAGTCAAGACAGCTTGAGCCGAATTCCGTCGGGAAAACCATCAGAGCTTTTTCCGATGAGAATTCTGATAGTGTGTACGTGGCATTAGTCAGTAGAGCAGTGGAATGTGTGTGGACAGTGTCAGTAGGGCAGAGGTTGGTGTCAGTAGGGCAGAGGATGGTGTCAGTAGGGCAGAGGATGGTGTCAGTAGGGCAGAGGATGGTGTCAGTATGGCAGAGGATGATGTCAGTAGAGCAGAGGTTGGTGTCAGTACGGCAGAGGTGGTGTCAGTAGAGCAGTCAACAGTGTCAGTAGAGCAGTGGGTGGTATCAGTAGGGCAAAGGATGGTGTCAGTAGGGCAGTGAATAATGTAAGTCAGTACAACAGTGGATGGTGCCAGTAGGGCAATGGACGATGTCAATAGAGCAGTGGACAGTGTCAGTAGGGCAGATAATTGTGTCAGTAGGGCAGAGGATGGTGTCAGTAGGGCAGAGGTTGGTGTCAGTAGGGCAGAGGACAGTGTCAGTAGAGCAGTTTACAGTGTCAATAGAGCAGTGGGTGGTATCAGTAGGCCAGAGAATGGTGTCAGTAGGGCTTTGGATAGTATCAGTCAGTACGGCAGAGGATGGTGCCAGTAGAGCAGAGGTTGGTGTCAGGAGGCCAGTGGACGGTATCAGTAGGGCAGTGGACAGTGTCAATAGAGCAGTGGACAGTGTCAGTAGAGAAGAGGTTGGTGTCAGTAGGGCAGAGGATGGTGTCAGTAGAGCAGAGGACAGTGTCAGTAAAGCAGTCGACAGTGTCAGTAGAGAAGAGGCTGGTGTCAGTAGGGCAGTAGACAGTGTCAGTAGAGCAGAGGAAGGTGTCAGTAGAGCAGAGGACGGTGTCAGTAGAGCAGAGGACGGTGTCAGTAGAGCAGAGGACGGTGTCAGTAGAGCAGAGGATGGTGTCAGTAGAACAGTCGACAGTGTCAGTAGAGAAGAGGTTGGTGTCAGTAGAGCAGAGGATGGTGTCAGTAGAGCAGTCGACAGTGTCAGTAGAGAAGAGGTTGGTGTCAGTAAGGCAGAGGATGTTGTCAGTAGGGCATAGGACGGTGTCAGTAGGGCAGTGGACGGTGTCAGTAGGGCAGAGGATGGTGTCAGTAGGGCAGAGGACGATGTCAGTAGGGCAGAGGACGGTGTCAGTAGGGCAGAGGACGGTGTCAGTAGAGCAGAGGATGGTGTCAGGAGGGCAGTGGGGGATGTCAATAGTTTATTTTTTTAGGGCACATAAAGAAGTGGGTGGGAAGGAGCTAGCTCACCAACCCCCCCCCCCCCCCTTGCTGGGCTGCATGCTCGGATAAGGGTCTGGTATGAATTTTGAGGGGGACCCGACACCTTCATTTTTTTCCGCTGGCAATTCTTCTTTTTACATTCAGCAGGAAACCCCACTGACAGCTAATGGCTCATCGCAGTGGTGGCTGGTGGGTTCTTCTTTTGGCAAGGCAAACAAACAACATCAACATCAGCAGCGTGGCTTTGACAGCACCCGCTCATGTGGCATGGTTGTGGTGTCCTCTCCTCCTCTCCTGGAGTGGGGGTAGCAGTGGCTCTGGTGTCCTCTCCTCAAGCTTCTTCCTCTATGTGTCTCCTCTTCCGCCAAAGCACTAGGCATCCAACAGGATCGCCTGTTGCTTTGGCCAATCAGGAAACAGACCTGCCTCCTGATTGGTGGGAGGGAAAACTTTAGTGTGAGAATAGCAAAAATCTATTCACTATCGTCACACAACTGGGTGGGCTCGGAGCGCAATGCTGTGCACTCTGAGGCCACCCTTTTTTGAAGCCTATTAGAGCATCTGGTTCTAATCAGGTGCTTCAAAAAAACACCCACCCTGCATTGGAATCCATAGTCCGGCACTGATATGTGGATCAGGGGGCTGAATGCATGGATAGGGGAGGCTGCGCCTGTGCGCCCTCTATGGGTGGACCGCCACTGACTCATTGGTTGTTAAGGATGCAGCAGCCAGCTTCCAGGCCCGCTCCTTAACAACCAGCTATACACAGGGGTTTATTTATGAAAGGGAAATCCACTTTTCACTACAAGTGCAAATTACAAGTGCAAAGTGCACTTGAAATTGCACTTGGAAGTGCAGTCGCTGTAAATCTGAGGGGTAGATCTGAAATGAGGGGAAGCTCTGCTGATTTTATTATCCAATCACGTGCAAGCTAAAATGCTGGGTTTTTTTTTCCTTGCGTGTCCCCCTTGGATTTACAGCGACTTTACTTCCAAGTGCACTTTCAGTGCAATTTCAAGTGCACTTTGCACTTGTAGTTTGCACTTGTAGTGCAAAGTGGATTTGCTTTTTGTAAATAACCCCCACAGTGTGGTAAAGAGAAAAAAAAAAAGGCAAAATGAATGAAAACTGCACAGGAAAACGTGCCAGAAAACGCATCAAGCGCAGTCCGCATAGAAGTGAACTAATTGCCCTGTACAGAGTCGGACATTCCGATGACAAAATCCGTCTGATTTTTTCCAACGGATTTTGGCCCAAACTTGTCTCGCACAAAGTTGTCGGAAAATCCGATCGTTCAGAACACGGTGACGTAGAACGCGTTACAATGGGACTATAAAGAGGGCAGTAGCCAATAGCCTTCGTCTCGTAATTTATTCTGAGCATACACTTTGTCCTTCGGAATCAGAATTTAAACAATCGGATTTTGTTGTGGGAAAATTTTTGATCCAGCTCTCAAACTTTGTGTGTCGGAAATTCTGATGAAAAAAGTCTGATGGAGCCCACACACGGTCAAATTTTCCGACACCAAGATCCGGTCACACATTTTCCGTCGGAAAGTCTGACCGTGTGTACAGGGCATTAGACTAAGTGGCATTGAAATCAACGCAACTTTATTAATCATCAAATTTAAAAATACACCATAAATATGACTCAATCAACACATTTAAATAGATGAATATACCCACCGCCACTACACACTCACAGCATTATCTTAGAAAGTACAGGTTTAAAAACTACCATCATGTGGTCCCATTAGTGACCCCTGGGAAGGGCAACAAACCTATATATAAGGTGAACTAGTATAGGACAATCACCCGGGGGGTCACTAAGATGCCCCTCAATGGTTACAATTACCTGAAGATGATATATTGTGCATCAAACTCCAATGTCATAACTAAAAATAGCTCAGCGTCTATGCCAATCAGTTCATTCACCAATCACACATGCTGATTGCTATCATCATGAAATATATACAAACATCCAAGGTTGCATTCTTTGAGCACAAATAAATCAGCAGAAAGTGATAGTAGCAAACGCCGATATATTCAGAATTGCATGGAAAATTGGTGAAATGCAGTAATCTTTAAGAGCCACAGTCTCCAAATGGCCATATTTATAACCCACACTAGACATGAGGCAATTACTGTGATGTCATCCAGATATGGATATTAAGGATTCTGTATTATTGCTGGAATGTTTGTGCGCTAATCACAGGCAGTGAGATATTGCCCCGATGTGTGGCTGCACATGGACCATGCAAACACGTCTGAGCTCATCCCTAAGGCCGCGTACACACGCGGGGACTGTTCGCCCAACTTTGTCCGCTAAACAGTGTTTCGGCGGAACAGTCCGCTCGTGTGTGGGCTTTCAGCGGACAGTTTCAGCGAACAGTCCGCTGAACAAGGTTTTTCGGAATTTCCGAAAAACTGTCCGCTGAAACTTTGTTTCAGCGAACAGTCCCCTCGTGTGTAGGCTTGTTCGTCAAACTAAGTTCCGCGCATGCTCAGAAAGGATTTACACGCCGAAAGTTATAATGCAGTGTATAGGACGTCGTATTTTTCGTCCCGTCGTACGTGCCGTTCACGTCATCGCGCACGGTTTCAGCAAACTGTTCGTTCGTCGTGTGTGGCCATGTCCGTCCATGCTAATTTTGAGCGGACTGTTTGCTGAAACTGTTTGACGGACAAAGTTGGGTGAACAGTCCCCACGTGTGTACGCGGCCTTACTGGATCCAACATGACTGCGCACCAGTGCACAAAGCAAGGTCCATAAAGACATGGATGAGCGAGTTTGGGGTGGAGGAACTTGACTGGCCTGCACCTCAACCTGACAGAACACCTTTGGGATGAATACGAGCGGAGACTGCGAGCCAGGCCTTCTCATCCAACATCAGCGACTGACCTCACCAATGCACTTCTGGAAGAATGGACAAACATTCCCATAGACACACTCCTAAACCTTGTAGACCATCTTCCCAGAAGAGTTGAAGCTGTTATAACTGCAAAGGGTGGGCCAACTCAATATTGAACCCTACGGACTAAGACTGGGATGCCATTAACCCCATTAATCCCATAACCCTGCAGCCACCAGGATTGTGTGTGAAACTGACAGGCAGAATCCTACCTGTTAGGTGAGAGCATTTGGGTGGCTCCACTGCTGCCTGATCGCTTGCACAAACCCCTGGTACCGTCAATTCCCCCCCCATCGCCATGCTTACCGGGCTCCGCTTGCCCATCAGCGGGCCCCTGGAGCTCCATGGTGCTGGTGGCTGGAGGGAAAGGAGAAGAGTGGATAAGACGTCTGCTCTCCTCCCCTTCTTCTTGTGACCTGGAAAGTGACGTCTGATGTCACTTCCGGGACAAGCTCTCAGTGTCCTGGGAAAAAATGTTTTACAATGTAATCTGCATTGCAAAACATTAAGTGGAGTACAGGGGGAGACATTAGGGGGTCTTGTAGACCTTCCATGTCTCAATAAAGAGAACCTGTCAGGGGGCGTGGCGACCGCGCAGCGAGATGGTCGCACTCTAAGTGAGCTCTGCTCCGCGCTCAGGGAATAGGCGCTCTCAAGCCCGCTTCACGATCTCCACGGCCGGCGAACCGAGCACAACCGACCCCGGAGACACCCGCCGATGGATCTATCATGCGGAAGAGATCCCAGAAACCGCCGCACACTATGAAATTGCCGGACTTTTATCCGGCCTTAGAACGCGGGCTACACAAAGATGGCGGAGGAGGACAGCACACAGCACAACACCCGCAGCCTCCAGCGTCAGCAACGTCAGCTGAGAAGCTCACTAGGGCGGAGTGCACAGCGGAGATGGACGAGGAAACAGGAACACAATCCTCTGATTCTGACTCCCCAAACAACTCTCCATCGACCAGGAGCCCTGTAAAGTCCAGGCCCAGATTGGAACTAGACCGCAAATCAGAACGGCGACACTGGATATGGAGGTGGGCGGTGGTGGATCGACCACCCAGCAACCAGCGGATCCGATTGCACAATTCCCAACCACAGGTCAGCCCATTTCTGACACCACTTTAAAAGAATTGTTAATGCTATTGCGCACATCTCTACAAACTGATATGATGACATGTTTACACCAATGTAGAGCTGAAATCAGTGATTTGGGGGAAAGAGTGCACCAGGTAGAGACAAGAATGTGTGATGTTACCTCCTCATTTAATGCGCTGGTGGATTCTCATGCAGCGCACCACGAGGCTATCGGAAAGATCCAACTAAAAATGGCGGACCTTGAAGACCGCTCCCGTAGAAACAATCTAAAGATCCGGGGGGTTCCAGAAACAGTGACGGCACAACAACTTCCAACCTATGCTCAAGATCTTTTTCGAGCTCTGGCCCCGTCATTGTCACCATTGGACCTGACGATCGACAGAATCCACAGAGTTCCGAAACCAGCATTTCTGCCTCAGGAAATACCCCGAGACGTTCTACGGAGAATGCATTTTTTTAAAGCCAAAGAAAAAATCCTTGATACGCTACGTAGAGGTGAGAACATCCCAGAAGTGGCCTCCGCACTCCAAATCCTGCCAGACTTTTCACAGTATACCTTGCAGCTCCGACGCAACATGGCAACTTTAACCAAAGCCATGAGAAACCACAAGATTATGTATAAGTGGAAATACCCTGCTAAACTACCAAACTGCTAAACTGCTAAACTACAGGCATCCTACAACGGGTCCACCCACCTCATCCACTCCCTGGAGGAAGGGATGCAGCTCTTGAAAAATTGGCAAATTCTACCTCCTGACCCAGTTTCGGCTCCACCCCAACCGACAAGACAAACACCAGCCAAAATACTCAATGATTGGCAAACGAAACCACACCGGAGATCAACAGCTCGTCTCACTTGAATCTACTACACCAGAGCTTCCTCCATGCAAGTTCTACTCAGATTCCCTGAGCGCCCTTGGTACCTGACAGCGTACCATTAGCCCCTCGCATTGGGCATTTTTTGCCTGGCCCATATGGGTCTTGTTTCTTATTTGCACTTTGCAGTTCAAACTTTCTTTTTCTATTCCCTTTTCTCTGCTTTTGTTTTTTTTGTTTTTTTCGCCTCTATGATTTGTGTATTCTACCTGGAATTTGCCTACGGCAGAGCATCGAACAGACACATTGGAAGTTCACATCTTGGATATGCGAATCCACTCTACGAATCCTTATTATACCTGCTTCCCTACACCACAACCTGTACGTGCTCAGTGTCAGTACTCACACACCAATTTAAAAGGCTACAGCTCAAAGAACTTCCAAACCCTACTGCCAGAATTGAAACATGTGGAATATGCACCAATATGATGAAGACACACACCTGTATGCATATAGGACTCTTCGTACGTCGTCTAGCACCCCTCCGAGACTTTCCATTTAATTTCTACAAACGATGGTTCCTATCGACTTTCATTAACCTCCAATGAGCATCAAAATCCTTTCCCTTAATGCACGGGGTCGCAATCATCCTGCCAAAAGACGATCCCTGTGGCAAGAGGCAATCAAACAGAACGTGGACTTACTAGCTGTGCAAGAAACACACTTCCATAAACTAGCTACACCTATGTGCTCGCACCAGAAATTCCCACATATCATCCACTCTTCCTTCACGGCGAAGAAAAGAGGGGTTATGATTGCCGTAAGAGACTCGGTGAAATTTGAACTTAAAGACTCTGTTATAGATCCTAAAGGTAGGTTCATCATTATGGTTTGCAATATTAATATGATTTCCATTACCTTTGCATGCATATATGCTCCTAACTCGCACCAATTGAAATTCTTGAGGAAAGTTCTCAAACAAATAGAATGGGTGCGTGTTGGTAGCATACTTATATGTGGGGACTTCAATATGATTCTGGATAGAGAACTGGATACCTCCTCTGGAGTCAGGAATCACTTCCCTAAATTTAGAGATCTCCTACACCAGGAAGGTCTATTCGACGCCTGGCGTTGCCTGAACGCGAACAAAAGATCATATACATATTATTCCCCTAGATTTAATTCCTACTCCAGACCAGATATGTTTCTCACTGATTTAGATCTACTTCGCAGGACTACCAGTTCCTCTATCCTTGATATAACATGGTCAGATCACACACCCATCATAATCCATATTGAAGGTAGAACACATGCCTCGTCCCGGATATGGCGGAACAACGAGACTGTATTGCAGGACCCAAAATACCACGCAGAAATCTCCCAACAACTTGTAGAATATTTTCAGATTAACGACCCCAAATGCACTAGTCCCTTTACAAACTGGAATGCCCACAAAGCTTTCATTAGGGGGGCCCTAATAAAAATTAATTCAAAAATCCAGAAGACTCGCGCCACCAATTTGAACAATCTACTAAAAAAACTCCGCTCTCTAGAGCATCGTAACCAGCAAAACCCGTCTATTGATCTTGCAACGCAACTATTCCAAATTAGATACAAAATTAGAGAATGGTACAGCATGCTACATGACTGTGCTATGACAAGGCTCCGGCTTAATTATTACGGAAACAACAACAAAGCAGGTAAATTCCTGGCCAACCGCTTAAAAGACAAACGCACTAAAACGGCAATCCCATACCTGCTCCACCCCAAAACAGCAACCAAGGTGGAACACCCCCAAAAAATAGCGGACGCATTCGCGGACTACTACTCGTCCCTTTACAATCTTCATACAGACCAAAACACAATTAAACCAACAAGAGAGAACATAGCATCTTTCCTAGCTAAAATCCGTTTACCTTCCCTATCAGACGCCCAACTTCAAGAATTAAGAACTCCATTCACCCCCGTCGAGTTAGAAAAAGCTATCCACTCACTACCCTCCGGGAAATCTCCAGGCCCGGATGGGCTCTCTAATGTGTACTATAAAACTTTCAGCCATATTCTATCCCCACATCTCCTGTCTATTTTCAATGTAGCCAGGACAAACGGTTCTTTCCCAGCAGAAATGCTCAAAGCCTATGTTGTCACCCTACCCAAACCCGGGAAATCTCCAGATACACCAGCCAACTTCCGCCCCATCTCTCTCCTCAATGGAGACATTAAACTATACGCTAAAGTAATAGCAAATAGGATCTTCGACATTATGCCAAACGTAATAAATCCAGACCAAACTGGATTCATAAAGGGGAGACAGGCATCAGACGCCACACGACGCCTACTGAACCTCATTCACCAAGCTGGGACTCCTGGAACGCCTTCTCTGCTTCTTTCAATAGATGCGGAGAAGGCGTTCGACAGGGTCCATTGGGAATACATGGAGGCAGTGCTGAAGAAATTTGGTTTTCAACATAAGGCCCTGTCGGCGATCCTGGCGCTCTATTCCACGCCCTCAGCCCAAGTGTTTACCATGGGGCTTCTATCCAAAACGTTTACTATATCGAATGGTACTCGCCAGGGGTGTCCCTTGTCACCTCTAATATTTAATATGATGATAGAACCCCTGGCGGAGACCATTAGATCTCATCCGCATATTTCAGGACTTAAAGCCCAACGGAAAGACCATATAGTTAATCTGTTCGCTGACGACATAATACTTTTCTTATCAAACCCGGTCGTGTCACTGCCCTACACACACGAAATCCTAGAGGCGTTTGGCAGGATATCTTACTATAAAGTAAATTTTACAAAATCACTTATACTAGACCCAGGGCTAAACCGACACGTGAGTTCTCACATCAAGCAAACCTTCCCATATATCTGGGCATCCAAACAAATCCCCTACTTAGGCATACAGATAACAAAAAACCTATCTCTTATCGCAGATATTAACGTTAAACATCTTCTACAAGAAATCCAAAAAACCATATCCCATATCTCCAAGACCGTACTATCATGGGCAGGAAGAATTGCAGCATTTAAAATGCTGATACTGCCAAAAATTCTATATACATTTAGAACCCTCCCGATCCCTTATAAATCTTCACATTTCCTAGAGCTGACTAAACTCCTCAAGCAATACGTATGGCAGGGCAAAAGAGCGAGATGTCCTCTACATAAGCTTATCATGCATAAAAAGGCGGGTGGCATGGGTCTTCCGGAAATTAAAGACTACTACTGGGCAGTAATACTGGCACAAGCTAAATTATGGTTCTCGCCAAACCCCGAACACCTATGGGTAAATCTAGAAGAGTGTATAGCACAAACTCACAACATGAGTCTCTTCCTCATGGCAGACTCTTGGAAGCCTAGATCCTTAATACATTTCTCCCCGACGATTGTAGCAACTATTGCCGCATTGAGACATCTACTGCAACAGCAAAAGTTAACACACCCCCACACAGCAGTCAGGATCCTGATCCAGACCTTGGAACTATTGATACCATATAGCAATGTCACTAAATGGAAGGGGAATAGCATAGAGTGGGTAGACGAATTATATACCCAAGAGACTTTGAAATCGTTCGACTCCTTACAACTCATGTATAATATCCCCCCAACCAGCAAATACCTACATAACCAGGTGTCATCCTTTCTAAAAAGATCTCCTCCACCGAATATTGAAATTAATAGCCCAATTTGGCAATACTTTGTATCTCCCAAGGTTAAAACCCGAGGCATCTCACTTATATGCAACACATTGCAATATAAACAATGTCTGGTGAAGTCCTCCTCCATGCTTACTTGGGAGAGGGATCTGAATCAGACATACGATATAAGCCAATGGAGCAAGGCCCTCAGATATAACTATGCAGCCACTCATTGCGTCAACCACTGGGAGCTCACCCAGAAGGTTCTCCACAAATGGTATAGGTCACCACACCAATTAGCAAGAATGTTTTCTACGCACTCTTCACTTTGTTGGAGAGACTGCGGCAGTGTAGGTACTATATTACATATTTTCTGGTATTGCAAAGATGTTTCTAGCTATTGGAGAAAGATATTTAGTATACTCACGGAAGTCACCGGGATGATACAAACCCCAAATCCAGCTCTAGCAATTCTCCATCTTGGTATAGATAACTATCCACCCCAATTCCGCACGGTAGTGATACATATTTTGACTACAGCCAAATTAATAATTGCCCGACATTGGAAGAGTACACAATCCCCAAATCCCTCAGAAGTGCTAGTCCAGGTGAACTTGAACTTTCATTACGAAAGATTGCTAGCTCTAAGGAATTCTTGTGGCAAGAAATGTGACCAACAATGGAAGTGTTGGACAGAGTGGTACAAGAAATAACTCTATCTTAGGTTACATGACTATGTGACAGTTCCTATCTGGCGATGCTCCAGATGCCCCCCCGTCACAGCGTGATCCCAGTTGGGGTGCCAGGGGAGCCAGATGGATATCGCGGACCGGCACAGTGGCATCTGCCATTTAATTGCAACGGTTGTATCTTAACTTAACTCATTGAACTGCTCTCATAAAGATGTGAATACGACATTAGAGGTAGAATGCTGAATTTACATTTGTAATCGCAATTTTCTTTTTTTTCTCTCCTCCCTCTCCTTTTCTTTATTTCTCTCTTTCCTTTCTTTTGGATGTTAAATCACAACATGTAGTTCACCACTACTTGTACTTGTTTCGTTATGTTGTATTATATGAAACTTTCAATAAAAATAATTATTAAAAAATAAATAAAAAATAAAGAGAACCTGTCACCAGTGATGTAAGTAACTCAGTTAAAATAAACGGAGTTACTTAACGCAGTTACTTTAGAGGGTAACGAGTGATCTAACTGATTACTCTTCCCCTCATGGTAACTCAGTTCCCATTACTTGGGCGGCGTTACCGCAATTACATCTACCGCCTGGGAGGCCCGCCGTGCCCGCGATGCCTGGCCATTTGTTCCGTCGCGGGGAGGGGGGCTTTCGCCCACTGAGCTGAGAAGAGGCTGAGACTTAGATAAACTGTCTGGACCGCCCCATCCTGCCCCGCCTATCCAGAGAGAGAGAATGTAGGGAAGCGGGGCAGACACTGAAAAATTAAGTCAGCTGACCAGCTGACACCAATCGAGTGAAGGGGAGGGTCTTTCGCTCTCCCCATGAGGAAAGGCATCCCTGGAGGCATTCAAGTAAGTGACTGTCTGACGATTCGAATTGCAGTGCAATCGATCCATCCCAAGTCCTTCACCACCTCTGCTTCTTACTGATCCCATCCCTACCCACCCACCATCACTTCTACAACAGAGGTGATGGGGGGATAGGGTAGGGATGAGATCAGTGGTGGTGGGGGATGGGATCAGTAAGAGGCAGAGGTGGTGGTGGGAAAGGATAGCACCAATCCCCGCTGCCACCCCCCCAAGTACCACCTCTGCCTGCCACCCCCCCTAAGTACCACCGCTGCCTGCCACCCCCCAAGTACCACCGCTGCCACCCCTCAAGTACCCCCGCTGCCACCTCCTCAAGTACCACCTCTGCCACCCCTCAAGTACCACTGCTGCCACCTCCTCAAGTACCACCGCTGCCACCCCTCAAGTACCACCGCTGCCACCTCCTCAACTACCACCGCTGCCACCTCCTCAAGTACCACCGCTGCCACCTCCTCAAGTACCACCGCTGCCACCCCTCAAGTACCACCGCTCTCACCTCCTCAAGTACCACCGCTGCCACCTCCTCAAGTACCACCGCTGCCACCCCTCAAGTACCACCGCTGTCACCTCCTCAAGTACCACCGCTGCCACCTCCTCAAGTACCACCGCTGCCACCTCCTCAAGTACCACCGCTGCCACCTCCTAAAGTACCACCGCTGCCACCCCCTCAAGTACCACCGCTGCCACCCCTCATGTACCACCGCTACCACCTCCTCAAGTACCCCCACTGCCACCCCTGTCACAGTTACTTTGCTGAGTAACTAATCACTTTTCCAATGTAGTAACCGAGTTACTAACGCAATTACTTTTTGGGAGAAGTCATTTGTAACTTAACTAATTACTTTTTTATAGTAAGATGACCAACACTGCCTGTCACCTAAAAAAAAAAAAATCACATAAAAATGTGATGAAAAAAATGTTTTACAAAAAAAATAGCTACACCCAGAGAACATCATTTTTTATTTTTGGAGGCCAGCCCCCATCCCCACATACACACATGCACTAATGTGGGCGCATGTGTTGGGGCGCCTACGTGTGAAAACATTGATTGCGATACACATGTTACATGTTGCCGCGCACGCCGGAGTAAGAGCAATAATTCTTACACAAGACCTCTTCCGTAATGCTAAACCGATACCTATAGGGGGTGTTTGAAGCATTGCGATAGAAAGTATGGGGTACTGAAGTTTTATGCCATTTCGTGGGAGCACACAAATGTATGTTGAGTATATATCAACTCAGTGCAACTTCGCCTTTTATATTTTACCCCAAAATTTAGGTAATTTATTGCATTTGTCTGCCCTAAAATTCACGTTAGTGTGTTTTTTACTGAAACTTTGCGTTTGCTAAACCTTCGCGGTAATATCGTGTGACTTGGATTGGAATTGGAACTACTACTATTTTCTTTTCTGAGGGTATCTGCTTTCAGAAAATATATAATAATTGTGGGTTTTGTATAATCTTCAGGCCTAAAATAATTTTTTAAATGTGTGCAAAAAAAACACAAAAATGTCTCTGGCAGCGAAAGGGTTAAAGTTAACCACATACCGATCAGCTGATGCAGTTGTACTGTGGTAGAGCGGCACAGCTGGGTGAAACAACATTATGTAACGTCACTACTCCCTGTGGCCACTTTCTGAACCGATGCGGGTGCCCGGCAGTCTTGATCACTGTTGGGCTCCCGTGATCGCTCGGGGCGCACGGAGAACCCGGAACTGTGTGTGTGAACGCAGTTTCCGGTTCTCTGAGTGGAGAACTGACAGATCGTCTGTTCATACAGAGTTTCCCTGCACAGTCCCATCCCCATTCAGTTAGAACACACTAGGACACACATTAAACCCTTTACTGCCCCCTAATGTTAACCCCTTCACTGCCAGTGACATTTTTACTGTAATCAATGCATTTTTAATCGCACTGATCGCTGTATTAATGCCAATGGTCCCAAAAATGTGTCAAAATTGTCCGACGTGTCCGCCATAATGTTGCAGTCACGATAAAAATCACTGATCACCACCATTACTAGTACAAAAAAAATATTAATAAAAATGCCATAAAACTATCCCTTATTTTGTAGACACTATAACTGTTGTGCAAACCAATCAATATACTTAGTGCGATTTTTTTTTAACCAAAAATATGTAGAAGAATACGTATCAGCCTAAACTGAGAAAACATTTTTTTTATATATATTTTTTGGGCATATTTATTATAGCAAAAAGTTAAAAATAATGCGTTTATTTCTTTCGAAATTGTCGCTCTCTTTTTGTTTACCGCGCAAAAATAAAACTGCAGAGGTGATCAAATACCACCAAAAGAAAGCTCTAGTTGCGGGAAAAAAAAGAAGCCAATTTTGTTTGGGAGCCACGTCGCAGGACCGCGCAATTGTCAGTTAAAGCGACACAGAGCCGAATCGCAAAAAGTGCTCTGGCCTTTGGCCAGCCAAATGGTCCAGGGCTAAAGTGGTTAATGTGCGTGTAAAGGCAGGTGTACCAATACTTTTGACAATATAGTGTGTATCACAGTAACCCAACCCCTGCAAACCATTAACATAAAGTTCCACTTAACACATGTGCCTAAACACAGTCACTGACCGGCATCTGCCAGGGGGGGAGGAGCCAGGTGACCATGCAGAAAAGGAGTAGAAGGGAGCCCTGTCATTGCATGCCGATGAGTGGAGGGGCGTGTCAGGGGCAGAGGAGCGTTCTTCCTGTTGCCGCGTACACACGGACGGACTTTTTGGCAGAATAGGTCAGACGGAATAGTACCCGGGTCCTGCCCCAGGGGACATGTATCAATGCAAAAAAAAAGTTTTAAAAACAATCGTTTTTTCAGGAGCAGTGATTTTAATAATGATTAAAGTGAAACAATAAAAGTGTAATATTCCTTTAACTGTGGTACCTGGGGGGTGTCTATAGTATGCCTGTGAAGGGGCGCATGTTTCCCGTGCTTAGAACTGTCCCTGCACAAAGTGTCATGGGGACATGGTGCTTTGAGGGGTCATAGACCCCCAAAGCATCCTCCCAATGTTGAGGGCATGTGGCCTGGTACGGTTCAGGAGGGAGGGGGGCCGCTCTCTCGTCCCCCCCTCTTTTCCTGCGGCCTGCCAGGTTGCGTGCTTGGATAAAGGGTCTGGTATGAATTTTTAGGGGGACCCCCACATCAATTTTTTTTTTTAATTTGATGCGGGGTTCGCCTTAATATCCATACCAGACCTGAAGGGTCTGGTATGGATATTTAGGGGGACCCCCACGTCAATTTTTTTTTATTATTTGACACGGGGAATCCTCATGCTTTTTTTTTTTTTTTTTATCAATGTATGAATGAATTGTTGGCTAATACAGAGAACACTCATTGAGTGTTCTCTGTATTACGGGGAGCCGACGATATAACCACAAGTGATTTTAAAAGACTTTTTTTCCTGCACAAATGACACTTTGTGCAGGGACAGTTCTAAGCACCAGAAACATGTGCCCCTTCACAGGCATACTATAGATACCCCCCAGGTACCACATTTAAAGGAATATTACACTTTTATTGTTTCACTTTAATCATTATTAAAATCACTGCTCCTGAAAAAACGGCCGTTTTTAAAACTTTTTTTTGCATTGATCCATGTCCCCTGGGGCAGGACCCGGGTCCCCAAACACTTTTTAGGACAGTAACTTGCATATTACCCTTTAAAATTAGCACTTTAGATTTCTCCCATAGACTTGTATAGGGTGTTCCGGCTTTTCGAACTTGCCGCGAACAGCCCAAATTGTTCACTGTTCGCTGAACAGGCGAACAGGCAATGTTCGAGTCAAACATGAGTGCGACTCGAACTCGAAGCCCATCCCTAATCGCTGTCATCCGATCTTCTCTCCCTGGCACTCCCCTGGCTCCCGATCTCCTCAACATCGGCAGCTCCATCGCTTGTAAATGTGACGTGAAGGGAATCAGCCCTGGGGGAGCGGCAAGGGGAAGAAGATAGGATGAGACCGGCAGCACCCCTCTTAATGCAGCACCTGGGCGCAGTGGGCATTTGGCTGTGAAGCCGCAAGCTGTGCCCACAGTTAAGATTCGGGTAGGGTTGCCACCTTTTCTTCAAGCCAAACCCAAACACTTTAGCACTGCATGCCAATTTATTTTAAGGGGGACACTGTGGACTCTGGTGTAAAGAAGTACTCCGACGTAGGGGGGGTTCCTACTTACTTTAGGGATCCCAGCATTTCCCTTTAACCACTTCGCATCCAGGCCAATTCTGACATTTCTCTCCTACATGTATAATTCATAATTTTTTTGCTAGAAAATTACATAGAACCCCCAAACATTATATATGTTTTTTAGCAAAGACCCTAGAGAATACAATGGCGGTCGTTGCAACTTTTTATCTCGCATTGTATTTGCACAGCAATTTTTCGAACACATTTTTTTCAGAAAAAAAACAGTTTCATGCTTTAAAAAAAAAAAAAAACACGAAAGTTAGCCAAATTTTTTTGCATAATGTGAAAGAGGAAGATACGCCGAGTAAATAGATACCCAACATGTCACGCTTCAAAATTGCACGCGCTCGTGGAATGGCGCCAAACGTTGGTATTTAAAAATCCCCATAGGCGACGCTTTAATTTTTTTTACTGGTTACATGTTTTGAGTTACAGAGGAGATCTATAGCCAGAATTATTGCTCTCGCTCTAACGTTCGCGGCAATACCTCACATGTGTGGTTTGAACACCATTTTCATATGTGGGCCTGACTTACGTATGCATTCGCTTCTGCGTACGAGCTCACGGGGACAGGGGCGCTTTAAATCTTTAAAAAAAAATGTATTGTTAATTTTATTTTTATTTTTTTAGTTTGACACTTTAAAAAGTAATAATAATAAATTGATTACTTTTATTCCTATTACAAGGAATGTAAACATCCCTTGTAAAAGGAATATGGCATGATGGGACCTCTTTACAGTGAGATATGGGGTCAATGAGACCCCACATCTCACCTCTAGGCTGGGAAGCCTAAAATCAACTCACCGAACTGACCGACTCACCGATGGAAGCGGTGAGTCGGTACAAGCACCGGAGGACGGCGGGAGGGGGGTGGCGTCCCCTCCCGCCACCCGTAAGAACGATGAAGCGGCGTAACAGGGAATCGCCGGATGAAAACGCCGATATCTGAATGATGTCTGTGGCCTCAGGCATCATTCAGATATACCGATGACGTCAATACATGTAGTGTGGGCGCCAAGTGGTTAAATCAAGGTTCCCAAAGCCCCTCTTATTTTATTGTACACACTCGCTCAGAGGCAGGAGAGAGAAGAGAGGAAGGGGGGAATTTCAGACATTGGCTGGTGACCTCACTCACCGGAGAATGGAGGCTAAAGCACTGACATCTTTCATCCACAATGTATCTGCAGCCTGCTGAGCTTCAAAGGTCCAGCATCTGCATTCCCTCCTGAGCACAGAATACCGGGGATTGGAGTGTGGGTGGGCAGACAGATGGGTAAGGGCAGGAGGAGCAGAAAGAGATCAAACCCTCTCTCGTCTCCTGTCCATGTTTGGCGGTTCTGGTACTCAGCTACTTGGGGGAACCAAAGTCCATTTTCAATGATGTGTCCGGGTTTCAGAGCACCTGAAACCCGGACACATCATTGAGAATGGACTTTGGTTCCCCCAACCACAATTCCAAACCCAGGCTGTCCTTCCCTAGCGCCAGGGGACCGGAGACGGGTGGGGAGAAGGGCTCAGGTAAGTACAACACTGTATCCTGGAACAGGTGAGTGGCTGTTTATTAAAAGTCGGCAGCCACACTTTTTGTAGCCGATGGCTCTTAATTTTTACAATAATGACTGGAGTTCCTCCGTTAGAAACAGACCCCCGTTTATATGTGTAATTTATATCTATACACGGAACTTCTTTTTTATTTTTACTAACACTCCATAAGAGCATTTGCATTGCAATGATCATATTAGCGTGCATATCTAAAACATTGTGAATTGACTATAGTGTCCCTTTAACTGTCTGTTATAGGAATCTGACACTCTACTAAATGAGCATTGCCATTACCAGCAAAACACTTTCTTCCCGTCTCCAGCAATAATCTGCAGTCCACTAATTGTGCAATATGTGAAACTGTGTATGCCAAAATATTGTTCCAGGGAGCCCGTGAGTCATTTATTGAGATCAGCAGCTATTATTATCTGTACAGGAATTCACAAAAAACAATATTGTGAAGTGTCTCATTTCATTGCACTGTTTATGATAGGAGACCATATGTGTCTGAATTTTCATGCCGAGGCTAGAAATGAATGCCGCTCCATGAATGGGGAAAAAAAAGTATGAAACACAAAAAAAAAATTTAATCTGTTCAGAAATCCAGGCAAGCAGCTAAACATACAGCATATACATACATATATATATATATATATATATATATATATATATATATATATATATATATATACAGTAGATATAGATATCTATATGTATATAGGTGTGTGTGTATGTATATTTTATATATATATATATATATATATATATATATATATATATATATATATATATATATATATATATATATATATACATATATATATATATATATATATATGTGTGTAGCGCCCTGCTCCTGATGAGCAGATGCTATTGTTTTTTTATTTAATTATCTGAAGCTGTAGTTTGGCTCAGACTAATCTCTCTAAAGTTCTGGTTTCTGTACCAGTCCAGTTGGGTTGCACTGATTCCCACCTGACCGTAGGTATCACTGTCACCGTCGGTGGGTGTGGAACAGCAGCAGGCTGGATGTATTGAATACCACCCCTTGCTCGGAAATGGTTCAGTGGGTGTGGTTTCCCTGCTGTGCATTCTGGGAGAGGGTATTTAAGGTACCAACGACATTTTTCTGGGTTTGTTCCTTGTTTCTGGGGTCCGTGAGCCCAACCCCAGGGCCCGCCTGGCCTGGGGTCTGTGTCGCATGGTCTTGCGCCCTCGAGAGAAACCACTACACAGGGCAAGTATGACATGTTTGTTATGTAGTGCCGGTACTTTTAACGAGTACGCACTATGTATTTAAATTTCGTTTTTGTTCAAAACTGTAGTAAGTTTTGGGGCTAATTGTGCTAAATTGTACTTTGGCATCAGTTTGGCTGGGCTGTATAGAAGTTCTACCTGGTCATGGGTGGGGTTATACACCTGTGGGAGGCTTTAGAACGCAGCCTGGTTGGACACATTGGGCACCAATCTCTCTCTTTGAGCCAATCAGTGGGCATGTTTGTCTCACTGCATAATCCGGGAGAGGGTACTTAAGGTGCCGAAGTCACGTGGTTCAGGGTTCCGGTCCAGAAGTTGTTGCTGACTTTGTGGTCCTGGTCCTCCTGACCAGCCCCCAGGGGCCCTCAAGGCCTGGGGTGTGGATCCATCCATTTCCAAGCCTCAGAACTGGCAGTAACTGGAAGGAGGATTCTAAGATGTTCCAGTGCCATCTCGGGTTTTGGAGAGGCCCAGCAACTCTACATGCTACCAGGGGAGGACTCTTTGGTAAGAGAGCCACGCACGAGGCTGGCTGCTCGGTAAGAGCCTGGAAGCTGAGCTGCCATTGATTGAATCCACAATTCTTATAGTATCGCCTGACCGGCTGAAAGATTCTGGTACAGTAAGAAAAGTTCCTACTGGATTGTGTACAGAGAGAGAGACTTTTATTGGAGTCAGCATTTCCAAGCACCTGAGCTAAACTTTACCCACATACTCTCTATTCCCAACTTAGAGACTGAGTTTGTTCAACTGTTTAATGCAAAATAAAAATCCTAACAAGGAATTCAAGTGTCAGTCTTTACAGTTACTGAGGCATCAACCCTGGGAACCCCTAGACAAGGACAATGAGTGCGAGCTGGAGGAGGTAATTGGTAAGCCCAGAAAAATTCAGCAGCTCCTTCGGGGGTGTTACATGTGGGGGCTCTTAGTCTGGGATTTGCCTTTACCTGATGCAATGGAGAAAGACATACATGTGAGTTCATTGGAATAGAGGGTGAAGTTTTGAACTGCACCATCTTTACTAAGGCAAAGACCTTCACTGTGGTGCGTAAGCATGGGAGGAGTCCTACAGAAAGCCCGCAAAATTGTGCAACTGGAGGAACCAGTGGGAGGAGTCTACGCCTGTTTCGTCGTCCCGCACAAGGCACCGCGTGAGTGTGTCGCAGGAAGAGAGTGGAGTTAGTCACGCTTACTGAGCTGCAACTATGTTCCATGTCCCTGGTGAGCCATCTGTTCCAGGACCTAGGATGCCATCAGTCAGAGGTCCTACCAGCATGCAGATGCCTGGCACTGTACTGACTGACACGGGAATCCGCCTGCTGCCGCAGGGGCGGTTCATACTCTATACCACCGTGGATGTTGAGGCCCTCAGTATACTTTGTGGAGGATGTGACGGCCTGATTGCAAGTCCTCGACCGTTATGCTTATAAAGTGGAGCAGCCTACTGAGTCGCTTTGGGCCTATCATATGGACTGGGCCATGGGCCTGGCGACCAAGGAGGCTGTCGTGTATGCTCCAGCTGTGAGGCCTACTGTTCCGGCTTCATCCACCATTGCTGATGCCTTAAACAAGGACTTCGCCTCTTCGCAAATCCGGAAGGTCGTCCTTGACCAGCCCCCAGGGGCCCTCATGGCCTGGGGTGCAGATCCATCCATTTCCGAGCCTCAGAATTGGCTAGGTGCAGTAAATGGTAGGGGGATTCTAAGGTGTTCAGGTGCCGTCTTGGGTTTGGAAAGGCCCAGCAACTCTACACGTGACCAGGGGAGGACTCTTCAGTAAGAGCCACGCACAAAACTGGCTGCTCAGTAAGAGCCTGGAAGATTCTGGTACAGTAAGAAAAGTTTCTACTTCTACCCTTCCGGTGGTAACTAAGTTTCCAACCAAATCTGTGTGAGAGACTTTGAAAAGCTACAATTACCTGTTGGCTGCTAAACCCAAAATTTAAGGATTTTTCCAACAGTTAAAGAATCCAGTTGCGAGCGGCTGTTCCCTGGATTGTGTAGAGAGAGAGAGACTTTTATTGAAGTCAGCAGTTCCAAGCACATGAGCTAAACTCTACCCTGATACCCTCTATTCCCAACTTAGAGACTGAGTTTGTTCAACTGTTTTATGCAAAATAAAAATCCTAACAAGGAATTCAAGTGTCGGTCTCTACAGTTACTGAGTTATCAACCCTGGGAACCCCTAGTCAAGGACAATGAGTGCAAGCTGGAGGAGGTAATCGGTAAGCCCAGGAAAATTCAGCCGCTCCTTCGGGGGTTAGTGCTACAGTTATTTTTAACCACTTCCCGACCAGCGAACGACGATGTACGTCGACAGCATGGCACGGGCAGGCATATTGGCGTACAGGTACGTCCAATATTCAATGCCGCCCTGCCATCGGGAGCGCGTCGCCGCCGGCGCGCTCCCGCGCTAGTCGGGACCCCCGTGAGTCCGGTCGCGGGACCCGTGGACTCGATCGCCACGGGCATCCCCGCGATCGTCTCACGGAGCTGCCGAATGGAGGAAATGCCATATAAACAGCATTTCTCCATTCTGCCTAGCAACTAGTGACGCTGATCTCTGCTCCATGTGATTGGAGCAGAGATCAGTGTTCACTAAATGAAAGCCCAACACCCGCACAGTTAGTAACACACCCCTAGGAACACTTAACCCCTACACTGCCACCCCCTGGTTAACCCCTTCACTGCCAGTGTCATTTACAAAGGAATCACTGCATTTATATAGCAGTGATTACTGTATAAATGACATTGGTCCCAAAAATGTGTCAAAAATGTCCGATGGGTCCCCCACAATGTCGCAGTCACAATAAAAATCGCTGATCTCCGCCATTACTAGTAAAAAAAAAATAATAAAAAATTATTAATAAAAATGCTATAAACTATCCTTATTTTGTAAACGCTATAACTTTTGCGCAAACCAATCAATAATCGCTTATTGCGATTTTTTTTTTACCAAAAATATGTAGAAGAATACGTATCGGCCTAAACTGAGGGAAAAAATGTTTTTTTATATATTTTTGGGGGATATTTATTATAACAAAAAGTAAAAAATAATGCGTTTTTTTCAAAATTGTCGCTCTATTTTTATTTATAGCGCAAAAAATAAAAACCGCAGGGGTGATCAAATACCACCAAAAGAAAGCTCTATTTGTGGGAAAAAAAGGACGTCAATTTTGTTTGGGAGCCACGTCGCACGACCACGCAATTGTCAGTTAAAGCGACGCAGTGCCAAATCGCAAAAAGTGGTCTGGTCTTTGACCAGCAAAATGGTCCGGTCTGCAAGTGGTTAAAGAAAAGAAAAAAAAAACAAGCGTTTAAAATAACTTTAAACATGGCATGGGCAGGAAGGAGTAAACTTTTTCCAGTGTTGAGGTGCTTAAATAAATACCATCTTGAATGATCTACAGTTTTGATGCTTCATTTTATCTGAAAAGGGGAAAAAAAAGACAATGATGTGATGTGTACACATTTCTATGTCCTGGCTCTAAGTCAAAAACAACAATCCACATTATTGCTAACACAAAGTACTGTTTTAATTGATAACACTATTGACAGATGCCCTTCAATAGTCATGTAATGAGGTGGAGGTGCAGCAAGGCAAACCTCCTTTGCAGCATTACTAGGAATGAAACTAAAGATTTGTGTATATAAATTAATAGGCCCTATTTACTTGTGTAACTGAATCAATATTTTTAAACATGATTTATATGACTATTTGGTCATACAAATCTGGTTTGCTCAGTGAAACGGCATTCCAGAATCACCAGCAGGTGTGTTCCAGGATTTTCAACAGGTGTGTTCCAGGATCATTAGCAGGTGTGTTCCAGGATTATCAGCAGGTGTGTTTCAGGATTATCAACAGGTGTGTTCCAAGATCATCAGCAGGTGTGTTCCAGGATTATCAGCGGGTGTGTTCCAAGATCATCAGCAGGTGTGTTCCAGGATTATCAGCAGGTGTGTTCCAAGATCATCAGCAGGTGTGTTCCAAGATAATTAGCAGGTGTGTTCCAGGATTATCAGAAGGTGTGTTCCAGAATCATCAACAGGTGTGTTCCAGGATCATTAGCAGGTGTGTTTCAGGATTATCAGAAGGTGTGTTCCAGGATTATCAGCAGGTGTTTTTTCAGAATTATCAGTAGGTGTGTTCCAAGATCATCAGCAGGTGTGTTCCAAGATCATCAGCAAGTGTGTTTGAAGACCATCAGCAGGTGAGTTCCAGGATTATCAGCAGGCGTGTTCCAGGATCATCAGCAGGCGTGTTCCAGGATCATCAGCAGGCGTGTTCCAGGATCATCAGCAGGTGTGTTCCAGGATCATCAGCAGGTGTGTTCCAGGATCTTCAACAGGTGTGTTCCAGGATCATTAGCAGGTGGGTTCCAGGATCATCAGCAGGTGTGTTCCAGAATCATCAGCAGGTGTGTTCCAGGATCTTCAACAGGTGTGTTCCAGGATCAATAGCAGGTGTGTTTCAGGATTACCAGCAGGTGTGTTCTAGGATTATCAGCAGTTATGCTTGATCATAATCAACAGGTGTGTTCCAGGATCATTAGTGAGTTTGTCAAGATCACCACATTATGGACAAGACAGAGGGGTTGATTTACCAAAGGCAAATAGTCCATGCAATAGGGAAGTGCAGTTGCACTCTGCAAGTGCAGTTGCCCCAGAGCTTAGTAAATAAGGGGAAGCTTCACTTTATAAAGGCTATACAACCTAATGCATGGAAAAAATCCTTCCATATGAATGGATGATGGAAGTCAGCAGAGTTTCTTCTCATGTACTAACCTCTGGAGCAACTTAATTTGCAAAGTGCACAGTGAGAGATCTTAACATTTTCTCACAGACACCAATCAATAAACCTAGCCTGGATGTTAAAGTTTAAATAGAATTTAGTGATGCTGAAAGCAGAAAAAGGTGATGATATACAGCTCAGGAAATATATCTTAACTTCTCTCCTACTGACAATCTGTAGAGTTGTGTGACTTTCTTCTGCATGGAATCACGAAGCTCAGATTTTTTTCCCCTCACAGGTGATGTATTTATTTCTTTATTTATGTACGTAATTATTTATTTATGCAGCATTTCAATCTGGGGAGGGGGTTTGGGGCATTAACTAACTGGACCTTGCTCTTTTCCTCTATGGTCTGCCTTAAGTGCATGCATTCTTTAAATAACAAACATGCCTATACTTACCTGGCCTGTGCAATTGTTTTGTAAAGAGCAGCCATAAATCCTCTTCTTTTGGGGTCCCCAGTCAGGGCCTTAGGCCCCTCCTCTTCATTGGGTGCCCCTACGGAAAGCCACTTTCCATGGGGGCACCCGTGCGGGCTCGCTTCTGAATCCTGCTACTGTGCAAATTTATACAGACAGGGGGCAAGACTCGGATCCCCCACCCTGCTCCCATGTCAGCTTTTGATTGACAGCAGTGGAAGCCAATGGTTTTAGAACTCAAGAGCTGCTACTTTTGCTTTATATTGTGACAAGTCAGAAATGTGTTCATGTAGGCTTGAAAAGTTATTGAAAGGTCTACTTTGAAACAAATTTAAAAAGTAAGTAAAAAAAAATGACCCCTTCATTATCTATGTCATCGCAATATCACTATTAAAAATAAAAAGCAAACAAACACACAATGACCCTAAATCATTAGCGAGTGAAGGAGAGCATGCATAGGAGAATGATAGAATCAACTTTCAGGGGACATTTATTGTTGCCCAGGATTTTACAGGCAGTAAGTGGGATCACGGGTAGTAAGAAGTAGGGGAAGTACTCTACCACTACCGTACAAAGGTAAGTTTGGCAATGGGTGTTAGTACAGGTCTACTTTAAGTGCAATTCCAGATAAATCAGTGCCTTGGGCATTGCTATGGCAAGTAACCAGTCTCCAAGTGAAATAGCCTAATGCCGCATACACACAGTCGGATTTGCCGACAGAAAATGTTGGATGTGAGCTTGTTGGCAAAATGTCTGACCATATGTATGCTCCATCGAACATTTTCTTTTGGACTTTCTGCCAACAAATGTTTGCTAACAGGTTCTCAAATTTTCCACCAACAAAACTTTGTTCCCACGTTCGTAATTGTTGGCCAACATTTGTGTGACCGTGTGTATGCAAGACAAGTTTGAGACAACAACCTTCGAACAAAAATCCAACTTCAACTCTTCTGGGAAGGCTGTCCACAAGGTTTAGGAGTTTGTCTATGAGAATGTTTGACCATTCTTCCAGGAGCACATTTGTGAGGTTGAGCACTGATATGGACAAGAAGGCCTGGCTCACAGTCTCCACTCTAATTCAACAAAAAGGGGTTCTATCGGGTTGAAGTCAGGACTCCATGCAGGACAGTCAAGTTCCTCTACCCCAGATTCACTCATCAATATTTTTATGGACCTTGCTTTGTAAACTGGTGTGCAATCATGTTGGAACAGGAAGGGGCCATCCCCAAACTGTTCCCACAACTTTGGGAGCATTACATTGTTCAAAATGTCTTGATATGCTGATGCCTTAAAAATTCCCTTCACTGAAACTAAGGGGCCTAGCCCAACCCCTGGAAAACAACCCCACACTATAATCTCCCGTCCAGTAAATGATTTGGACAGTGCACAAAGCAAGGTCCATAAAGACATGGATGAGCAAGTTTAGTGTGGAGGAACTTGACTGGCCTGCACAGAGTCCTAACCTCAACCCGATAGAACACCTTTGGAATGAATTAGAGTGTAGACTGCGAGCCAGGCCTTCTTATCCAACATCAGTGCCTAACCTCACAAATGCGCTTCTGGAAGAATGGTCAAACATTCCCATAGACACACTCCTAAATCTTGTGGACAGCCTTCCCAGAAGAGTTGAAGCTGTTATAGCTGCAAAGGGTGGGCCAACTCAATATTAAACCATATAGATTAAGACTGGGATGCCCTTAAAGTTCATGTGCGTGTAAAGGCAGGCGTCCCAACACTTTTAACAATATAGTGCATTCTAAATTAGCCCTTGATTCCCAAAGTCTGCACCAATGGTGAAAAGGGCCCCTGTGCAAAGACCAGTTGTTAAGCCCCCCATTTAACTGTCAATCAAGTTGAAATACTTACTGTATATACACTGTATGTCAATTGACAGAAAAAAAAAATAGTCTATGACTATATTACAAAGGAGCGGTCTCAGCACCCATCTGTCCAACATCTAGTATAAATAGGCCCTTGATTTTCAAAGGGCCTAATCTGAACCAATGATATTAAAGGGGCTCCTGTGCCAAAGAGCAGTTGCTGAGCCCTCCATTTAATTACCAGTTAAGTAACAAAGCGTATACATGGTATATCAATTGAGAGTTCAAAAAAAAAAAAAATGAATCTATGGCAACAAGGAAATGGTCCGAGCAACAAAGGGCTTATGCCCCATACACATGGTCGGAAATTCAGACGGAAAAAGTCTGATTGGATTGTGTTGTCAGAAATTCCGATTGTGTGTGGACTCTATCAGACTTTTTCCATTGGAATTTCCGATGGAAAAAGTTTGAGGGCTGGATCTAATATTTTCCGACAACAAACTCCAATCGTTTAAATTCCGATAGTGTGTAGAGAATTCCGACTGACAAAGTTCCACACATGGTCAGAATAAATTACGAGACAAAAGCTAGTTTAGGCCAAAATCGGTTGGAAAAAATCTGACAGATTTTGTGGTCGGAATGTCCGACCGTGTGTACAAGGCATTAGTCTGCACAAATGGTATGGAAGCCCCCACTTAAACCTCTGTGGCACTGTTTGGGATCTGAGTCATCAATTTCCTCCAGAGGTTATTTCCCAAGTAATTACATGATCAATACAAATATTTAACCACTTCACCCCCAAAAGGATTTACCCACTTCCTGACCAGGCCATTTTATGTGATATACGCCACTGCATCCCTTTAACTGACAATTGCGAGGTCGTGCAACACTGTACCCAAACAAAATTGATGTCTATTTTTTCCCCACAAATAGAGCTTTCTTTTGGTGGTATTTGATCACCTCTGCATTTTTTAAAATCTTTTTTTCACTATAAACAAAAAAAGAGCGACAATTTTGAAAAAAATAATAATAATTTTTTACTTTCTGCTATAAAACATTTACAAAAAAAAGTAAAAAAAACAAACATATTCATCAATTTTAGGCTGATATGTATTCTGCTACATGTTTTTGGTAAAAAAAAAATTCAATAAGTCTATATTGATTGGTTTGTGCAAAAGTCATAGCGTCTACAAAATAGGGGATAGATTTATGGCATTTTGAGAATTTCATTTTTTTACAGCGATTTTTATCAAGACTGGAACATTGCGGCTGACAGATCGGACACCTAACTTTAGACTCTTTTTTTTTTTTTGAACCAGTGACAATATTACAGTAATCAGAGCTACAAATATGCACTGTTATTGTACTAATGACACTGGCAGAGAAGGGGTTAACATCAGGGGCGATCAAGTGGTTAAATGTGTTCCCTGTTTGTGTTTTCCAACTGTATGGGGGACCGAGGAAACACACAAATCCATCTTCCTGCATAATGAAAGACAGGATCTGTGTGATCTCTCTGTCAGAACGGAGATCTGCCTTGTTTACACAAGATCCCTGTTCCGTCACTGCGGGGAATGATCGCGGGTGGCCGGCAGACCTGCTAATTGGTTCCCCCCGCTGGCCAATGGCCCGGGAGAGCCCACAATAGTGAGTTCCCGAGCCGACGTACACTAGACTTGTGCACAATGGAAAATTTTGTTTAGTTTCGGTTCGTTGTCATTCGTAAAATACATAATTTCGTTTTGTTATATTCGTTATGTTACGTTAATACGTTTTCGGATAATTTGTTATTATTCGTAGAGTGTCAAATTCATTCGTTCGTATTCGTTGAAATTCGCTATTTATGTATGTATAGACATTCGTGATAATGATTCGTAGTTTGGAAAGTCGTTTGTTTATTGAATCTTTTAACACACACAATGACAACGTCTCTTCTCCTCGGCTCAAATACAATACAACACCCTTCTCACTCAGTTCTCAGGAATGCACTTTGCCAGTAATCCAACCTCCGGCACAAAATTAATTTGCTGATTAGACTATAAGATTTACTTTGAGCTGACCTTTTGTTTAATTAGATCTTTAATTAATTACCAAATTCATTCGAATTCATTCGTTATATTTCTTTCGTATTCGTTGTTATTCGTTATTTTTTTATTCGGACATTCGGATGCATTCGAATGTCCGAAAGATGCAAAATTCGGCCGAATTTCGATTTGTTACAAAACGAATTGCACAAGCCTAACGTACACCTACGGTGATTTGTGGTGATCGTGCCACCTTGCCACAGTGTGACGGTCGGCTGGTCGGCAAGCGGGTTAATTGTTCCTGTAATATGTAGTATCGGTCCACTTTAAAGCGTTACATCTTTACATTTACTTTATAAAATACATTTCTTTTCTTAATAGCTCCATGTTTATCCATGCATAATGTGAATCTTAAACTTATGTCTAAAGAAAGCTTTTTCAAAATTTGAATGTATACAATTTATCACAATTAAATCCTTTCATCGAACTCTCTATTCTGTTCTGTACAGGTGTGTCACAGTAGGTGACAATAAGCACTGTTTATTGAGAAATATATTGGAAGGAAATAAGGCCAATGCTAAAAGAAACGCAGCATGACAACATTCATCCCCTGGGGCTCTGAAAGGTCTGTACAGATTTGAAATGCTGTTATTTGACTTTTGTACATGAAAATAATAGCATTTCACTCTTTTTTTTTATGTCCTTATCCAGGATAAGGCTTGGAAGATGGGTGTTTATTGTGTGTAATGCTAACCATGTTACCTAAATGACACTTGAAATAACGATTAGTAATGACTAAGACTTGTAATTATTACAAACACTCATTAAAACCGTATAGTCTAAATCCTTTTTGCCATTTTTAATTTACATTTGATACAAAGGTCTTTGGAAGTGTAAAGGAGAACAAATGTACTAGCAGATAGAAACAAAGCTATGTTTTTATAGGACAAATTTGGGATTCAAATCCAGGCCACACGTGCCTGCTTTTATCCAACAGGAAAATACCAGGAGTATCTGAATCACCTCGTCTTTTACAATATTGCACCCTTTTTCAGAGTTGTCTTGGCTACAGGCAGTTTTTCTTAAAGCGGTTCTGCACACACGTTTTTATTTTTTTATTTTTATTTTACATTTTAAAATTATTAACATTCTAACGTTATACTCACATTTTACATTTCTTTCCAGGATCCAGGTCCGTTTTGATTTAAAATCGCCACTTTTAAAAACCTTCAACCTGAGTTTTCATTTTGCTTCTGGGCATTTGAAGCCCACAAGCAATCATTTCCTTGTTCCATTCTATTTGAGGAACCAGCATTCCTTGCTGTTTCCCGCGCATGCTTACTGGCGACAAGCGCCGAGCGGCATAAACATCTATGTTGCCATCACAACGTTGCCGAAATCACGCGAGATTTCGCATCGGCTATGCGCACGTCGTTGAAATCACGCGAGATTTCGTTTCGGCTAGGCGCACTGACTCCTGGGATGAATTACACGAGATCCAAGGAGACAGTGCGGCCATCAACGGAAATGATGCCGATACCCGCACAAACCCCGCCCACAGCCGCAGGGACAGAACAGTAGGACCACAAACCCCAGCATATATCTAAGGGTAGGAGGAAAAAAAAAATGTAAACGTCCATTGAGCACTCTTTCTAGCATGTAAAAAGCAATGACATTAAGCTAGAAATGTGTGTGCAGAACCGCTTTAAAGGGATATTAAAGGCATTTTTTATATATATAATAAACATGTTATACTTACCTGCTCTGTGCAGTGTTTTTGTTTTTTCTTCAATACATTTTTATTAATTTTAGTCAATATAAAAAATGTGTGAACGATAAAGTAAAGCATGTTATCTTTGGTTGTTATAGAACATATACAGTATCTCAAAGAAGTGAGTACACCCCTCACATTTTTGTAAATATTTTATTCTATCTTTTCATGTGACAACACTGAAGAAATGACACTTTGCTACAATGTAAAGTAGTGAGTGTACAGCTTGTATAACAGTGTACATTTGCTGTCCCCTCAAAATAACTCAACACACAGCCCTTAATGTCTAAACCACTGGCAACAAAAGTGAGTAGATCCCTAATTGAAAATGTCCAAATTGGGCCCAAAGTGTCAATATTATGTGTGGCCACCATTATTTTCCAGCACTGCCTTAACCCCCTTGCTTCACAGGTTGCCACTGGAATCCTCGTCCACTTCTCCATGATGACATCACGGAGCTGGTGGATGTTAGAGACCTTGCACTCCTCCACCTTCCGTTTGAGGATGCACCACAAATGCTCAATAGGGTTTAGATCTGGAGACATGCTTGGCCAGTCCATCACCTTTACCCTCACCTTCTTTACCAAGGCAGTGGTTCTTGGAGGTATGTTTGGGGTCATTATCTTGTTGCAATACTGCCCTGCAGCACAGTCTCCAAAGGGAGGGTATGAACTGAAGATATTACCTCATCTAACAGTATCAGATCTGCAGTTTTCCAATGTTTGTTGATGGGGAGTTTTGCGGCTAAAAGGATGTGAGTGGTCAAACACCTTAGTTGGGGTGTTCAATTCCTAATGTTTAACAGAGCAAGTTCTGGTGATGGAACTGTTGGAGTTTTGGTAACTTTACAAATGAGTGACAAAACATCTACCCAGAATTTCAATACTTTGTTACATCCCCAGAGAATATGGGAAATATTACCTGGTTCCCCACAATTCCTCCAGAAGATAGGTGTTGAAGATGGGAGCATAGTTGTGGATTTAGTTTAGTTATCAGTTCCCACAGGTTGGAGGCCTGTGTTGCTTTGTAGCTGGAAGCTAACCCTATGGTCCATTGTGAGGGGTTGAAAGACCTACCCATGTCTCTTTCCCATTTTAGCATTGGGAGGTAGTTTGGAGAAAGTGTTTTTGCCATCTAATAAGCCATAGAATAATGATATACCTTTAAAATTGACTGACCGAAGCCTCAGCAACACGTTGTACAGGAGGATCAGGAAATTGTAACCTCCCAGGCTCTCAAACGCATTGCACAAACCTTTCTGCAAGGCCTCCCAAAGATGTTTCATCCTCTGCTCCCTCTGCGAAGGCTGGATAAGTTCTACAACCTTACCCTTGTAACGTGGATCAAGAAGGGTTGCCAGCCAGTACTGATCCCTCTCCTTGATACCACAAATCTGAGGTTCCTTTCGCAGGCTTTGCAGGATGAGGGAGGCCATGCAGCGTAGGTTTGCTGAGGCATTCGGTCCTCTAGGTCACTAAGGACGACATCCGCAGCCACCTTCTTCCAGCCACATACAAGTCCTTGGGTTTCTGGGGACTGAAAACAATCCCTTAAAGACTGCTGCTGATGCTGAATGCTAGGCTCCACCTCCATGCTGACAAATTCTCATCCCCCTAGTCCTCTTTCTGTGTGATAGGTGGACCTGCAGGAAAACTGTCTGGATAAAGGGGGCCTTGACAGGGAAGGAAGTCCTCCTCTTCCTCCCTCTGCTCTTCCTCAAGTGCCCTGTCCATTATTCCACGCAGTGTGTGCTCCAACAGGAAGAAAAGAGGAACAGTATCACTGATGCATACACTGTCACTGCTCACCATCCTCGTGGCCTCCTCAAATGGTGACAGGGCAGTGCATGCATCCTTGATCCTTAGCCAGAGGTGTGGCGAAAAAAAGGCAAGCTCCCCCGACCCTGTCCTGGTGCCATACTTGCACAGGTACTCATTGATGGCCCTCTGCTGCATGTGCAGCTACTACAGCATTGCCAATGCTGAGTTCCACCTGGTGGGCATGTCACAGATGAGGCGGTTCATGGGCAGGTTGCATTCCTTTTGAAGGTCAGTTAGCCAAGCACTGGCATTATATGATCAGCGGAAATGCCCACAGACTTTCCTGGCCTGCCTCAGGAGATCATGTAAGCCCACGTACATGCACAAGGACGTCTTCACCACCAAATTAAGGATGTGAGCCAAACAGGGAACATGGGTCAAGTGTCTCTGTTGGAGGGTGGAGAGGAGGTTGGTGCCATTTTTGCAAACCACCATTCCTGGCTGAAGCTGGCATGGCATCAACCACTTCTGAACCTCCCCCTGCAGAGCTGCCAGAATCTCTGCACTAGCGTGGCTCCTGTCCCCTAAGCAGACCAACTCATAAGGATGGGCTTTATGTTCGAGTCAAACATGAGTTCGACTCAAACATTGGCTGTTCGGCAGTTTGCCGAACAGCGAACAATTTTGGGTGTTCGCGGCAAATTCGAAGGCCACGGAACACCCTTTAAAAGTCTATGGGAAGAATCAAAAATGCTATTTTTAAAGGCTTATATGCATGGTATTGTCATAAAAAGGTTTGCTCCAGTGGCGAGGAGGGGGGATGATGAGGTCATTGACTCTATGTGGGTGCCTGAGAGAAGAGAGGAGGAGGAGGACAAATCTGTGCAGATTTGTCTCTCGGAACCAGCGGTGCTCTGTAGGCTTTCTAGGGGCTACGCAAGCACTCAGACAAAAATTTACCATGCGGGCTGGGGATGAGCCGAACATCCCCCTGTTCAGTTCGCTTCCAGAACTTGCGAACAGGCAAAAAATTTGTTAAAACACACGAACACCGTTAAAATCTATGGGACACGAACATGAATAATCAAAATTGCTAATTTTAAAAGCTTATATGCATTGGAATTGTCATAAAAAGTGTTTGGGGACCTGGGTCCTGCCCCAGGGGGGCACTTTTTATGACAATACCATGCATATAAGCCTTTAAAATTAGCACTTTTGATTATTCATGTTTGTGTCCCATAGACTTTAATGGTGTTCATGTGTTTGACTGTTCGCATGTTCTGGATGCGAACCGAACAGGAGGATTTTTGGCTCATCCCTAGCACCGCATAGCATCTTTTTGCCTGAGTGCTTGCCTTGCCCCTAGAACCGCTGGTTCTGAAAGACAATTCTGCACAGATTTGTCCTCCCCCCCTCTTCTATCAGGCACCCAGGTAGAGTCAGTGACCTCGTCATCCCTTCCCTCCTCGCCACTGGAGCAAACCTGGCAGTATGTTGCAGCTGGGGGAACATGACTGCCAGTTTCTTGTCCTTCTTGGGCACCCTCACTCTTTGGGCTCACGTTACTGTTTTAATCCTCAACCTGGATACCATCATCGGTGCCTTCAAAATGCTGCAATAACCGCCATTTTATTCAACAGGGTGGGTGTTTCCCCTCATCCAATGCACATGATATGCAAGTGTGACCGGCTCGCAATGTAGCCAGTTCACACAGGTCCAGGGTGGCTGCATTCTGGATTAAAAAAAGGCCCTGTGCGTGTTTGGGTCCGGGTCAGGTGCAAATTCAGGCAAAAATTGGGACCTAAATCGCACCTGAACCAGTGAACAGACACGCACCGGACCCCAGGCACAAACCCCTGCAGCCCCACATATGTGAACCCGACCTAAGGAAGTTCTCTTCTATGAATCCAAGTGCTTACAAGGATATTCTTGTAGTCATTTTGTCCATTTAATGGATGACATCTGTTTATCATTGGGCCTTATACTGCCTACCAGACTGGGCCCCACTACCTCCCCCCCACCCAAATAATATTTTCTAGACATGTGCAATTCGTTTTGTACCGAATTAGAAATTTAACGAATTTCGACAAATTAGTTAATTCGGAAATAGCCGAATTTATGAAAACCCATAACGTTTTTGAAATTTTTGAAATTCGAAATTTCAGAAATTCAATAATTTGAAATTCGAAAACTAAAAAAAATTTGGAAAAACAAAAATTCCAAATTTGAAAATCCAAAAGTTCGGAAATTCAAAAATAAGAATGAAAATCCGAAAATTTGAAAATCTGAACTAACTGATAAAAACGTAACTATTACTAAACTATTGAATTATATATATTGGAATTTCCTTTCAAATTTGGCTGATTGTGAACATAACAAATATGAATTTATGCGAAGTTATGAATTATCCGAAATAAAAAATGCACTGAGATAACAAATTCCTAATCTGGAATCTGAAATGGAATGTAACAAATTACTTTTTTATTATTATTATTAATTTGTTCCGTTCCATTTGTTTACATAAGGAATTTGTTATCTCAGATAATTCGTAACTTCTGAATAATTTGTATTCATTACGTTTACTAACCAAATTTGAAAGGAAATTCCAATACTTGTAATCTAATAGTTAGTTATTATTTTGAATTTTTGGATTTTCTTTCTTATTTTCAAAATTTCTGAATCCCAAATTTTTGTATTTTCCGAATTTTTGAATTTGCGAATTCTGAATTTCCAAATTCCAAATTTTAGAGTTTTTTCGAATTTTGCAACTTTACAAAAAACACTAAAATCATGACATAGTTACATCATAAGAGAATCGGTGTCTGCAGTAAGGCAGTACAGCCGACCCTCAGCAGGCCCCCTTTTTGAACTGACGGGGCCTGGTCCCAGTACAAGAGGGCTGGCTGTACTGCCTCATCAGCGACTCTGCTAATGATAATCCTTTTTCCAACTAGCACATGCAGATCTATCAAAAACAAGATACTAGAAATTAGACATGTGCAATTCATTTCGTTCTGAAATAATTTTTTTTACGAACATTTGACAAATTGGTTAATTCGGAAATATCCAAATTAACGAAAACCCGAAAACAAACTGTTCTGAATATTTGTTAATTTTCTAATATTCAGAAATGTGCAAATTCGGAAAAATGTGTAAATTCGAAAAAATTTGTAAATTTGTGAATCAGAAAAAAAAAAAAGTGAAAATCTGAAATAATAACTATCTATTAAATTATAGGTGTTGGAATTTCTTTTCAGATTTGGCTGTTGAACGTAACAAATACAAAATTTATCCAAAGTTACAAATTATCCAAAATAACAAATGCCTCATCGAAACAAATGGAATGCAATAAATAAATAATTAATAATAATAAAAAGTTATTTGTAACTTGTAACTTTGGATAAATTTGCATTTGTTACGTTCACTAACAGCCAAATTAGAATTTTAGAAATGAACAAATATTCTGAAAAGTTTGTTTTTGGTTTTTCGTTAATTCGATTATTTCTGAATTAACCAATTTATTGAAATTTGTTAAAAAATGAATTTGGAACAAAATTCATTGCACATGTCTAATCTCTATTATCTTGTTTTTGTTTGGGAAAACACAATGGCCCGACGGGAAGCATTCCTCTGTCAACCTTGATTGTGTTGATGGGGGAATCAAGCAAATTTGAAATTTGCTCCATGTATGGCATGTATAAGAAAGAACCTCATAACCAGGAACCAGCATTGTGACCACCAGCATCAGGGTAAGGTATTTGAGCGGTCTAGTGAGCACATCTTCATTGGAGTGCACACACCTCTTCACTTACTCTTCTGCTTCCTCCTCTTGAAAGTCAATCCACACAGCATTCTGCAGATCAAGCATGCTGTTACCTGGAACATGTTTCAGGGATGCCAATCTCCTTCCTCTGGCATGCAATTGCTTTAGAATTGTACAAAAAGTGGGCCAACACAATGGTTTACACAGTCTTTTAGAACCTAAAGATACAGCCAGGTAATCCCTTTATCAGGTGGTTGCCAGCTCACTGTGGGTTTCTTATATATTGTATGTGATCTCTGTTATGTGACCTTTATGGTGTATAGATGCATTGTGCATACCAATGAACATTCCATCTACTGAAAAAAAAATGTTCCTTACAATGTCATTGCACATGAGGTAGAAATACTACATCATTTCTTTACATAGAATGGAGCATAAAAGACATTACAAGCACAATAATCATTAATACCCAACCATGCAGTTAGGCCAACAAAATCTTCTGTACAACTTTGGGGGAGCCAAACACTGCACTTGATGACATGTACTAAAGCAAAAAAAAATGACAAATTTTAATTTGGCTGAGAGTAGCAAATTTAGTAATGCCCACTTCAGCCCTGGAAGGATTTGCCCCTTTAATGACCAGCCCATTTATTGTGATACAGCACTGCGTCACTTTAACTGTCAACTGACGTGCGACGTTGTACCCAAACATAATTGACGTCCTTTTTTACCCACAAATAGAGCTTTCTGTTGGTGCTATTTGATTACCCCTGTGGTTTTTATTTTTTGCGCTATAAACAAAAAAAGAAAAACAATTAAAAATACATGTTGTAATACATATCCAAAAAAATATATATAACAAAACTAATTTTTTTTATCAGTTTAGGCCGATATATATTCTTCCACATATCTTTGGTAAAAAAAAAATCACAATAGGCGTATATTGATTGGTCTACGCAAAAGTTATCACATCTACGAACTACGGGGTAGAATTATGGACTTTTATTTTATTTTTTATTGTTTTTACTGGTCTACTATGTCGGGGAGCTGCGATTTTTAGCGGGACTGCGACATTGCGGCAGACAATTCTGACCCCCAAATTACACTTTTTGGGGACCAGTCAAATTATTACATTGATCTGTGCTCTAAAAATGCACTGATAAATGTAAAAATTACACTGACAGGGAAGGGGTAAACACTAGGGGACGATCAAGGGATTAAGTGCGTTCCCTACATTTATGACATGTAGTGAGCCCTGAGTCCTGATGGGTCAAATCTCTAGGCCACTTCCATTAGCCATCCCATTATCTAATGGAAGATTACTGGTCATGGGACCTCTTTCACTGAGCAGTAGGGCGAGGATACAATCTGTGAAGATTTTTCTGAAAAGTTAGAAAATGTCAACACATTTAAAATGTTTAAACTATTCTAGCAGCTTTCTTAGAGTCCTTAAAATACTCTCATTTTCAGACTCCGTTTGCTGAAAGTAGTGGAGTCACAGAGCAGATTATAGTAATTCTAAACAGACACTCGATACTTTTTACTCAATTTTCTCAATAGCAGTTTACAGTTCTGTGACCTTGCAAGGAAATAATCACAAAAATATATTAAAGCGATTGTTAATCCAGAAAAAAAAGATGGATTCTGCTCCTTTAACCACTTAAGCCCTGGACCATTTTCCAGCTAAAGGACCAAGCCCCTTTTTGCAATTCGGCACTGCGTCGCTTTAACTGACGATTGCGCGGTCGTGCAACGTGGCTCCCAAACAAAATTGGTGTCCTTTTTTTTCCCACAAATAGAGATTTATTTTGGTGGTATTTGATCACCTCTGTGGTTTTTATTTTTTTGGCTATAAACAAAAATAGAGCGACAATTTTGAAAAAAATTCAATATTTTTTACTTTTTGCTATAATAAATATCCCCAAAAATATATAAAAAAACTTTTTTTTTCCTCAGTTTAGGCCGATACATATTCTTCTACATATTTTTGGTAAAAAAAAATCACAATAAGCGTTTATTGATTGGTTTGCGCAAAAGTTGTAGCGTCTACAGAATAGGGGATAGTTTCTGGAATTTTTATTAATATTTTTTTTTAACTAGTAATGGCGGCGATCAGCGATTTTTACTGTGACTGCGAAATTATGGCAGACACGTTGGACAATTTTGACACATTTTTGGAACCATTGGTATTAATACAGCAATCAGTGCAATTAAAAATGCACTGATTACTGTAAAAATGTCACTGGCAGTGAAGGGGTTAACCACTAGGGGGCATTGTAGGGGTTAAGTGTGTGTGTGCTTGGCGTCTGACGTCACTGATCGTCTTTCCCTATAACAGGGAACAGACAATCAGTGACAGCCTCAGTAGGAAGCACGAGGAGAGGTTTGTTTACACTTACCTCTTCTCGTTCTTCAGCTCTGTGACCTGATCATGGGACACTAGCGGCAATCGGGTCCGCGGGTCCCGTAGCCGCGGTCACAAAGCTCAGGACCGGCGACACGCTCACGACCCACAGCTGGGAACTTAAAGGGAAGGTACAGGTACGTGATTGTGCCCAGCCGTGCTATTCTGCTGACGTACATCGGCGTGAGGCGGTCCTTAACCACTTTCAGACCGGACCATTTTGCTGGTCAATGACCAGAGGTCTTTTTACAATTTGGCACTGCGCTGCTTTAACTGGTAATTGCGCGGTCATGCAATGTTGTACCCAAACGAAATTTGCGTCCTTTTCTTCCCACAAATAGAGCTTTCTTTTGATGGTATTTGATTGCCTCTGCGATTTTTATTTTTTGCGATATAAACGTAAAAAGACCGCAAATTTTGAAAAAAAAATGATATTTTCTAATTTTTGTTATTAGAAAAATCCAATAAACTAAATTTTAGTCATACATTTAGGCCAAAATGTATTCAGCCACATGTCTTTGGTAAAAAAAAAGTCAATAACTGTATATTTATTGGTTTGCACAAAAGTTGTCACATCTACAAAGTAAGCTACGTTTTCTGGAATTTACGCAGCTTTTAGTTTACGACTGCCTATCTCATTTCTTGAGGTGCTAAAATGGCAGGGCAGTACAAAACCCCCCCAAATGACCCCATTTTGGAAAGTAGACCCCCTTTACACAAAGTTGTCACTAAATGATATATTGCTCACACATGCTATGGGCATATGTGAAATGACACCCCAAAATAAATTCTGCTGCTTCTCCTGAGTACGGGGATACCACATATGTGGTACTTTTTGGGAGCCTAGCCACGTACAGGGCCCCCAAAACCAAGCACCGCCATCAGGCTTTCTAAGGGCGTAAATTTTTGATTTCACTTCTCACTACCTATTACAGTTTTGAAGGCCATAAAATGCCAAGATGGCACAAAACCCCCACACATGACCCCATTTTAGAAAGTAGACACCCCAAGCTATTTGCTGAGAGGCATGTTGAGTCCATGGAATATTTTATATTTTGCCACAAGTTGCGGGAAAATTACAAACTTTTTATTTTTATTTTATTTTTTCACAAAGTTGTCACTAAATGATATATTGCTCACGCATGCCATGGGCATATGTGAAATGACACCCCAAAATAAATTCTGCTACTTCTCCTGAGTACGGGGATACCACATATGTGGGACTTTTTGGGAGCCTAGCCGCGTACGGGGCCCCAAAAACCAAGCACCGCCTTCAGGCTTTCTAAGGGCGTTACAGTTTTGAAGGCCATAAAAATGCCAAGATGGCACAACCCCCCCCCCCAAATGACCCCATTTTGGAAAGTAGACACCCCTAAATTTAGGGGTACACTAGTGAGACTAGGTAATAAATGGCGGGTGCCCTGAAACTATAAAAAAATAACTAACCAACCAGCGTCACCTGTAACAGTTATATGGTGATCACTGGTGAAAGGGTTAACTAGGGGGCAATCAGGGGGCTTTATGCGGTAGTATATGGGGGTCCCTGGCGCTATAAAAAGCTGCGGCGAACCTAAATACCTACCTGCCGAACTAGCGTCACCTGTGACACTAATACAGCGATCAGAAAAACGATCGCTTATTAGGCTGGGTTCACACTGGAGCGATGCGGGAACGCCACGAATCCGCGGCGGGTTCCCGCATCGCATGCCTCCTGGCGGCAGTTCACACTGCCCTATGCGAACTGCTGGGAGTGTCAGTGAAATGTTATTGACACCCCCAGATCAGTTCGCATATCGCAGTGCGATCTGCAAACTCGGATCGCATGGTGTGAACACCCATGCGATCCGATTCTGCTGCGGACCAAAAAAAGGGTCCCGTGCGAATTTGTGGCGGGTACAGCGGGTGCGACGCAAATTCAGCCATACTATCTGTATGGCTGAACTCGAATCGCACAGAGATCGGATGTGATTTGCACTGCAGTGCGGTGCGAATCACATCCGTTCTCATAAACCGCTGCAATGTGAACCCAGCCTTAGTGACACTGGCGACGGGGGGTGATCACGGGGTTAAACCTTTATTGGGGGGGTTAGGGGGGTACCTTAGAACTAAAGGGGGCTAACCCTAACTGCCCTAACAGTTATTACAGTCACAAATGACACCCGCCGGGTGATCAGGGGGTTAAACCTTTATTAGGTAATAAATGGCGGGTGCCCTGAAACTATAAAAAAATAACTAACCAACCAGCGTCACCTGTAACAGTTATATGGTGATCACTGGTGAAAGGGTTAACTAGGGGGCAATCAGGGGGCTTTATGCGGTAGTATATGGGGGTCCCTGGCGCTATAAAAAACTGCGGCGAACCTAAATACCTACCTGCCTAACTAGCGTCACATGTGACACTAATACAGCGATAAGAAAAATGATCGCTTATTAGGCTGGGTTCACACTGGAGCGATGCAGGAACGCCACGAATCCGCGGCGGGTTCCCGCATCGCATGCCTCCCGGCGGCAGTTCACACTGCCCTATGCGAACTGCTGGGAGTGTCAGTGAAATGTTAATGACACCCCCAGATCAGTTCGCATATCGCAGTGCGATCTGCAAACTCGGATCGCATGGTGTGAAAACCCATGCGATCCGATTCTGCTGCGGACCAAAAAAAGGGTCCCGTGCGAATTTGCGGCGGGTGCGGCGGGTGCGGCGAATGGCTGAACTCGAATCGCACAGAGATCGGATGTGATTTGCACTGCAGTGCGGTGCGAATCACATCCGTTCTCATAAACCGCTGCAATGTGAACCCAGCCTTAGTGACACTGGCGACGGGGGGTGATCACGGGGTTAAACCTTTATTGGGGGGGGTTAGGGGGGTACATTAGAACTAAAGGGGGCTAACCCTAACTGCCCTAACAGTTATTACAGTCACAAATGACACCAATGCAAAAAAAAAAAATGCAATTGGTGTCACTGTGACTGGGGGGGCAGGGGTAATTGGGGGGTGATCGGGGGGTAAAGGGGGGGTGTGAGTGTGCCTGGCATGTTCTACTGTGAAGTGTCGTGTTGGTGCAACTCACCGATCCTCTCTCCTCGGTGCCGGAACGAAAAATACCGACACGGAGGAGAGATTACATCACTTCCTCTCCTGTGTTTACATTACAGGAGAGGAAGTGATGCAATGCTTCACTCCCATTCGTCAGGAGCGATCGCGAGGGGGTGGCCATGAATGAATGGCCGCCCCCTCATCCCGGATCGCTCCTGCACGGATACCGACCGCCGCTGGCACCGGGGGGGGCCCGATCGGGCCCCCCACCCGCGGGAAGGCAGGGACGTACAGGTACGCCCATATGCCTGCCCGTGCCATTCTGTCGACGTACATCGTCTTGCGGCGGTCGGCAAGTGGTTAAGCGGTTAACCACTTGCCGACCACCGGCCGTCATTATACTGCGGCAGGTCAGCATGATCCCATGAACCATTGTTGCTATACGTCTCCTCCGCACAGTGGGGGTGCTGATGCTTGTGACTGGCGGTCGCAATGTCTACCGGCCGCACACGATCGCGGGGACAAGAGGCAGAAGATGGAAGTTCTGTTCTGTGAGGAAAGGAGAGGCAGATCATGAGTTCCTAATAGCTAGGAGCGACGATCTCTCATTTCCTCCAGTCACTCCCATCCCCCCAAAGTTAGAACACACATGAGGGAACACAGTTAACCCCTTGATCGCCCCCTAGTGTTAACCCCTTCCTTGCCAGTGACATTTACACAGTAATCAGTGTATTTTTATAGCTGTATAATTGTCAGTGGTTTAAAAAATGTGTCAAAAGTGTCCGATATGTCCGCCATAATGTCGTAGTCCCAATAAAAATTGCAGTTCGCAGCCATTACTAGTAAAAAAAATAATAATAATAAAAATGCCATAAACCTAGCCCCTATTTTGTAGACGCTATAACTTTTGTGCAAACCAATCAATATATGCTTGTGATTTTTATTACCAAAAATATGTAGAAGAATACATATTGGGCTAAATTGAGGAAAAAAAATAGCTTTTTTGAAAAAAAAAAATTGGGGATATTTATTATAGCAAAAATTACAAAATATTGTGTGTTTTTAAAAATTGTTGCTTTTTTATTGTTTATAGTTCAAAAAATAAAAACCACATAGATGATCAAATACCACCAAAAGAAAGCTCTATTTGTGGGGAAAAAAAGGACGTCAATTTTGTTTGGGTACAACGTTGCACGACTGCACAATTGTCAGTTAAAGCAACGCAGTGCCGAATCGCAAAAAAAATGTCCTGGTCATTGAGTAGCCAAATCTTCCTGGGCTGAAGTGGTTAAATCATGTTTTATCAAAACGCGTAAACGAATAGAAGGAATTAGGACACCGGAAGTGACGCCCTAGATACGAACGGAACGCTCGGCTGTGTTTTGATATGCAAACTGTCTGCCTTATGTTTACCTTGATATTGACTCATCAACAACTGGCGTGGGGACAATACTAATGTTCCGGGAGTAGGGATACACCGCCTGGATTGTTTGGCATTTTTTTGTCTGCTGTTTAACTTACAGCAGTAAGGTAAGGGGCCACTCCACCTGATGCGTGTTGAACACTGAAGAGGCACAAGAGATATACACTGGTCTTTGGCACTTTCTACCTGGAGAAGCACCTTATGAATCACGTGTCACTTTACCTTTAGAGTCTCTTTTATATATTTTTTTCTAGTTGCTGCAGTTGCACTGTGTGATTCACGTCTGTGTCATTATTGATATATGCGCTTATTTACTGTGTTCGTTTTTTGCCGTGGGAGGAGTTTGCTTGCACTTTATTACTGCACTGGTTTGAGCTTCGCATATGCGACGTTGGACTTATGAATTTCTAAGCACTGGACACTTTAATACCTTCTGTATGTTTTTTATGGTTTAATTCTAGCACCTGACACTTTATTCACTTATTGTATCATTTGTGGCTGCAATAGTCGGATTACACTACTGTCTATTTTTATGTAATTTGCTCACCCTAGAAATAACTTATTAAGGGGTCATTATCTAATTAATTGTAAGCACTAGGCACTTTAGATTAATTTATTATTTTCAAGGTAGCACATCACCATTTATTTGATTTTGATAAAGGTTTTTCAGTGATAGGGCTTATACCTCTGTCGGTGGATTGCTGCAACCTGCCCCCAGTATTAATTTAGGTTTTATATGATAGCGTGGGGATACTCTAACTTTGTCTAAATCATGTTTTATGACACAGTGCTTGTCCTGTGTCATTTGCTCCCCTGTAACACCAAAAAACCTGGCTGATCCTGACAGTTTCTCCCCACTGCTATGTAAACTGACCACAGTGTATCATGGCTGCTGAGCCCTGACACCATGGTCAGTTTATGTACCTCTGTCATCACCAGCCTGCTCTGCTCTTACCTCTGCTCCTGTGTCCTCCCCTCTCTGTCTGTGTGCAAGCCACCCCTCCCCCTTCCTGCTGCTCTCATAACATTAAAATGTATACACCATCAGTCATATAACACCAACAGGGATGAGCTTTATGTTTGAGTCAAACTCATGTTCGACTCGAACATTGGCTGTTCGCCAGTTCGCCGAACAGCAAACAATTTTGGGTGTTTGCGGCAAATTCGAAAGGCGCTGAACACCCTTTAAAAGTCCATGGGAGAAAGTGCTCATTTTAAAGGCTTATTTGCATGTTATTGTCATAAAAAGTGTTTGGGGACCTGGATCCCACCCCAGGTGGCATGTATCAATGCAAAAAAAAGTTTTAAAAACTGTCGTTTTTTGCGAACAGTGATTTTAATAATGCTTAAAGTGAAGCAATAAAAGTGTAATATTCCTTTACATTTCATACCTGGGGTGTCTATAGTATGCCTGTAAAGGGGCGCATGTTTCCCGTGTTTAGAACAGTCTGACAGCAAAATGACATTTCTAAAGGAAAAAAACTAATTTAAAACTACTTGCGGCTACAATGAATTGTCGGGTCCAACAATACACATAACAGTGATAAAAATGGCATGGGGATTTCCCGAGAGGGGAACCCCCAACCAAAATTAAGAAAAAAATACATGGGGTCCCCCTGAATTCCATACTAGGCCCTTCGGTTCTGGTATGGATATTAAGGGGAACCCCGCGCCAAATATTTTTTAAAAAATGGTGTGGGGTCCCCCAAAAAATCCATACCAGACCCTTATCCGAGCACGCAACCTGGCAGGCCACAGGAGAAGAGGGGGGGATGAAAGAGCGCCCCCCCTCCTGAACCGTACCAGGCCACATGCCCTCAATATTGGGAGGGTGCTTTGAGGTAGCCCCTCAAAGCACCTTGTCCCCATGTTGATGGGAAGAAGGGCCTCATCCCCACAACCCTTGCCCGGTGGTTGTGGGGGTCTGTGGGCAGGGGGCTTATCGGAATCTGGAAGCCCCCTTTAATAAGGGGACCCCCAGATTCCGGCCCCCCCTGTGTGAAATGGTAATGGGGTACAAAATTACCCCTACCATTTCACAAAAAAGTGTCAAAAACGTTAAAAATTACAAGAGCCAGTTTTTGACAATTCCTTTATTTAAAGTCTTCTTCTTTCCATCTTCTTCGGATCTTTTTCCTTCATTCTTCCTTTGGTTTCTTCCTCCATCTTCCTCCATCTTCTTCTTCCTCTGCTTCTTCCTCCTATCCTCTGCTTCTTGCTCTGGTGTTCTCGTCCGGCACCTTCCTCCGCGACATCTTCTTCCCTGCTTCGTTCTTGCGCCATTCCGCATCCATGGGAGGCTACCGCTGTGTGACGCTTCTCTTCTTCTGACAGTTCTTATATAACGGAGGGCGAGGCCACCCAGTGACCCCGCCCCCCTCTGACGCACGGGGACTTGATGGGGACTTCCCTATGGCTTTCCCTGTGACGTCAGAGATTCAAGATTTCACTTATAGTTGGATTCACCTCCTTTATCGTTGGGATATACATTTCTATATCACATAATTGAGACTATTGAGCTACACATATGGTCGATGTTCTCCGAGATTGACTTTTTCATACTTTTTCATGTTTTATGTGTTATATGCATGTATTTTGGACTATTGAGTTACTATTATTTTTATGTTTATGGCAGGTGTTATATCACATATTTCTTACTTACCCTTTAGCGCTGCATTTATATATTGTACAGGACGCCAAGGTTGGGTCCTGGACGGGTACTATGTATCGCCTATATTTGGGATGTGGTCCCTTTAAGGGAATAATGGTAGGCTCAGGGGGTCACCCAAAATGGGTGACAGATTCCGAGTGTAGTTTGCAGGAGTGGACTGATTCGCGGTCCTCTCTGTATTTTAAGAGAGGTAGTTGGGTCCCGGAATTTGGGAGGCTCTAAAGTGTCATTTGGGTGGGAAAGAGCCTCCCTCCCTGACCACAGGGGGTTAACAGCCTCCAGGAGGACACACAGCCCATAAAGACAGGAAGTAGTCAGAAAGGTGTGGTGAGAAGGAGAAGGAGTTGTACACCTGTCTGAGGAGCTGTCTGGCTGTGCTGTTATATTGGCTGTTTGCTGTTTGCTGTTTTGGAGGCTGCATAAAGGTCTCTACAAGGACTCTTTTTGGTGAAGACCTTTTCTACAGAACTGTAGGTGTTTTTCCTTTTTGTATTATTTTTGTGCTGAAGACAAGCGGACTTTGATTTATAGTTTTACATGCTGAAGAAAAGCTTTATTTTTGATTTGTTGATAAATAAATATATTTTGGTTTCACCTGACAACGGTTTAAGCACTAAATCCCGCGGAGCTAGTATCCCCAAACTTCACAACTGGTGGAGAATGCGGGCAAAAGTGCATTTGCAGCCGCAAAAACCGTTTAAAAACTGACATTTAAAAGAGACTGTGTACAAATTGCATGTCTTGGGTGAAGCCAGCCCAGACGCTGCAAGCGGCAGGCAAGGACATGGAAGAGGTCATCAGGGCTTTGGCACAAGCCACCATGACTCAGCAGCAAGCCTCAGCAGACGCAAACCGTCGCCATGAGGAAGCGATGGCTCAGCAGCAGCAGGCCCTGGCACAGGCCATAGCTGCACAACAGGAAAGCACACGGCTGCTAGCCGCCCAGTTTACTTCTCAGCAGGAGTCCACTCAAGCACAGGTGGCTGCCTTGCAGGAGACAGTACAGCGGCTGGCTCAGGGACGTGAACAAGTGGCTGTTGCCATTCGCAACCAGGTGTCTGTGAGGGCCAGCCATTTTTTACAAAAATTAACGCCCAGCGATGATGTAGAGGCCTTTCTCACCACCTTCGAGAGGATAGCGGAGAGAGAGGGGTGGCCCCGTGACCAATGGGCCGGCATTATCTCCCCTTTTCTCACCGGTGACCCGCAAAAGGCCTATTTTGACCTCCCAGCAGAACATTTCAGCGACTATGAGCGTCTGAAGACAGAGATCCTGGCCCGCCTAGGAGTGACCACAGCTGTCCGGGCTCAGAGGGTGCATCGCTGGCGGTACAAGCCTGACCGACCACCCAGGTCACAAATGCATGAACTGGTTCAGCTAGTTAAAAAATGGCTGCAGCCAGAAAAACTGTCAGGCCCACAGATGGTGGAACGAATAGTAATGGACTGGTACCTGCGGTCCCTGCCAGATGACCTACAGCGCTGGGTAAGCCATGGAGACCCCGCAACCACTGACCAGCTGGTAGAGTTGGTGGAAAGGTACACCGTGGTGGAGGACCTACTTGGGCCTGCCAGGCGCAGGGAACCCACACCAAGGGCAACCAGACCAGCCGTAGCGCCTAGGAGAGAAGCCCTGCCAGACGCCGGGATCCGCAGAACCGCATCATCTACTACGGAATCTCGAAGGGTGGTTCCTGTCCCAAGAACAGGAGACCTACAGTGTTGGCGATGTCGGTCCTGGGGACATACCCGGGCGCAATGCCCACTTCAGGAGGAGCCTATGGACTGCGGAATTGGTCGGAGAAGCTCCTTCTACGTGCAAAGAGTCTGCACCACTCACCTGGATCCAATCTCAGGACAATTCGAGTGTGAAGTGCGGGTGAACCACCTTCCTGCCAGGGCGCTACTGGACTCTGGTAGCATGGTAACATTGGTACATGCCAGGGTGATTGGGAGACTTGGCCCTGTAAGGAAAACCCTACGGGTAGTGTGCATCCATGGGGACACCAAGGAATACCCCATGGTTTCAGTGACTGTGTCATATGGTCATATCTCAGTTACCCAAGAGGTCGGGGTAGTGAGAAGTCTTATACATGACATTATAGTGGGGCGGGACTGTCCACTGTTTTTCGAACTGTGGAGCCAGGTACAGATGGGGCTGCCAGGACAGCCAGGAGAGTCTGAGGAACATGGGCCTGAAACCCACCCCACTGATACAGATATACCCATTGGTGATAAAGATACTGTAGAGAATATTAAGTTAAAGGATGTGTCTGTTTCAGGTTGCAAAACCGAGCTAAACTCTGAGGGGGGGGAAGTCTTCCCGTTACAGGTTATGCTGGGGGAGGACGACGAGGACCTCTCCCCATTGCAGTCCCCGGTTGAGGAAAGTGAAGGGGAAACGTCCTCAAGGCCAGTACACCCAGATCTAGATGTACCCAGGGGTGCGTTTGGCACCGCCCAGCTGCGGGATCCTACCTTGGTCAATGCCAGAGAGCAGGTTTCTGTTGTGGATGGGGTCTCACAAATGCCAGGAGCAGACCAGAGGTTTCCTCATTTTGCCTTAAAGGGGGACTTGCTTTATAGAGTGGCTGAAAGCCGTGGGGAAATTATAGAGCAGTTGCTGGTTCCCCAACCGTATAGGCGGATGCTACTCGATCTAGCCCACAACGACGCACTGGGAGGACACTTGGGGGCAGAGAAAACAGAGGCCAGGATAACTGACCGGTTTTACTGGCCAGGGGTGAAAGTTGAGGTTAAAAGATATTGTGCATCTTGTCCCGTTTGCCAGTTAACTGCCCCAGTGCCCCACTATAGAAGCCCTCTGGTACCCTTGCCAATTATTGAGGTTCCATTCGAGCGGATCGCTATGGATCTCGTGGGACCCCTGGTAAAATCGGCAAGAGGGCACCAGTATATATTAGTCATCCTAGACTATGCAACCAGGTACCCAGAAGCAGTTCCTTTGAGGAAAACTTCCTCTAAAGCCATTTCCCGAGAACTATTTCAGATGTTTTCGCGAACCGGTTTTCCTAAAGAGATATTAACGGACCAGGGGACCCCTTTTATGTCAAAGGTGATGGCGGACCTGTGCAAACTGTTCCAAATTAAGCAGTTGCGGACGTCCGTCTATCACCCGCAGACTGATGGCCTAGTGGAGAGGTTCAATAAAACTTTGAAAACCATGCTCAAAAGAGTCGTCCAGAAGGACGGGAAGGATTGGGATATGTTACTCCCTGCCCTTTTGTTTGCCATCCGGGAGGTTCCACAAGCATCCACAGGCTTCTCCCCGTTTGAGCTAGTGTATGGGCGACGGCCTCGGGGGTTGCTGGATCTGGTAAAGGAAACGTGGGAAAGTGAGTCCTCACCACACAAAACCATTGTGGAACATATATCTCAAATGCGAGAGAGGGTGGCTAAGGTGATGCCGCTGGTAAAGGAGCACATGCAGAGGGCTCAGGAAGCCCAAAGAAGGGTGTACAACCGGTCTGCGAAAGTCAGACAGTTCCAAGTAGGAGACCGGGTGGCTGTCCTAATACCCACAGTGGAGAGCAAGTTCTTGGCCAAGTGGCAAGGTCCATTTGAGATAGTGGAAAAAGTGGGGGAGGTAAACTATAAGGTACACCAGCCAGGGAAAAGGAAACCATATCAGATCTACCACGTGAATTTGTTGAAACCCTGGAGAGACAGAGACCAGGTATCCGCGGTGGTAGCGGTACAGTCAGGAGACCAGGCAGGGATCGACCTGGTGCAGGTGGCTGCTACCTTAACTAGACCCCAAACCCAGCAAGCAAAGGAATTTCTTCAAAGAAATAGGGACATGTTTTCAGGGTTGCCAGGACTCACCAATGTCATTGAGCACGACATTGTAACCGACCCCAAGGTAAAAGTGCGGTTAAAGCCTTACCGTATCCCAGAAGCTCATAGAGTGGCAGTATCTGAAGAGGTGAAAAGAATGCTCGAGCTTAATGTCATTGAGGAATCACAGAGCGAGTGGTCGAGTCCAATCGTGTTAGTACCCAAACCCAACGGCACTCTTCGCTTCTGTAATGATTTTAGAAAACTGAATGAAATCTCCAAGTTTGATGCCTATCCCATGCCACGGGTAGATGAGCTCATTGAGAGGTTGGGGCCTGCCAGGTATATTACCACACTGGACCTCACGAAAGGGTACTGGCAGATCCCCCTGACCAAGGAAGCTAGGGAGAAAACGGCCTTCTCTACCCCGGAAGGCCACTTCCAGTACAAACGAATGCCGTTTGGTTTACACTCTGCCCCCGCTACGTTCCAAAGGGCCATGGACAAAACTCTGCGTCCACATCACCGGTACGCTTCGGTGTATTTGGATGACATTGTCATCTTCAGCCCTGATTGGGAGTCACATCTTCCCCGAGTACAGGCAGTCGTAGACTCCCTGAGAAGAGCAGGATTCACCATAAACCCAGAAAAATGTGCAGTCGGGGTGGAGGAAGCCAAGTACCTTGGGTACATTGTGGGTAGAGGGTTGGTAAAGCCCCAAATGAGCAAGGTGAAGGCCATACAGGACTGGCCCCGTCCCCTAACCAAGAAGCAGGTCAGAGCGTTTTTAGGCATAGTTGGCTACTACCGGAGGTTTATACCCAACTTTGCCACCATTGCTGCTCCCTTGACTGACCTGACCAAAGGCGGAAAGTCAGTGATGATAAAATGGAATAACGATGCCGAAAAAGCTTTTCAGAAGCTTAAGACGGCATTGTGCCAGGATCCGGTGCTTGTTGCGCCCGACTTCAATAAGGATTTTGTAGTACAGACAGACGCTTCAAATGAGGGGTTAGGAGCAGTCCTGTCGCAGGTAATCAACGGGGAAGAGCACCCCGTCGTTTTCCTGAGTAGAAAGCTGACGGCAGCGGAGAAAAATTACGCGGTGGTAGAGCGGGAGTGTCTTGCCATTAAGTGGGCCTTGGACTCCTTGCGGTATTTCCTCCTGGGCAGAAGGTTTCGCCTGGTATCCGACCACGCTCCGCTGACCTGGATGAGGCAAAATAAACACACGAATGCTAGAGTAACGAGGTGGTTCTTGTCTCTCCAGGAGTTCAATTTTGTGGTAGAGCACAGACCTGGGAGACTACACCAGAATGCTGATGCCCTCTCCCGGGTCCACTGTATGGTGTCAAATGGTGCCTCCAACACCTCCGCGTTGAGGCAGAGGGGGGGGATATGTGCAGGACGCCAAGGTTGGGTCCTGGACGGGTACTATGTATCGCCTATATTTGGGATGTGGTCCCTTTAAGGGAATAATGGTAGGCTCAGGGGGTCACCCAAAATGGGTGACAGATTCCGGGTGTAGTTTGCAGGAGTGGACTGATTCGCGGTCCTCTCTGTATTTTAAGAGAGGTAGTTGGGTCCCGGAATTTGGGAGGCTCTAAAGTGTCATTTGGGTGGGAAAGAGCCTCCCTCCCTGACCACAGGGGGTTAACAGCCTCCAGGAGGACACACAGCCCATAAAGACAGGAAGTAGTCAGAAAGGTGTGGTGAGAAGGAGAAGGAGTTGTACACCTGTCTGAGGAGCTGTCTGGCTGTGCTGTTATATTGGCTGTTTGCTGTTTGCTGTTTTGGAGGCTGCATAAAGGTCTCTACAAGGACTCTTTTTGGTGAAGACCTTTTCTACAGAACTGTAGGTGTTTTTCCTTTTTGTATTATTTTTGTGCTGAAGACAAGCGGACTTTGATTTATAGTTTTACATGCTGAAGAAAAGCTTTATTTTTGATTTGTTGATAAATAAATATATTTTGGTTTCACCTGACAACGGTTTAAGCACTTAATCCTGCGGAGCTAGTATCCCCAAACTTCACAATATATATTTACACGTTTGCTTCCTTGTCTACAGCTGTGCTGGCTGCTAGTGGGTCTTATTTTTTCATAAGCGCAGTATATTTTTACAAATTTGTATTCACCATCAGTATTGCCTTCTATTGCCGTGTCCCCCTCTGTGAATGATTTATAAATATAAATGCTGTAAATACCTAATTTAAGAGCCAGGTCCTGATCACATGACCAGCCAGCTCTCTCTTCCACTCCTCCTCTCCTCCAGACTGACATCAGCAGGAGAATCTCAGCCCCTCCTGCTTCATCTGTCAGAGGAGGAAAGGAGAAAGCTGGCCACTCATGTGATCGCAATCTCGGCAGTGAAATTAGGTATTTGCAGCATTTATTTTTATAAATCAAACACAGAGGGGGCAATGCAATAGGAGGCAGTGCTGATGGTCTACACAGATACGTGTGGCTTAACAACCATTTTAAGTACTCTTATTTTTATTTTATTTTTTTATTTTTCTAAACTGCTTAGACCTTTAGCTGCACTTGTCCACCCAAGAATCTTTAGAGGGAATAAGGGAGGCTACCATTGCTGAATTCTCTTTTTAAGAATTCTTGTTCACTGACTGCCAGGATAATGCTTTGGCTTCAATGCTGTCTTAGCTGCTGTCCCAAAAGCATAGATTTAACGAATTCTGACATTAATCTACAGCATATGTGTTCTGTTTTCTTTCTCTTTTTCATTTTTTTAAGTGTATAGATTTTTGCATTATGTGATCCCATTTTTTTAAATCATTGTTTTAGCAGCATTTAAAGTTTCTTGTATAATTTAAAACTGTTATGTATTTGCATTCCATTTGATATGTTTATTAATGATTGCTGTTATTAGAATTTAAAATGTAAAGAAGTGCAAAAAAAAGATAAAAAAATCCCAAGAAATTCTTTAAGTATGTAAACAGTAAAAAAGGGAGGACAGATCATATTGGCCCCATAAAGAACGTCATCTGGTTACAAAGGATGGGGAGATGGCAAAGGTATTGAATTTATTCTTCTCCTCAGTCTTGATGAGGGAATCGGGGGGCTTCAGTAACCAAATACTGCAGTGTTTATTCTCATGACACATTACAGAAAGCACCTCCATGGTTAACAGAATTAAAATTAAACTTGGGAAACTTAACATCAATAAATCACCGGGGCCAGATGGCTTGCATCCAAAGGTACTTAGGGAACTCAGTCAAGTAATTGCCAGACCATTGTTCCTAATTTTTTATTACAGTCTACTGATTGGAATGGTACCAGCTGATTGGAGAAAAGCCAATGTAGCACCAATATTTAAAAAGGACCGAAAATACATCCCTGGGAATTACAGACCAGTTAGCCTAACACGAATAGTATGCAAGCTCTTGGAGGGGATAATGAGGGACTATATACAAGATTTTAGTAATGAGAACAGTATCATTAGCAGTAATCAGCATGGATTCATGAAGAATAATTCTTGCCAAACCAATCTATCAACTTTCTATGAAGAGGTGAGTTGCCATCTAGATAAAGGAAGGCCCATAGATGTGGTACATCTGGATTTTGCAAAAGTATTTGACACAGTTCCCCATAATCATTTACTGTACAAAATAAGGTCTGTTGGCATGGACAAAAGGGTGAGGACATGGATTGAAAAACTGGCTACAAGGGCGAGTTCTGAGGGTGGTGATAAATGGGGATTAGTCGGAATGGTCAGAGGTGGGTAGTGGGGTCTTCCAGGTTTCTGTGCTGGGACCAATCCTATTTATTTTGTTCATAAATGACCTGGAGGATGGAGTAAACAGTTTAATCTCTGTATTTGTGGACATACTAAGCTAAGCAGGGAAATAACTTATCCCCAGGATGTGGAAACCTTGTAAAAAGATCTTAAAAAATGAATGGGGTGAGCAACTAAATGGCAAACAAGGTTTAATGTAGAAAAATGCAAAATTATGCATTTGGGTGGCAAAAATATGAATGCAATCTATACATTGGGGGGGAGAACCTCTGGGGGAATCTAGGATGGTAAATAACCTGGGAGTCCTAGTAGATGACAGGTTTAGCAATGGCATGCAATGCCAAGCTGCTGCTAACAAAGCAAACAGAATATTGGCATGTATTAAAAAGGGGATCAACTCCAAAGATAAAATGATAATTCTCCTGCTCTACAAGACTCTGGTCCGGCTGCACCTAGAGTATGCTGTTGAGTTCTGGGCACCAGTCCTCAGGAAGGATGTACTGGAAATGGAACAAGTACAAAGAAGGGCAACAAAGCTAATAAAGGGTCTGGAGGATATTCGTTAACTGGAAAGGTTGTGAGCACTGAACTTATTCTGGAGAAGAGATGCTTGAGAGGAGATATGATTTCAATATACAAATACCATACAAAAAAAAAAACCGATACAGATACAGAGTAAACCAGCTGGTGGTGAGAGGACAGAGCTGTGTTCTGTGACGCTGTGATATGCTGTTTTATAAGTTTTTTAAATGTAAGTGCATGGAGTTTGTGGGATATTGGCTTTTGATTTAATAAAAGATATAACACTATTGGAGCCTTATGTTTATCCTTGCATGCTTCTGGTGTTAATGAGACCATTGTGATTATTAGAAGAGTGGAGCGCTGATAAAAGCAGTGAAACATCCTTAATAAGTGCCTTATTGCATAGACCCTCTGGTAAGCAGCAACCTAGGGGATATTGCACATGGTGTGAATGGTGACGGTATAGAGCAGAAGGAAAAGATACTCTCACTTTTGGGAATTGGTTGGACACTCTGTGTGACTATACTCCTCTCTATCTATCCCAAGGATTCATATGGACACTGTTAAATGTTGTAATATTACATGAACTCTGTTGCATACTCAAGATAGCTACAGTGGTGTGAAAAAGTGTTTGCCCCCTTCCTCATTTCCTGTTCCTTTGCATGTTTGTCACACTTAAGTGTTTCGGAACATCAAACCAATTTAAACAATAGTCAAGGACAACACAAGTAAACACAAAATGCAATTTGTAAATGAAGGTGTTTATTATTAAAGGTAAAAAAAAATCCAAACCACCATGGCCCTGTGTGAAAAAGTGATTGCCCCCTAAACCTAATAACTGGTTGGGCCACCCTTAGCAGCAAAAACTGCAACCAAGCGTTTGCGATAACGTGCAATGAGGCTTTTACAGCGTCCTGGAGGAATTTTGGCCCACTCATCTTTGCAGAATTGTCCTAATTCAGTTACATTAGAGGGTTTTCGAGCATGAACGGCCTTTTTAAGGTCATACCACAACATCTCAATAGGATTCAGGTCAGGACTTTGGCTAGGCCACTCCAAAGTCTTCATTTTGTTTTTCTTCAGCCATTCGGTGGTGGACTTGCTGCTGTGTTTAGGATCATTGTCCTGCTGCAGAACCCAAGTTCGTTTCAGCTTGAGTACACGAACAGATGGTCGGACATTCTCCTTCAGGATCTCTTGGTAGACAGCAGAATTCATAGTTCCTTTTATCACGGCAAAACAGCCCCAGACCATCACACTACCACCACCATATTTTACTGTTGGTATAATGTTCTTTTTATGAAATGCAGTGTTCCTTCTACGCCAGATATACTTGGACACACACCTTCCAAAGAGTTCCACTTTTGTCTCATCGGTCCACAGAATGTTGTCCCAAAAGTCTTGGGGATCATCAAGATGTGTTGTGGAGAAATTGAGACGAGCTTTGATGTTCTTTTTGCTCAGCAGTGGTTTTCTCCTTGGAACTCTGCTATGCAGGCCACTTTTGCCCAGTCTTTTCCTGATGGTGGAGGCATGAACGCTGACCTTAACTGAGGCAAGTGAGGCCTGCAGTTCCTTGGACGTTGTTGTGGGGTCTTTTGTGACCTCTTGGATGAGTCGTCGCTGCGCTCTTGGGGTAATTTTGGGCGGCCGGCCACTCCTGGGAAGGTTCACCACTGTTCCATGTCTTCGCCATTTGTGGATAATGGCTCTCACTATGGTTCGCTGGATTCCCAAAGCTTTGGAAATGGCTTTATAACCCTTTCCAGACTGATAGATCTCAATTACTTTCTTTCTCAATTGTTCCTGAATTTCTTTGGGTCTCGGCATGATGTGTAGCTTTTAAGGATCTTCTGGTGGACCTTACTTTGTCAAGCAGCTCCTATTTAAGTGATGCCTTGATTGTGAACAGGTGTGGCAATAATCAGGCCTGGGTGTGGCTAGAGAAATTGAACTCAGGTGTGGACAACCACAGTTATAGTATGTTTTAACAAGGGGGGCAATCACTTTTTCACACAGGGCCATGATGGTTTGGATTTTTTTTCACCTTTAATAATAAACACCTTCATTTACAAATTGCATTTTGTGTTTACTTGTGTTGTCCTTGACTATTGTTTAAATTGGTTTGATGTTCCGAAACACTTAAGTGTGACAAACATGCAAAGGAACAGGAAATGAGGAAGGGGGCAAACACTTTTTCACACCACTGTATATAAGCTGGAACACATAGTTGCTAAATATTATATGGACTGGTAGTCCACTGTGTTGTATGTAGCAGTAACAGTATTCATTTCATTATTATTATTTATTTTTGTATACATGCAATTTTTTTATACATGCGATTTTATGTGTTTATGATGCGATTTTATGTATGGTTATGTAAAACTGATAATTTCTTTTGCAAGTAATATTTAGAGCTGTTGTTTTTATTGGGTTTTAATTTTTATGATAACAGCAGCTGCAGGGATAGGACATACAAAATCCATTTAGCGCTGGGTTCAGGGATACTGAGGTGTTTCTGAAATTGTGTTTACAAATACCATACTGGTGACCCCACAATAAGGATAAAACTTTTTTACAGGAGGGAGTTTAACAAGACTCATGGCCACTCATTAAAATTATAAGAAAAGAGGTTTGATCTTAAACTACGTAGAAGATTCTTTGTGGGAAGAGCGTCAGGATGTGGAATTCCCTTCCACAGGCGGTGGTCTCAGCAGGGAGCATCGATAGTTTAAAAATAACTATTAGATAAGCACCCGAATTACCACAACATACAGGGATATACATTGTACAGTAATACTGACATATAATCACACACATAGGTTGGACTTGGTGGACTTGTTTTTTCAACCTCACCTACTATGTAACTATGTAACTATGTAAATGTACCCAATTGATATATTTTTATATGTTTTCTATATAGATCAGACACATTAATTTAATGCTGCATGACTTCCGGAATTGTCTCCCCATCCGCCCATGATATTATAGACTATAATTTATAGTTTATATTTTGTTGTAGCGGAGAGGGTGTAATTTGTGTCCCCAAGTAGAAGATTGCGACTTTGTATGATTTCCGAATTGAGCGGAGGTATCTAAAGAGGGCACATAATTTAGACAATGAGAAGACAGATGTAATCAATTAGAAGCGACTTTATGCTTTAAAAGCGCTCTGATGACTCGGCTCCCCACCTACTGAGAAACCCAATTGTAGGACATAACACGTCCAGGAGGGAGGAGCTAAACTCATCAGGTCACACTACCGCTGCGATACCAGTGTAGTGGGGAGCTGGCTAGCAAATTTTTTTTTTTAAATATATTTGACTCTTTTTTCTGTAAGTGTTTTTATTAGTGGAAGTGCCTGAAAAATGGAAGTGGAAGAATAAGGATTCACTGTCCAGATTCTGAAGGGATCAGTTGAATGTCAACTACCTGGAAGATTAATAACAAGCGGAGGACACAGATGAGCTTATTTTAATTGTGTTGGAGGTGAGCAGGTTTTTCACCTGGTGGTGGATGAACACAATTCACAAGAAATGTTATTTAATTTTTTGAAGTTATTCACAACCTATATATGGACTTATGTACATTGTATTTTATTTAGGCACAATCTATAAATCTATATAAACCAGTAATACAAACAATTCATCAATACCCATATGAGAATATCCGTATTAAAACAGCGCTCAACATAGAGTTCTCAAAGTTTTCACAAATAATTGTGTATGAGCTCTAATAAAAAGGAAAGTCCTTAATGTGCAGATAGGGTGATTGTAGTGTTCTATTCAACGTTGCAAGGTGACCAAAAGTGCTGCTGACATTTCTTCCACCAAAATATTTGGGAGTGCTTCACCACGTGCGATGCATCCCCTGCAGGGGGTAAAACTCACCAGACAGCATTGAAAAAAACAGCCTTAAGGAATAGATACTCTTTTAGATATACCATAGACTCATATGTCTTTCCTTAGGGGTCCCGTTTACAGCAATCCTCCAAGCATGTCATAAAATAAAACAGAGTATATACATAGCATAATACCGTTTTATTTTTTAAAATAAGAATTTGCTCAAAACAGATAAAATCCCCATTTAAATATACGCGTACATTGTAAAAAACATCACAAGCAATAAGAGTATGTGTGTTTCACCGGTTTCCAGGTTTCAGAGTCCTCCACCTGTGTTCAGCTGTGTGCACTGTGAGTGACTTCCTGGTCCTTGGTTAGCGGTGGAACGCACACCTCACTTCCGGGAGCGTCGTGTAAGAAGATACCTACAAAAAACTTGAAAAGACCCTACTAAACAATATGAGTATGAGCTTGAGTCACTAGTAAATTTCAGTGTCGCAACAGGGGTTCTAACCAATAGAGAGATGAAGTATCTAACCCCTAGTAGTAGTAGAGTCCCTACTATCTACACTTTGCCGAAAATCCATAAGGATATACAGTGTCCACCCGGCAGACCAATAGTGAACGGGATAGGGTCTCTTACATCAAGAATGGGCCAGTATTTGGATCTTTTCTTACAGAAAAGTGTAATACAGACAAAAGCATTTCTTCAGGATACTAAGAATCTCCTACAATTGTTGGAAAAGGTTGATCTATCGGGGAAAGAAGAGGTGTATTTAGTCACAGCTGATGTGGCGTCTTTATATACCATCATCCAACACGATGATGCCATTCTGGCGCTTAATTGGGCACTTAGCCAGCGAGATGACTTGACGCATAATCAAAAAGTTTTTTTTAAGGAATGCCCTTGATTTCTGCTTAGGTCATAACTATTTTTGGTATGGCGGACAATTCTACTCCCAAAAACGCGGCGTTGCAATGGGCGCTAAGTTCGCACCAAGTATAGCGAACATTTTTATGGGAGAATGGGAGGATAAGAATATCTTCTCGGCCAAGAGACAGGAACTACTATTATACAGACGGTATATAGATGACCTTATCTTCATCTGGTCAGGATCAAGATCGTCTTTGATTGATTTTCTGGCCGAATTGAACAATAACACCAGCCATATCAAATTGACGAGTGAAATAAGTACTGAAAATATTAATTTTCTGGATGTCAACATCTATAGACAGGGTGATAGACTGGGAACTAAGGCTTATTTTAAACCCACAGATTCAAATAGCTATCTACCGATACAAAGTGGACATCGCCCTGTCTGGCTTAAGAATATTCCTAAAGGGCAAGTGACCAGGATTAGAAGGAATTGTTCTGAAGACAGCGACTTCTTTTCTCAGGCGAATATCATTAAAGATAAATTTCTGGAAAAGGGGTATTGTGCCAAACAGTTGGAAAGAGTAATAGAAGAAGTGGCATTAGCACCAAGAGATAATCTCTTGAATAATAACATTGCCAATAGGACTTCTAACAACCATGAATGGAACTTTATATCGGGATTTCATTCACAATATAAGGAAGTGGAGGCTATATTTACGACACATTGGCACATCCTCTTGATGGACAAAACACTACAATCAGTTTTACCTGGAAAACCTGGGTTTATATATAGAAGAGCTCCCAATTATGCGGACAAAGTAGTCAAAAAAGTTCTAGATCCCCCTACCCATCCCCCCACCTTTTGGGTAAAAGATGGGTTTTTTGCCTGTAGCTGATGCAGGGCGTGTAAAGAAGTTAATACACCAATTAGAGCCATGGATAGGTTTACAGCAACTGCAAATAATAAAGAATTTGTAATCAAAAGCTTTATTACCTGTAACACATTGTATGTGGTGTACGCTATGCAATGCCCTTGTGGGTTGATATATATAGGCCGCACTAAAAGACTTTTAAGGATTAGAATAGCAGAACATGTTGCTAACATCAAATTAGGTTTTAAGGATCACAATGTGTCCCTACATTTTAAAATTTACCACAATCAGGACCCGTCCGGACTGAAATTTTGGGGTATAGATCATATGAAACCCTCCTGGAGAGGGTCTAATTTAGTACAGGAATTATCTAAACGTGAAACCGAGTGGATATATCGAGTAGACACATTAGCACCAAAAGGGTTAAATGTAGACTTAGACATTAATTGCTTTATTAGTGATTATAAATTTTCCAGCATGCTGGCCCTGTTTTAAAATAATATGCATTTTACAAGTTTAGCGCATGGACATGACATATGGCCACAGACAAATGGTGATATAATATATTATATGATGCCAGGTTTATAGCAACATGAAACTCCCACGGTGATTTGTATAGAGTTACACCAAAACTATTTTTAATTAGAAGGGCAACCCACATATACATATACATATATATATTCTTTTTCTTAGGAGAGAATTATATATTTTTTTCCCATGAATTCTCTTTGGAGTCGATATTTATGATATATCTAGTGTTAGATTTTGGTGTTAATTTGAGAGCTGCAGGGTATATGGTGCTGTTTGGGGACACATATCTGTTGGTCTGTCTTGTAATTACCGTATATACTCGAGTATAAGCCGAGATTTTCAGCCTCTTTTTTGAGGCTGAAAGTGCCCCCTCGGCTTATACTCGAGTCACCGCTGTCTGACTGCTCGATCAGCGTATCGAGCAGACAGACAGCGGACATTCTAAAATTCAAAAGCCGCGCCTCCGCCTCCGCCTTCGCCTGTGATAGGCGGAACACTGAATTTCCCAGCAGTCAGTGTTCCGCCTATCACGGACATCCGCTCATCCTCGTACTACGGACGAGGATGAGACGATGTCCGTGATAGGCGGAACACAGGCTGCTGGGAAATTCAGTGTTCCGCCTATCACAGGCGAAGGCGGAGGCGCGGCTTTTGAATTTTAGAATGGCCGCTGAGAAAAGCGGCGATCCTGGAAGGACGGAGGAGGCTCGGGACGGCGGCTCGGGACGGCGGCTCGGGACGGCGGCTCGGGACGGCGGCTCGGGACGGCGGCTCGGGACGGAGGCTCGGGACGGAGGCTCGGGACACAGGCTCGGGACACAGGTAGGCTGGACACACACACAAGGCTGCACGGACACACACACACAGGGATGGATGGATGGACACACACACACAGGGATGGATGGATGGATGGACACACACACAGGGATGGATGGATGGATGGATGGACACACACACACAGGGATGGATGGATGGATGGATGGACACACACACAGGGATGGATGGATGGACACACACACAGGGATGGATGGATGGACGGACACACACACAGGGATGGACAGCCATGTCTCACCCTCGGCTTATACACGAGTCAATAAGTTTTCCAGTTTTTTGGGGGTAAATTGGGGGCCTCGGCTTATATCCGGGTCGGCCTATACTCGAGTATATACGGTATATGTACACTCTGCCATAATAAGTAGGGTATTTGATGCATTTTATGCATGCTCTCTATTGATACTTGGTATAGTTAGCTGCCTCTATGAATGGGTACATATAAAAATGATTTATTATGTAGTGATACACTATTTCGTCTTTTTAGCCATTTTCCTGTATATTTTATATATATATTTTATTTCTTTTTTCATTATTTTTATTAGTGAGTCTTAATGATATGTTTATTGTTTACTATATTTGGCTAATATGTTGTTCCGGGTGTAAGAACCTTGTCATTATGACTAATTTCTAGCTACCTGGTCGGTAGCCGAGTATGTCCACTTGTTTATTTCCTCCCCTGATAGTTGACAGTGTTGACAATGGCCGGTTACCATGACTATGTGCTGCGTCATGTGGGCCGGACATTGTGCGACTGTACGATTGGTCAACACGGGCGGGGACTGTGGAATATAAGTTGGCCGCTGGCGTCGTGTAGCCACGCCCTCTGTTGAAGTCGGAAGTGATGAAACGCGTCAGGGCGTGGCATACACAACTCTCCCGGAAGTGAGGTGTGCGTTCCACCGCTAACCAAGGACCAGGAAGTCACTCACAGTGCACACAGCTGAACACAGGTGGAGGACTCTGAAACCTGGAAACCGGTGAAACACGCATACTCTTATTGCTTGTGATGTTTTTTACAATGTACACGGATATTTAAATGGGGATTTTTATCTGTTTTGAGCAAATTCTTATTTTAAAAAATAAAACGGTATTATGCTATGTATATACTCTGTTTTATTTTATGACATGCTTGGAGGATTGCTGTAAACGGGACCCCTAAGGAAAGACATATGAGTCTATGGTATATCTAAAAGAGTATCTATTCCTTAAGGCTGGTTTTTTCAATGCTGTCTGGTGAGTTTTACCCCCTGCAGGGGATGCATCGCACGTGGTGAAGCACTCCCAAATATTTTGGTGGAAGAAATGTCAGCAGCACTTTTGGTCACCTTGCAACGTTGAATAGAACACTACAATCACCCTATCTGCACATTAAGGACTTTCCTTTTTATTAGAGCTCATACACAATTATTTGTGAAAACTTTGAGAACTCTATGTTGAGCGCTGTTTTAATACGGATATTCTCATATGGGTATTGATGAATTGTTTGTATTACTGGTTTATATAATTATTTTAGTTTTTAAACAGCTGCTATTATCGTTTGGACTGCTAAGTCAATATTAACCTGATTGATTCCATCCAGGTTGTTTGGTTCTATTTAGCATTTTATATGCAGATATTCATATGAGGATATATATTGATATATATATATATATATATATATATATATATATATATATATATATATATATATATATATATATATATATATATATATATATTTATTCTTTCGAATTTGTTGTGCAGTCATTGTTGTGCGCCGAGTGGTGTATTATAGGCCTTTTTAAAATACACCTGTTGTTTTTATTTACAATCTATAAATCAATTATTTTCATATATTGCAAAATTGGTAGTTATTAATAGTGTTGTGCTGCACTTGAGTTGATTATAATTTACGGTGGAAGGTGCGGCCAAAATACCTTATAGTGTTATAGCTGGGAGCATAGGGTTTTACATTATCTCACAAAAGTGAGTACACCCCTCACATTTTTGTAAATATTTTATTATATCTTTTCATGTGACAACACTGAAGAAATTGCACTTTTCTACAATGTAAAGTAGTGAGTGTACAGCTTGTATAACAGTATAAATTTGCTGTCCCCTCAAAATAACTCAACACACAGTCAATAATGATGAAACCTCTGACAACAAAAATGAGTACACCTCTAAGTGAAAATGTCCAAATTGGGCCCAATTAGCCATTTTCCCTCCCCAGTGTCATGTGACTCGTTAGTGTTAGGTCTCAGGTGTGATTGGGGGTCAGATGTGTTCAATTTTGTGTTATTGCTCTCATTCTCTCATACACCACACACTGCATAAAATTGGTCTGCATGGCTGTCATCCCAGAAGGAAGCCTCTTCTAAAGATGATGCACAAGAAAGCCTGCAAACAGTTTGCTGAAGACAAGCAGACTATAGTCATGGATAACTGAAACCATGTCCTGTATTCTGATGAGAACAAGATAAACATATTTGGTTCAGATGGTGTCGAGCATGTGTGGTACAACCAGGTGAGTAGTACAAAGACAAGTGTGTCTTGCTTACAGTCAAGCATGGTGGTGAGAGTGTCATGGTCTGGGGCTGCATGAGTGCTGTCGGCACTGGGGAGCTACAGTTTATTGAAAGAACCATGAATGCCAACATGTACTGTGACATACTGAAGCAGAGCAGAATCCCCTCCCTTCGGAGACTGGGCCACAGGGCAGTATTCCAACATGATAAAGACCCCAACCACACCTCCAAGATGATCACTGCCTTCCTAAAGAAGCTGAGGGTAAAGGTGATGGACTGGCCAAGCAAGTGTCCAGACCTAAACCCTATTAAGCATCTGTGGGCCATCCTCAAACAGAAGGTGGAGGAGCACGAGGTCTCTAACATCCACCAGCTCTGTATTGTCATCATGGAGGAGTGGAAGAGGACTCCAGTGGCAGCCTGTGAAGCTCTGGTGAACTCCATGCCCAAGAGGGTCAAGGCAGTGCTGGAAAATAATGGTGGTCACACAAAATATTGACACTTTGGGCCCAATTTGGACATTTTCACTTAGGGGTGCACTCACTTTTGTTTCCAGCAGTTTAGACATTAATGGCTGTGTGTTGAGTTATTTTGAGGGGGCAGCAAATTTACACTCACTAGCACTCACTACTTTACATTGTGGAAAAGTGTAATTTCTTCAGTGTTTTCACTTGAAAAGATAGAATAAAATATTTACAAAAATGTGAGGGGTGTACTCACTTTTGTGAGATACTGCGTATTTAATTTTAATAGTACTGATGTTTTTGTAAAAAAAAGAAAAGAAACAGAAAGAAAAAAAAAAGGAGAAAAAAAAGAAGAGGAGGAAGAGGAGGATGGAAAGGGGTGAGGATAGTTTGGATAAGGTATAAGATCCATACAAAGGTATCCTTGTATTTCTCTGTTGTCTTGGAAGGGCTGGTAGTCTTGGAAGGGCTGGTAGCCAATTAGATATGCAGGCTTACAATCATCCAAAAAGGGGGTCTTTGTTGTGTTTGTTGTGTGTCGTTTTGTGTTTTTTTTTTTCTTCTTTTTAACCCTCATCATTTTTTGATGGAAAGCATGTTTGTAGCTGTGTTACTTGTATAGTTAAACTGCTGCTTTTGCTTCTCATAGATGTTTCATATGGATGTTTGTTGGTTACCAATCTACACAGAAAAGTGGCCATTGCAGTCCTGAGAAAGCAGCAACCACCAAGAAATGCGTAGACTGATTTGAATATGAATCATTAGGCTTCCTGTGCTTGCTGACTACATATATACCTACCTACATTTGCATTAGCGTCTAAGAAGAACCTGCTCCACACATTTCTTTTACATGTTGGGAGCTCTTTCATATATTTTATATAATAAAAATGCAATTCTTTTAACTGATATTTGTGCGTTGAATACTCCGGGGGGAAGTCCCATTTTTGGTTTGTTTTTCCCATATTATTTTTATACCACCAGTAATATGGTGACAACGTTATTTAGAGAAATTGCTCAGCGGAGCTGTCCCCCCAATGGACAGGATAGTCTTAAAAGGACATGTAATTATAAATTAAATGTAAGTAGGTGACATTTAAATGAAAGCTTAACGATAGCTAAAACACTTTGGGCAGTTACAATGACAGATTCTTTTTTTTTACTTTTGGAAAAAAAATGTTTAAATCACATGAATAAAAGATGACCATTGTAAGTATCCAGCTAGTGTTATATGGTTTGCCCAACTCTTGTAAATGCATCGTAGCTTGGCCTGTTGCAAGTGAAAAATTAACAAATCTACAGGCTGGAATAAAAACCATGTTATGCAGGAATTGCTAAACAGAAAGTGCTGTGCTAATGCCAGTGATATCCGCATCTTATGTATAATTTCATTTTTTTGCCCATAGTTCCACTTTAACTGAATTATGAATTAATATCATCATCCATTATTTTATGTAAAATATTCCTTTTAAGTTATAGAACATTGGACTGTATAAAGAGATTTTAGTAACAGTATGTAACATATTTAATAGATGAAAACATTTTCTTCTGGCATTAAATTAAGATTAATGAGGGTCTTAAAGCCCTCCTATGGTTTCCAAAGAATTAAGCCTTTTTTTCCTCCATTGTTAGACAGAACGATCCATGCTTTACCTGCTTAATTGTATTTTTTTCTCTACAAAATGGCCAGACTCCCAATGGCTGACAGCGAATCATTTTAAAACGAAGAGCAATTAGCAGCCAGCAATTTTACCCTTCTTTTTTTTTTTTTTTTTTTTTTGAACGTCAACTTGATTCTATGTCAAGTTTCACATTAGCTAATAAAAGCTGATATTCGGCAAGATAATTTTCACATTAAAAAGTATCAACTAACGCATTAAATGGTAATAAATTGAATTTAGATGACTGAACACAACATAATTACATAATTTGATTTTGGGGAAAAAAGTGTTTCAATTTCATGCGTGTTGAGATGATTGATTGAAAACCACGTGGAATATACTGTATGGAAATGAACTTAAATGGCAGGCTAAATTGCTGGGGTGATCTATTACACTATTATGAAAATTATAATTTAGAAAAAGTAAGTATAGATGGAAATGTTTAATTTCAAAGCTAATTGAAACAGTAAATGTTTTTTAGATGTCAGAACTATAGGTAACGTAGAGAAATGATAAAGGTTATAAATTACGGAGTGAATACCTTGCTGAGGCATATAATAACTGAGCACTGCTGGATGGAAAAGTAGAATGCATTGAAGGGTAAGAACAGTATTGCAACACAAAGCTCCATAGGCTGTGGCTCATTTTCCTTGGTGGGTGATGGCTAGTTTATTATACTCAATCGCCTGAAGATGCTAAAGTGCGATTCTGGCTGAGGGAAGTTTTATGGAGCATTGTGTTTGACATATTTTTTAATGAAAGATAATTGCACCTTGGTTTAAAAAAAAAAAATATAGTAGTTGTAAAGAAAAGTATGCATGATTGTAAAAAGTACTTTAGTCTAGGGATAAACTTTGTGTTGGGGTTGAGCATTCATATGACTTGAGCGTAACCTTTTCACAGTTTAATGAACTGGCTAACAAACTGTTCAGAGTGGGCCAGTTCCTATATGCAAAGCTGAACTTCTGATGCAACACAAAGTCTAAAATTACTTCATCAAGAGGGTCTGGCATTTCAACGCTTATTCGTTCTGAAGGGTAGAGAAACCAAATCTATTCAATGAGCTGATGTCATGATTCGGAGTCAGGCTCCTAGCTGTAGCAGTAGTGAGGCACCCATAGACTAGCTGGATAAGTGTAGAAACAGGTCACCCTGCTGGATTACACAAGCACTCCTGAGTCTAAGTACTAACCAGTAGAGTTCCTGATAGTGGAGATGGGTTTTGCTGCATGTGGAGTGGAGGTGGAGTACATCTCCTGATGTTGTACATGGGTTTTGCTGCATGTTAGTACCAGGTCATGGTCCTCACGATTGTCCCACCAGGAGGTGAACAAGCCAGAATTCAGTAACAGATAAAGCAGGTAGGGGTACACAGAAGCATACTCAGTAAACAAGGCAAAGGTCGGTAACAAGTGGTTGCAGATTGGGATCAAGCGGAAGTGTGGTCAAGGAACAAGCCAAGGGTCAGTAACGAGTGATAACGAAGATATGGGCAGCAGAAAAAGTGACAAGATTGAGATATTGGCTGAAGAGAGCACAATAGTCTGGCAACCAGGAAGTTAAAAGCCATGGCTTTAATAGGAAGTTCATGGGAGGAGCAAAGAGTTCAAGGTTTAAGACAAACAGGGTTTAAAGCAGGATCATTCAAGGAATTGTCCAAGGAGCTGTGCAGCATTCCATGTTGCTCCGCAAGAAGATTTACTGCCAGACATAGCAGAGGTCCCAGGTTTGAATCCAGGCCCTGATAGCTGACTGGAAAGGCTGCTCAGGTAAAACAAGCTTCCTCTCCAGTGGGAACCCAGAAAGCTTACACCATACAACAGCAGAGCCAGACTGAACAGCAAAGGAGTCCAAATTGCCTCTATTCTTCAAATGCTCACACAAAACATCCAATGTGATTTGCTCCCTCTGTCTAAACTGACATAGCCTGCATAACGGTTTTCATAAACAGAAAATAAAAAGGCATAAGGTAACAGCAGTAATCTCTGTAATATAGCTAAACATATGAGTCATGTTCTATTAAGGAGACTTCTAAACAAAGCTTAAGTCCTATAGGAATTTTAACAAAATCTAGATAATAACACAGAGCGAGTGTGACGGGTGATGTCCCCCTCAACTGACACCCCTATTGGGATCAATCTATAGGGGCATCACTGCTGTCCTTATCTTCGTCTCTTACTAAGAATCGCTCATGGGAAAGACAAAATACTTTTTTATAATGATATCAAAGTCATGTAGTTCGGAATAAGGTAAGTGCTTAGGGGGTCTTAGGTCGCTTATGAATGTGTATTGGTTTGGGAGTAGGGCCTTGAGCGTGGGTCGGGTCCAGGATAGACAGTGTTCAGGATTGCCCTCATCTCCTTCACCCCTGACGGGTTCTTGTTGTTTTTGAAGGGAAAAACAGCTGTGTGTGGGAATACCTGGTTGATGTATTGGACTCTATATATAAGTTCAGTTAAGGAGTTTTGCACATTCAGCAGAGGATCGAAAATGTATCCAGTTCGCCCAAATTTTCCAGTAACTGATTGGGGAGTCTGTAGATTGATGTATAATTTCTTCCATTTCCGCAATTCTGGATACCCTTTTAATCCATTCTGAAATTGTCGGGGGGGGAAGAGGCTTTCCATCTTCAAATATCTATTTGATTTTGCACTTCATTGAATCCATGTAGGCCTTGTTAAAGCCCACTGAGCCCTATGAGAGAGGAATCTTTGGCCCCAAAACATTTTGGATGTTTTGTTTGAACATTTGATGAACCGTTGAGGCAATTTGGACTTTCTTTGCATGTTTTCTGCATTGTAGCTGGAAGTCTGTCATTTAGTGGTGGTATGATTATTGATAAATGACAGATCCCTATCATTTTCACTTTGAGATTGTAAATAAGCCAGTTGAGATACTGGGTGACATCATTGAGCAAATCTGGTCATGGCAGTATTTGGCCCACGATGACACCCAGGTTCCCCAGCATTCCAGCAATGTCAAGGAGCTGCAATTTATAATGGGAGCAGTGGTAGGGCAGCAACTTTTTTGTAATGGGTCATTGTGGCTGCAGGTCTACATTGTTAGGGATCTCTCATCATGATTGAGATTAATCTATTTCACTTAATGATGTGGTTGACTTGGGAAATACATTAGGGGACAAATAAAAACACCCACATAAAAAAATGATGAAATTATGCAAATCCAATATCAATTATGTTGTCCAATGATGTAGATCATTGTCAAGCACGATAAGCGATACCTAATGCTGTTGACCCACCACCATGACAATGCTGTTGCAAGTGACAGCTCTCCAGTGCTATTGAAATGTAAACACATTAATGGGGTCCCAGGTGATGTCACTGACTGATTATGGTCATGACCATATTTGGTCAATGAACTCATCCAAGATCCCCAGTACCTTTGTTTATAAAGAGAAGCTGATGGGGATCTGTCATTTAGTAGTAGTAATAGTAGTATCAGTAGTAGTAGTAGTAGTAGTAGTAGTAGTAGTAGTAATACCTCAGCTAAATGACAGGTCCCCTTATTTGTTGACAAACAGAAGCTGTCAGGAATCTGTCATTTAGCATAGGTACTGCTACTGCCACTATTTGTAAACAGAAAATGTCACTTTTAACCACCTCATTATTAAGCTATAGCCAAAAGACAGCAACAGTGTGGCTCTCTCGTTCTGGTAAGGCGTCCATGGATGTCTTCCCAGAATCATGCCCCCCACATGCCCCCTGGGATTAGCATACAGCATGCTGTGTGATTGCCCAATCACAGAGGCCCTTTACCATGTGATCAGCTGTGTCCAACCACAGCTGATCACATGTAAACAAACTTGCCGGTTATAGGCAATATCTTGTTCACGTGCTGTCACAGTGTGAGGTAAGCTGGAAACTTGTAAATGTGACAGTGGACAGTGCAGCCCCATCAGTGTGAATCAATGCCCATCAGTTCTGCCTACCAGTGCCCATTTGTGTCACCCATCGGTGCCCATTAGTACTATCTATCAGTGCCCATTGGTGCTGAATATCAGTGCCTATCAGTGCTGCCTATCGGTGCTGATTAGTGCCAACTGTCAGTGCCATCTATCAATGCTCATCAGTGCTGCCTATCAGTGCCCATCATTTCAAATTGTCAGTGCCAATCAGCGCCAACCATCAGTGCCTACCAGTGCCGTCTAATCAGTACTGCATATCAGTACAGCCTTATCAGTGCCTGCTCATCATTGCCCACAAGTGCTGTCTATCAATGCCCATCAATGCAGACTATCAGGGCCTATCAGTGTCATCTATCACTGGCAACTGTCCTCATCACTGGCAACTGTCAGTGCCAGTGCCCATTAGTGCAGCCTTATCAGTGCCTCCTCATCAGTGCCACATCACCAGTGCCCATCATTGTGTGCAGCCTATCAGTGTCCATCAGTGCTACCTATCAGTTCCCATCAGTGCCGACTATCAGTGCCTATCAGTGCTGCCTATCAGTGCCATCTATCAATGGACAAGGTTATGAACTCCTTGTGCTGGAAAAAAGGTAGGAGTCCACTGCAAAGTATCTAAGCTTTTTTAAAGCTTGTAAATGCCAGAAAATGTGCCACTGGAGACCCCCAGATTGGGATTCTCTCTGTATAGCTCCTTTAGAGACTGTACAGAAGAGACTTCCATCCAGGAGTGGCTTAATCTGGTGGGGCGAATGCGGTAAGAGGTGCGATATCCAACCAATCTTGTCAGGTGATGATAAAAATAGAGAATAAAGTGAGGTGTCTGTCTTTCGAATTTATAGTTAACCAATCCTGACAGGTTGTGGGGGCGGAGTCACAACCCAGTGTGCGCTGCCATGATTCATCAGGAATTGAAGGCTTCCTCAAACATAAAATTTGAAGGATTTGTGCATTTTATTGGAAATTGGAAGATTTCTACTCTATTACAGTCCTGGTGACAATCCAAAATGATCTCTTCAAAAAACTGACAGGTGTTCTAATCTGGACATGTGCACTGCCAAAAAATTAGTTTGTTTCGTTTCATTTGTCTTTTTTTTTTTATTCTGTTTTTCAGGTCATTCGTTATGATTGAAATTTGTAAATTCATAAATTTGAAAATACGTAAATTCAAAAATCCGTGAATTCGAAAATTTGGAAATTCAAAAACAAGAACGAAGATTAGAAAGAATGAAAATCAAAAATTCTAAATATTAACTAATTAGAATTTCAGATCTGGCTGTTAGTGAATGTAACAAATACAAATTTATCAGAAATTACAAATTATCCAAAATAACAAATGCCACATGTAAACAAATGGAACGTAACAAATTAATAATAATAAATAACAATAATAAGAATAAAACCTTTTTATTATATTTGTTATTTATTATTAATTTGTTTCCTTCCATTAGTTTATATACGGCATTCGTTGTTTTGGATAATTAGTAATTTCTGATAAATTGGTATTTGTTATGTTCACTAACAGCCAAATTTGAAAGGGAATTTCAATACCTATAGTTTAATAGTAATAGATAAGTTATTATTAGTTAGTTATTATTCATATTTTCAAAATTTTGGGTTTTCAAATTTTTCGTTTCTTGTTCTTATTTTTGAATTTTCGGATTTTCGAATTTTGTATTTATGAATATTCAAATTTACATATATTCTGAAAAATTTGTTAAACAGGTTTTTGTTTATTTGGATATTTCCAAATTAATGCATTTGTCAAAATTCGTTGAAGAACTAATTGGAACAAAACAAATTGTACATGTTTATTCTAATCCTTCTCTAAAATTAAAATAAAGAAACCCTTGCCTTTACTTATACTTTAAAGTGAAAGCTCACCCTTACCCCCGATCCCGCTGTGCCAGATTGCTGCAATCACCTCACTGTTAGACACCAAAAAGCCACTTCACCGGTTTAGGGATTTGAAATCCCCTTGGCTTAATCTCCTACCCATATTGCTTAGCCAGTACAGACTAGAGAGATTCTAATTGGTCAGCACCATCACATGGACTGCGCTAACCAACCAGAAGGTGTCTAGCCTGTACTGTAAGCACTGTAAAGACAGGAGAGAAAGGCACCAGGATTTCAAATCCCCAGATCGGTGAAGCTGCTTTTTGTTGTCTGACAGTGGGGGATCACAGCAATCTGGTAAAGGGGGACCGGAAAGGGCGGGGTGTGGGGAGGTGATCCTGTGTAAGGTCATCTTGTAGATTTTCTATAAAGGTGAACTTACACTTTAAAAAGGAAAGATGCTCCTATCTTGCTCCTCCTTGTAACTATGATAGGAATATGTGGGTTTCAGAGCCACTTTCAGTAATGCCTAAAGCCTGATGAAGGGTCCTAATGCTTTCTGAAAGCTATCATTTTTAACGACTTGAGATATTCAATAAAGAGGATCACTTAAACACAAAGATTTTTTGCATTACAATGTTATTGAATTGAGGATGCCTTTACCTGAGATGGATCCCCGGCCATTGTACATCATGACCAAGTTGCCTGCTTTCAAAAGCTTGAAACCATAGGGCAACTGCTGCAGATTTGTAACTGAGCAGATCTGTAACTTCTCATCATCTGAGGATACACCTTCAAGGGGTTTACACTTTTGTCTAGAGAATAAAATGGCGGTCATTGCAATACTTTCTGTCACACCGTATTTGCGCAGCGGTCTTATGAGCACACTTTTTTAATAAAAAAATACGACAACAATAAAGTTAGCCCAATTTTTTTTTTTTTTATATTGTGAAAGATAATATTATGCCGAGTAAATTAATACCCAACATGTCACGCTTCAAAATTGCACCCGCTTGTGGAATGGCTGCAAACTTTTACCCTTAAAAATCTCCATAGGCGACGTTTCATTTATTTATTTATTTTTTATTGTGTCACTTTTATTCCTATTACAAGGAATGTAAACATTCCTTGTAATAGAAAAAAACATGACAGGACTTCTTGAATATGAGATCTGGGGTCAAAAAGATCTCATATTTACATTAACCGCTAGCCGACCAGCCGCCGCAGTTGTACTGCGGCAGCATGGCTCGGCTGCCCAAATCGCTGTTATGCTACGTTGGTAGCATAAACAGCCACTAGGGGGTGCTTGTGTGCCCCCCGATCACTCCCCGAGCCGATGCGAGTGCCTGGCGTTCTCGATCACTGTCGGGCTCCTGCGATCACTCGGGGGAAACACGGAGAACCGGGAGCTGTGTGTGTAAACACACAGTTTCCGGTTCTCTGAGCAGTGAACTGATAGATCGTCTTTTAATACAGAGTATGAACAGCGATCTGTTAGTTTCCCTGCACAGTCGCATCCCCCCTTCAGTTAGAACACTCCCTAGGATACATATTAACCCCTTCACTGACAATGAAATTTTTACAGTAATCAATGCAATTTTAATCGCATTAATCGCTGTATTAATGCCAATGGTCCCAAAAATGTGTCAAAATTGTCCGATGTGTCCGCCATAATGTTGCATTCTGGATAAAATTGCAGATCACCGCCATTACTAATAAAAAAATAATAATAATAAAAATGCGATAAATCTATCCCCTATCTTGTAGACGCTATAACTTTTGCGCAAACCAATCAATATACGCTTATTGCGATTTTTTTTACCAAATATATGTAGAAGAATATGTATCGGCCTAAACTGAGGAAAAAAACATTTCTAAATATATTTTATGGGGATATTCATTATAGCAAAAAGTTAAAAATAATGTGTTTTTTTCAAAATTGTCGCTCTTTTTTTGTTTATAGTGCAAAAAATAAAAACCACAGAGGTGATCAAATATCACCAAAAGAAAGCTTTACTTGTGGGAAAAAATTATGTCAATTTTGTTCGGGAGCCACTTTGCACGACTGTGCCATTGTCATTTAAAGCGACGCAGTGCCGAATCGCAAAAAGTGGTCTGGCCTTTGGCCAGCCAAATGGCTCGGGGCTTAAGCGGTTAAAATGCGATAAAAAAAATAATTAATTTAAAAACAAAAAAATGGTCCTTTAAGAGCTTTGGGTGGAAGTGACATTTTGACGTTGCTTCGTCCTTGCAGTGATATTAAGACGGGTGGGGGCCATCTTCCCCTCACTCGTCTCCATACCCAGGCAGCGGACAGATGCAATCGCCTGCGCCGCTGCCGCCGGCTCCGGTAAACGGCGGAGGATACCGGTAAATGTCGGGAGGGGGGGCCTCTCCCACCAGCGATAAAAGTGATCTCACGGCGAATCCGCCACAGAGACCACTTTTGTCTTCAACCGGATCGCTCACTGAAGAGCAGGATACCGGGTTTATGGCAGGTAGCTGCTGCCATAACAACGGTATACTCCTTCAAAGTACCAACGTATAACGACGGTGGGTGGTCCGGAAGTGGTTAATGTCGACAAAATAAAATATGGAATTATTTTGCCCTATGTATATGTGCCTCCAAAGTCCATAATTTTTGAGCTTCCAATAATGTTCCATTATATAAAACGTGGCACGGTTTATCATAGTTACATAGTCTGGTTGAAAAAAAAGAAGTTTTGTCTATATCAGAGGTTTCAAACTGGCGGCCCCCCAGCTGTTGCAAAACTACAAGTCCCATCATGCCTCTGCCTGCGGAAGTCATGCTTGTAACTGTAAGCCTTGCAATGCTTCATGGAACTTGTAGTTTCGCAACAGCTGGAGGACCGCCAGTTTGAGACCCCTGGTCTATATATAACATATAGTGTACCCATAGGCCACCCAATGGGCACTACACCTATTTTCATAATCATCTGAAGATATCCCACGGAACTCAGAATCCTTAGAGCCCATCAGTCAAATCCCTTCCAACTGATCAAGTCAAGGACCACTCTGTAACCTGCATATTCACTATTAAACCTTTCAGCTACCTCACCCAATCATTTGACTTTTGCTCTCATTTGGTTCTTCACCTCAAAAAATAGTGGGTGGCATCGACTTTAAAGGGCATGAAAACACACAGGAGTATAAAAATACAAAATTGTTCCTCATCTTGTCATCTAGGCTTGGAGCTCTGTTGGTTCTTTTCTTTTTGCTTCAGGCCCATCTGGAAGCAGAACTTGTTTATAAAGTGAGCAAACATGGCCGCTCCAATTTACATATATAAATAATACCTAGAAACAAGATTTTAAAAACATTTACGCTCCAGTAATATTATTTGCATTAATCCAACCTCCTTTTCATGTATAGAAAGAAAAAATGGAAATGTCTACACATGGGATGAAACACGAGTCATAATAACCATATTCATAAAAAAAGATATAAAAAAAAGTTTATTGGGCTTTTTCCAATCCAATGCTTTGGTTAATTATTAAAACGGGTTACCCAATAAAATATTACAACTGCAATTAACCTATATAACCAGCCATAATAGGCCTTCCTTTTGCAGCTCAGGTCTACCTAAACCACCATATATGATAAGTCGAATCTATTCAGCTGTAAGCTGATCAACATTTCCCTTCTTCATAAAACCGCAAAAGTCAATAACACCAAAATTATGAGGGCGGGAGAGAACAGAATTGGACGGTGCTCTGACTCCAATGGTTGCCGTTTGCAGGCTATTAAAAAGGGAAATCTTGTGCTGTCTGCAGGGAAAGATGAAAGTTAATTGGCTAGAAAGCCTGTCTCTTGAATGGATGACAGCAATCCAATGGGGCAGCTGTTGTGTACAACCTTAGCCCTTGTACACACGGTCCGAGATTCTGACAAAAAAATCCGTCTGAGTAATTCCGACGGATTAATTCCGGAAGAGGTCCGGAAGGGATGTTGCATACACACGGTCGGACTAAGTTGTCGGAAAATCCGACTGTACATAACGTGATGACGTTATTTCGTTACGACGGGACTACGTTCAGGCTAGTAGCCAATATCTTTGGTCTAGGAATTTGATCTGAGCATGCGTGGCACTTTGTCCATCGGAGTAGGCTACACATGATCGGAGTATGTCCGATAGGAGCATTTTGTCAGAAAATTTTACCGGCAAGTTGGAAAACTTGGTCCGTCGGATATTCCGACGGAAACAGTCCGATGCAGACCACACACAGTCGGAATATCCAACAAAACGGTCCGATAGGACACATTCAGTCGGAATCTCCGACCGTGTGTACAAGGGCTTATACACTTGATCCGCCCAAATAAATTAAAGAAGACCCTCATTCCATGTTGCTCTGACACCTCCCCCTCACATTTCCCTTTCTTACAATTGGATATATACATGTAATTTTTTTAATGAATGTCTTTTATTTTATGCCTTTCTTTCTTTCTTTCTTTCCTTGTTTGTCCGGACTAAAAGATCGGTAGCCTACGGGACTAGCTTCCCATCATGTGACCACTGTCACATATCACATGATCGCCGATCTTGCCCCCAGGTATTCAGGATTGTTTGAGCTTCGGAAGGTTTACTCCCTTAATGACCAGGCCATTTTTTGCGATATGGCACTGCGTTACTTTAACTGACAATTGCGCAGTCGTGCGACACTGTACCCAAAAAAAAACTTATGGCCTTTTTGAGAGCTTTCTTTTGGTGGCATTTGATCACCTCTGCAGTTTTAATTTTTCCTGCTATTAAACATTTCCTATAAATAAAAAGAATCACATTTCTTCATCAATTTAGGCCAATATGTATTCTGCTACATATTTTTGGAAAAAAAATAATCCCAGTAAGTGTATATTAATTGGTTTGCATAAAAATGATTGTGTCTATAAACTTTAGGATACTTTAGGATACCTTAATGTTTTTTTTTGTTTTTGTTTTTTTAAATCGGACACCTAACTTTTGACACTTGTTTCAGTGATCAGTGATTAAAAAATATGCACTAACTGTCAGGGAAGGGGTTAACATCAGGGTCTATCAAAGGGATAAGTGTGCTCCTAGGAGGTGCTTACTAGGGATGAGCCGAACACCCCCCTGTTCGGTTCGCACCAGAACCTGCGAACAGACCTAAACTTCGTGTGAACTTTAGAACCCTATTAAAGTCTATGGGACTCGAACGTTCACAATCTAAAGTGCTCATTTTAAAGGGTAATATGCAAGTTACTGTCCTAAAAAGTGTTTGGGGACCCGGGTCCTGCCCCAGGGGACATGGATCAATGCAAAAAAAAGTTTTAAAAACGGCAGTTTTTTCAGGAGCAGTGATTTTAATAATGATTAAAGTGAAACAATAAAAGTGTAATATTCCTTTAAATTTCGTAGCTGGGGGGTATCTATAGTATGCCTGTGAAGGGGCGCATGTTTCTGGTGCTTAGAACTGTCCCTGCACAAAGTGTCATTTGTGCAGGAAAAAAAGTCTTTTAAAATCACTTGCGGCTATTGTCGGGTCCCGTAATTCTGCATTAGCCGACAATTCATTCATTCATTGATAAAAAAAAAAAAAAAAAAAAAGCATGGGGGTTCCCCTAAATTCAATTACCAGGCCCTTCAGGTCTGACATGGATATTAAGGGGAACCCCGTGTCAAATTAAAAAAAAAAATTGACGTGGGGGTCCCCCTAAATATCCATACCAGACCCTTCAGGTCTGATATGGATATTAAGGGGAACCCCGCATCAAATTAAAAAAAAAATTGACGTGGGGTCCCCCTAAAAATCCATATCAGACCCTTTATCCGAGCACGCAACCTGGCAGGCCGCAGGAAAAGAGGGGGGGACGAGAGAGCGGCCCCCCCTCCCTCCTGAACCGTACCAGGCCACATACCCTCAACATTGGGAGGATGCTTTGGGGGTCTGTGACCCCTCAAAGCACCTTGTCCCCATGTTGATGAAGACAAGGGCCTCATCCTCACAACCCTGGCCGTTGGTTGTGAGGGTCTGCGGGCGGGGGGCTTATCAGAATCTGGAAGCCCCCTTTAACAAGGGGACCCCCAGATCCCGCCCCCCCTGTTTGAAATGGTAAGGGGGTACAAAAGTACCCCTACCATTTCACAAAGAAAGTGTCAAAATGGTTAAATAAGACAAACACACTTTTGAAAAATTCCTTTATTAAAAATAAAAAAAATAAAAAAAAGATTCCAGCGGTGCTAATCCACTCTTGCTATCCAGCGACGGGTCTCCGGGGTCCAGCGATGGATGATCATATCCAGCGACGGGGGATCTCTCCATACATCCTTCTTCTGTCTCCACTCCGGAGACACTGCAGAGATCCCATCGCTGACGTTTCTTATATTAGGAGGGCGGGGCCACCCGTCACCTGACCCCGCCCCTCTGACGCTGGAGAGGGAAGCCAGGGGTTCCCCAGTGACGTGTGGGTGACCCCGCCCCCTCTGATGTAACGGAAACCTGCGTTACATCAGAGGGGGCGGGGTCACCCACACGTCACTGGGGAACCCCTGGCTCCCCTCTCCAGCGTCAGAGGGGCGGGGTCAGGTGACGGGTGGCCCCGCCCTCCTAATATAAGAAACGTCAGCGCTGGGCTCTCTGCAGTGTCTCCGGAGTGGAGACAGAAGAAGGATGTATGGACAGCGCTGGACTGAGAGATCCCCCGTCGCTGGATATGATCATCCATCGCTGGACCCCGGAGACCCGTCGCTGGATAGCAAGAGTGGATTAGCACCGCTGGAATCTTTTTTTTATTTTTTTTATTTTTAATAAAGGAATTTTTTAAAAGTGTGTTTGTCTTATTTAACCATTTTGACACTTTCTTTGTGAAATGGTAGGGGTACTTTTGTACCCCCTTACCATTTCAAACAGGGGGGGGCCGGGATCTGGGGGTCCCCTTGTTAAAGGGGGCTTCCAGATTCTGATAAGCCCCCCGCCCGCAGACCCTCACAACCAACGGCCAGGGTTGTGAGGATGAGGCCCTTGTCTTCATCAACATGGGGACAAGGTGCTTTGAGGGGTCACAGACCCCCAAAGCATCCTCCCAATGTTGAGGGTATGTGGCCTGGTACGGTTCAGGAGGGAGGGGGGGCGCTCTCTCGTCCCCCCCTCTTTTCCTGCGGCCTGCCAGATTGCGTGCTCGGATAAAGGGTCTGATATGGATTTTTAGGGGGACCCCCACGTAAAAAAATTTTTAAATTTGATACGGGGTTCCCCTTAATATCCATATCAGACCTGAAGGGTCTGGTTATGGATATTTAGGGGGACCCCCACGTCAATTATTTTTTTTAATTTGACACGGGGTTCCCCTTAATATCCATGTCAGGCCTGAAGGGCCTGGTAATTGAATTTAGGGGAACCCCCACACTTTTTTTTTTTTTATCAATGAATGAATGAATTGTCGGCTAATGCAGAGAACACTCATTGAGTGTTCTCTGTATTACGGGACCCGACAATAGCCGCAAGTGATTTTAAAAGACTTTTTTTCCTGCACAAATGACACTTTGTGCAGGGACAGTTCTAAGCACCAGAAACATGCGCCCCTTCACAGGCATACTATAGATACCCCCCAGCTACGAAATTTAAAGGAATATTACACTTTTATTGTTTCACTTTAATCATTATTAAAATCACTGCTCCTGAAAAAACGGCCGTTTTTAAAACTTTTTTTTGCATTGATCCATGTCCCCTGGGGCAGGACCCGGGTCCCCAAACACTTTTTAGGACAGTAACCTGCATATTACCCTTTAAAATTAGCACTTTAGATTTCTCCCATAGACTTGTATAGGGTGTTCCGGCTTTTCGAATTTGCTGCGAACAGCCCAAATTGTTCACTGTTCGCTGAACAGGCGAACAGGCAATGTTCGAGTAGAACATGAGTTCGACTCGAACTCGAAGCTCATCCCTAGTGTTTACTAACTGCTTAGCAGGAACACAAGATCTTTATCTTCTTCCCTGTCAGAACGGTGATCTTGTCAGGGCTGGGCTCAGCCCTTCTTTCTCAGAGCTGGCCGTTCAGCTGTCAGCTAATTGCCAGCTCCTATCTCACCACAGTGACTCAGCTGTTGATGATATCCTGCTCATCAGACATGCCTACTTAAACCGCCCAGCCCAGAGGAGCTCTGTTTTCGCCTTGGTCAACATCACAGAAAATCTCCAGTGATCCTGTTCAAGACTTGATTTGCTGACATCCCTTCTGGCTCCAGATCCTGCTTGCTGTTCCACTACATTAATCTCTGACTTCTGGCTTGGCTGACTATCCATTCCGGTTACTAAACTTCTGTCTCGGCCTGATTTCATGGTCTCTTACAGATCTGCCTTGTATACATAGGCAGATCGCCATTCTACCTCTCTGTGAAATGATTGCGGGTGGCCAGCGGACATCGGGTCCACCAAATCCTCTGATCCTCTCTGTCTAATCAGAGAGGGATCACACCTCCAGTGGCACGCGCGACACCCAGTGGCTATTTCACAAAATTATGTACAGGTACATTATTTTGCGCAATACAGCCCACAGCGGTTAGCAGGTCGTTAAAAGGACAGTGGGGTGGGCGGGAAGGGGTTAAGCACACCACTGTTAGCCAAAGTCATATATTTAATGTGTGTATCTGCATACTCAAACCTCTAGGGAAAATTAAAGTAGAATTAAAGGGAAAACTTTTTTTTAATTTGGGATAGAGTAAGTGAGGGTTTAAACCCCTGTACATTTTTCTCCCTTTGGAGAGATTCACTTCCTGTTCTAAAGCCAACAGGAAGTCGCTTTAATTTAAGGGAATCCCTTGAGACCCTCCTGGTCATCAAATCTAGTGTCCCTATTTGGAAAATTTCCTGTCTATTACTTTTCTGGGGACATTTCAAATTTGGTATTTTCTTTTTCTTTCATTTCAAAGATAATGGTAAACAGGAGAAATATAGAGAGACCAAGCCCCTTTCTGAGATTTGTTGCTTGCGTTACATTTTTTTTTTGCTAGAAACTTACTTAGAACTCCCAAACATTATATATATTTTTTCTAACACCCTAGATAATAAAATGGCAGTATTGCAATACTTTCTGTCACACCATATTTGCGCAGCACAAGCATATTTTTCTTGGAAAAAATACACTTTTTTGAATTAAAAAATAAGACAACAGTAAAGTTAGCCCATTTTTTTTTTAATATTGTGAAAGATAATGTTACTCTGAGTAAATGTATACCCAACATGTCACGCTTCAAAATTTTGCCCGCTCATGGAATGGCGACAAACTTTTACCCTCAAAAATCTCCATAGGCTACTTTTAAAACAGAGGAGGTCTAGGGCTATAATTATTGCTCTCACTCTACCGATCGCGGCGATACCTCACATGTGTGGTTTGAACACTGTTTTCATATGCAGGCGCTACTCACGTACGCTGTCTCTTCTGCAAGCGAGCTCGTCGGGACAGGGAGCGTTTAACCGGTTTACGACCGGCGCATGCCGATGTACGTTGGCAGAATTACACGGGCAGGCATATTGGCGTACACGTACGTCCAATCTTTAATGCCGCCCTGCCATCGTAAGCGTGCCACCGGCATACCCGCGATCTTCTCACGGGGCGGCTGAATGGAGAAATGCCATTGTAAACAGCATTTCCCCATTCTGCCTAGCAGCTAGTGACTCTGATCTCTGCTCCATGTGATTGGAGCAGAGATCATTGTTCACTAAATGGAAGCCCAGCCCCCAACAGTTAGTAACACACCCCTAGGAATACTTAACCCCTACACTGCCACCCACTGGTTAACCCCTTCACTGCCAGTGTCATTTACACAGGAATCACTGCATTTATATAGCAGTGATTGCTGTATAAATGACAATGGTCCCAAACATGTGTCAAAAATATCCGATGTGTCCGCCATAATGTCGCAGTCACAATAAAAACTGCTGATGTTTGGGGATATTTATTATAACAAAAAGTAAAAAATAATGTGTTTTTTTCAAAATTGTCGCTCTATTTTTGTTTGTAGCGCAAAAAATAAAAACCGCAGGGGTAATCAAATACCACCAAAATAAAGCTCTATTTCTGGGAAAAAAAGGACACCAATTTTTTTTGGGAGCCACGTTGCATGACCGCGCAATTGTCAGTTAAAGTGACGCAGTGCCGAATCGCAAAAAGTGGTCTGGTCTTTGAGCAGCAAAATGGTCTGGGGCTGAAGTGGTTAAAAAATATATATATTTTTATTTATTTTACCTTTTATTTTTTACTTTTACACTGTTTAAAAAAAAAAAAAGTGTCACTTTTATTCCTATTACAAGGAATGTAAACATCCCTTTAAACAGAAAAAAAGCATGACAGGACCTTTTAAATATGAGATCTGGGGGTCAAAAAGAACTCAGATCTCATATTTACACTAAAATGCAATAAAAAAAAAAAAATTGTCATTTAAAAAAATGGCCCTTTAAGAGCTATGAGCTATGGGCGGAAGTGATGTTTTGACGTCACTTCCGTCCTGCAATGATATGGAGACAGGCAGGAGCTAACTTCCCCTCACTCATCTCCATGTCAGGCTAGGGATAACATCGAATCGCCTCCGCCACTGCCGGCGGCTCTGGTAAGCGGCGGAGGGCACCAGAGCGTAGCGAGACGGGGAGCCCCTCTCCTGCCCTGATAAAAGTGATCTAGCACCGCAGAGACCACTTTTATCTTGAAGTGGATCACACGCTGAAGAGGAGGATACCAGGGTTATGGTACCTAGCTGCTGCCATAACAACGATATTCCTCTTCAAAGTACTGACGTATAATGGCGGTGGGCGGTCCGGACGTGGTTAAATCTCCCCAACGGGGGCACAGACAGCGATAAAAACTGACAGATGTTCTACTACCCCTCTCTATTCTATCAAAACTAAAAAAAAAAAAATTGCCTTTAGTGATAACTGGCAGAGCCCATTAAAAATTAGATTGTGTGACAAATAAGCTTCAGCAAGGATTAGCGCAACTAACAGTAAGTAAGTACACGCGGTCGGACATTCTGACAGCCAAATCCATTGGATTTTGTCCAACGGATTTTGTCTGATGGATTTTGTTCGAAACTGTTGCATACACACTGTCGGACAAAGTTGTCGGAAAATCCGATCGTTCAGAATGTGATGACGTAATTTCATTACGACGGGACTACGTTCAGGCTAGTAGCCAATAGCTTTGGTCTAGGAATTTGATCTGAGCATGCGTGGCACTTTGTCCGATCGGAATTCTCTACACACAATCGGACAAAGTCCGATCGGATCATGTTGTCGGAAAGTTTTATAGCCCAGCTATAAAACTTTGTCCGTCGGATATTCTGACGGAAACAGTCCGATGGAGCCCACACTCAGTTGGATTATCCGACAACACGGCCCGATCGGACACTTTCCGTCGGAATGTCCGACCGTGTGTACAAGGGCTAAGTCTTTTTTTCATTTATTCTCAGTACACACTTTAGATTGTAAGCTCTTCAGGAGTAGGGATTAATATAAGTCATTACAATGCATTATATACAGAATTGAGCGAGGGGCAATATAAACAGGAAATAATAAGAGTGCATACAAGGTACACCTTGATTATTTTTATAGCAAAAGATTAATCAGTTCGCAAAATAACCTCATAAATGTTGGAAAGCAAAATGGAAAGGTGCAGCGCCAGTGAAAATTGTTGCCCATTAAGTTTATTTATCTCTGCAGCAGCAATATAAAATAAAATATAGAGCCGTCCGTGACACGAAGGTGTTAATCTTCCCAATCGAACAACCGATGTTTGCTCATCAGTAAAGCCATATCTATAAATTTAGGTATATGTAAGTGACACTTGGGTGAAGCCACATACTAAATTGCAAAGTCTTTGAATAATTTAGTGAATGCAGACATAATATTTAATAGCGCCATTAGAATGTGTTCATAGGCATTAGACATAAGTAGAATGGACACATTAGCCTGTTTCGTAAGCAAAGTGCTTTATTGTGCTGGAGGCTCAGAAGCTAAGATACAAATTGTGTCCATTGTGCAGTTTAACCCACAGCTTGCATTTATTTGAAGCTCAGTTTTTGCTGCTGTAGGTAAGTAAACAAAAAATACTATTGGTATTTGTGTTTTTTTTTTTTTTGTCAAGTATCAAAGTTCAAAATATACAAAATATATTCAAAATGTATCCTCACTTTATTAGGTACACCTTGCTAGTACCAGGTTGGACCCCCATTTGCCTTCAAAACTTGGGATTGAAAACATTCCTCAGATATTTTGGTCCATATTGACATGATAGCATCACACAGTTGCTGCAGATTTCCACTACATCCCAAAGGTTCTCTATTGGATTGAGATCTGGTGACTGTCGAGGCCTTTGGCATACAGAGACCTCATTGTCATGTTCAAGAAATAAGTGGTGAGATGATTGGAGCTTTGTGACATGGAGCATTATCCTGCTGGAAGGAGCCATCAGAAGATGGGGACACTGTAGTCATAAAGGGATGGACATGGTCAGCAACAATACTCAGGTAGGCTGTGGGGTTTAAACAATGTTCAATATGTACTAAGGAGCCCAAAGTGTGCCAAGAAAATATCCCCCACACCATTATACCACCACCACTAACCTGAACCATTGATACAAGGCAGGGTGGATCCATGCTTTCATGTTGTTTACACCAAATTCTGACCCTGCCATCTGAATGTCGCAGCTGAAATCAAGACTCATCAGACCAGGCAATGTTTTTCCAATATTCTGTTGTCCAATTTTGGTGAGCCTGTGCCAATTGTAGCCTCAGTTTTATGTTCTTATGTGACAGGAGTGGCACCCGGTGTGGTATTCTACTGCTGTAAGAAGGTGCTTCAAGCTTCCATTGTGTTGTGCATCCAGAGATGGTATTCTACAAACCTTGGTTGTAACGAGTGGTTATTTGAGTTACTGTTGTCTTTCTATCATCTCAAACCAGTTTGTCTATTCTCCTCTGACATCAACAAGGCATTTTCCTCCACATAACTGCAGCTCACTGGATATTTTCTCTTTTCAGACCATTCTCTGTAAGCCCTAGAGATGGCTGTGCGTGAAAATCCCAGTAGATCAGCAGTTTTTGAAATACTCAGACCAGCCCGTCTGGCACAACCATGCCATGTTCAAAGTCACTTAAATCCTCTTTCTTAAACAAAGAAATGTGTAAAAATTACACAAAGTATCCAGTGCTCAACTGTCCAATGTATTGGCAATTAGTCAATGGATCAAAACACTAATGCTGTGTACACATGGTCAGACTTTCCGGCAGAAAAAGTCTGACGGAATAATTTCATCATTCATATTCCGATCGTGTGTGGGCTTCAGCTGACTTTTTTTTATTATTATTCTGACGGACCTAGAAATAGAACATGTTTTAAATCTTTCAGACGGAATCAATTCCTATTGGGAAAACCATGCTGTCCTGATGGACCAAAAGCTATTGGCTACTGGATATTGAACTTCCTTTTTCTAGTCCCGTTCTACGTGTTGTACGTCATCACATTCTAAATGATCGGACTTTGGTGTGATCGCGTGTAGGCAAGTCAGTTTCAGCAGAATTCCGTTGGAAAAACCATCAGAAATTATTCTGACAGAAAAACTGGTCGTGTGTACGCGGCATAAGAGTCTGTGGTATAACATAAATTATAGCAATGGTGGGTGAAAGATAGATGGTTGGATGGATGATGCATAAAGGGAGTTTCTGGGCTTTTCCCCTCCCCTTCTCCCCTTGCCTATCCCACTGGCTATTTCAACTTTTAGCTTCTGGCATTCCCTTTGCATTTGATAAAGAGGGCCATGGTCCTTGGAACGCGTTATGCTTTTCCCCTTTTGACATCACCATAGGATTCTACCAGCTGTCATCTTCACACTGCAGCTGGAGAGGCAGCCAGTCTACACTACCTGCTGGAGCTTTGGAGCCCCCCCCTGCTGCATGCTTGGCAGCCATCCATTGCCTCTCTGTATCTTCAGCTGATCAGCTCTGGTGTCTCAATCTGCTATGTTACTATCCACTGCAGGGCTGTCTTTAATATTGATTGGACCCTGGGAAAAAAGTTTCTTGGGGGCCCCCCACCCATGAAATTTCACTCTCCATCTGCTCTGAGACATACAATAAATAGCAGCTAGACTTAAAATCAGTTTACTGTATCATATCAGGCAGCAATTGCGATTGGTTGCCAGCGGTTTACAGCATATCATTACTTCTTAATGACTGGTTGCTAAAGGTTACAGCTCACTGATTAGTTGCTAGAGGTTACAGCAAATGATTTCTGCTTGTTAATTGGTTGCTAGAGATTACTTTACAGTAATACCGCTCACCGATTGGTTGCTAGAGGTTACAGCACATCATCTCCTCACTGCAGGAGAACATGATATACATATGAATGCTGGCTTTATTTACATATCAATGCTGTCAGCTGCAGCTATTTCCTTAGTAATGTTGCCGATATTTACATCTAAATGCCGGTTATTTACATGTAAACACAGGCTCTGCAGGTGAGTCATTTGTACACAACAATAGGGCAGAGCTGGGCAGCATTGGTACCAGCACTTCCCACTGAGATATCGGGACACAGCACAGGACTAAAACTTCAAGGGACAATTAAATTTAAACTGGGATAGTTGGCAAGTATCAGGCAGCTGCTTTGAGCCCCACAACAATGACAGGGCCCAGGGCAGCTGCCCCTTTTGCCCTGCCTTAAAGATGGCCCTGATCCACTGGTGGATTGGTGATTTCTGATATATAAGTGTGCTTCTTTTAATAGGTGTTTTTGTGCTTGGTGTTAACCTGAGCTCCCTGCATTTTGCTATTTCCTAAATCCTCTTTCTTCCCCATTCTGATGCTCAGTTTGAACTTTAGCAAGTCATCTTCAACATGTCTAGATGCCTAAATGCACTGAGTTGCTGCCATGCGATTGGCTGATTAGCAATTTGTGTTACCAAGCTATTGATCAGATTTACCTAAGAAAGTGGCCGGTGTGTGTATATGGTATTAATTGTTCCAGACAGTGACATCACATCTTTTCCAAGGAAAATTAGTAGGTCCTACAAAGGCCAATGATGGGCACATATCTAAGATGGAGAAAGTAGTATATTGGTCTTGATTGCTTAAGTTACCATAGCCTGATAGCCTTCCAAGGAAGAGCCTGTAAAGCTTAGTTTGGGAGGAAAAGAATAAAAAGGAAAAAAAGTACAAAAGATATATATGATATTGATTGTTCCATACAGTGACATCACATTTTTTCGAGAAAGATGAGTAGATCCTACAGAGGCCAATGACAGGCACATGTCTAACATGGAGAAAGTACTATACTGGTCTTAATCGCTTAAGTTCCCATAGCCTGATGGACTTCTAAGGAAGTGCTGATAAAGCTTAGTTTAAGAGGAAAAAGAAAAAAAAAGAAAAAAAAAGTACAAAAGATATACAGTATCTCACAAAAGTGAGTACACCCTTCACATTTTTGTAATTATTGTATTATATTTTTCCATGTGACAACACTGAAATTACACTTTCAGTACTACAATGTAAAGTATTGAATGTACAGCTTGCACATGTCATGGTCTGGGGCTGCATGAATGCTTCCGGCATCGGGAGCCACAGTTCATTAAGGGAGCCATGAATGCCAACATGTACTGTGACATACTTAAGAAGAGCATGATCCCCTCCCTTCAGAGACTGGGCCGCAGGGCAGTATTCTAACATGATAACGACCCCAAACACACCTCCAAGATGACCACTGCCTTGCTAAAGAAGCTGTGGGTAAAGGTGATGGACTGTCCAAGCATGTCTTCAGACCTAAACCCTATTGATCATCTTTGGAGCATCCTCAAATGGAAGGTGGAAAAGTCTCTCTGTGATGTCGTTATGGAGGAGGGGAAGAGGACTCCAGTGGCAACCTGTGAAGCTCTGGGGAACTCCATGCCCAAGAGGGATAAGGCAGTGCTGGACACTGGGCTGGAAACTTTGGGCCCAATTTAGACTGGACACTTTGTGCCCAATTTGGACATTTTCACTTAGGGGTGTACTCACTTTTGCTGCCATCGGTTTAGACATTAATGTCTGTGTTTTGAGGGGACAGCAAATTTACACTGTTATACAAGCTGTACACTCACATACTTTACATTGTACCAAAGTGTAATTTCTTCAGTGTTGTCACATGAAAAGATCTAATAACATATTTACAAAAATGTGAGGGGTGTACTCACTATTGTGAGATACTATATATGTATCAATTGTTCCAGACAGTGACATCACATCTTTTACAAGGAAGATGAGTTGGTTCTACAAAGGTCAATGGCAGGCACATATCTAACATGGAGAAAATAACGTACATATTGTGATGGATCCCGGAAATCCCCCGGCTGGGCACCTCCGCCAGAACTGTGTCTCTTGTTCGCCAAACGCACCCTCAGCTGGCTGACTCGTCATAATCAGCCCTTAACCCCCAAGCACGAGGCAAACCACAAAGATGTTGAGGGTTAAACATGCAGAGCATAAACTGTTTATTAAGTACAAAACATACACTTTTAAACACAGTTAGGGACACTCCCCTTAACCTTGTCATAGAGGGGGCTAGGGGAAGAACCAATGGGAACTCGACACTTGTACATTTAAACAGAAACTACAATTGAATACATAAAGTGATTATGATAAGCAGACAGCTCCTCCTTACACATCCCCCACTGGGATGTGTCTCCACACCTTTTGTCTACGTGCCATGACATAACATACCTAAAGAGGAGTTCCCCTTAAAAAAATAAAAAAAAATAAAAGTCAGCAGCTACAAATACTGCAGCTGCTGACTTTTATAAATCGAACACTTACCTGTCTCAGGGTCCAGCGATGTGGGGGAACGAAACCCTGCTCATTCCCCCCTCCGCTTGGCGGCGCCGACATTCTAAATGTGGGCACCCGGCTGTGGTTTCACAGCCAGGCACCCACTGCGCATGCATGAGCGGCGCCGCGCGCAGTGATTGGCCGCGCAGTCATCTGGGACCTGTCATGTGTCCCAGATGACTGACAGGAGAGAGGGGCCAGTGCTAAACCCTTCCTGGGGAGGGGAAGTGATGTCACCAGCCCAGGCACTAAAGGCGGGAGACTACAAGAAACCCCCTAGCAACAGGCATTTAGAGGGGAGTAAAAAAAAAAAATCCAAATTATTTTTAGTTCTTTTTTTAAGGAATTTTAATGTTTTTTTTTTTCTTCCTGTGCAACACCACTTTAACCACTTCAATACCAGGCACTTTAGCCCCTTCCTACCCAGGACAATTTTCAGCTTTCAGCGCTGTTGCACTTTGAATGACAATTGCGCAGTCATGCAACACTTTACCCAAACTAAATTTTTATAATTTTCTTCCCACAAATAGAGCTTTCTTTTGGTGGTGTTTGATCACCTCTGGGGTTTTTATTTTTTGCTAAACAAACTAAAAAAGACCGACATTTAAAAAAAACGTAGTTTTGGTTATAAAATTTTGTTTTCTCCTTCACTGACAGGCACTGATGAGTTGGCACTGATGAGCATTGATGAGTTGGCACTGATGGGCACTGATGAGAAGGCACTGATATGTAGAATTGATGGGCACAGATAGGCAGCACTGATAGGCAGCACTGATGGGCACTGATAGGTGGCACTGATGTGGACTGACAGGCAGCAATGATGGGCACTGACAAGTGGCTGCATTGGGTACTGACAGGTGGCACTGATAGGTGGCACTGATTGGCACTAACAGGTGGCACTGATGGGCAGCACTGATGATGAGCTACTGATGAGGTTCTGTAAGGTGATACAGTAGGGCACTGATAGGCACTGTGGTCTGCACTAGCAGCTGATGGGCACCATTTTGGCAGCTGTGGTGGCACATCTAATAGGGCTGTGCTGATAATCAATGTGCTGATTATCAACACAGACCCCCCCCCCCCCCCCGCCAACAGGGAGAGCAGCCGATCAGGGCGAACCGAAGAATGTCATTCACTTCCTGTTTCACGCAATGATCAACTGTGATTGGTCACAGCTGATCACGTGGTAAGAAGCCTCTGTCAGGGGTTTTTTACCACAATTGGAGATGCTGCGTGTCAGACTGAAGGCGTGCGCCGGCATGTTATCCTGCTGGAAGTCATATGACACCCAGTGAGGATAACAGAACCACTACCGGCCGTCAATCTGCTATAGGTTAAACACAATAACAAGACACAATAACAAGAGGGGGAGGATGGGGAGAAGGGATGCAACTTATATAGGGACATCATTACATTATCCCAAAGCCATTTTGTCCCCAAGTTTTGTAGCCCCACGCTTTGGGCATACAGCCACCTTCTGTCAGCTAAAAGTAAATTTTTTGTGTGGAATAAAAGTATATATTTATCGCAGCTGGGCCAATAGGTTTAAGTTGGCGGAAACAAGTTCACTAGCCCAGCCACAGATACCGCGTTCACTCGGTTCCGATGAACCGGTGACCGTGGACACAAATGTCTGGAGGTGGAGTCTTCTCCTGGCGGTGGGAGGTGGCAAATAGTCCTCCAAATCTCCCGTTCTCTGCTTTGCCATAGTCTGTGGGTAGGAGGCGTGCCCACAGCCCCCTCCAAAACACACAGTGATAGTGGGTTCTGTCACACATGTCTTCTTGATTGCTTAAGTTCCCACGGCTTGATGTCCTTCTAGGAAAAGTTGGTAAAGCTTAGTTTAGGAGGAAAAAGAAGAAAAAGAAAAAGATAAAAAAAAGTACAAAAGATATATGTAATATAGATTGTTCAAAACAGTGACATTACATCTTTTCCAAGAAAGATGAGTCCTTCAAAAACCAATGGCGGGCACACGTATAGCATGTAGAAAGGTACATAGATACATAGTTAGTCAGTTTGAAAAAAGACACAAGTCCATCCAGTTCAACCACAATATAAATAAATATCATACAATCCCATATACCCAATTCTATACCCACAGTTGATCCAGGGGAAGGCAAAAAAACCCCAGCAGAGCATGATCCAATTTGCTAAAGCAGGAGAAAAATTTGTTCCTGATCCCCCAAGAGGCAATCGGATTTTCCCCGGATCAACTTTACCTATAAATGTCAGTACCCAGTTATATTATGTACACTTAGGAAATAATCCAGGCCTTTCTTAAAGCAATCCACTGAGCTGGCCATAACCACCTCTGCAGGGAGTCTATTCCACAATTTCACAGCTCTTACTGTGAAGAAACCTTTCCATATTTGGAGATGAAATCTCTTTTCCTCTAGAAGTAAAGAGTGCCCCCTTGTCCTCTGTGTTGACTGTAAAGTGAATAACTCAACACTATATGTTCACTATATGGCCCCCTTATATATTTGTACATGTTGATCAAATCCCCTCTTAATCTCCTCTTATCAAGAGTGAATAAATTCAGTTCCTCTAATCTTTCCTCATAGCTGAGCTCCTCCGTGCCTCTTATCAGTTTGGTTGCCCTTCTCTGCACTTTCTCCAGTTCCTCGATATCCTTTCTGAGAACTGGTGCCCAAAACTGAACGGCATATTCCAGATGAGGTCTTACTAATGATTTGAACAGGGGGCAAAATTATATCTCTCTCTCTGGAGTCCATACCTCTCCTAATACAGGAAAGGACTTTGCTCGCTTTGGAAACCGCAGCTTGGCATTGCATGCTATTATTGAGCTTATGATCTACCAAAACTCCCAGATCCTTCTCCACTATGGATCCCCCCAGTTGTGCTCCCCCTAAAATGTATGATGCATGCATATTCTTAGCCCCCAAGTGCATAACTTTACATTTATCAACATTAAACCTCATCTGCCACATAGTCGCCCAATTAGACAGAGCATTGAGGTCGGCTTGTAAATCTGAGACATCCTGTAAGGACGTTATTCCACTGCATAGGTTGGTGTCAAAGTGGTGTACTTGTCTTGATCGCTTGAGTTACCAGTTTGATGAACTTCAGAGGAAGAGCTGGTAAAGATTAGTTTTGGAACAAATAGAAAAAGAAGAAAATGAAAAAAGGGGGATGTGGGGGGGGGGGTCCCATACACTCACTATCAGGTCTCCTCAGGCTGCCCGGTTGGAATGGCTTCTTTCAGCAGGGTCATGGGTTTGAGGGTTGAATAGGAAAAATCATGCCAGTAAAAACACTTTTTCAAAAACGTATCCTGTGTGCCCCTCTTATTTATTTGTGATTTTGAAGAGTTAAGACCTAATATTTTTTCCCAAATAAAGGGGTTAAAAGAGTTTTAAAGTGGAACTAAACTGTATCTGAATACTACAAACTGAAGACACTCTTTAATTAATGTTTAATATTCAAAGTAAGCTCCCCCATCCATCCCTGTCGCCATGCTTCATTTTGCTGAGAAATCACTTTGAAAAACACTCCCCTAGCATTTCTAGCTGCAGCTGCCTTGAGGGAATCCATCTACCTTTAGCTCAGGCATGCAGGCAGAAGGATGTGCTTAGCTGAGAAATCTCCTCCTGCTCTCCTCCCATGAAGGAGGTAGGGTTGCCACCTGTCCAGGATTCACCTGGACAGTTCGGGTTTGGAACCATGCATCCGGGTTTCAGACTGCCTGAAACCCGGACACATTATTCAGACTGGACTATGGCTTCCCAGCAGGGTTGCTGGCTGCAATTGTCTAAGCTGAGTGTGACTTTTACATTCTTTCACGCTGCCCGAAGCCAGCACTAACAACCCCCCCCCCAAACACATACACAGACGGGAGAGAAGAGAGGGCTCGATCTGCATCTCCCCCCCCCCACCCCCTACCCCTCTGTGTCTGCCCACACTCCAATCCCGGGCACTGTACTTCAGAAAAGGAAAGTGGGGGCTGGAAATTTGAAGTCCAGCAGCCTCAGATACATCTGGATGAGAGGTGCTGATTGCCAAGGGGTGAGTGAGCTCACCATCCACCCCAGTCTGTGACTGAAGTCTCCCCCTTCTCTCTCCTGCCTCTGAGAGAGTACACTAAGGTATATCAGGGTTCTCAGAGCACCCCTTACATCAGATTTCCCCTTTACACCAGAGGCCACAGTGTTTCCTCTGCATACATCAGAGCTCTCAGTGTTCCTCCTTAAATCAGAGTTCCCAGAGGATCCCTTATCATCAGAGTCTGCCGAGTCCCCCCTTACATTGAAAAGGAACTCTACGAGTTCAGATGTAAAAAGGGGAACTCTGCGGACTCTGATGTAAAGGGGGCTCTTGTTATTAATTACATATCATTAGAAATGTTATTTAATAACAAAATATATATATAGTTTATAATATAAAAAAAAAAAAAAATTGCTGTGCGCCGCTAAAGTGTCCGGGTTTGACTTGAAGAAAAGGTGGAAACCCTAGAAGGAGGTATGAAAAATTATTTTTGCCTAGGCCACAAGCCAACTAAAAAAAAAATTCGAAAAAAAAGTTTACAACAAGTAAATATGCTTCCTATCTACTGCATTCACTAATGCTAGCAGCATAAGGATTAGAAATAGGTCATTTTGATTGGGAAAGTTTAGTTCCACTTCAAACCCTCATCATTTTTTTTGTTTAATACACACTAAAATAAACTTTCTCCAGTAAAATATTTGTTAAAATTCTTACCCCAGCACTTACAGTTTACACTGTTCAATGCTGCTGATTCCTGCTCCCTCAGTGCTGCTTCCCTGAACTTCTGGTCTTCACAGTTGACAGTGGACAGCGTAGTCTCCAGTGAGTCTCTTAGCTTGGAGACTGGAAGGGGAGAAGGAGGGAGGAGCAGGGGAGTGCCTTTCCATCCTAAGCAATAGGGCTTTGTGTTTCTGTTGATGCACACAGTGTGGGGAGTTACAACTTTAATCCCTGCATGCGAAGGTGGCTCCATAGAATGCTGCACCCTAAAACGGGAAACCTGGGGTAGTCAACATGGCACCAGCTTAAACTGGAATATAGGTAAGAATTAAAAATAATTAAAAAGAAATAAAATAGAGGCAAAGTATAAACAGATTAAACTGTTGGACCCAGGTGATGATCTCCCAAGCTGAGGAGTAGGGATGAGCCGAACACCCCCCGGTTCGGTTCGCACCAGAACTTTCAAACGGACCGCAAATTCGTACCAAAGTTAGAACTCCATTGAAGTCTATGGGACTTGAACCTTCAAAATAAAAAGTGCTAATTTTAATGGCTAATATGCAAGATATTATCCTAAAAGGGTTTGGGGACCTGGCTCCTGCCCCAGGGGACATGGGTCAATGCCTAAAATGTTTTTAAAAATGGCCGTTTTGGCGGGAGCACTGATTTTAATGACGATTAAAGTGAAAAAAAAAGTGAAATATTCCTTTAAATATGGTGCCTGGGGGGTGTCTGTAGTATGCCTGTGAAGTGCCACGTGTTTCCCGTGTTTAGAACAGTCCCTGCACAAAATGACATTTAACAGAAAAAAAGTCATTTCAAACTGCTTGCGGTTTTAATGTTATATCTGGTTCCTGCAATATGGATGAAAATCATTGAGAAAAATGGCATGGGTAGCCCTCCCTGCCCATTACCAGCCTATTTGGGTCTTGTACGGATATTAAGGGGAACCCCGTACCCATATTAAAAAAAGGAAATTGCGTGTGGCCCCCAGGCCCTATATACTCAGAACAGCAGTATACAGGCGGTGCAAACAAGACAGGGACTGTGTAGGTTTGTTGTGTTAAAGCGGGAGTCCGCCGGGAGTTCTGCCGTTTTTTTTTTTTAAAAGCCAGCAGCTACAAATACTGCAGCTGCTGACTTTTAAAATAAGGACACTTACCCGCCCAGTGCGCCCGCGATGTCGGCACCCGAAGCCGATCTCTCGATCGTCTCTCGGGTGCTGCCGCCGCTATCTTGGGTATGGGAATCAGGAAGTGGAGCCTTTCGGCTTCATTTCCCGGTTCCCTACTGCGCATGCGCGAGTCGCGCTGCACAATAAGGATGGACCCGCTGTCTCTGGGGTCTGTGTGTTTCCCAGCAGGCAGCGGGGGACTTTTGGAAAGTGGGGTAGATCTACGCCCCTTTCCGCAGAGAGCTATCCCGGAAGTGGGTGCAGTTACCTGGATTATCCAGGTAACTGCACCCCCCTGAAAGGTGCCAATTGTGGCGCCGGAGGGGGGGGGGATTCCAATGAGCGGAAGGTCCACTTTAGGGTGGACCTCCGCTTTAAGTTGAATCTGTTTGTAATTTTCAACTGGTACATTTTTAAAGTGTAGCTCCAGTCAAAAAATCTATTTTTAAGCTTTTTGTAGCGGTGTATACTGCGGTCAGGGCACGCAGACAACATGCACAATCTCCTACAACTGACTGCAAGCTCTATTACAAAAGAGCAATATAGCTAGCTATATAGGTGAATATAGTGGTGTATACTGCGGTCAGGGCACGCAGACAACACCCACTACAGAAGAGCAAGAACACAAAATCCGCCGATAACGAACGGTGTAGCCCAGCTCTAAAACTTTGTCCGTCGGATATTCCGATGGAAACAGTCCGATGGAGCCCACACACGGTCGGATTATCCGACAACACAGTCCGACCGGACATTTTTCCATCGGAATGTCCGACCGTGTGTACAAGGGCTAACAGAAGTGTGTTTCCGATGTGTTCAGTGTCAACAGCGTATAGAAGTTCAGCCACAAATTAGACAACAGGACAGAGTTCCAATGTTTAGTTTAACAATGAATAAATCTGTTTTTCTAATTCTAGTAGGAATGCACCAATACCAGTTTTTTAAAAATGAGTATGAATATCGATACTTTTTCTCAAGTACTCGCCGATACCAATTACTGGTACCTATTTTTAGTGTCATGTGACTCGTTCACACTGTACATGCATAAAAACTGATGGGAAAACAACACAGATTTCCCTTGCAGAAACATCCGTTTTCATGTGTGTCTCGGTGAGTTTTTACAGCCTGTTCACATATACAGTGCCTTGCGAAAGTATTCGGCCCCCTTGAACTTTTCAACCTTTTGCCACATTTCAGGCTTCAAACATAAAGATATAAAATTTTTATTTTTGTGAAGAATCACCAACAAGTGGGACACAATTGTGAAGTGGAACGAAATCTATTGGATTTTTGAAACTTTTTTAACTAATAAAAAAATGAAAAGTTGGGGGAGGGAAAAATACTTTGTAGAGCCACCTTTTGCTGCGATTACAGCTGCAAGTCGCTTGGGGTATGTCTCTATCAGTTTTGCACATCGAGAGACTGAAATTCTTGCCCATTCTTCCTTGCAAAACAGCTCAAGCTCAGTGAGGTTGGATGGAGAGCGTTTGTGAACAGCAGTTTTCAGCTCTTTCCACAGATTCTCGATTGGATTCAGGTCTGGACTTTGACTTGGCCATTCTAACACCTGGATACGTTTATTTGTGAACCATTCCTTTGTAGATTTTGCTGTATGTTTGGGATCATTGTCTTGTTGGAAGATAAATCTCCGTCCCAGTTTCAGGTCTTTTGCAGACTCCAACAGGTTTTCATCCAGAATGGTCCTGTATTTGGCTGCATCCATCTTCCCCTCAATTTTAACCATCTTCCCTGTCCCTGCTGAAGAAAAGCAAGCCCAAACCATGATGCTGCCACCACCATGTTTGACAGTGGGGATGGTGTGTTGAGGGTGATGAGCTGTGTTGCTTTGACGCCAAACATATCGTTTTGCATTGTGGGCAAAAAGTTCGATTTTGGTTTCATCTGACCAGAGCACCTTCTTCCACATGTTTGGTGTGTCTCCCAGGTGGCTTGTGGCAAACTTTAGACGAGACTTTTTATGGATATCTTTGAGAAATGGCTTTCTTCTTGCCACTCTTCCATAAAGGCCAGATTTGTGCAGTGTACGACTGATTGTTGTCCTATGGACAGACTCTCCCACCTCAGCTGTAGTTCTCTGCAGTTCATCCAGAGTGATCATGGGCCTCTTGGGTGCATCTCTGATCAGTCTTCTCCTTGTCTGAGCTGAAAGTTTAGAGGGACGGCCAGGTCTTGGTAGATTTGCAGTGGTCTGATACTCCTTCCATTTCAAAATGATCGCTTGCACAGTGCTCCTTGGGATGTTTAAAGCTTGGGAAATCTTTTTGTATCCAAATCCGGCTTTAAACTTCTCCACAACAGTATTACGGACCTGCCTGGTGTGTTCCTTGGTCTTCATGATGCTCTCTGCGCTTTCAACAGAACCCTGAGACTATCACAGAGCAGGTGCATTTATACAGAGACTTGATTACACACAGGTGGATTCTATTTATCACCATCAGTCATTTATGACAACATTGGATCATTCAGAGATCCTCGCTGAACTTCTGGAGTGAGTTTGCTGCACTGAAAGTAAAGGGGCCGAATAATTTTGCACGCACCACTTTTCAGTTTTTTATTTGCTAAAAAAGTTTAAATTATCCAATAGATTTCATTCCACTTCACAATTGTGTCCCACTTGTTGGTGATTCTTCACAAAAAATTAAAATTTTATATCTTTATGTTTGAAGCCTGAAATGTGGCAAAAGGTTGAAAAGTTCAAGGGGGCCGAATACTTTCGCAAGGCACTGTATGTGTGGGCCAGCCGCAGTGTGATTTGAAAAGGAGTCCTGTGCCATTTCGGTGTGGTTTCAAGTACAATATCTAATCTGATACACTACGATTTACATTGGACCGGACTTTGAAATCACTCTACAAACCAACCCGCACATACACTATATTTTCAAAAGGATTGGGACGGCTGCCTTTACATGTCATATCACCAAATCATTTAGTGGCGGGGGGGATATGGTGTAGGGTTTTCAGGGGTTGGGCTTGGTCCCTTCATTCCAGTGAAGGGAACTCTTAAGGCGTCAGCATACCAAGATATTTTGGGCAATTTCATGCTCCCAACTTTGTGGGAACAGTTTGGGGATATCCCCTTCCTGTTCCAACATGACTGTGCACCAGTGCACAAAGCAAGGTCCATAAAGAAATCGATGAGCGAGTTTGGGGTGGAGGAACTTGACTGGCCTGCACAGAGTCCTGAGCTCAACCCAAAAGAACACATTTGGGGTGAATTAGAGCGGAGACTGCGAGCCAGGCCTTCTTGTCCAACATCGATGACTGACCTCGCAAATGCGCTTCTGGAAGAATGGTCAAACATTCCCATAGACACACTCCTAAACCTTGTGGATGGCCTTCCCAGAAGAGTTGAAGCTGTTATAGCTGCAGAGAGTGGGTCAACTCAATATTGAACCCTACGGACTAAGACTGGGGTGCCATTAAATTTCATGTGCGTGTAAAAGCAGTTGTCCAAATACTTTTGACAATATAGTGTATGTGAACAGAGTCTGAAGATGTCAGTTTTAGTAGGTACAAGTGCAAATGCTTAGCATCAACTCTGATACCAGTATCCGTGCAAAGCTAATTACTAGAGATCAAGAGATTGGTTGTGATGGTAGGACTATCTAATGTCATTCAGGGACCTGCTAAAGAGGCCATTTGAGCTCCCTAAAATACATCCTCTGTGTTAAAACACAGCATGGATCCCTTCGACACCAATGGTGTGGGATCTATTGTCCAGCTTTGGATTCAAGAATGGGCAAGTAGGCACATCCATCTTCAATTATTGACAATGTACACAGACTTGTGATTGTATTGTGCAACTATGACGCACATTAGACTTGTACACAATGGAAAATTTTGTTTAGTTTCGGTTAGTTGTCATTCGTAAAATACATATTTTCGTTCTGTAACATTAATTCGTTTTCAGATAATTCGTTATTTCTGTAGAGTGTCGATATTCGTTATATTGAATCTCGAATCATGTCAAATTAATTCGTTATAACAGCTATAATTTCTTTCATGTTAGTTGAAATTCAATATCTTTGTATGTATATTAATTCATGAAAATGATTCATAGTTTGGAAAGCCGTTTGTTTATTCAATCCATTAACACACACAATGACAATATCTCTTCTCCTCGGCTCAAATACAATACAACACCCTTCTAACTCAGTTCTCAGGAATGTACTTTGCCAGAAATCCAACCTCCAGCACAAAATTAATCAGCTGATTGGACTGCAAGATTTACTTTGAATTGACCTTTTGTTTCATTAGATCTTTAACGAATTACTGAATCATGTCGAATTCATTCGTTATATCCGCTATCATTTCTTTCGTATTAGTTGAAATTGGTTATTTTTTTATTCGGATGCATCAAAATGCCTGAAAGATGCAAAATTTGGCTGAATTTCGAATTGTTACGAAACCAATTGCACATGTCTAAAGCATATACTTTTTTTTTTCTTGCGAATATTATTATTTATTATTATTATTATACAGGTTTTATATAGTGCCAACAGTTTGCTCAGCGCTTTACAATATGGGGGCAGACATTACAGTTACATTACAATTTGGTACAAGAGGAATCAGAGGGCCCTGCTCGTTAGAGCTTACAATCTAAAAAGGAAGGGGCAATTGATACAAAAGGTAATAGCTGTGGGGGGGGGGGGGGGGGGGGAGATGAGCTGATGGAGGAAGTAAAACAGTGTTAGTTAGAAGCAGGATAGGCTTCTTTGAAGAGAAGGGTTTTCAGGGACTGTCTAAAGATGGATAGATTAGGGTTCAGTCGGACTGATTGGGGTAGGGAGTTCCAAAGGATGGGAGAAGCTTTGAAGAAATCCTGGAGTCGAGCATGGGAGGAGGTGACAAGGGAGCTAGAGAGCAGGAGGTCTTGGGATGACCGAAGAGAGCGGTTTGGTTGGTATTTTGGGACTTGGTTAGTGATGTAACTAGAGCAGAGATATGGATGGCTTTGTAAATTATTGTTAGTACTTTGAATTTTATTCGTTGGGTGAGTGGAAGCCAGTGCAGGGATTGGGGTACCCTTTGACCACGCTACCTGAGGTTTTGTTCACCATTTGTGGTGAAGAGACAATCTTCATTGGTTGTTCAGATTTGTTTTAGTTTACTTATCATTTGTTTTCTCATAAAAAATATATATCTTCGTTTCCATAACTATATTTTTGAACTGTCCTGTGGCATTTTCATTTTTCCTGAAATAGCTGTTCTGTGATAGCTATTCAAATTCCTCATGACTTGAACATTTACACTGCCTACACAGAAATGTCACAGCTTACAGCACACAAAAACAAGTTTTCTTCCTGTTCTTCAGTACTGAAAAGCTGATTAAAGTCTTAAAGGCATCCAGCCAGATACACTTGAGATTGATTGTGTACTCTTTATGTCTTCTGTAATGTTCAGCAGGGGCCTGATTGTTGTGGGTAGGGGAGCTGAAGATTCCTAGTACTAAGGAAACCAAGAATCGAATTGGAAGTGAAGAGCTGAGAACCAGAACAGGCAGTCGAGGTGAAGGTCAAACTAGAATTTAGGGCAGGACAAGATAACAGCATAGGCCGTATCAGGTACCTGGTTGGAGGCCAAGATGAGAAGAGGGATTCCTGTACACCTTGTTGCAGACACCCATGGAGGGTAGCAAAAAGAATGAGAGGGCACAGAGTGGCATGGGTGTCGGAAGTCCAGTCCATGGAATCTCCTTTCTGGAGGCAGGCTTGACTGATGTGCTCTTACAGACCGATGGGAAGGTCCCAAAGAAGAAGTAGACTGGAAGACAGCTGACCAGGACACTGAAACACACAGCAGGTTGGAAACATTGTTGGACAGGTCAGTAGCCAAGGAGGCAGACAGGAAGCAGGGTAGCAGACAGAGCCGTGGTTAGGAGGCAATCTGAGATAACATAAAAAGTTCAGTAGAGAGAAGCCATAGTCAGGAACTAGCCAAGGCCAAACCCGGGAATCAGTAGAGACATGCTGTGTTCAGGAAGTAGCAGAGGTGAAACTAGAAATTAGCGGTGACAAGCTGCGGTCAAGAATTATCCGAGGTCAAACCAGGAATAAGCAGTGACACGCCGTGGTCAGAAACTAGCCAAGGTCAATAGCAAGAAGGCATTGCAGAGAGAAGTCCATGGACAGACTGGGTCAGCAACAGGAAAGCAAATCTCAGGAACAGATTCAGGGTTCAATTTGAAGTCCATCCAGGAACTTCCTGACAGCCCTGTTTCTTAAATAGGCCATTTGGCACCAAGACTAGGATTGGGCATGGGTGCCTGTGTGCCTGCATGCACATAAATCCATGCAGCGTGGACATGTGAATTAATACGATCATGCAAATTAGCATGTTTACCCAAAAAGCACGAGCACATGCAATTGGCTGGAATCTATCTTTATTCTATGTACTGGTACACGTGCACTTCATCTTCTGATTCAGTTCTGACAGGCAAGCACGAGACAGACCTGTTTCCTAGCTAATTATAAAGGAAAGGGGTTAGTCGGAGTTAATTTTTCTTTCTAAAACAAAATTTGAAACCTAGAACTAATGTGCAGTGCTGGTAACCTGATGATCAGCAGTATTAGATTACCCCCAGCACTGGCACAACCCTTCCTCTACAAGCGAGGGTGGCAAAGTCTTTTGTAACTATAACTCACAACATGTGAATGAATCAATATACTAGGACACAGTAGCAAACTTCCTTTAATGCTGCGTACACACGATCGGAATTTTGGTCAGAAAAAGCTCTGATGGTTTTCTCGACGAAATTCTGATCGGATTTCTCTCAAGCTCTCTTGCATACACGTGATCACACCAAATTCCGACCGTCAAGAACATGGTGCCGTACAACACGTACGACGCGACTAGAAAAAGGAAGTTCAATAGCCAGTAGCTAATAACTTCTGTCTTTGTTGAATCTGAGCATGTGCAAGTTTTTGCATGTCTGAATTGCATACACACAATCGGAAGCATACACACGGTCACATTTTCCGACAAAAAGCTCTCATCGGTCTTTTGCTGGCCCAAATTCCGACCGTGTGAACGCAGCATTAGAGCCCATGTGTTCACTTAAGCTTATTCTTTGTAGGCATCTTGTTCACCTGCAAAAGCATGAAAGAGAAAGCTTGCTTGTCATCAGGTCTTGACGTGCATACTAATTTAGACTAATATAGTTACATAGTTAATCAGGTTGAAAAAAGACACAAGACCTTCTAGTTCAACCAAAAAAATAATAAATTACAATCCCATACACAATCCTTCACCCACAGTTGATCCAGAGGAAGGTGAAAAACCCCAGCAAAGCATGCTCCAATTTGCTACATCAATACGGGGACAAGGTGCTTTGGGGGGCTACCCCAAAGCACCCTCCCAATGCTGAGGGCATGTGGCCTGGTACATTTCAGGAGGGGGGGAGCTCTCTCATCCCCATCTCTTTTCCTGAGGCCTGCCAGGTTGTGTGCTCGGATAAGGGTCTGGTATGAATTTTGGGGGGGTCACCTATACCATTTTTTTTTATTTGGCGCATGGTTCCCCTTAATTTCCAAATCAGACCCGAAGGGCCTGGTATAGATTTTAGGGGGACCCCCGTGCAATTTTGCAAGGGTTGTGGGGATGAGGCCCTTGTCCCCATCAACATGGGGACAAGGTGTTTTGGGGGGTACCCCAATGCACCCTCCCAATGTTGAAGGCATGTGGCCTGGTACGGTTCAGGAGGGGGGGTGCTCTCTCGCCCCCCCTCTTTTCCTGCGGCCTGCCAGGTTGCGTGCTCGGATAAAGGGTCTGGTATGGATTTTTAGGGGGACCCCCACGTCAATTTTTTTTAAAAATTTGATGCAGGGTTCCCCTTAATATCCATACCAGACCTAAAGGGCCTGGTAATTGAATTTAGGGGAACCCCCACGCTTTTTTTAATTTTTATTTTTTATTTTTTATCAATGAATGAATGAATTGTCGGCTAATACAGAGAACACTCATTGAGTGTTCTCTGTATTACGGGAGCTGACAATTCAAAGTGATTTTTTTCCTTGCGAAATGACACTTTGTGCAGGGACAGTTCTAAGCACGGGAAACATGCGCCCCTTCACAGGCATACTATAGACACCCCCCAGGTACGAAATTTAAAGGAATATTACACTTTTATTGTTTCACTTTAATCATTATTAATATCACTGCTCCTGAAAAAACGTCCCTTTTTAAAACTTTTTTTTTGCATTGATTCATGTCTCCTGGGGCAGGACCCAGGTCCCCAGATACTTTTTAGGACAGTAACTTGCATATTAGCCTTTAAAATGAGCACTTTAGTATTCTCCCATAGACTTGTACAGGGTGTTCCGGCTTTTCGAATTTGCCGCGAACACCCCAAATTGTTCACTGTTCGCTGAACAGGCGAACAGGCAACATTCGAGTCGAACTCGAAGCTCATCCCTAGTGTCTAATTTTATTTGTTTTCTTTTTTTAATGCACAATAAAAAAAATTGTGGAGAATAATACTTGGCTATGTGTTTTACTTCAAATGGCAGTTTGGGAGTAGGCAGTTACATTTAAAGTGGTTGTATACCCACATTTTTAACTTTTACCTACAGGAAAGCCTATAATTAGGCTTACCTGTAGGTAAAAAAAATATCTCCTAAACCTGTACGGTTTAGGAGATATTCCCCTCGGTATGCGCCGCTGACTGCAGCGGCGCATGCGCACAAGGGGTTTCTCGCCGTCAATATCCGGCCGGACTGAAATCTCCCGCGCGCATGCGCGGGAGTGACGATATCGCGGCTCCGGCCACTCACAGCGCCGGAGCCGCGATACCCGGAAGAAACGCAGAGGGAGCATGTCAGCTCCCTTGGCGTGGATCGGGCCAGATGTCGGGGCCTCGTTCTAAGGTACATACTAGCTCATTATGCCTTTTGCTTTGCAGGTTTAAAAAAAAAAAAAAAATGTGCGGGTTTACTACCGCTTTAATAAAATACAATGGAAAATTGACAAAGGACACCGACATAGTTGTATCTTTGATCTTAAAAACTACAGGATAATGGAGTTGTGGTAACTTGTCCAAATAAAAAAAAAAAGAGCATAATAATATTATTCTTGAAATCACTAGAAAAAAAAAGCCTTTGAAAATTCATTTGCAATAACTCCATCAGTATCACCAGCAAAGCAGCTTCATTATTATCCCATTAAAGTAGAAGAGAATTGTGCGCTGCATTTTCAGATTTCAGAATTTGCCACGTCACGAATGTTAATTCTCCATTATGAACGCTAGTTTACAAGACCAACAGCTTCCGGCTCGTCCTTGCTTCCGTGCATGCTTGTTCATACTTTGGACTTTTGTCCGACGGACTTGTGTACACACGCTCGGAAAATCCAACAACACACATTTGTCCGCTGAAAATTTTAAAACCTGCCAGCCAACATTTGTCTGCGGAAAACCCGACAACAATTGTCCGATGGAGCGGATTTACCTCCAACAGCCTGTCATCGAACATTTCCCCTCGGAAAGTCCGATTGTGTGTACGAGGCTTTAATCTAATTGCAGCCACAATCTAAAAGTAACCTATTTAGCCCTGTAAAGCAAAATTGCTATACATACCTTTTCTGCAGCCGAACTGGTCCGGTCTTCAGGGGTGGAAGCTCTCTACAGGAGAGAAATTACATCATCCTATAGAGTTACTATGAGGCTTCCATTGTCCGCTTCCTCTTCTGCACCCTCCTACGCAGAAAAAGTGCCTCTGAGAGCTCAGCGTGGGACCGGACCAAAACAGCTTCAGAAAACGTATTATAGAATTTCTTCTTTACAGGGCTAGATAGGTTAGTCTTATGCCCCGTACACACGAGCGGATTTTCCGTCGGAAAAAACGTGGATGGTTTTTCCAACGTAATTCCACTCAGGCTTGGCTTGCATACACACGGTCACACAAAAGTTTGCGGAACTTTCGACCGTCAAGAACGCGGTGACAACACTACGACGAGCCAAGAAAATTAAGTTTAATGCTTCCGAGCATGCGTCAAATTGCTTCCGAGCATGCGTAGGAATTTTGCACATCGGAATTGCTACAGACGATCGGGATTTCCGATAGAAACTTTTTCAGTCGGAAAAATTGAGAACCTGCTCTCAATCTTTTGCTGGGCGGAAATTCGGCCAGCAAAATTCAGATGGAGTATACACACGGTCGCATTTTCCGACGAAAAGCTCTCATCGGTCTTTTGCTGGCTGAATTTCCGATCGCGTGTACGCGGCATTAGATTGTGGCTGTAAATAGATTTAGAAATGTTAGTTTTAGGCTGAACACCTACTTTATTAAGTTCTACCAGTGTACACCTATAAATAAAGCATCCTCAAAAGCTGGCTGCTATAGGTGAAGTGAACAGAGGCTGGCATCGGAACCAAAGTAACAAAACCAGGGAACAAATCAGAATGCTAAAGCTGAAATGAACATGCAAGGACAAGGCGAAGAACAAACAGATTGCCAGGAATTTCACTGCAGTAATGCTGTGCAAGTGAAGAGTGACCAGAATTGCAATTACATAAGGGAAGACAGGAACAGAAGTAAATATTTATTGTGACACTATGAATATACAAAAAAAGTGACAACAAAAACAGCAAATGGTGAAACAAATGGGACATGGCAAGGGGACAAAAAAAAAAGAAAAAAGCAATAAAGACACAAAAATAGAATTGCACAAGAACACATGCCGTAATATGGAGAAAAATAAACTGCCTGGATGAGGAGGAGCTGTGGAATTCAGACTAAATAAGCCAGATTCCAGAGATAGAAGAACAAGAGCTGCAGATAAAGTAAAGATAGTTGTAAGGGCATATCAGCGGAAACAACTGGCGATAAAAAGCACCACAGTAAGAAATTGCATAGAAAAAGCATCTATGGGGCAGTGGCGTCGGAAAGGGGGGGCTGACAGGGGCTGACTCCCCGAATGGGACCCCAAAAAGCCCTGGGTCTCGGGTGGGCACTGTTCTATTGTTAGCCCCGAGCGCCGCCACCTGCCGCCGAGCAGAGATTGATCTGATCCCGAGCGCCGTCGAGTGCAGCCGAGTCACATAGCAGGTCCCGCCTTCTTGAGCCTGCAGTGCCTATGATGGATGTCCCACTGGTCCAATGGTGGGACCGCGGGACGTGTGATATCCATCATAGGCGCTGCAGGCTCCAGAAGGCAGGTATTACAATGCAACTGTCGCGCCACGTCGATCGGCGCCCAGGCGGGCCGCTCTCCTCTTCTCTGGCTGCCTTGCACACCACGGCTGAGCTGAGCTGCTGCAGGACACGTGAAGTCTGTCTCCTGGTCAAGTAGGCAGTGTGTGTATGTTACATAGGTAGGTCAGTGTATGTGTCAGTTAGGTCAGTGCATGTCAGGTAGGTCAGTCAGTGTATGTGTCAGGTAGATCAGTGCATGTCAGGTAGGTCAGTGCATGTCAGGTAGGTAGGTCAGTGTATGTGTCAGGTAGGTCAGTGCATGTCAGATAGATCAGTGTATTTATTTCAGGTAGGTCAAGCAGCAAGTGAGCTTACCCCCCACCACACAATCCCACCGCCCAGCCAAAATAAAAAACGCGTCACTGTTGCCCACCTCCCCCTGGATGCCGGCCTTAGACTCTGGGTTGCAGTCCCTAGTCATTTTGCCACCTAGCAATGCCCCTGCTATGGGGTTGAATTACTAAAACTGGAGAGTGCAAAATCTGGTGCAACTCAGCATAGAAACCAATTAGCTTCCAGTTTTTTTTTGTTTTGTTTTTTCAAAGCTTAAAGTAGTTGCTAAGGCAGAAGGTTTTTTTTTGTTTTACCTTAATGCATTCAATGCATTAAGATACAAAACCTTCTGTGTGCAGCAGCCCCCCCTCAGCCCCCTAAATACTTACCAGAGCCCCATCTCGATCCAGAGATATTGCATCAGAGACTCAGCTGTTCAGGACCCTCCTCATTGGTTGAGATAGCAGCAGATGCCATTGGCTCCTACTACTGTCAATCAAAGCGAGCGAGCCAATGAGGAGAGAGAGGGAGGCGGGTCCGGGTGACGGCTCTGTGTCTAAATGGACACACAGAGCAGCGGCTTGGCTCAGGTGGCTCTATAGCAAGCTGCTTGCTGTGGGGGCACTCTGTGGGGGCATTCGGTGGGGGGGGGGGGGCAGAAGCACTGAAGAGGGACCCGAGAAAAGGAGGATCTGGGCTGTTCTGTGCAAAACAATTATACAGAGTAGGTAAGTATAAGATATTTGTTATTAAAAATAAAATAAAAACAAGAGTTTTATATCACTTTAACTGCTTGCCAACAGCCCTATAGCCATTTTACGGCTATAGGGTGGCAGCTGTGCACCGGATCACGCACATATATGTAATCCCGCACTTCCAGGTAGGGGGTGCGCGTGCACGCTGACGGGAGCTCGCTTCCACTGTGTTGGGTATTCAATGTCCTCTGTCTCCCGCCGATCATCAGGTAGAGACACACAATTGTGATCCGCCTATGTAAACAAGGCAGATCGCTGTTCTGACAGGTGAAAAGGGATGGAAATTGTGTCAGCAGTACAGTGGCAGTGCATATTTTGAGCACTGATCACTGTATTAGTGCCACTGGATCCCAAAAAGTGTCAGTTATGCTGCGTACACACGTAGCCGACTATCCGACGGACTTAGACTGGCGGACTTCCCGCCAGACTGTCCGTCGGACTTTCCAAACGGGCTACTTGCCACACACGGCACTTTTTCAGCGGACTAATACGGCGTACTAAGTCCGCCGTACTATCCGCCCTACTTTTGAAATGAACGGACTCGCCCACACACGCGGAGGAAAGTCCGCTCATTTTGAGCGGGTCTCCAGGTAGGCGGGGCCCGCAAAGGAGACATCACTAGCCCCGCCGCCTGGTATGGACTTAAAGGGGAACCCCAACGCCGAAAAAAATCGGCGTGGGGGTCCCCCCAGGTCCACATCAGACCCTTGTCCAAGCACGCTACCCGGCCGGCCAGGAAAGGGGGGGACGAGCGAGCGTCCCCGACCCTTTAATAAGGGGGCCCCCGGATACCGGCCCCCACCCTATGTGAATAAGTATGGGGTACAATGTACCCCTACCCATTCACCTGTAAAACAAAGTATAAAAAAAAGACAACACACAAGATAAAATAGTTTATTGCACAGCTCCGGGGGTCTTCCGTCTTCGGGGGTCTTCTCGCCGGACTCCTCCGCTATCTTCTTCTAGCTCTTTTGCTAGCGGAGGAGTCCGGCTTTCTTCCTCGCCGCCGGCCTCTTCTTCCGACTTCGGGGGGTCTTGTCCCCCTCTTCGGTTCTTCTGCCGGGCTACCGCGCCTTCTTCTAGCTCTTTTACAGGCGGTTTACATTTTAATGGACTAACATTAGGGATTTTAAATTTTTTTTTATATGTTTATATAATTTCTCCCCATGCAATTATCTAAATGATGTTTTATTCATCCAAGATCTGACGTGGTTGGTTATGAACATGCAAACTGCAATTTTTTTTTTTTGCAGGGGGTCTAACACAGTGAGAACGCAAATATTTATACTGCTGCAGCAATACTAGGTGCCATTTAAAGTTTTTTTTTTTTCTATTTCACAATAACATATCGTTCTTAATTTTTGTTTCATATACCACTCACTACACTTCCAGTACACCTAATAGTCAGTTAATATATGGTTTTCCTTTTAACAGTCACATGATTTGACTTTACTTTATAGACTCATATAAGCTTTAGTATTTGTTAATCATTGGCAGCTACAGCAAGTTTTTATCGCAGAGGATCTAACACACTTGGTAGCTGGAAGACTACTCAAGTCGCCAGGATTTTCTATAGACCAACGATAGGCACCAATATCACATTATTTCTGATAACGCTCTAGAATTCACACGCAGAGGGTCTAACACACTTTAATGCGCAATTTAATCTATTAAATTAATTAAATTAATTTAATTTATTTTCTGTTTTAACTTTTTCCCCCTCTTTCTTTGTTAATCAAACCCTTGTCCAACCATCATTTTCACACATTAGGGGTCTAACATCAATATTTTAATAATTTTTTGGCATTCACTGATTTTTGTTTTTCACCACTTTGATTTACACGCTACTTCTGCATAGCGCAAACCCGTCAGGGAATTCTTGTAATAGCCATTGGTTTATTATTTTATCATTTTCATATTTTTAACTATATATATTTTTTTACTCACCAGAGGTCTAGCGCCATTTCTACAACCATCCCCCATTCAGCATTCAGCACACAAAGCCAGGGCTCGGCCCTGCCCCCTCTCTCTCTTCATTGGCTCACTGACTTTGATTGACAGCAGCAGGAGTCAATGGCTCATGCAACATCGCTGGATAGAGATGGGGGTTCAGGTAAGTATTAGGGGGGCCGAGGAGGGATGCTGCACACAGAAGTTATTTTTTTTTATCTTAATGCATTCTATGCATTAAGATAAAATACATTCTGCCTTTAGAACCACTTTAACTGATGCGCCAGTACACTGTAAATGAAGGGTGCTGTGGAGATGCCCCATCAGGGGATGGGTCCACGACACCCTGCATTCACAACAGAGTCCTCAGTCTTCCAGGCTGGGTGACATTGGGTAGTATTTAACCTTTAACATGGAAGATGCCTTCTGGCGAAGAACAGGTATTGCTGGTAACAGCTCTTGATTGAGCTGCAGCCACGGCTGTTTTTTGTTTTTTTCTTAATTGCCTCGGGAACTATATCATTACATGAAAATCTAACCTAGAGTTGGGCTTTAACTCCTTTCTGTCCGCGCTGTAGCCATCATTCGTCCTGAATTTCCGACGACCTCCCCTTTGCACGGTCCCTGCGTGCGCACTGCAGGGCGCGCGTGGAGCGCGCTGTGATCACAAGTCACTGAGACTTGGGTGATCACAGATCCAAGTAAGGGGCCAGTCCCGGGCCCTAACCACGTGATCAGCTGGCAGTCAATGAAAGCTGATCACATGATGTAAACAAAAGCTCGGTAATCGGGTATTTTTTTCTCCGCACGCTGACAGAGCGAGGAGAAAAAAAAGCCAATCACCGGCTCATCTGCAAGGGACATTGGTCCCGAAGAGGAAAAGGCAATTATGTCTCATCTGTGCCCACCAGTACCCCTTGCCATTGCCACCTGCCAGTGCCCACCAGTGCCACCTATCAATGCCCACCAGTGGTGCCAATCAGTGCCACCTAGCAGTGCTGCCTATCAGTGTAACCGATCAATGCCCATTATTGCCACCCATCAGTGCCCATTACTGCCACCCATCAGTGCCCATCACTACCACCTATCGGTGCCCATCAGTGCCACCTCATCAGCGTACATCAATAAAGGAGAAAAATTACCTGTTTGCAAAATTTTATAACAAAATATATAAGGAAAAAATAATTTAAATTCGGTCTTTTTATATATTTTTTTAACAAAAAATAAAAACAGCAGAGGTAATCAAATACCGCTAAAAGAAAGCTCTATTTGTGGGAAAAAGAAGCTAAAAATTTAATTTGGGTAGAGTGTTGTATGACCACGCAATTGTCATTCAAAGTGCATCAGCGCTGAAAGCTGAAAAGTGGTCTGGACTGGAGGAGGGTTTAAGTGCCCAGTAAGCAAGTGGTTAAAGCGCCCCCCCCCACACACACCAGCAAACAATTAAAAGTCAGAAGCTACAACTACCTGTACATAGTGTAGCTGCTGATTTTTATTATTAGGAGAATTACCTGTCCTGGAATCCAGTGATGTTGGCACCCCAGCCGATGTTTCTAATGGCTCTCGGGTGCTGCTGCCGCCATTCATGGTAAGGGAAACCAGCAGTGAAGCCTTTTGGCTTCACAGCTGGTTCCCTACTGTGCATGTGTGAAGTGCGCCTGAATGGCCAGGCAGCGGGGAAGGAGGAGGGGGGGGCAACTTCTGAGTGATCTCTCTACTGCAAAATCTCTCCATAGAGGGGACAGGTACCTGTCAAAAACGATGTGGCACCAAAGGGGGGGAGGGGAGGCAGATAAGCAGTTTTGGGTGTGTAGCAGTAACCCCCGCCCCCCCCCCCCCCCCAGTAGGAGCTGCCAAGGTAAGTTAATAAGGAAATTGGGACTTTAAATGAGGCTCTCGACATTGTGGGGGTACATTAGTAGAAAAACATGTTTAATAACATGGAAGATGTTTAAAATACATATCAATGGTACAGAACAAGTAAAAAATATATTGGATCATAAAAATCCACATATAACATGGACATCAAGGATACATGATATATATAAACTTGGCACCACATGATAATGTGGAAAGGATTGATGCATAATTCCCATGAATTCATATATATACATGTCATTGGGATGGCACATTGCAGTATAAGTAACATGAAGTGAAGTACTGTGAACATGATTGCTTAGTAGACAATAGACTGGATTGATTGCTGATACAGGCATGTAACTGCATCCTATATTCCCAGCGTGTTTCGTGTGTAAACACTCATCAGGGTGGATGCTCAAGGATATCTATAAAGAATTAAATAAAATGAATCTAGTGTGGCACTAAACATAACAGGAGAAGGCAAACTTGCCAGTCCTGGATACTTACATGCAATGAGTTAGCGATGGAATATGGTGAATGTGAGGCCAGGAGGGATTGTCTGTCCCGGGAGCTGAGGTATTATGGAGCCGCGTGCCAATGGGGCACACACACATGGAGCCCCCCAGAACATAGGTTGCCAATCTTCATAGTGAATCAGGCTGGTGACTACCAAAAAGTCTATAATGAATAAATATAGTATACAGTGAGTTGCATGGTGTTGGTAAAGAAAATCTGTGAGGATAGTGTAGAAGATGACGTGGTGATTACCTTGAAAGTGTACAAAGAGAACATGGTGCTTCTGTAATATATGGCATCTTCCAAAGTGTGGCAAAGGCAGCTGCATCTGGGGAGGTGCCATATATACGCCCGACACGAATGTATTGCCACTCCTACCAATGTCATGCTAGCTCGGCATGTGCAGGGAGGGGCATCAACCCCAGCGGTAAACACCGCCCACGACAGAAACGCACCTTCCCCAGCTATGTTTCCTGCAATGGAGATACTCATACTCCACGTCATGACGCCTAATGATGTCACATGTGAGACATGGTACATGGCGCCAATGCGATGTGGAGACCCACCCAGCCCTCCAAGCTCCCCACCCCAAACAGGGGTCTCCTTGACAGCGAAAACCCCCCTATGCAGTTTAAAACCCGCTTCTCCTCCAATCTCATCATATGGCCCAGTGTCCTCTAATGCCCTGTACACATGATCGGAAATTTCCCCAGCAAAAGTCCGATGCGAGATTTTGATCGGAAAATGCGACCGTGTGTATGCTCCATTGGACTTTTGCTGGGGGAATTTCAGCCAGCAAAAGATTGAGAGCAGGTTCTCAATTTTTCGGTTGGAAAAAGTTCAGTTCAGAAATTCCAATCATCTGTACAAATTCCAACGTGCAAAATTCCTACGCATGCTCGGAAACAATTCTGCGTATGCTCAGAAGCGTTGAACTTAATTTTCTCAGCTCATCGTAGTGTTGTACGTCACCTTGTTCTTGACGGTTGAAAGTTGAGAGAACTTTTGTGTGACCCGTGTGTATGCAAGCCAAGCTTGAGCGGAATCCCGTCGGAAAAACCATCAGAGCTTTTTCCGACCAAAATTCCGATCGTGTGTGCGCGACATTACACTCCCGGAGACTGAAAAGTTTCATAATTACGCTGGGATCACTGTTAAGATGTTTGTATAATGCAATCATATCTCCTCTCAAGTGTTTCTTCTCCAGGAAGAATACATTTAGTGTTTATAGTCGTTCCTTATAATTGAGGTCCTCCAGTCCCCATATTAGTTTAGTCGCCCATCTCTGGACTCTCTTCAGCTCCAGCACATCCTTCCTGAGGACTGGTGACCAGAACTGGATGGAATACTCCAGATGTGGCCTATCCAGAGTTTTATAAAGTGGCATAATAATCGTTTTATCTCTGGCGTAAATTCCTTTTTTATTGCATGCTAATATTCTGCTGGCTTTGGCAGCCGTTGCTTGACATTGCATGCTTTTTCTCAGTCTGTCTTCTACTAGTACCCCTAGATCCTTCTCCATCATGGAAGCCTCTAGGGGCTTTCCCCCTAAAGGGTAAGGCCGCGTACACACGCGGGGACTGTTCGCTCAACTTTGTCCGCTGAACAGTGTTTCGGCGGACAGTCCGCCCGTGTGTGGGCTTTCAGCGGACAGTTTCAGCGAACAGTCTGCTGAACAAGGTTTTTCGGAATTTCCGAAAAACTGTCCGCTGAAACTTTGTCCTCTTGTAAAGTTTTTGTATCCTGCTGTGTTGTTATTGCCCTGCATATTTTTGTGTCATCATCAAACACTGAGATCAAGCTATTAATCCCACCCTCTATATCATTTATAAATACATTAAACAGAATTGGTTCTAGGACAGAGCCCTGGGGTACCCCACTAACCACTCTAAACCATTCTGAATATGTTATTTATCACAACCCTTTGGACATGCCCCCGTAGCCAGTTTTCTATCCAGGTACCTACGCTATGATCCATGCCTACAGACCTCAGCTTGTAGAGTAAGCATTTGTGGGGGAATGTACCAAATTCTTTTGCAAAATCAAGATATACCAATCCACCAACCTACCTTTGTCCAGATGGGAGCTCACTTCCTCGTAGAATGTTAATAGAAAATAAATATAGTGTTGCTCAAAATTATAACGTGTTTCTCCATGGAAATAAAATGTCTTACTTCAACAAAGAAATTGCATGGACTAAATAGACTGTTTTATTGTGCAATTTTATCTTATAACACCCAGAGTGAACAAGGAGCATGGTCTGTAGGATCTCTAGCAGAATCAAAGAAAATTGTTATTTAGCCTGAAATACTTTTTCCTGAAGTGTTTCCCTATGTGTGTGTGTCACTTCCCTCTATAGATTAAAAAGTCTTACCGCCTTCCCATGAAGCTGTTATAATGCATCATTATTGGTTGCAAGAATAACAATATTACGTGGAGCTAGGTGACAGACGTGTCAAAATCTGAATCATAAGTGTGGTAAATGAAACATACGTCTTTTGCTACAATGTTCATTCTTCGTCAACTGTTGAGCATATGTTGCCTACATGAAGAAGCTATAGCTCCAGTCCTGCTATTGTGGAGGGGGCTGGGAGACTGTACAGGATCTATAAGTCACTTTACGACTTAAACACAGGGTAACTACAATTCTTTGACTGTTCATACAGTTGTGCTCATAAGTTTGCATACATTTTATGATTTCTTGGCCATTTTCCAGAGAATATGAATTCTTTCTTTATTTCACTCATGATTAGTGTTTGGCTCAAGCCATTTAATATCAATCAACCATGTTTACTCTTTTTAAATCATAATGGCAACAGAAACTACCCAAATGACCCTGATCAAAAGTTTTCATACCTTGGTGATTTTGGCCTGATAACATGCACACAAGTTGACACAAAGGGATTTGAATGGCAGCTTTACCATCTGAGAAGATAAAGAGCCTCACCCACAAATACCACAAAAGACTTCAAGCTGCCATTGATGTTAAAGGGGGCAATACACGGAATTAAGAACTGGGGTATGCAAACCTTTGATCAGGGTAATTTGGGTAGTTTCTGTTGCCATTAGGATTTAAAAAAAGTAAACACAGTTAATCGATAATACATGGTTTTAGCCAAACACTAACCATGAGTGAAAGGAAAAGTTTTTGTGTGCTCATTCATATTCTCTAAAAAAATGGTCAAGAAATCATAAATTCTGCCAGGGTATGTAAACTTGTGAGCACAACTGTAATTTGACAAGATACTTGTTGGGATTCTTTAGATGCCATCTTCAAGCTAGCAACACCGTAACACATGTTTGTGTTAAAATGTTATCCAAGATATTTATTATAAAACATACATATGAAAAATCCATCATTAACCACGTCATTACCGCGAAAAAGTGCTTATTTGCAAAGTTTTATAACAGAAACTAAAAAAAAAATGTATAGACAGAAAGATGATTTGGTGGAATTTTAAGGGGTGCCAGGCAAAAAAAGTTACTAGCAATACACCAGAATATAAAAAAAATAACAGAATTTATTACACACAAGACAAAAAAAAAAAAAGGTATATTGGCCATACATATATTACACAGACATTGGTACACATCTAATCAAATATATATATTTTTTAACTGTTCTGCCTTATTTAGTTTGTTTAGCAAATAATAAAAACCCCAGTGATGAATAAATATCACCAAAAGAAAGCTGTATTTGTGTGAAAAAAAAATGAAAATAATGCCATATGGCATTATGACTGCGCAATTGTCATTTGAAGTGTGATAGCTCTGTAAGCTGAAAATTGACCGGGGCAGGAAGGGGGTGAAAATGGCCGGTATTGAAGTGGTTAAAAGATGTCACAATAGTGACACCTGTGATAAGCCACACAGGGCCGTTTTTAAGGCAGGGCAAAAGGGGAAGCTGCCCTGTCATTTTTGTGGGGCCCAAAGCAACTGCCTCATACTGCCTTCCCTATCCTGGTAAAAAATTCCCTAGACGCTTGAGGTTTTAGTCATGTGCTGTGTCCCAATATCTCAGTGTGAAGTGCTGCTACTAATGCTGCCCAGCTCTGCCCTATTGTTGTGTACAGATGACTCACCTGCAGACCCTGTGCTTACATGTAAATAGCGGTGGCATTCATATGTAAATAGCAGCGGTCGGCGGCATTCATATGTATAGCATGCCCCCCGAGGTCATATCTACAGTAATCTCTAGCAACCAATCAACAAGCAGAAATCATGTGCTGTAACCTATAGCAACTAACCAGTGAGCTGTAATGTGTTCTGTAACCTCTAGCAACCAGTCAGTGAGCGGTAATGATACGCTGTAACCTCTGGCAACCAATCGCAATAGCTGCCTGATCTGATTCAGTAAACTGATTTTGAGTCTAGCTGCTTATTTTACGTCTCAAAGCAGGTGGAGAGCGAAACAGCATGGGGGGGGGGGGGGGGGCCCAAGAAAAGTTTTTTGCCCAGGGTCCAATCAATATTAAAGACGGCCCTGAAGCCACACCTGATAATGTCCAACTGAGGACATATGTATGTACTGTATAAGTGTATTCTATACAACCACTAATATACTCACAAATACAAATTGTCCATCACGTGTTGTTGTCTTATTATTATTCCATAGCAGGGTAGGAATGGCTTTGCTTAAAGCAGAGTTCCGCTAATTTTTACAACTTGGTCTTAAAGGAAAGACCACCCCCCCCCCACCCCTCGTTTTGGAATAACATTTTTTTTTTCTTTCTTACCTTTTATAAAGTACATAATGTACTTTTGTCCAAGCTCGGCCGCTGCCCAGTGCATCATTTCCTCCTGCCCCCACGCCCCCCCCCCCCCCCCCGCCGTCTGGGACCTGTGTGTGTCTCAGAAGATGGGGCCATTCAGAAAGTGCAGCACGACTCGCACATGCCCAGTATGAAACCAGCTGTGAAGCGTGAAGGCTCCATTGCCGGTTTCCCTTAAAGTGGTGATGATGATTACACTGATGGCGCCTGCATCCGATCCAAATGGACAGTGTCTGTAGCTGCTGACTTTAAATTGCGTCTGGAACACCTCTTTAATGTGTTTTATGGAATCGGAAGGAGGTCCTCCATGACTAAGTCCCATGGGCATTGTGAAATGTGCAGGGGAGGGGTGGTGCTTGGACAAAGTTTGGCCTGAGGCTGCTTCTACTATGTTGGGCTTTGCTAGATGTGCGGCATTTGGGATCAGAAGTTCAGAATTATAAATTGCACATTTTGTGAACATCAAGGTAAAAGGATTCTTCTCGTTGTGAGGCTGCAGGGGGGCACTAATGGGAAAACTGCAGTCTGCGGTGCTACCATTTCATTTCCTAGAGCTTAAATAGGGTATCTACTCCAGACAATTAGCCTTCCATAAGATTGCATATGTAATGGGATAAAAAGATCCTTTTTAATAAGCTCCAGAGAAAAAGAGGAATCACTTCCATCTCATCACGCCTGTGAGGGCTCCACTCAAATGCACTCTTCATCATCTCCAGTTCAGACAGGAAAATACAGTATCTAACAAAACTGAGTACACCCCTCACATTTTTGTAAATATTTTATTCTATCTTTTCATGTGACAACACTGAAGAAATGACACTTTGCTACAATGTAAAGTAGTGAGTGTGCAGCTTGTATAACAGTGTAAATTTGCCGTCCCCTCAAAATAACTCAACACACAGCTATTAATGTCTAAACCGCTGGCAACAAAAGTGAGTACACCCCTAAGTGAAAATGTCCAAATTGGGCCCAATTAGCCATTTTCCCTCCCTGATGCCATGTGAGTCTTTAGTGTTACAAGGTCTCGAGTGTGAATGGGGAGCGGGAGTGTTAAATTTGGTGTTATCGCTCTCACTCTCTCATACTGGTCACTGGAAGTTCAACATGGCACCTCATGGCAAAGAACTCTGGGAGGATCTGAAAAAATAATTGTTGCTCTACATAAAGATGGCCTAGGCCGGGGCTCACAATTTCAAGTCCTGAGATACTAGCCAGGCCTTAAGGGTTACTCTCCACCAGTTGCCCCACCCAACCCCTACCCCGCCACACCCCTAATTCTGCCCCTAAACACGCCCTCATAAAGTATATCATGAAATGACACTGAAATGTTTTATGCAGAATTAAATTACAAAAATAACAGCTTATCAGTGCCCATCAGTGCATCCTCACCTGTGCTCATCAATGCCACTTCACCTGTGCCCAACAATGCAGCCTATCTGTACCCAACAATGCAACCTACCTGTGTCCATCAATGCTGCTTCACCTATGCACAACAATGCCACTTCACCTGTGCCCAACAATGCATCCTACCTGTGCCCATCAATGCAGCCTACCTGTGCCCATCAATGCATCCTACCTGTGCCCATCAATGCAGCCTACCTGTGCAGGAGAAGAGAAGAGAGGAAGAGGTTTTCTGGCCAGCACAGTTGCCAAGACCATAAAATGGTTTTACAGGACAGGTTCTACTCAGAACAGGCCTCACCATGGTCAACCAAAGAAGTTGAGTGCACGTGTTCAGAGTCATATAGGGAAGAGCCAAACACCCCCGGTTTGGTTCGCACCAGAACCTGCGAACAGACCTAAACTTTGTGTGAACTTTAGAACCCTATTAAAGTATATGGGACCCGAACGTTCAAAATCTAAAGTGCTCATTTTAAAGGCTAATATGCAAGTTATTGTCCTAAAAAGTGTTTGGGGACCTGGGTCCTGCCCCAGGGGACATGTATCAATGCAAAAAAAGTTTTAAAAACGGACGTTTTTTCGGGAGCAGCGATTTTAATAATGCTTAAAGTGAAACAATAAAAGTGTAATATTCCTTTAAATTTCGTACCTGGGGGGTGTCTATAGTATGCCTGTAAAGGGGCGCATGTTTCCCGTGCTTAGAACTGTCCCCGCACAAAGTGTCATTTCTGCAGGAAAAAAAGTAATTTAAAATCACTTGCGGTTATAATGAATTGTCGCCTCCCGTAATACAGAGAAGTAATTGATAAAAAAAAAAAGCGTGGGGTTCCCCAAAATTCAATTACTAGGCCCTTCAGGTCTGGTATGGATATTAAGGGGAACCCCGCGTCAAATTTAAAAAAAAATGACGTGGGGTTCCCCCTAAATATCCATACCAGACCCTTCAAGTCTGGTATGGATTTTAAGGGGAACTCTACACCAAATTTTAAAAAAAATTGGCATGGAGTTCCCCCTAAGAATCCATACCAGACCCTTTATCCGAGCACACAACCTGGCAGGCCACAGGAAAAGAGGGGGGGACGAGAGATCACCCCCTCGTGAACCATACCAGGCCACATGCCTTCCACATTGGGAGGATGCTTTGGGGGCCACAGACCCCTCAAAGCACCTTGTCCCTATGTTGATGAGGACAAGGGCCTCATCCCCATAACCCTGGCCGGTGGTTGTGCGGGTCTGCGGGCGGGGGGCTTATCAGAATCTGGAAGCCCCCTTTAACAAGGGGACCCCCAGATCCCGGCCCCCCCTTGTTTGAAATGGTAAGGTGGTACAAATGTACCCCTATCATTTCACAAAGAAAGTGTAAAAGAATGTTAAAAAAGACAAACACACTTTTGAAAAAGTCCTTTATTAAAAATAAAAAAAAATAAAAAAAGATTCCAGTGGTGTTAATCCACTCATGCTATCCAGCGACGGATGGTCATCTCTCCGGGGTCCAGCGATGGCTGATCTGATCCAGCGACGGGTGATTTTCCATCCAGCGTAGTCCATCCATGCATCCATCTTCTGTCTCCACTGAGGAGACACTGCGGGGATCCCGGCAGAAACTTTCTGTCATTGTCGCCGTCGCCTCCGCCTTCTCTTTTCTCTTTTCTTCTTCTTCCTCTTCTACCTTGAGATGTTGCCTCGACACTGTCTCTGGCTGTAATGACAGGGACGCGTTGTGCGGCGACTCATATAGGGACACTGGGCTGGGTCACCGGGGGATGTCCCCGCCCCTTATAATGTCACAGTCCCAGCAACCTCTGGGACTGTGACATCATAAGAGGCGGGACATCACCCGGTGACCCCAACCATTGTCCCTATATAAGTCGCCGCACAAAGTGTCCCTGTCATTAAAGCCAGAGACAGCGTCTCAAGGAAGAAGAGGAAGAAGAAGAGAAGAAGAAAAGAGAAGGCGACGGCGACGACGACAGAAGACCGGACCACCGCTAGCAAAAGAGCTGAAAGAGCTGGAAGAAGGAGCGGAGGCCCGGCAAGAAGAACTGAAGAGGGGGACGGCGCTCGCTCGTCCCCACCCCCTTTCCAGACCGGCCAGGTTGCGTGCTCGGATAAGGGTCTTATATGGACCCTGGGGGAGACCCCCACGCCGGTTTTTTTCGGTCTAGGGCTTCCCCTTTAAGTCCATACCAAGTGACGGGGTCAGTGACGTGTCAATCTTGCCGCCAAAGGTGGCGACATTGACTTCCTTCGCTAATCCCGTCTACCTGGAGCTGCGTTCAAAATGAACGGATTTTTCTCTGTGTGCGGGAAAGTCCGTTCATTTCAAAAGTACGGCGGACTAGCGCACAGATGGCCGGATTGTCCGCAAGATTCGCAGTCCAGCGGACAATTTTTGAGCCAAAATTACTTTCTAAGTCTGCCGGACTTTTGGGAAAAAAAAGTCCGCTGGAGCCCACACACGGGCGGATTGTCCGGCGGACTCTGGTCCACCGGATAGTCTGATCGTGTGTACGCAGCATAAGGGCGTAAATTTTGGATTGCACTCCTCACCCCAAGCTATTTGCTGAGAGGCATGTTGAGTATTTTGCAGATCTCGCTTTCTGTCACAAAGTTTAGAAAAAAAAAAAAAATCCTCTTCTTTTTTCATTTCTAAAACAAAACAAAAACAAATGAGAGCTGCAAAATACTCAGCATGTCTCTTAGCAAATACCTTGGGGTCTACTTTCCAAAATGGGGTCATTTGGAGGTCATTTTGTGCTATCTGGGAATTTCATGGCCTCTGAAACTGTAATAGGTAGTGAGGAGTGAAATCAAAAATTTACACCCTTTGAAATCCTGAAGGCGGTGATTGGTTTTCGGGGTCCTGTACGTGGCTAGACTGCCAAAAAGTTCCACACATGCAGTATCTCTGTTCTCAAGAGAAGCAGCAGAATGTATTTTGGGGTGTCATTTCACATATGCCCATGGCATGTGTGAGCAATATATCCATTAGTGGCAACTTTGTGGAAAAAAAAGAATATTGTAATTTTCCTGAAACTTGCGGCAAAATATAAAATATTCCATGGACTCAACATGCCTATCAGCAAATAGCCTGCATTACATCAGAGGGGGGCAGGGTCACTCACACGTCATTGGGGAAGCCAGGCTTTCCCCCCTGCATCAGAGGGGGGTGAGGTCAGGTGACGGGTGGTCCCGCCCTCCTCATATAAGGAATGTCAGGCTGCCGGGATCCCGCAGCATCTCCGTCAGTGGAGACAGAGGATGGATGGACTGCGCTGCGCTGGACTGGAGGGAGAGATCACCCATCGCTGGATCAGATCAGCCATCGCTGGACCCCGGAGAGATGATAATCCATCGCTGGATAGCAAGAGTGGATTACCACTGCTAGAATCTTTTTTTATTTATTTTTTATTTTTAATAAAGGACTTTTTCAAAAGTGTGTTTGTCTTCTTTAATATACTTTTACACTTTCTTTGTGAAATGGTAGGAGTACTTTTGTACCCCCTTACCATTTCAAACAGGGATGGGGGCCGGGATCTGGGGGTCCCCTTGTTAAAGGGGGCTTCCAGATTCTGATAAGCCCCCCGCCCGCATACCCCCACAACCACCGGCTAGGGTTGTGGGGATGAGGTCCTTGTCCTCATCAACATGGGGACAAGGTGCTTTGAGGGGTCACAGACTCCCAAAGCATCCTCCCAATGTGGAGGGCATGTGGCCTGGTACGGTTCAGGAGGGGGGGTGCTCTCTCATCCCCCCTCTTTTCCTGCGGCCTACCAGTTTGCGTGCTCAGATAAAGGGTCTGGTATGGATTTTAGTGGGAACTCCACTCCATTTTTTTAAAAAATTTTGAGTGGAGTTCCCCTTAAAATCCATACCAGACCTGAAAGGCCTGGTAATTGAATTTGGGGGTACCCCACGCTTTTTTTTTTTTTTATCAATGACTTTCAATGACTGTTCTCTGTATTATGGGGAGCCGACAATTTATTATAGCCACGAGTGATTATAAATGACTTTTTTTCCTGCAGAAATGACACTTTGTGCAGGGACAGTTCTAAGCACGGGAAACATTCGCCCCTTTACAGGCATACTATAGACACCCCCCAGGTACGAAATTTAAAGAAATATTATACTTTTATTGTTTCACTTTAATCATTATTAAAATCACTGCTCCCAAAAAAACTGACGTTTTTAAAACTTTTCTTTGCATTGATCCATGTCCCCTGGGGCAGGGCCCAGGTCCCCAAACACTTTTTAGGACAGTAACTTGCATATTAGCCTTTAAAATTAGCACTTTAGATTTCTCCCATAGACTTGTACAGGGTGTTCCACGGCATTTGCCGCGAACACCCCAAATTGTTCACTGTTCACCGAATAGGTGAACAGGCAATGTTCGACTCGAACTCGAAGCTCATCCCTAGCTAGTGATGGACGAACTTCCGACGGGACGTTTCGCGAACGCGAAACGCGAACGGACACAAACGTTCGCGAAAACGACCGTTCGCCGCGGGCTCCATTGACTTCAATGGGAGGCGAATTTCGCAAACCTTTAGGTCGAATTTGCGGCCACGGGGTAATTATTAGGGGGTAGCACGTAGTCCCACCACCTGGACAATAGCATAATACATGTATGAGGTGAATTTGGGATCGATAACTACAAGCATTTTTTTTTTATTTGGGAAATTGTTCTGACAATTCAGGACTATGGAGCTAATGAAGGCAATGGAGGAGAGGGAAGGTCAGGGACCAGGGTAGGCAAACAAGAGGGTGCAGGAGATACAGAGCACTGACAGCAGCACCGTAATACAGAGCACTGACATCAGCACCGTGACATACAGCGCTGACAGCAGCTCCGTGACATACAGCGCTGACAGCAGCTCCGTGACATACAGCGCTGACAGCAGCTCCGTGACATACAGCGCTGACAGCAGCTCCGTGACATACAGCGCTGACAGCAGCTCCGTGACATACAGCGCTGACAGCAGCACCGTGACATACAGCGCTGACAGCAGCTCCGTGACATACAGCGCTGACAGCAGCTCCGTGACATACAGCGCTGACAGCAGCTCCGTGACATACAGCACTGACAGCAGCTCCGTGACATACAGCGCTGACAGCAGCTCCGTGACATACAGCGCTGACAGCAGCACCGTGACATACAGCGCTGACAGCAGCTCCGTGACATACAGCGCTGACAGCAGCTCCGTGACATACAGCGCTGACAGCAGCTCCGTGACATACAGCGCTGACAGCAGCTCCGTGACATACAGCGCTGACAGCAGCTCCGTGACATACAGCGCTGACAGCAGCTCCGTGACATACAGCGCTGACAGCAGCTCCGTGACATACAGCGCTGACAGCAGCTCCGTGACATACAGCGCTGACAGCAGCTCCGTGACATACAGCGCTGACAGCAGCTCCGTGACATACAGCGCTGACAGCAGCTCCGTGACATACAGCGCTGACAGCAGCACCGTAAGCAGCCCCAGGAGGAAGTCAGCACAGCACAGGGATGGTGTGATCCCCTCATAATAAGAACCCCCAGGAGGAAGTCAGCACAGCACAGGGATGGTGGGAGCCCCTCATAATAAGAACACCCAGGAGGAAGTCAGCACAGCACAGGGATGGTGGGAACCCCTCATAATAAGCAGCCCCAGTAGAAATATGACACCGCTCAACCTCTTCAAAGAGGAGGGTAGGGGCATATAGTACGGTGTGCTTTTTTGGGTCAGGGAAGTGAGCCAAATGAATTAAGAAGGTCTGTGTGCTTGATTCCAAAAATTGTTTATAGACATATACATGGTCTACTGATCACATGTGTTGAATTCCTCCGAGATCCATGCCTCATTCATTTTTAGAAATGTGAGGTAGTTAACACTGTGGTGAGCTAGGCGAGTACGCTTATCGGTCACAATCCCCCCTGCTGCGCTGAACGTCCTTTCGGACAGGACACTGGATGAGGGGCAAGCCAACAGTTCGATTGCAAATTGGGCAAGCTCTGGCCAGAGGTCAAGCCTGCCCACCCAGTAGTCTAGGGGTTCATCACTCCTCAGAGCGTCCACATCGGCCGTTAACCCAATGTAGTCGGACACCTGACGGTCTAGGCGTTCCCTGATGCTGGATCCGGATGACACCTGTCGATGGGTCGGCTGAAAGAATGACCTCATATCCGAAGTCACCAACACATCTTCAAACCGGCCTCTTCTTGCAGGCGCTGTTGGATTGGTACCCGCAAATCCTTCTCTGGGAGTGGGAATTGCTCCTCTGCCAGCGCACGCAAAAGCAGAATGCAGCATTTCTCGAAGCAAGGCCTGGAAGTGCTGCATTCTGACAGCCCTCTGCGACGGCGGTAACATTTCCGCCATTTTGTGTTTGTACCGGGGGTCTAAGTACGTTGCCACCCAGTACTGGTCCTTGACCCTCATGCTTTTTATACGGGGGTCCCTATTAAAACACTGGAGCATGAAGGCCCCCATTTGCACTAAAGTGGAAGCGGTGTGGTGGCCTGGCTCCTGCTCATCATCCAGGATAATGTCGTCCTCTTCATTCTCCTCTCCCCATCCTCGCACAACAGGGATCCCAGAAAGGTTTAAAGCATGCTCTTCTTGCTCCTGCTCATCCGCCCCGGCACCATCCTCCTCTGACTCCTCATCAGACTCCTGTTGTTGACTTGTCTCAGATAGAGTAGCCCCCCCTGGGAATTCATCCAGCATTGCGACTTCCTCATCTTCCCGCTCCTGCTCCTCCACAGCCTGATCAATGACACGACGCAATGCACGCTCCAGAAAGAAGGCATAAGGTACCATGTCACTGATGGCGCCATGGCTGCGACTGACCAGTTTGGTGATCTCCTCAAATGGCCGCAGAAGTCTGCATGTGTCGCGCATGAGCAGCCACTGGCGCGGTGAAAAAAAACCCAGCTCCCCAGAACCGTTTCTTTCGCAGAGTTCATACAGGTAGACGTTAACTGCACGTTTCTGCTGGAGCAGCCTATCAAGCATATAGAAGGTTGAGTTCCATCGCGTCGGGCAATCGCAAATAAGACGTCTGACCGGCAGATGGTGTCGCCGCTGAATGTCAGCAAGGCGAGCCATGGCCGTGTAAGATCTTCTGAAATGGGCCGAGATTTTCCTTGCCTGCCGCAAGATGTCCTGGACCCCAGGGTATTTGACAAGGAATCGCTGCACGACCAAGTTTAAGACGTGTGCCATGCACGGCACGTGCGTGATTTTGCCCTGTTTCAATGCGCTAAGCAGATTGGCACCGTTGTCACACACCACTTTACCAACTGTCAAATTGAGCGGTGTTAGCCACTCATCTGCCTGTGAACGCAAAGCTGAAAGGAGTGCCGGGCCAGTGTGGCTCTTTGCTTCCAGGCACAACAGACGCAGCACGGCATGGCAACGTCTCACCTGGCATGTGGAATAGGTTCTGGGGAGCTTGGGCGGTGCAGTGGAAGAGACGCTAGCAGCGGAAAAGGAGGAGGCAGCTGAGGAGGAGAGGGAGGAGGATGGAGTAGGAGGAGGAGAAGAAGAGTCAGGCCTGCATGCAATCCGTGGCGGTAAAACCAAATCTACACGGGTGCCACGGGTTACATGCTTGACGGCCGTCAGAAGGTTCACCCAGTGGGCAGTAAAACTGATATACCTTCCCTGCCCGTGTTTGCTAGACCACGTGTCTGTGGTCAGATGTATCTTGGCACCGACACTGTGTGCCAGAGATACATTCACTTGCCGCTGAACATGGCCATATAGCTCTGGGATGCCCTTCTCTGAGAAATACTTCCTTCCTGGGACCTTCCATTGTGGTGTTCCAATGGCCACAAATTTGCGAAAGGCCTCCGAGTCCACCAGTTTATATGGCAGTAGTTGGCGGGCTATGAGTTCTGACAAGCCAGCCGCCAACCGTTGGGCAAGAGGGTTATCCGGCGTCATCATTTTTTTACGCTCAAACATTAGGCCCACGGAAGCCTGCCTTTTTGCAGAAAAATGTGAGCTTGGCGTGATGGAAGGTGGAGTGGAGGACAATTGTGAGGAGAGAGGAGAAGGAGAAGTAGAAGACGAGGCTGGACGGTGAGAGCCTGCAGTGTGGCTTTGTGTGTTCCGTTGCTCCCACTGGGCTCGGTGATGGCTGCTCATGTGCCTTCTTAAGGCGGTCGTCCCTAGGTGAGTATTGGGCTTACCGCGACTAACGCGTTGACTGCAAAGATTGCAGATGGCAACGCTATTGTCAGCAGCGGACACGTTAAAAAAAGCCCACACTGCGGAGCCATGTGCCGGTGTCCTGGGAGCGCCAGATGTGACCGTACATGGTCGATGACTCGCTCCTGATACATTTGCAGTCTGCTTTGTCCCTGCTGTGCAATGTAAGTCATTGCTGCTTCTCCTCCCTATCTGCTGGTCCATATCTCCCTCTGAACTCCCCTCCTCTTCCTCTCTTGTGGGCACCCACGTGACATCACTAGACACGTCATCATCAACGTCACCTTCCCCACCGCTATAAGTAGAGTAGGCAGCAACACCGGGGACCAACCTCCTCCTTGGGCTGATCTGGGTACTGGCGTCAGACTGCTGAGTAGCGCTTGTTGCTACCTCCTCTTCCTGATCCAATACCAAGAGTGGCTGCGCATCAGAAATGTCCTCTTGATATGGATCGGAAAATAATTCCAGTGACTCAAGCGGAAGGTATGTGGTGGTGGTGGTGGTGGTCGTGTTGTTGGTGGTAGTGTCTTTGGGGGTGCACATAGCAGAGAGTGAAGAAGAGGGTGCAGATCGAGAGGATGAGGAGGGTGCAGAAGAGTAAGGCTGAGCGAGCCACTCAACCAAGTCTGGTGCATCCTTTAAAGTAATTGAACGCACCTTCTGCAACTTCCCACTTTGGCTCAAGCCTGTTGCTCCTGCCCTACCCCTACCACCCCTGCGGAAGGGCCTGCCTCTTCCTCTGCATGTCATTTTTTAAATGACCCTGTGACAAAACTCTTAGTCCCTATACCGCTGAAGGACTGCTGCAGTATAGGTGAGCGGTCAGCAGTGGTGCACGTCAACCCTATCTATTGTGGACCTATAGCGGTCCTTACAGAACAGCAGACTGTACCGCACTCAAGCCTATGTACCGTAGCACCCTATACCAAGTTACCAGTCCTTATAAGAACTTTTGTGGACCAAGCAGGTTGTGTATTAGTGTTTAGCAGACTGTACGTCAGTCCCTATACCGCTGAAGGACTGCTGCAGTATAGGGCAGCGGTCAGCAGTGGTGCACGTCAACCCTATCTATTGTGGACCGATAGCGGTCCTTACAGAACAGCAGACTGTACCGCACTCAAGCCTATGTACCGTAGCACCCTATACCAAGTTACCAGTCCTTATAAGAACTTTTGTGGACCAAGCAGGTTGTGTATTAGTGTTTAGCAGACTGTACGTCAGTCCCTATACCGCTGAAGGACTGCTGCAGTATAGGGCAGCGGTCAGCAGTGGTGCACGTCAACCCTATCTATTGTGGACCGATAGCGGTCCTTACAGAACAGCAGACTGTACCGCACTCAAGCCTATGTACCGTAGCACCCTATACCAAGTTACCAGTCCTTATAAGAACTTTTGTGGAACAAGCAGGTTGTGTGTTAGTGATTAGCAGACTGTACGTCAGTCCCTATACCGCTGAAGGACTGCTGCAGTATAGGTGAGCGGTCAGCAGTGGTGCACGTCAACCCTATCTATTGTGGACCGATAGCGGTCCTTACAGAACAGCAGACTGTACCGCACTCAAGCCTATGTACCGTAGCACCCTATACCAAGTTACCAGTCCTTATAAGAACTTTTGTGGAACAAGCAGGTTGTGTGTTAGTGATTAGCAGACTGTACGTCAGTCCCTATACCGCTGAAGGACTGCTGCAGTATAGGTGAGCGGTCAGCAGTGGTGCACGTCAACCCTATCTATTGTGGACCGATAGCGGTCCTTACAGAACAGCAGACTGTACCGCACTCAAGCCTATGTACCGTAGCACCCTATACCAAGTTACCAGTCCTTATAAGAACTTTTGTGGACCAAGCAGGTTGTGTATTAGTGTTTAGCAGACTGTACGTCAGTCCCTATACCGCTGAAGGACTGCTGCAGTATAGGGCAGCGGTCAGCAGTGGTGCACGTCAACCCTATCTATTGTGGACCGATAGCGGTCCTTACAGAACAGCAGACTGTACCGCACTCAAGCCTATGTACCGTAGCACCCTATACCAAGTTACCAGTCCTTATAAGAACTTTTGTGGAACAAGCAGGTTGTGTGTTAGTGATTAGCAGACTGTACGTCAGTCCCTATACCGCTGAAGGACTGCTGCAGTATAGGGCAGCGGTCAGCAGTGGTGCACGTCAACCCTATCTATTGTGGACCGATAGCGGTCCTTACAGAACAGCAGACTGTACCGCACTCAAGCCTATGTACCGTAGCACCCTATACCAAGTTACCAGTCCTTATAAGAACTTTTGTGGAACAAGCAGGTTGTGTGTTAGTGATTAGCAGACTGTACGTCAGTCCCTATACCGCTGAAGGACTGCTGCAGTATAGGTGAGCGGTCAGCAGTGGTGCACGTCAACCCTATCTATTGTGGACCGATAGCGGTCCTTACAGAACAGCAGACTGTACCGCACTCAAGCCTATGTACCGTAGCACCCTATACCAAGTTACCAGTCCTTATAAGAACTTTTGTGGACCAAGCAGGTTGTGTATTAGTGTTTAGCAGACTGTACGTCAGTCCCTATACCGCTGAAGGACTGCTGCAGTATAGGGCAGCGGTCAGCAGTGGTGCACGTCAACCCTATCTATTGTGGACCGATAGCGGTCCTTACAGAACAGCAGACTGTACCGCACTCAAGCCTATGTACCGTAGCACCCTATACCAAGTTACCAGTCCTTATAAGAACTTTTGTGGAACAAGCAGGTTGTGTGTTAGTGATTAGCAGACTGTACGTCAGTCCCTATACCGCTGAAGGACTGCTGCAGTATAGGGCAGCGGTCAGCAGTGGTGCACGTCAACCCTATCTATTGTGGACCGATAGCGGTCCTTACAGAACAGCAGACTGTACCGCACTCAAGCCTATGTACCGTAGCACCCTATACCAAGTTACCAGTCCTTATAAGAACTTTTGTGGAACAAGCAGGTTGTGTGTTAGTGATTAGCAGACTGTACGTCAGTCCCTATACCGCTGAAGGACTGCTGCAGTATAGGTGAGCGGTCAGCAGTGGTGCACGTCAACCCTATCTATTGTGGACCGATAGCGGTCCTTACAGAACAGCAGACTGTACCGCACTCAAGCCTATGTACCGTAGCACCCTATACCAAGTTACCAGTCCTTATAAGAACTTTTGTGGACCAAGCAGGTTGTGTATTAGTGTTTAGCAGACTGTACGTCAGTCCCTATACCGCTGAAGGACTGCTGCAGTATAGGGCAGCGGTCAGCAGTGGTGCACGTCAACCCTATCTATTGTGGACCGATAGCGGTCCTTACAGAACAGCAGACTGTACCGCACTCAAGCCTATGTACCGTAGCACCCTATACCAAGTTACCAGTCCTTATAAGAACTTTTGTGGAACAAGCAGGTTGTGTGTTAGTGATTAGCAGACTGTACGTCAGTCCCTATACCGCTGAAGGACTGCTGCAGTATAGGGCAGCGGTCAGCAGTGGTGCACGTCAACCCTATCTATTGTGGACCGATAGCGGTCCTTACAGAACAGCAGACTGTACCGCACTCAAGCCTATGTACCGTAGCACCCTATACCAAGTTACCAGTCCTTATAAGAACTTTTGTGGAACAAGCAGGTTGTGTGTTAGTGATTAGCAGACTGTACGTCAGTCCCTATACCGCTGAAGGACTGCTGCAGTATAGGTGAGCGGTCAGCAGTGGTGCACGTCAACCCTATCTATTGTGGACCGATAGCGGTCCTTACAGAACAGCAGACTGTACCGCACTCAAGCCTATGTACCGTAGCACCCTATACCAAGTTACCAGTCCTTATAAGAACTTTTGTGGACCAAGCAGGTTGTGTATTAGTGTTTAGCAGACTGTACGTCAGTCCCTATACCGCTGAAGGACTGCTGCAGTATAGGGCAGCGGTCAGCAGTGGTGCACGTCAACCCTATCTATTGTGGACCGATAGCGGTCCTTACAGAACAGCAGACTGTACCGCACTCAAGCCTATGTACCGTAGCACCCTATACCAAGTTACCAGTCCTTATAAGAACTTTTGTGGACCAAGCAGGTTGTGTATTAGTGTTTAGCAGACTGTACGTCAGTCCCTATACCGCTGAAGGACTGCTGCAGTATAGGGCAGCGGTCAGCAGTGGTGCACGTCAACCCTATCTATTGTGGACCGATAGCGGTCCTTACAGAACAGCAGACTGTACCGCACTCAAGCCTATGTACCGTAGCACCCTATACCAAGTTACCAGTCCTTATAAGAACTTTTGTGGAACAAGCAGGTTGTGTGTTAGTGATTAGCAGACTGTACGTCAGTCCCTATACCGCTGAAGGACTGCTGCAGTATAGGGCAGCGGTCAGCAGTGGTGCACGTCAACCCTATCTATTGTGGACCGATAGCGGTCCTTACAGAACAGCAGACTGTACCGCACTCAAGCCTATGTACCGTAGCACCCTATACCAAGTTACCAGTCCTTATAAGAACTTTTGTGGAACAAGTGAGTTGTGAATGTTTAGCAGACTGCAGCAGAAGGGCAGCAGTCAAGTATAATATCCTTTCTATATTTGGAAGAAAGAATATTATACATGTACAAGCCTATTACTGTACCACTGATACCAGTCCTGAAAAGAACCTTTGTGGAACTAATAATAACAGCAAGTCTTTAAAATTACCCTCACTGCCTGACAACACTGCTTCCTTCCTGTCCCTATACAAATTGGCAAAAAAAGAGAACGATTAGTGGTTACTGGAACAGCTCTTTTGTGGACCTTGATAGTAACAGCTAATGATGATGATGATGATGATGATGATGAAAGACTAATCTGGCTGTCCCTGTAGCATACACCGTCCTTTCCCTTTCTCTAAACTAACAAAAGACACTCAGGCTGCTGCAAGAATCAGCAGCACAGCAAACCTATCAACACCTAACACCTATACCAGTCCTGAAAAGAACTTTTGTGTACCAAATAGCTAGTGGTTTATCTCTCCCTACTCCACACAGGAACCTGTCCCTATCTTAACAGAAGAAAGAATGTAAAATGGCCACCGGATCGGGTGTATTTATAGGTTAGGGGGAATGTACAAGTGTCCATGTGCTGTCATGTCTCAATTGGCTGTCCTGTATCACATGATAAACGTGTCACCAAAGGTTAAAGTTCTTGTATACATTAAACACGTAAGTCCGCCGCGGCGAACGACGGAAAAAGGCGTTCGAACGTGCGGACCGCGAATGTCGGAAATTCGCCGCGAAACGACCGCCGGGCGAACCGTTCGGCCATCACTATCCCTAGCCCCTCCTGCCCATTCCTTATATCAGCCCAGCATCCAGGTAATACTTTTTAGGCAGTTATGGCAACAGTTTTCTTTTCCTTTTGGGATAAAGGTTTAATATAAATGAATAAAAGATGATCATTTTTCGTGTTGTTAAAAAAAAATAACAGAATTACTGACCAGAACACAAGATGAAAATAAAGTAGAGAAAAACAAAAGTATAGAAAAAGAAAAAAGAAAACTAGTACATTCACCACATTTATAGACTGTTAATCTGCAATGTACTGTATTACATTTTTGTTTTTGGATTTTTTTTTTTTTTAAATAACAAACATGACATACTTGCCTGCTCTATGTAATGTTTTTGCACAGCGCAACCCTGAACTTCCTCTTCTCGGGTCCCCCGCCACCACTCTCAGCTCATCCTCTTCTCAGTGGTACCCCATAGGAAGCAGCTTCCTATGAGGTACCACCTGTGGGGTCGCCCCTGTGCTGTGCTACCTGTGTCTCTGGTCAAAGACAGTGCAGCTCGGCCCGCCCTCCACTCTCTTATCACAGGATTTGACTGACAACAGCAGGAGCCAATTAAATTCTGTGACACCAGGAAGTGAGAGGAGAGAGCTGCTACAGACAGTCACAGCGCTGGATCAAGTGAGGTGGGGGGTGGGGGCGGGGGATGAGTGAGTAATACTGTTACCTAAACATTTTTAGGCTTTAGAAGTTCATATTTGAAAAGCAACATACACTATGTTGTCAAAAGTATTGGGACACCTGCCTTTACACACACATGAACTTTAATGGCATCCCAGTCTTAGTCCGTAGGGTTCAATATTGAGTTGGCCCTCCCTTTGCAGCTATTACAGCTTTAACTTTTCTGGGAAGGCTGTCCACAAGGTTTAGGAGTGTGTGTATGGGAACGTTTGACCATTCTTCCAAAAAACGCATTTGTGAGGTCAGGCACTGATATTGGAAAAGAAGGCCTGGCTCGCAGTCTCCACTCTAATTCATCCCAAAGGTGTTCTATCGGGTTGAGGTCAGGACTCTGTGGAGGCCAGTCAAGTTCTTCCACCCCAAACTCGCTCATGTCTTTATGGACCTTGCTGTGTGCACTGGTCAAAATCATTTGGTTGAGGGGGGATTATAGTGTGGGGTTGTTTTTCAGGGGTTGGGCTTGGTCCCTTAGTTCCAGTGAAGGGAACTTTTAAGGCGTTAGCATACCAAGACATTTTTGACAATTTCATGCTCCCAACTTTGTGGGAATAGTTTGGGAATGACCCCTTCCTGTTCCAACATGACTGCCCACCAGTGCACAAAGCAAGGTCTATACAGATGTAGCAAGGGCCCCACCCCTAGAGGCCCAATGGTGACCTTCAGAGTCAGGGACAGCTGACATCCTTCTATGTAGAGTGGGTTACGAGGCATGGTGGGTGTAATGTAAGACAGATTCATAGGCGTCAGACACTTCTTGAATTGCCTGTTAAACAGAATAGTGGGAGAGCGGGTTTAGGCCAGGAGACCATTTTCGTAGTTCCAAGGTTAATTTGGCAGACTCTAAAACTTCTATAGGTAGACATCCATGCAGGGAAAGGCATCCAGCAAGACACCACCTCTGCATGAGTAGGACCGCTGTCTCCCAGGCAACAATCTTGAACAGTTTCTAACAAAGATTGTAATTAACTTATTAATTTCCTCTACAATCTCCTATTGTAGATCTTCACTCAACTGAGCTGCCAGTCGTTCACTAGACTTGCTGATCCACTGCCACTGGATCCACTGAGCTCTTCCAATCTTCTCATTCAGTATCTTCCTCAAGCCTCACCCCCGTGTCCCAGCTGGGTCCCTAGCTTGGCAGTCTCAGATACTTCTTCAAGTCTCACCCTACTAGCAGGCTTGGTCCCTGGCTTGGCACACAATACTGCTCTGCAAGCATCACCTCCACTGGCTGAGTCCCTGGCTTGACACCTGCCGAAGTTTCCCAATTCTTCACTGTCCCCGGTTGGTGAGAATACTGCTCTGGTACTTGCTTCAGCTACACACAGTGGTCCCTGGTAGTAACCGTCACTTCTGGTTGAACTGCAAGCCGCAATCCCAACCCTACACTGCTCTCTTGCTTGTGGATAGGCCCTCAGACAGCCTAGCAGCCAGATGTCCCCGGAATAGACCCCAGACTCTGGCCTAGCAGCTTGGGGCAACACAACACACGTCCACCCAGACAGCTGTCCAGGTGGCACAGAACCCCGATCACCAGACCTTATGCCCTTGTCTTATCTAATGCCACCAGATACCCAGTCATCTAGTGACAAAAGAGAGAAGTGCAGCAATTCCAAAATTAGAGTGAAATCAATTGACCTATCAATCGGCCAAGGCAACCATAAATTGACAGATAAAATTGCTAGCAGCCCTGCCTAAACATAAGTGTGCTACACAAACATGGATGAGTGAGTTTGGGGTGGAAAAACTTGACTGGCCTGCACAGAGTGCTGACCTCAACCCGCCTTTGGGATGAATTAGAGCAGAGACCTTGTAGGAAACTTTCCCAGGAGAGTGGAGGCTGTTATAGGTGCAAAAGAGTGTGTCAGCCTTATAGTAATGTCTTTTGGACAATTTAGTGTATATTCTATTTACAATCATTATTATTTAAGTTACTTATATAGTGCCATCAATTTATGCAGTGCTTTACATATAATGTACATTCACATTAGTCCCTACCCTCAAGGAGCTTACAATCTAAGGTCCCTAACTCATATTCATATACTGAGGCCAATTTAGACAGAAGCAAATTAACCTACCAGCATATCTTTGGGGTGTCAGAGGAAACCGGAGTACCCGGTGGAAACACATGCAGGCACAGGGAAAACATACAAACTCAGGAAATTCCAAGATATTCGTATATCCATATTCCATGCTCCACCATATAAATTAGGATTTTAGGCTGAAATCATTATTTGTACGTGCTCCCATTTCCTTTTAAAAATGGAGCAAAAAAGCTTTACAATCTTTTGCATAGCTGGGAAAAAGCAGCTTGCAGTTATGGCCAGATTGAATATAAAATATATAAATACAGTGCTCGCAAACATAAATATATGTGAAAAAAGTATATATAAAGTGAACCAACATAAAGTCCAAAAAACTCTAAAAGGGCTCCAATCCAAAGTGAATAAAAACTTCAGGTGCACAACACCCCCTTGAGAGTCCCCACTCACCAGATCCACATGACCCCCAGCTTTTCAGTCTGGAGGGTCAATTCAGGCTTGGTATAGGTATCTTTATGATGGTATGCGGGAAACCAGGTCAGCAGATCCAGGGTTCCTCAATGAAGAGTTTCAACCATATAGACATGTACTTGACCCAGAAGTAAAAAAAGAGGGAACTGATAGTGAGGTACCATCAAAAAACCTGGTCCTTGATGATGCCCTCTGGGAGGGCGAAACGATGACGCTGTTTACAGGAACATGTCGTCAGTTCCGGTAGTTTGGAACGCACGCCATTTACAATGGTTTCATACGATCTGTTCCATGCTTGATGATTGTTAATTCCTTCATTTTGTAAGTACCCATCTTTTGTTCAAATAAATTGTTTTTTGATACTTCACTATCAGTTCCCCCTTTTTTTACTTCTGGGTACATGTCTATCTGATTGAAACTCTTCACTGAGGAACCCTGGATCTGCTGACCTGGTTTTCCGCATACCATCATAAAGACACCTATACCAAGCCAGAATTGACCCTCCAGAATGAAAAGCTGGGGTTCATGTGAATCTAGTGAGTGGGGACTCTCAAGGGGATTTTGTGCACCTGAAGTTTTTATTCACTTTGGATTGGAGCACTTTCAGGGTTTTTTGGACTTTATGTTGGTTCACTTTATATATACTTTTTTTCACATATATTTATGTTTGCGAGCACTGTATTTATATATTTTATGTTTTTCAAGTGGTTAGCACTTTGTGTATAGCAGCTGCAATTGTTTTTTCACATTAGATATTTTGGTCTTATATCATCAGCGTGAGTTTATATTTAGTTTATATATATATTTTTCAGATTGAATATAGTTTTATAGATACTTTTACCTTTATTTTTTTTTTTTTTTTTTTTTTTACTAACATTGAGAAAATTTGATTCTGTGTAAAATGATATCAAACTCTCCTCTGAATAGCAGAGAGAAGAAATCAGGTTATCAAATTGTCTTAATTAAGAAACGACCAGGATGGTTCTCTGGGAACTCTGACGAAAATGTGGAATATTAATATGTGATTTTTTTCACACTGCATGTACATATCCTTATTAAAGGAAAAATCAAATTAACAACTTTTCACTAGTGTGACTCATTGTTAAAATTTAATTGCTTGGTTGAACAGAATTCACAGATGAGAAAAAAAATAAAATAGATTGTGCACGTTTTGAACAAGATTACTCAAAGGCAAGATTAGCATACAATTTGCCGGTGTGGTTAACTCTAAACGGAATGGCTCATTTAGGATAGGGCTCTTGGCCATTCCTTGCTCTAGATGGAAAACCAAGACATGTAGACATTCCTATACAATGAGAAAAAGTTTTACTTGCAAATTATGGGCACAAAATGTAGACGCGAGTGGGCAATATGCTAATACACAATTGAAATACGTATATTTTCTTACAACCATTATGAGAACCACAAAAACATGTATTTCCTACTTTTACGCATGGAACACATTACTTATGAGAAAAGTCCTTATATGTTGAAATGGGAAGCAGAACTTGATCATCGCTTCTCCTGGTCACAATGGCAACATGCTATACATTGTAACAATACATCATTTATCATCTGCATGTATGAAACATTGGGAAAAAGGCCTAAAAAAATGTAATAGGTGGTATTTAAAACCCTATGGATCAGGGATATGCAATTAGTGGACCTCCAGCTGTTGCAAAACTACAAGTTCCATCATGCCTCTGGGTCTCATGCTTGTGTCTGTCACATTCTTGCTATGCCTAATGGGACTTGTAGTTCTGCAACAGCTGGAGGTCTGCTAATTGCATATCCCTGCTATAGATTATCAAAAAAGTTCTTGTGATTCCACATGTTAGGGATGTGAATGCCAAATAGGAACCCTACATCATATTTTTTGGAGTTGCAAAAATATTAAATATTTCCGAAATTCTGTATCATTATTTATAGCATTCCTCATGGATGTTATAACCCCACTTACACCAGCAATGGCACTCTAAAAGTGATTGTAAAGTATTGATTTTTTTTCTATTAAAATAACAAACATATTATACTCACCTGCCCTGTGCAGTGGATTTGCACAGAGCAGTCCGGATTCCCCTCTTCTCGGGTCCCTCTTCTGTGCTCCTGGCCCCTCCCTCCTGTTGAGTGCCCGCACAGCAAGCAGCATGCTATGGTGGCACCCAAGCTGAGCTGTAGCTCCCTGTGTCCATTCAGACACAGAGCTGTGCGGCCCCGCCCCTTTCTCTCCTGATTATCTCACTGACTTATATTGACAGCGACAAGAGCCAATGGCACCACTGCTGTGTCTCAGCCAATCAGGAGGGAGAGTCCCAGATGGCTGAGACACTCGTGGACATTGCAGAGGAGAGATGGGGCTCAGGTAAGTATTAGGGGGCTGCTGCACACAGAAAGTTTTTTTTATCTTAGTGCATAGAATGCATTAAGATAAAAAAACCTTCTGACTTTACAACCCCTTTAAGATTAAATCTAGACCTATACCTGTAAAGGAAATTTGTAAGTTCTGTATATAATTGTATTCTATTTTGTATATATTTCACACCGCCCTCACTGTGCACACTGTAATAATAATGTTTTCAGTACATGTTTGCATTCTTTCAAGTCCTGATTAGAATTAGTCTGCCTATGTTACGCCTCTTGTTACCATAAATGCACAATTGTAATATTAATGTGATACCTACATAATCATGTGTATAAAAACCTTAAATTGCGTCATAATAAAGCAGAACAGTTATTTGGAAAGATGTGGAGTGTATCTTTTGTGTCTGTTCCCTACTGCAGTAGTTATTAATTTGGAACCACTAATCAATATTAGGATAGGAGTTGCCTATCTATAAAATGTCCAGGTCATATCCAATACAATGAAGAACTATTGCTATACAAGTACTAATTGCTGCTATACTTACATTTCGAGTATGTGGAAATCTAACATTATTTACACACAATCTATCCAAGGTTATAGATAGATTGAATACTCAGGGTAACTTTGAACTCATATTTGCATATAAGTATAATAAAACGTTAATATATTTAAATTATGGTAATATGGCAAGTATGGATCTCTCATCCCAAAGCTTTGAAACAACTTAGGCCGCGTACACACGGGCGGACTGTATGGCCTACTTAGTCCGCCGAAACACATTTCAGCGGACAGTCCGCTCGTGTGTGGGCTTCAGCGGACTTTTTCAGCGTGCAGTTTGGCGTACTAAGTATTTCGGAATTTCCGTAATTCTGTCCGTCATACTTTGGTTTCAGCGGACAATCCGCTCGTGAGTAGGCTAGTTCGACGGACTAAGAATGGCGCATGCCCAGAAAGGATTTACACGGCGGAAGGTTGCATTGCTGTGTATTGGACTTCCTATTTCTAGTCCCATCGTACGTGCTGTACACGTCATCGCGCAAGCTTTCGACGGACTGTTTGTGCATCCATGTGTGGTCAAGTCCGTTCATTCGAAAGTATGACGGACTGTCCGTCGGATTGTATGACGGACTAAGTAGGCCATACAGTCCGCCCATGTGTACGCGGCCTTAGAGAGCTTGGCAAAACATAATACAATTTCCCTTTTCATGTTTGCTTTATTTTTTGATGGGGAATCTTCTACCAATTAGGATACTTACCTTAATAAGTGTGACGTTACTTGTAAATCCAGTGGATATTTCTTAACGATGTTACAGTTTGAGCCCTGTTACAGATAACAGGTATTTACATTATATTAAAGCTCTTTATTGAAACTACCATGACACTTATGACTATTATGGTCTTGGAATGTTTGTTATTACCTTATTGTCTGTTTATGAAAACTTTCAATAAAAATGTATCGTTAAAAAAATAAAATAAATACATATATGAACTAATCTATTACCAAATATTTTTAACTCTGTTTATCCAGCCTCATGCCCCAGACACCCATGCCAAGGAAAACAATTAGTTACGTGAGCCAACTTTTATTCAGCCTGCTGACTGGGTTGATGGTTTATTTTATCTTTTTGGGACTGAGGTATCTGCAGTTGAGCTCTTGGGTTTTTATACCTACTTTTGCAATTATAAAGGGCCCCCATTATCCTCGCTGGGCTATTTAATTACAATATATATTATGAATCTGTAACCAGACGATCTCAAACACGCAAAGGTGGGGAAGGCCACACAAAACTCCCAGGTGGATAGGAACAGAGCAGTCAATTATAATTGGGTGATGTTAGAGTTTCCAAACCATAGGAAGTCAAGAACTTTCTTAGGCCACCAGGCAGAAACTACAGCTAAAATATCACTTTTGGGTAGACTTACCCTTCAAAAAAAAGTGACAATATCGGTCAATATTGCATATGGACATGAATTTGCAGGGGTTTTCTAATTACGAAACCACAGAATGTACTGTCATCTAGGAAATTTTAAACATTTTTTTTTAAGGAGACCTATTGAATATATACAAAGGTCTATTCATTTGTCATAGTAAACAGATAAAGGACCTAAGGTACACTTTTTCTGTCACATCTACCCCTAGCGTTGGTGATCAGGCAGTATATCTGGTTTCTGTGTTCTACACCCATACAGCCCTCTTTCCCATAAGGCAAGCAGGTCTATCTCTACTTGGTTGTCCCCAGATCTTATACACAATGCTAAAGTGCCTGGATACCATGCTGGTGGCAAAGAACCCCCCCGGCTCCCTGTGGAACGGCACTCCCCCCCCCCGTGGCACTAACACACCCCCCACCACCACCCGCTGTCCTTACCTTGGATGTGGGCAGTGAGAGCTTGGTGGGCTCGGAGAAAGTTGCCCATGTGTCCTCCTGGAGCAGCTTCCGCTGTGTCTCCTCTCTCCTCCTCCCGGTGCTAGGCTTCTAATAGGTTTGCCTGATGTTTCGGCCAATCAGGTAACAGGTTTCATACTTGCATCCCGATTGGCCAGGAGGAGGATCAGCGGATTTTCATTCGCTGTTGCAACACACCTGGGTGGGCTCCAGACGCAATGCTCTGCGTCCGGAGTCCACCCTATTTTGAAGCCTATTAGAACCTATGGCTCTAATCAGGTGCTTAAAAAAACCTGGCCTCTCTAATTCATATGCCCGGTGATCCGAAAGGGGCCAGGCACACATGAATAGGGGACGGCCGCAGTGGCAGTGGATAGATTCATGTTATGCATGAATCTATGCACTGCATATATTGGGTGGAGAGGATAGGGGAGGCGGTGCCCAGGCACCCCTAATGGTCAGGCCACCCCTGGAACAAACTGAGCACAGTGAACAGGTACTTGCGGTTGTCAGACAGACAGAGTAGTCAGGGATGGTCCGGGTTCAAGGCAGGCTGAGTCCTGAATGTAGTCAAAATCCAATCCAAGGTTTTCAACAACGGAATCCAAACTAGCAGGCAGGGCAGGGAGCAGGTGAAGGCAATTTCAAGATAAAGGAACAGGGCAGGCAAACAGTGAGCTTGAAGTATGTGTTGCAGACACTATCACAAGCAAGACATTGAGGGCAAGGTCAAGGTATGGGGACAGGGCAGGAAAACAACGAGCTGGAAGCATGTTTTATAGACACTATCACAAGCTAGACACTAAAGCAGGGGTGCCCAACCTTTTGAAGAGCGAGGGCCACTTAAGCAACTTGGTACCCGGTCGTGGGCCACAATGAATGGAGCAGGCGGATGGCAGGCCCATGTCCACTCTGCATATGCAGAGCAGACACAGGTGCAGTACACCTGTCGCTTTCCTGCAGGTTAGCTGCACTTTACCATAGACTTATATTATATCTTGCAGATGTATTGAACTTTCTGGAAGTGCACCAAACCCGCGGGTAATAGCAGAAGTCTGTGGCTTAGTGCAGATAACCCGCAGGTGCACCTGGGGATCAGTTTGAAAGCAGGCTGGTAACCACTGCAGAACAGATATGCAGGGCCGTCTTTAAGGCAGGGCAAAAGGGGCAGCTGCCATGGGCTCTGTCATTGTTGTGGGGCCCAAAGCAGCTGCCCCATACTTGTCAACTATCCCAGTTTAAATTCCCTTGTCTCTTGAAGTTTTAGTCCTGTGCTGTGTCCCGGTATCTCCGTGTGAAGTGATGGTAGTAATGCTGCCAACTCTGCCCTATTGTTGTGTACAGATGACTCACCTGCAGACCCTGTGTTTACATGTAAATTACTGGCATTCATATGTAAATAACTGTGACTGGCAACATTGATATGTAAATAAAGGCATCGTTCATATATATATAATGCTCCCCTGCAGTGAGGAGACGATGTGCTGTACACTCTAGCAACCAGTCAGTAAGCAGTAATGATATGCTTTAACTGCTGGCAACCAATCACAATTTCTGCCTGATCTGATACAGTAAACTGATTTTAAGTCTAGCTGCTATTTATTGTATGTCTCGGAGCAGGCGGAGAGTGAAATTGCATGGAGGGGGGCCCTAACAAAGTTTTTGCCCAGGGTCCAATCAATATTAAAGACGGCCCTGCAGATATGCCCAAATATACACTGTAATTTTAGTAATAAACTTACCTTTAATAACAGTCTTCCATTCAGGTATTGCAGGCTGTTACTGTACCAGGCAGAGCGTATTTGGTATCACTCCATCTGTGACAGGAGCCGGCTCTATACAGGCAGCATTGGCTTATGCGGCACTTCTCCGCTGCCGCTTGCTTCCGCTACCGCAGGCTTCATTCACAACACTGATGCTCTGGGATGGCGATCTGCGATCTGTGCTTGCCATCCAGGAATAGGAGGTCGCGGGCCACATTAGAGGGTCCCACGGGCCACATGTGGGCCTCGGGCCACTGGTTGGGCACCCCGGCACTAGAGGCTCACCAGGCTTAAAATTGGTTTGGTCTTCACGCAGGGGCTGTGTCTGAATCGATCACCCTACAGGTGGACAGTCAGACAGGGAGAGTGCAGCTCAGTCAAAACCAGGATGCGGGAACGAGACCAGCAGTGTTACACGCTCATGACATGCACTTGTTCATCCTCCACTCCAACATTCCCATATCTACTCCACCAAACTGGTGGTGAGGGTACCCTTAATAATAAGGTCTTTTCATCTTTAAGTATTGGACAAAGGACACACAAGCTAAACCTTCTCTGAAGTACTTTCAGTACAGATTTAATAGGTTAATAGGCTTTTATCTTTCAGTGAGGTTAATGTCTGCATTATAGAAGGAACAAGTCTGTACAATGTAGACACAAAACTGTACAACCCAGCATTTCTAAAGTAAACAATGCTCAGTAAGGTCTAACTGTCAAAAATTCTGTCCCTAATGTGACCTTTAAAAATGCCATGTCCACTTTTCATGAGCCTAGCCCCTTTTTTCTCCGAAAACTAAGACTATGTAGACTTTAGGAGATATAGAAAAGGAGTATGAGAATATATATGCATATATTAAATATATTTGCATATATTTATAAGGTCAAAACTCTGTGGACCTCTACACATCTGTCTAGGCTTGTTGGACATCCCATCCCAAAAAACATGGGCATAAATATGAAGTTGGGCCACATTTTCAGCCTCAGTTCTTCTGTGTCTGTGGGGATTTGTGCCCATGCAACCAATACAGAAGGGACTAATGTTAGTTAAAGCCCCGTACACACGATCAAACAATCCGGTGGAAAAGTCCGGCGGACTCAAGTCCGCAGGACAATCCGCCCGTGTGTGGGCTCCGGCGGACTTTTTTTTACCCAAAAGTCCGGCGGACTAAGATTGTAGTTTGGCACATCAATCTGTCCGCCGGACTCGCATTTTGGTGGACAATATGGTCGTGTGTGTGCTAGTCCGCCGTACTTTTGAAATGAACGGACTTTTCCCGCCCGGAGGAAAGTCCGCTCATTTTGAGCGCGTCTCCAGGTAGCCGGGACCAGCGAAGGAGGCATTGCTGGCCCTGTCACCTGGTATGGACTTAAAGGGGAATCCCTATGCTGAAAAAACGGCGTGGGGGTCCCCCCCCAGGTCCATATAAGACCCTTATCCTAGCACGCTACCTGGCTGGCAAGGAAAGGGGGTGGAGACGAGCGAGCGTCCGTGTGTGTGGGCAAGTCCGTTCATTTCAAAAGTACGGCGGATAGTCCGGCGGACTATACAGCGGATTGTCCGCCGGACCTAGTCTGCTAAAAAAGTCCCGTGTGTGGGCAGGCCCGCTCGTTCGGGACAGTCCGGCGGACAGTATGGCGGTTTGTCCGCCAGACTAAGTCCGCCGGATAGTCTGATCATGTGTACGCGGCATAAGAAAGACTTGTCTGTAAATGGTGTTCAATTTCATCACAAAGGTGTTCAGTAGAGTTGAGGTCAGGGCTCTGTGTAGGTAATTGAGTTCCTCCACAACCAAACTCATCAAGCCATGTCTTTACAGAGCTGGGTTTACACACCGGGGGCACAGTCATGCTGAGACAGACCTTCCCCAAACTGTTACAACAAGGTACAAAGCCTCAAAGTTTCTAAACTGTGTATTTGTATGTTGTAGAATTAACAGTACGTACGCCTCACTGAAAACATCTGAAAAATAATAATTGTGGACCCATGCCTGTCAAAGGGGTCATGGGTGGCCTTGAAATGTTGCACTGACATGGACTGTGATGTGATTGCTTCATTAAATATTTTGACTGTTAGGGATCCGTGGTGCACTGGCGACTTAAGTTATCGTTGGCAATAATTGGGATGGGTGCCCACATAACCGTGGCAGAATAGGTAGGTGTGATGGTCAAGGTACCAGCAAACGTGTGGCCATGTACATTTGGCTATTTAGGAGTAGGAATAGGAATCATCATTGCATATTTTTAAATAAAGTCATTTGGATGGCTAATGAGAGTCCTGAAACATCTCCAGGAAAAACAGAAAAGATGACTGTTAAACAGCATCTGCCAAAACTACAATTTCACACAGACTGCATGCTGACATTTTGGAAAATGTCCTAGAGTTTAGGAATGGCAACTTGTATTATTACAACACTAGATAGAATCTGATGTCTGCTGATGTCTGCTGCCAATACTGGCTTTACCAAACCTACTTAGCATTACTTAGATTTGCATAACTTTTGTATTTTGGTTTAAGGGTGCTACTTTTTTGATTATTTTTTTTGTTAGCTTTTTGAGCTTTTTGTGACTTTTTTCCCAAGATAAACTTCAACTTTGTTTTAAACCTGTTGCCGGGGGCTGAAGATAAAAGACATGTATTGATTGTGAAAAAGAAAAAAAAAGAGAAATAAATAAGAAATAATGAAAAATCCCTAAAAGCATTTTTGTTAAAGGGCCTGTGAACCTTAAAACTGAAAATGTGGACAAGATTAAAAATATGCCATGTTAACAAAACAATACACAACCAATACAATTATATAATATAATTATAATTACAATTAACATAATTCAATACCGGGCACTTTCACCCCCTTCCTTCCCAGGCCAATTTTCAGCTTTCATCGCTCTAGCGCTTTCAATAAGCCCTTGTACACACGGTCGGAGATTCCGACGGAATGTTTCCTATCGGACCGTTTTGTTGGATATTCCGACTGTGCGTGGTCTGCATCGGTCTGTTTCCGTCTGAATATCCGACGGACCAAGTTTTCCAACTTGCCGGTAAAATTTTCCGACAAAATGCTCCGATCGGACATACTCCGATCATGTGTAGCCTACTCCAACGGACAAAGTGCCACGCATGCTCAGATCAAATTCCTAGACCAAAGCTATTGGCTACTAGCCTGAACGTAGTCCCGTCTTAATGAAATAACGTCATCACGTTTTGTACAATCGGATTTTCTGACAACTTAGTCCGACCGTGTGTATGCAACATCACTTCCGGACCTCTTCCGGAATTAATCCGTCGGAATTACTCCAACGGATTTGGTAGTCGGAATCTCCGACCGTGTGTACAAGGGCTTAGAATTGCGTGGTCATGCAACACTGTATACCAAATTCAATTTTTATCCATTTGTTCACACAAATAGAGCTTTATTTTGGTGGTATTTATTCACAGATCTTTTTTTTTTTTTTTTTTTGTGATAGAAGCGAAAAAAAGTGCAGAAAAAAAATAAATAAATATTTTCTACTTTCCATTTTAAAAGAAATCCAATAACATCTAATTTTGTCATAAATTTAAGCCAAAATGTATTCTGTTACATGTTCTTGGTAAAAAAAAAAAAATCCCATTAAGTGTATAATAATTGGTTTGTGTGATCACGGACATATGTGTGCAGATGATCATGTACATATGTGTAGCTGCTCTGACATGTCAGCTGCTTTACAGAAGAACAAAAGCAAGTGGATTCCTGTAACCTACAGAAGAAGTAGCCTTTGGCTATACTTCACTTTTAAAGAGGAACTGCTGTTTGCTCACATCATTTGTAATAAAACCATCTTTGCCATTATGGAGTTTCCCTCCAACCACTTTGCATATTATTTTATATATACTGTGATTCTGTACTTGCAAAATATGCTGCAGAAATCTCCCTCCACTCCAATAATTTTAACTGTGGGCAGCTGAAGCCTGTTCACTTTCTGAATTTACACAGACACACAGAGACACACCTCCAGCTCTGCAGCTTTCATAGGCCCTCTTATGACTCATCCCCCCTCCCTTCCTGGAAAACTCCCACGAGAGGCTAATGACCAGACAAGAAACATTAAGTGGGCTGTATAAGGTATTTACTGGCAGAATTTTTTTTTTTTTTTTACTATCCAAAGTTAAAACAACAAGGGCAGGCGATTTAATAGATGGGAAGATGAAAAAATGACTGAAGTTCCACTTTAAGCTTTAAAGTGATTGTAAGGTCTTATTTTCTTCTTTTTATAAAAAATAATAAACATGTTATACTTACCTCCTCTGTGCAGTTGGTTTTGCACAGAGCAGCCCGAATCCTCCTCTTCTCGGGTCCCTCTTTGCTGCTCCTGGCCCCTCCCTCCTGTCGAGTGACCCCCACAGCAAGCAGTTTTCTATGGGGGGCAACCGAGCTGAGTCACAGCTCCATGTGTCCATTCAGACACGGAGCCCCGACCTGGTCCCGGCCCCCCACATTGGCTAACTGACTTTGATTGACAGCCGAGGGAGCCGATGGTGCCACGGCTATGTCTCAGCCAATCAGGAGGAGAGTCATCGATGACTGAGACATTTGTGGAGAGAGATGGGGCTCGGGTAAGTAATTAGGGGGTGCTGGGGGGGATCATTAGGTATCTCCCCATTCTGCCTGAGAGGACACTGATTGTCTGCTCCTTGTCGTCGGGAGCAGCGATCAGTGTCATGTCACACACAGCCCATCCCCCAGACAGTTCGAATCATCACTCCCCTAGGACACACTTAACCCCTCCTCCGACCCCTAGTGGTTAACCCCTTCACTACCAGTGACATTTTTACAGTAATCAATGCAAAATTAAATGTATTAATGCCAATGGTCCCAAAAATGTGTCAAAATTGTCTGATGTGTCCGCCATAATGTCACAGTCATGATAGAAATCGCTGATCGCCAACATTACTAGTAAAAAAAAAAATATTAATAAAAATGCCATAAAACTATCCCCTATTTTGTAGACGCTATAACTTTTGTGCAAACCAATCAATAAACGCTAATTGCGATTTTTTTTTTACCAAAAATATGTAAAAGTATACGTATCGGCCTAAACTGAGGAGAATATAGATAGATATAAAAACAAAAATGTAACTGCACTGGTAGAAATGAAAAAGAAAGGCTAAAAAAAAAGCAGCAGTAATACAGTGCGATAACACAGAAAATATTAATACAACCAAATAAACTGCGCTATACAAAATAAAAATCTAAAATAAATATTAAAATTAAATTACAAATAGTCCATGTATTGTGTCAGACCAATCAAGGCCAAAAAACATGATCACAAGCAGTGGCGTAACTAGAACCTTCAGGGCCCCGATGCAAGAAACCATGAAGGGCCCCCCTGAACCCCAGCCAGGGCCCTTCCCTCCGAGTCCGGCGATGGAACTCCAGGGCGTGGTCACAGGTATGACCTTTGTGAGCCCTGTAGTTCCACCACTGGTATCAGTAGTTTTTATTTATTTATTTTTTTTACATTTTTAGGTACCCCATTGGAGGACTGTCCCTAGGCAGGATTGGGTCCCCGTCCCCAGAAGAGATGAGGTCCTTTTCTCCAGGGCAGATGAAGTTACTGCCCCCAGGTGAGAAGGGGTCCCTGTCCCCAGGGGAGGTGGGGGTCCTTGTCCCCACGTGAGAAGGGGCCCCTGTCCCCAGGGGGATATGGAGGGGGTATGTAATAGTGTGTGCTAGCTGCCTATGCTGCTGCCGGCCATATGTAGAGGGGGCTGCATGGGCCCCCTGCATCGCAGGGCCCAGTTGCGGTCGCGACTGCTGCACCCCCTATAGTTATGCCCCTGATCACAAGTAGATAAAAATAAAAAAATAAAATCATAAAGTCTCTAAATTGTAAACACCGCGGTGCACATGCATGAACTCCAAAATATATATTTGGGGGATATTTATTATAGCAAAAAGTAAAAAAAAATGTGTTGTTTTTTTTCAAAACTGTCGCTATTTTTTTGTTTATAACGCAAAACCTAAAAACCGTAGAGGTGACAGAATACCACCAAAAAAACGCTGTATTTGTGGGGAAAAAAGGACGCCAGTTTTGTTTGGGAGACACATCGCACGGCCACGCAATTGTCAGTTAAAGCGTCGCAGTGCCAAATCGCAAAAAGTGCTCTGGTCAGGAAGGGGGTAAATCCTTCCGGGGCTGAAGTGGTTAAGATAAAAAAAATAAAAAAAAAACTTCTGCCTTTACAACCACTTTAATCAAACATGTTAAAGGTAAGACCCTAGAAACCGTTTTCCGTAAATTCCTTTCTTTGTATGTTAGGGCATAACATTATGAAATAAATGTTGGCGTCACATACCTTGAATTAAAATACTAATATTGATTATCTGTCTTAAATAGACCAAACCCAATACTACTATATGTGATATGCAGTAGATCTTGTTACTTTAGTCATTTGTCTTCCTTTTCCCCATTAACGTTCTTCTCTGATGGCAACCATTTTCTCACGTTACTTTGTACGTTACATTATCACAACTTTCTTCAATATTGTACTTAACCACCTCAGTACAGTGCAGTTACACCCCCTTCCTGACCAGACCAATTTTCAGCTTTCAGCACTCTCACACTTTGAATGACAATTACTCAGTCATCCAACACAGTATCCATATGAAACTTGCATCCTTTTTTCCACACAAATAGAGCTTTCTTTTAGTGGTATTTAATCACTAGTGGGTTTTTTATTTTTTGTGCTATAAATAAAATAAAACATAAATTTTGTGAAAAAAATGCCTTTTTCTTCGTTTCTGTCATAAATTTTTGCTAATTAGTAATTTTTCTTCATAAATTTTGGCCAAAATTTATACTGCTACATATCTTTGGTAAAAATAACCCACATTAGTATATATTATTTGGTCTTTGTGAAAGTTATAGAGTCTACAATCTATGGTGCCAATCACTGAAAATTCATCACTTCTGATCAGGCCTTCAGTACATCAGGTGTATCTCATTTCTTGAGACACTAACAAGTCAGGAAAGTACAAATACCCCCCAAATGACCCCTTTTTACAAAGTAGACATCCCAAGGTATTAAGTAAGTAGCATGGTGAGTTTTTTTAAGTTGTCATTTTTTCCCACAATTCTTTGCAAAATGAAGATTTTTTATTTTTTTTTATTTTTTTTTACTAAATTGTCATATTATCAGGTTATTTCTCACACACAGCATATGTATACAACAAATTACCCCCCAAAATACATTCTGCTACTCTTCCCGAGTACGGCGATACCACATGTGTGAGACTTTTACACAGCCTGGCCACATACAGAGCACCAACATTGATGTAGTACCTTCAGACGTTCTACGAGCAAAAATGACGCATCTCATTTCTCAACCACCTATTACACTTTTGAAGGCCCTGGAGTACCAGGACAATGGAATTTCCCATAAAATCACCCCATTTTGGAAAGCTAACACCCCAACGTATAATCTGTGAGGCATAATGAGTCTTTTGAATGGTTAATTTTTTTCCAGAAGTTTTTGGAATATGTGGAAAAAAATTAAAACGCATTTTTTTTTACACAAAATTGTCAATTTATAAGATATTTCTAACACATAGCATGTATATAGCAAAAATTACACCCCAAAATACATTCTGCTACTCTTCCCGAGTACGGCGATACCACGTGTGTGAGACTTTTACACAGCCTGGCCACATACAGAGCACTAACATTGATGTAGTACCTTCAGACGTTCTATGAGCAAAAAATACGCATCTCATTTCTCAACCACCTATTACACTTTTGAAGGCCCTGGAGTACCAGCACAATGGAATTTCCCATAAAATTACCCCATTTTGGAAAGCAAACACCCCAACGTATAATCTGTGAGGCATAATGAGTCTTTTGAATGGTTCATTTTTTTCCAGAAGTTTTTGGAATATGTGGAAAAAAATTAAAACGCATTTTTTTTTTACACAAAATTGTCAATTTATAAGATATTTCTAACACATAGCATGTATATAGCAAAAATTACACCCCAAAATACATTCTGCTACTCCTCCCGAGTATGGCGATACCACATGTGTAGGACTTTTACACAGCCTGGCCACATAGATGGGCCAAACATTGAAGTAGTACGTTCAGGCGTTCTAGGAGCATAAATGACACATCTTATTTCATTCCTACCCATCACACTTTTGAAGGTCCTGGACCACCAGGACAGTGAAATTACCCACAAAATGACCCCATTTTGGAAAGTAAACACCCCAACGTATATTCTATGAGACATGGGCTGCAAATAGGTACTCGGGTACTCTGATGGGCTGGAGATAGGTACTCGGGTACTCAGGTGGACTGTGACAGGTACTCGGGTACTCAGATGGACTGGAACAGGTACTCGGGTACTCTGATGGCCTGGTGACAGGTACTCGAGTACTCTGATGGCCTGGTGACAGGTACTCGGGTACTCTGATGGCCTGGTGACAGGTACTCGGGTACTCTGATGGCCTGGTGACAGGTACTCGGGTACTCTGATGGCCTGGTGACAGGTACTCGGGTACTCTGATGGCCTGGTGACAGGTACTCGGGTACTCTGATGGCCTGGTGACAGGTACTCGGGTACTCTGATGGCCTGGTGACAAGTACTCAGGTACTCTGATGGCCTGGTGACAGGTACTCTGATGGTTTGGTGACTGGTATTTGGGTACTCTGAAGGGCGGTGACAGGTACTCAGATGAACTGTGACAGGTACTCGGGTACTCAGATGGGCTGTGACAGGTACTCGGTACTCTAATGGACTGTGACAGGTACTCGGTACTCTAATGGACTGTGACAGGTACTCGGTACTCTAATGGACTGTGACAGGTACTCGGTACTCTAATGGACTGTGACAGGTACTCGGGTACCCTGATGGGCCGTGACAGGTACTCGGGTATCCTGATGGGCCGTGACAGGTACTCGGGTACCCTGATGGGCCGTGACAGGTACTCGGGTACTCTGATGTGCCGTGACAAGTACTCGGGTACTCTGATGTGCCGTGACAGGTACTCGGGTACTCTGATGTGCCGTGACAGGTACTCGGGTACTCTGATGTGCCGTGACAGGTACTCGGGTACTCTGATGTGCCGTGACAGGTACTCGGGTACTCTGATGGGCCGGGACAGGTACTCGGGTACTCAGATGAACTGTGACAGGTACTCAGGTACTCAGATGGGCTGGGACAGGTACTCGGGTACTCAGATGGGCTGGGACAGGTACTCGGGTACTCAGATGGGCTGGGACAGGTACTCGGGTACTCTGATGGGCTGGGACAGGTACTCGGGTACTCTGATGGGCTGGGACAGGTACTCGGGTACTCTGATGGGCTGGGACAGGTACTCTGATGGGCTGGGACAGGTACTCGGGTACTCTGATGGGCTGGGACAGGTACTCGGGTACTCTGATGGGGTACACCCCAACGTATAATCTGTGAGGCATAATGAGTCTTTTGAATGGTTCATTTTTTTCCAGAAGTTTTTGGAATATGTGGAAAAAAATTAAAACGCATTTTTTTTTTACACAAAATTGTCAATTTATAAGATATTTCTAACACATAGCATGTATATAGCAAAAATTACACCCCAAAATACATTCTGCTACTCCTCCCGAGTATGGCGATACCACATGTGTAGGACTTTTACACAGCCTGGCCACATAGATGGGCCAAACATTGAAGTAGTACGTTCAGGCGTTCTAGGAGCATAAATGACACATCTTATTTCATTCCTACCCATCACACTTTTGAAGGTCCTGGACCACCAGGACAGTGAAATTACCCACAAAATGACCCCATTTTGGAAAGTAAACACCCCAACGTATATTCTATGAGACATGGGCTGCAAATAGGTACTCGGGTACTCTGATGGGCTGGAGATAGGTACTCGGGTACTCAGGTGGACTGTGACAGGTACTCGGGTACTCAGATGGACTGGAACAGGTACTCGGGTACTCTGATGGCCTGGTGACAGGTACTCGAGTACTCTGATGGCCTGGTGACAGGTACTCGGGTACTCTGATGGCCTGGTGACAGGTACTCGGGTACTCTGATGGCCTGGTGACAGGTACTCGGGTACTCTGATGGCCTGGTGACAGGTACTCGGGTACTCTGATGGCCTGGTGACAGGTACTCGGGTACTCTGATGGCCTGGTGACAGGTACTCGGGTACTCTGATGGCCTGGTGACAAGTACTCAGGTACTCTGATGGCCTGGTGACAGGTACTCTGATGGTTTGGTGACTGGTATTTGGGTACTCTGAAGGGCGGTGACAGGTACTCAGATGAACTGTGACAGGTACTCGGGTACTCAGATGGGCTGTGACAGGTACTCGGTACTCTAATGGACTGTGACAGGTACTCGGTACTCTAATGGACTGTGACAGGTACTCGGTACTCTAATGGACTGTGACAGGTACTCGGTACTCTAATGGACTGTGACAGGTACTCGGGTACCCTGATGGGCCGTGACAGGTACTCGGGTATCCTGATGGGCCGTGACAGGTACTCGGGTACCCTGATGGGCCGTGACAGGTACTCGGGTACTCTGATGTGCCGTGACAAGTACTCGGGTACTCTGATGTGCCGTGACAGGTACTCGGGTACTCTGATGTGCCGTGACAGGTACTCGGGTACTCTGATGTGCCGTGACAGGTACTCGGGTACTCTGATGTGCCGTGACAGGTACTCGGGTACTCTGATGGGCCGGGACAGGTACTCGGGTACTCAGATGAACTGTGACAGGTACTCAGGTACTCAGATGGGCTGGGACAGGTACTCGGGTACTCAGATGGGCTGGGACAGGTACTCGGGTACTCAGATGGGCTGGGACAGGTACTCGGGTACTCTGATGGGCTGGGACAGGTACTCGGGTACTCTGATGGGCTGGGACAGGTACTCGGGTACTCTGATGGGCTGGGACAGGTACTCTGATGGGCTGGGACAGGTACTCGGGTACTCTGATGGGCTGGGACAGGTACTCGGGTACTCTGATGGGGTACACCCCAACGTATAATCTGTGAGGCATAATGAGTCTTTTGAATGGTTCATTTTTTTCCAGAAGTTTTTGGAATATGTGGAAAAAAATTAAAACGCATTTTTTTTTTACACAAAATTGTCAATTTATAAGATATTTCTAACACATAGCATGTATATAGCAAAAATTACACCCCAAAATACATTCTGCTACTCCTCCCGAGTATGGCGATACCACATGTGTAGGACTTTTACACAGCCTGGCCACATAGATGGGCCAAACATTGAAGTAGTACGTTCAGGCGTTCTAGGAGCATAAATGACACATCTTATTTCATTCCTACCCATCACACTTTTGAAGGTCCTGGACCACCAGGACAGTGAAATTACCCACAAAATGACCCCATTTTGGAAAGTAAACACCCCAACGTATATTCTATGAGACATGGGCTGCAAATAGGTACTCGGGTACTCTGATGGGCTGGAGATAGGTACTCGGGTACTCAGGTGGACTGTGACAGGTACTCGGGTACTCAGATGGACTGGAACAGGTACTCGGGTACTCTGATGGCCTGGTGACAGGTACTCGAGTACTCTGATGGCCTGGTGACAGGTACTCGGGTACTCTGATGGCCTGGTGACAGGTACTCGGGTACTCTGATGGCCTGGTGACAGGTACTCGGGTACTCTGATGGCCTGGTGACAGGTACTCGGGTACTCTGATGGCCTGGTGACAGGTACTCGGGTACTCTGATGGCCTGGTGACAGGTACTCGGGTACTCTGATGGCCTGGTGACAAGTACTCAGGTACTCTGATGGCCTGGTGACAGGTACTCTGATGGTTTGGTGACTGGTATTTGGGTACTCTGAAGGGCGGTGACAGGTACTCAGATGAACTGTGACAGGTACTCGGGTACTCAGATGGGCTGTGACAGGTACTCGGTACTCTAATGGACTGTGACAGGTACTCGGTACTCTAATGGACTGTGACAGGTACTCGGTACTCTAATGGACTGTGACAGGTACTCGGTACTCTAATGGACTGTGACAGGTACTCGGGTACCCTGATGGGCCGTGACAGGTACTCGGGTATCCTGATGGGCCGTGACAGGTACTCGGGTACCCTGATGGGCCGTGACAGGTACTCGGGTACTCTGATGTGCCGTGACAAGTACTCGGGTACTCTGATGTGCCGTGACAGGTACTCGGGTACTCTGATGTGCCGTGACAGGTACTCGGGTACTCTGATGTGCCGTGACAGGTACTCGGGTACTCTGATGTGCCGTGACAGGTACTCGGGTACTCTGATGGGCCGGGACAGGTACTCGGGTACTCAGATGAACTGTGACAGGTACTCAGGTACTCAGATGGGCTGGGACAGGTACTCGGGTACTCAGATGGGCTGGGACAGGTACTCGGGTACTCAGATGGGCTGGGACAGGTACTCGGGTACTCTGATGGGCTGGGACAGGTACTCGGGTACTCTGATGGGCTGGGACAGGTACTCGGGTACTCTGATGGGCTGGGACAGGTACTCTGATGGGCTGGGACAGGTACTCGGGTACTCTGATGGGCTGGGACAGGTACTCGGGTACTCTGATGGGCTGGGACAGGTACTCGGGTACTCTGATGGGCTGGGACAGGTACTCTGATGGACTGTGATTGACAGGTACTATGAGGGGTGGTGACAGGTCCTCTTTATTGGGGGGGGGCAATCAGTATGTTTGGTGTACACTGTATGCGGTAACGAGATGTTACCGCAATCTCCTCCTCACACACGATCGGTGTGTGAGGAGGAGAACCCGGTAACATCCCGTTACCGCGGTTTGTTTACATTTTAGTGATCGACTGTGAAAGGATCACAGCCGATCACGTGGGTAAACAGCCAGCCAATGGCTGTTTACCAGTGTCGGTGACGAGCAGTGTTCCCGGGAAACACGCCGCCACCGATGTGCACGCGCAGCGCGCTCGCGATCGCGCGCATGCGCCGTGCACGTAGGGGGTGTGACTTCATCACGGCCGATCACGTGGTAAACAGCCATAACGAATGGCTGTTCACCCCCTTCGGTGGCGAGCGGTGTCTCCGTGACACGCCGCCACCGAAGAAACAGGGATGCGCGCGCACGATCGCGCGCATCCCTGTTTAAACGGGAGGCCGTCATATGACGGCCTCCCGCCACAATAGCTGCGCCGCCTGGCCGTCATTTGACGGCCGGCGGTCAGCAACTAGTTAAACATTATAAACTCAATAAAAACATTGAAACAAAATACATTTTGGTATGTTGCTCATTTGCCATATTAAAAAAATAAAAAATAAAGTCCCCATTGTCTGTTGTCTCCTTGGTGTACTTGATAGCAGACGGCTCTGGTTGGAGCCAGTAAGCTGCGATATTTTCCATTTTTGATAAATAGCTTCCAGAAGTCCGGGCAGTCCGTGAAGCTTTAGTTTCCGAAGTGTCCTTGGTGTTGCTGCGATTACTTGCTTGCCTTTCAAGCTCCAGGAAACCCTTGACTTCTTTTATTGTAGGATTTTCATAGGCGCCCACTGTCCTGCTGATGCCATTGAATTATATGCAGTATATGATTTCCATTTGATTGATGAGGGCACCATTAATGTTCAACCTTTTCACATCATTAGGGAAATGTCAAGAGTTCTCCTTTTCAATTAGAGGCTTTTAAATGCACATTACAGAAAGGCTTGGCTAAGGACAACGTACAACTTTTCACTTGTTTTGGGTTTCTCTTTTTCAAATTGACATGGCTATTCTGACTTTAAGAACAACTGAGCTTATATCAATAAAAGGATTTTTGAAAGAGTTTTAACCGCTTCAGCCCGGGAAGATTTTACCCCCCCCCTTCCTGACCAGAGCACTTTTTGCGATTCGCCACTGCGTCACTTTAACTGACAATTGCGCGGTCGGGTGAGGTTGCACCCAAACCAAATTGGCGTCTTTTTTTTCCACAAATAGAGCTTTCTTTTGGTGGTATTTGATCACCTCTGCGGTTTTTATTTTTTGCGCTATAAAAAAAAAAAAGAGCGACAATTTTGAAAAAAACACATTATTTTTCACTTTTTGTTATAATAAATATCCCCCAAAAATATATAAAAAAACATTTTTTTTCTTCAGTTTACACCGATACGTATTTTTCTACATATTTTTGGTAAAAAAAATCGCAATAAGTGATTATTGATTGGTTTGCGCAAAATTTATAGCGTTTACAAAATAGGGGATAGTTTTATGGCATTTTTATTAATTTTTTTTTTTTACTAGTAATAGCGGCGATCAGCATTTTTATTGTGACTGCGACATTATGGCGGACACATCGAACAATTTTTGACACATTTTTGGGACCATTGTCATTTATACAGCAATCAGTGCTATATAAATGCACTGATTCCTGTGTAAATGACACTGGAAGTGAAGGGGTTAACCAGGGGGTGGCAGTGTAGGGGTTAAGTGTGTCCTAGGGGCGTGTTACTAACTGTGGAGGGCGTGGCTATGTATTAGTGAATGCTGATCTCTGCTCCAATCACATGGAGCAGAGATCAGTGTCGCTTATTGCTAGGCAGAACGGGGAGATGCTGTTTACATCGGCAACTCCCCGTTCAGCCTCCCCGTGAGACGATCGCGGGTATCCCCGTGGCGATCAAGTCTGCGGGACCTGCGACCGGACTCATGGGGGTCCCGACCAGCGTGCACGCGCGCCACGGACGCGATGGCAGGGTGGCACATACAAATGGACGTACGTGTACACCAATTTGCCTGCCTGTGCCATTCTGCCGACGTACATCGTCGCGCGCCGGTCGGGAAGTGGTTAAAAATGTCAGTACCCTATATTTTCCATAGGTGAGGCTTTAAAAGCCCCCTATAGGTCAACAGTTTAACGTTTATGAAGGGGGTGTGGTGCTAGAATTATTGCTCTCATTCAGGCATGCACGGCGATATGTAACATGTGTATTGCATTCATGGTTTTCAGGCATAGTCGCCCTGCCTCCATATATGTATGTGCATATATGTGGGGGTGGGGGGGTGTTAAATTTTTTTTTTGGGGGGGGGGATGTTATGTGCTTGGGTATACTTTCATTTGTTAAAATTTAAAAACATTTTATTTTTACTTTTTTTCCTATCACATAGGGGGTCAAAATGTGATTTTTTTTTGGATGACAGCTTCTCATCACTGAGACATCCATTGCATGTCTCCCCTGTGCTTCACTGAATGTAATGCAACGCACATTGCACTGCTTTATATTCTTTCCCAGCCTTGATAGGTGCGGGCCCGGAAATAATGTCACTTCCGGGTCAACAACTAGAAGGGGAGGAGAGCGGAGATGTGTCCGCTTTCCTCCCTCCCCTCTACCTGGCCGCATCTGCTATGCCGGTCCCGGGCCCGAAGATAGGCAAGAGGAGCCCAGGATACTTAGCAAAGTGGGGGGGGGGGGTGGGGAGCATTTGGGACTTCTTAAGCCATGGCCACCTGGTGCCTGGGGTTAGGCGAGCTCTGCCTTAAAGGGACACTAAACTTTGATTTAAAAAAGCTGCTGGAGCAGTATGTCGCTGCTGCCGCTCTCCGTTTCAGTGTGAATTCAGCCTAAAGGTGGACCTGGGGAAATCTTTCTGCAAGCTTTGATGATGGTGAGAGAGTGACCAAAATGCAGAGTTTTTCTTTTTTTCTTTTTTTGCTTCCTATTACTGTCCTTCTTTGCCAAAAAAATTAAATAAATATATATATATATATATATATATATATATGTATATATATATATATATATATATATATATATATATATATATATATATATATATATATATATATATATATATATATATATATAGGGACAAATGGTAATGGTAATATGCAGTATAGCATATACTGTACATTGTGACTCTCAGTGAGGGCATTAAAAGACATCCCCCATGGGAGTTTAGGGGAAACCATGGCTCATGAGCAGACATAGAACATCATGATTCCTTACAGTAAATGTCTTAAGGAGGGGTAAAGATCACTATTTATATATCCCCAATGGTTAAATAATAGTGCTGCTCATGCCTATAGGAGAGAATCTCCAGCTCGTCTCCCTCTGGATAAACAGCTAGTATGAGCAAACCGGCTTGGGTTTGGATTGCGGACAGCTTTGCGGATCTTGGTTTAAGTTTGAACCCCATTAAAGTCTGGGGGTGTCAATTTTGTTGTTCAGTTTTGGCTATTTGAAGAGCTAATAAACAAGCTATTGTCAGGAAAAAGTAATAGCAAGATGGGCATTGCAATGGGGGACATGTGCCCATGGCAAATTTGATTTAAAAAAAAAAAAAAACAACAGATTTTTCCTAACATAGAATTGTGAGCTCTCCCTGACATATCCAAAACATACTGACAATGTTGCTGTTCTAAGCCCACATTTTTATACAACATGGATGGGTTATCAATTCCTTCTAGCTATTGTATTTTGCAGTTCAGCTGATCAGGGAAAAGACTATGTACATAGGTTGATTCTGATGGTGAACCCATTAACTTTTCTTTTGTGATTTGTCAACTTAACTAATCCCAGGATTCAATATGAACCCATTATAGTGGATTCAAACCACATTCCTTATTTTAACATTTAATATTTCTGAGAGTATATGTCTGGTCCCCCTCTGAACTCTGGTTTCTTCCATGTGATCGGTAATGACCTAAGGGCTGGTAGAAGGAACAAAACAGTGCAGAGGGGGCCCAAGGCATTGAACACTCTCTGGGAAGTGTTCAATGATAAAATTCTTCAAGCTGCAGTTGTTGAACCAAGTGAAGATTAAAGGGATGGATGGTGGGACAGTTGAGGATCTTCTTCTTCTGGTTTTGGTTTTTGCCAATTTTTTAACTAAGCAACATGGTTTATCCAGTAGTAGTTAGGCACGTTCAAGCAGTTTGTAATGCTGAAGAGGTTTACCAAGTCAATCAATCAGTTCCTAGAGGAAGATACCTCAGTATTTATATTCACACTTTAGGACATCCTAACCCAATCGCCACAGAATGTGTAAATGTTGATTGTCCAAGAGCAGGATAGGAAATGTGAAAGTTGTGGTACAATCCAGTCCTAGTTACAGTATGTTACCCCATGGTTGCTTTTACACTTTCTTGCTACAGGAGTCTGGTCAATGTTAATGTAGCGCAGACCCCTGACAGGTCCAACCGATTTGACCCAGGTTCTCTTCCCACCTGGGTGTACAGGCAGCCAGGCACGTGACCACATAGACAGTCTCACTATTCAATGTAATTTTATGCTTTAATGCTTGTAGGATTGGTTGGGGTGCAGGGAAGTTTTGGGATACTCCTAATTTAGTGAAAAAAACAACTAGAGGACACTCTCTGCTCTGCCTACTCAACAGAGTAATCTTCCTCTTAGCAGACACTAGTGTAGCACTTACCCCGAAGGAGCGGCTGAATTTTGATTCAGGCCTGCACTCTGCTAATGAACCCCCCTGAATGGACTCAGTCCCCTTGACACAGCTGTGTTGCAATGCAATACAGTACAATATAATGTAATGCAATATACCTGTATTGTAACCTCAGGATTCACTGGCTCCACCTGCTGGGAGAAAACAACACTCCACACAACTGGGTACCTAACCAAATATATTTTACTGCAAATATATTTCAAAAGGTGATTACAGTAATTGTGCTGTCACCCCAAAGTAGGCAGACAGTACAATGAATTTCAACATAAACAATTGTAAACAATAGATAGATATTTATACCTGGGAGCTCCCCCTACTTTTAAAGATATGCGTGAGATCTCACTGAAAGTACTTGGTCTTTGATCTTCTTGTCTTCGCTAGCTAAAGTAACTCTTTGTAATCCACGGATTAAAGTAAGTTAAGTTGAGGTAAAGGTGCTCCTGGTGTAACTTTAGTAACTATGTTACAAAACTTAGAAACGTCAGAGTAGATAGGCCTCAGACCTGCTTAGTGTCAGTTACTCTGCCCCTCCTCTGTGGAACTACAGATCCCAGTGAGGCCTGTGTATGAGTCTATCTGTGTGTGAAAGTTAACAAACTGTGGGTTTTGACCGCTCACCAACTGGATCAGAACTCCGTGTAGTAGCTCTGGTCCGGTGACTGCAGCTTGCTTCTCCGTAAGATGGCGCCATCACTACGTTCCTCTATGCTGGGTGAACCTGATCCTCCGATGCTCAAATGAGTGTCTCTGGATTTCTCCAATCCAGTCACTGTGTCTACTGCACCGTCAGGTCACTCACACAAGCTGTCAAAGTTGCGCTCTGCGATGGCTGTAGACCTCTTCTCATGGGAGGCCTCCACACAGATCCTCACAGGCAGGCCACATGATCCCAAGAGACCTTTTATGTCCTACCCAGCATGCACTGCCAGAGAAAGTGTTCATGGGTAGGTCATCAAGCCTCCTGGGTAAAAGGGTCAACCTTCTAAAAAAATAACACTTCCTGTATATATCTTGTGCTGTCTTTAAAGCAATAAACATTAAAGTTCAGTACCAGTATTTGGCCGCTAAATGGTGTCAAATACTAAACCAAAGAAACATCCACAGACTTGATTAGCATTGAAACACACATTAATAGGCAAAAATATGTCAGCGCTACACTAGTAACACAAACGATCCTGGGACTCCAAACAAGGGCATGTCCCAGTTCAGAAACAGTCAAAACAGATCCTACTTCCAGACATCTACTCACATTGTCCCCAGATACTTGGATACCTCCATTCAATATTGGCCAGACACTTCCCCTATGAATCTCCAGGCCAGATCCTCAGTGAACCCCATTGGTTTGACTTCCAGAGAGTAGACCACCCAGCTCCCACAGAGCTGAGACCTTTGTGAATTCCAGAATTCCAGAGGTTCTAGCTCCCTTTTAGCTAGAACCTTGATGAACTCTAGCAAAAAGGTCCCCCAGCTCCCACTGAGCAGTGACCTCAATGTATTTTAGCAAACTTCAGCTATAAAGCCCAGAAGGGCAGCAGCCACTCAGGCTGGAATTATCTCCTCCCGGACAACACTGCTGCTCCATGCCTCTAACCATGTATGCCCTTCTCAGCCATCTAGTGGGCACTCACCCCAGGGATTGACTGAACCAACATAAATATTTAGGCCAAGGATCTCCCTCTTCCAGCCCACTACATTCTAGAATGCACTAAAAGGCAGGGAGAAGAAGGCAATCCTGCAGACAGTGAAACCCAAAAAAGCCCAAAAAATAATCACACACTGTGTCAATTTTTACAGAGGAGCCAAAAAAAATTAAATTTGTCTGAGCCTCTCTAGCAACCTGTTCCAAGAGGGTGCTGAAATAATAAGGATTTTTGTTGTTGTTGTTGTTTAGTGCACTCTTGGGTCCCTTTCAGCCTATATAGTAGTACCCTAAACCTATACTACAAGATTTCAGGATGTTATTTGTTCCATTTTTTTGTATTCTATGTTATTATTCTTTCCTATCAGCTCACCGACCTTCTCTTTCCATCTGCCATTATTCTTGTGTCAGCAAAGCTGTAAGTTTGCAGTCTGACTGCGCCAACCCCTGTCGGGTCATGTCATTCCTTGGCAGGTCTCGTGCTAGACCTTTGCCAGAATCCCCTGGATACCTGCGGGCTAAAGAGCATGACTTGGAACTGCATGGACCACAGAGAACAACTTGCCAGACATGTGATTTTCTCATTAAAATGCAAGGCTGCTATTTTTCAATTTGCTTAAATATGTCAAGTATTTTTCATCCAAAGGAGGGTCAATTCACTAAGCTGAACAAGTGATAATAGCCGTGTTTGTTATTCTATCACATGATCGTTTTCTCATCAAAGCATTTAAATCACAGCCATACATGCCACCTAGTTGTGAAATTGTTATCTTGTACTATGGAATTCTGTAGTATGAAGTGGTTATTTAAGCTTTGAAAGCATCTATTTTACAATAAATTGTATGTTAATGTGAAATAGTTTATTTTCTTGCCCTCTTCCATAGACAATTCACCAGAACTTTGCATTTTAGGGTGACTGCCTTACAATGTTTATCCATTTTAATCAGTTAATCATTTTTTTTCTTTTCATTTTAGTTGGGAAGAGTTAGAATCCCTATTAGATTTATTTTTTTATTTTTTTTGCAAACTGTTTATTGAAAAGATATAACATCAATACAAAGCCATCAAGACAGTGCAGGTATACAAATGCATAATAATAAACTATGCAATCAACTATAAAAAGGATTTTTTTAGACTAACAAATAAGTACAATGAGACTAATGAAAAAAATTGTAAGTTCAATCGGATTGTATAGACACTGAGTAGGACACAGGTTTTAAAGTCAAATAAATTTATTTGTACAAAAAATTAAAAAGTAACACATCTGTAGTACAGCATAATTATAATAAAATTGACCATCTCTCAGAAACCATGAATCAGACTGAGACAGAAGTACAGTTAAATCACACTTGTTTAATAATAATAATAATAAAAAGGTAAACAGAGTAAACGTAGTCAAAACATAGCCAGAGTTCAGGACCTGGAACAGATAGACAAGCCAAAATGTCAGGGAACCAGAGATGAGTGTAGTAGAACAGCAAGCAGGATCTGGAGCCAGAAGAAATGTCAGCCAAGCAAATCTTTAACAGGAACACAGGAGAGCATCTCTAGAGATGTAACCAAGGTGAAGGCAGAGATAATCTGGGCTGGACAGCTTAAGTAGGCAAGACTGACGAGCAGGATATCATCAACAGGTGAGTCACTGTGGAGAGAAAGGAGCTGCCAATTAGCCGATAGCTGAGCTGCCAGCTTTGAGAAGGAAGGGCTGAGCCCAGCCCTGACAGTACCCCCTCCTCAATGACCCCTCCCCCTCGGAGGACCACCAGGCTTGAGGAGAAAGGGTCTAAGGAAATCACAGAGGAGGATAGGGGCATGTACGTCCGAGAAAGAGACCCAAGAGCATTCCTCCGGCCTGTACCCTTTATAATGCACCAGGTACTGTATGTGCCCACGGAACCTACAGGAGTCAACAATGGACGAGGCACAGAGGTGGTAAAGCGGTTGCAGACCAAAGGTTTTAATAAGGAGACATGGAATACATTTGAAATATGCATATTAGAAGGAAGGTCTAATATGTAAGCCATTGGGTTAATCCTGAGAAGAATATGGAAAGGCCCAATAAACCGAGGTGGGTGCGAACTTCGGAGAGGGAACACGAAGTCGGAGGTTGCGAGATGACAGCCAGACCCTGTCCCCAACCTGGTAGAATATTGGATAGGATTTAAAAGCGATCCCTTAATTTTTTTTTATATTTGGGAGGACTGTGCCTTATCAACAAGGGGCCATCATTATATTGCTTTTCTTATCGCTTGATTGCATCCTTTGCACTCTTTACTGGTTTACTTAACCCAACTCTTTAGATCAGGGGTCTCAAACTGGTGGCCCTCCAGCTGTTGCAAAACTACAAGTCCCATAATGCCTCTGCCTGTGGGTGTGATGCTTGTAACTGTCAGCCTTGCAATGCTTCATGGGAGTTTCGCAACAGCTGGAGGGCCACCAATTTGAGACCCCTGCTTTAGATAATCACACTCCTTATCCTGAAGAAGACTCTGTTTGAGTTGAAAAACGTTGGGATTTCTGTGCCTTTACAAGAACAGAAAGGATGAACCACCGCTCCAAAGTAATCCTCGAGGACTCAAGCTCTGTCTCCTATTGAGGAGTCCCAGGTGCTGACCATTACACACACCATGAGCAAACAAGCAGGACAAAACTCTGGATAGCCGCACACTGGAAAAAGACTTGAAATCCCATCTTTAATTGAAACAACGTGGGTCTCATCAAAACACAATCAAAAAATCCACAGCAAAAGAATAACAGGATACAGGAAAACTGATGCGTTTCGCACCGTAATCAGTGCTTACTCATAGCTAACCATCTTTCAAGCAAATATCAAATATATAGCATAAAACATAAAAAGAGGCAAGGCATATCACATAATTGAAAGATTGAAGGCAATTACATACAGCTGAATCGCACTTGCAATTAGATCTTAGCATGTGCTGCCAAGCAGTGAAAATACGCAAGAAAACTTGAAAGAAAGCAAAAAGAAAAAAAATATATATTTTTTTATTTTTTCTTTGACCAAAAATCTAACCAAAATGTAACTCTTAGTGAAAATAGAAATGATGTAAAAGATGCTGCAGGCATACACCACCTTATACAGGTGTGTATATCTCGATGAAATAAGTGAGGTAAGTGAAAAAAAATTGACCAATAGGCCCTATAAAAGTGAAATGAAAATATTCCATTTTATCCAGGATGAAAAATTATTAAATCCTGTGCAAGAAAAAGAGCAAAAATAAAATAAAAAATGAGAGTGGGTGGAGGATATAAACGTAACAATAAAAAAATCAAACACATACACAGAGGGACCCGTGGAAACGTTAATTATATGTATAAATAACACAGGTGCCACATGTATAATCAGTATATGTTTTTTGTTTTTTCTCACGTGACACACTCACAGATGTGCTTTTTCACAGGACACCATATACTGATTATACATGTGGCACCTGTGTTATTTATACATATATTTAACATTTCAATGGGTCCCTCTGTGTATGTGTTTGATTTTTATCATTAAGTTTATATCATCCACCCACTCTAATATTTTATTTTAATTTTGCTCTTTTTCTTGCATGGGATTTAATTATTTTTCATCCTGAATGAAATGGAATATTTTCATTTCACTTTCTAGAGCCTATTGGTCCATTTTTTTCACTTACCTCACTTATTTCATACAGATATACACACCTGTATAAGGTGATGTATGCCTGCAGCATCTTTTACATTGTTTCTATTTTCACTAAGAGTTAAATTTTGGTTAGATTGTTGGTCAAAGAAAAAATAAAAACAAATAAAAAAAAAATGTTTTTGTTTTTTCTTTTTGCTTTCTTTCAAATTTTCTTGCGTATTTTCACTGCTTGGCAGCACATGCTAAGATCTAATTGCTAGTGCGATTCAGCTGTATGTAATTGCCTTCAATCTTTCAATTATGTGATATGCCTTGCCTCTTTTTATGTTTTATGCTATATATTTGATATTTGCTTGAAAGATGGTTAGCTATGAGTAAGCACTGATTATGGTGCGAAACGTGTCAGTTTTCCTGTACCCTGTTATTCTTTTGCTGTGGATTTTTTGATTGTGTTTTGATGTGACCCACGTTGTTTCAATTAAAGATGGGATTTCAAGTCTTTTTCCAGTGTGCGGCTATCCAGAGTTTTGTCCTGCTTGTTTGCTCCTTTACAAGAACAGCAATATGTAGCACTGACCCCCGAAGGAGCAGATGATTTTATTGGGTTTACTGTTACCTTCTTCACCTCGTATGCATCTAGGGATTCCCGAGGTAGATGGCCCAAGAACTGTAGAGACTGACGACAGATCCACTTTATTTGTGAAAAGTAGTTAACAACACAGTCTCTCAACATAGGGTTAGAGGGTTTAGGTAAGAAAGTCCAGGTACTCTTAGTTCTAATTTCAGTATGAAAAGGTCTCTCACTTCAGTAAATCCAGAGAATAGCCATTCACAACTTGATCCTCACCCTTATTGGATAGTCCTTCTCTCACCAGGCCTAGCAGCCAACAGGGTGCTTAAATTAAGAACAAGTCTCTGCCACAGACTTTACTGTAGAACACTTGAGGGAAACTTAACCACTTGCTTACTGGGCACTTAAACACCATTCTGCCCAGACCAATTTTCAGCTTTCGGTGCTCTCACAATTTGAATGACAATTACTCAGTCATGCAACACTGTACCCAAATGAATTTTTTGTCCTTTTTTTCCCACAAATAGAGCTTTCTTTTGGTGGTATTTGATCACCTCTGGGGTTTTTATTTTTTGCGCTATAAATGAAAAAAGACCGAAAATTTTGAAAAAAACCGCATATTTCTTTGTTTCTGTGACAAAATTATGCAAATTATTAATTTTTCTTCATAAATTTTGGTCACAATTTATACTGCTACATATCTTTGGTAAAAATAACCCAAATTAGTGGATATTATTTGGTCTTTGTGAAAGTTAGAGCGTCTACAAGCTGTGGTGCGAATCGCACAAAATTGATCACATCTGATGTACTGGTGGCCTATCTCGCTTCTTGTGACCCGAACAAGTCAGAAAAGTACAAATACCCCCCAAATGACCCCTTTTTGGAAAGTAGACATTCCAAGGTATTTAGTAAGAGGCATGGTGAGCTTTTTGATGTTGTCATTTTTTTCCCACAATTCTTTGCAAAATGAAGATTTTTCATTTTTTTTATTTTTCTCCACAAAATTGTCATTGTAATAGGTTATTTCTCTCACGTGGCATGTGTATACCACAAATGACACCCCCCAAAAAATTCTGCTACTCCTCCTGAATATTACAATACCACATGTGTGGGACTTTTTCACAGCCTGGCCACATAGAGAGGCCCAACATGCAGGGAGCGCCATCACGTGTTCTAGAAGCATAAATTACACATCTAACTTGTTGACTATTTATTACACTTTTGAAATACGAGGACAATGACACGTGACACTGATGACAGATGGCACTGATACGTGGCAATGATGACACTTATACGTGGCACTGATGACACGTGGCACTGATGACAGATGGCACTAATATGTGGCACTGATGACAGATGACACTAATATGTGGCACTGATGACACGTGGCACTAATACGTGGCACTGATGACACGTGGCACTAATACGTGGCACTGATGGCACGTGGCACTAATACGTGGCACTAATACGTGGCACTAATACGTGCCACCGGTGACAGATGGCACTAATACGTGGCACCAATGACGCGTGACACTGATGACAGATGGCACTGATAAGTGGCATTGATGACACGTGACACTGACAACAGATGGCACGTGACACTGACAGGTGGCACTGATGACAAATGGCACTGATACATGGCACTGATGACAGATGGCACTATGTGGCACTGACACGTGGCACTGACGACACGTGGCACTGACGACACGTGGCACTGGGGGCAGGTGGCACTGGGGGCAGGTGGCACTGGGGTGGATGGCACTGGGGGCAGGTAGCACTGGGGTGGATGGCACTGGGGGCAGGTAGCACTGGGGTGGATGGCACTGGGGGCAGGTAGCACTGGGGTGGATGGCACTGGGGGCAGGTAGCACTGGGGTGGATGGCACTGGGGGCAGGTAGCACTGGGGTGGATGGCACTGGGGGCAGGTAGCACTGGGGTGGATGGCACTGGGGGCAGGTAGCACTGGGGTGGATGGCACTGGGGGCAGGTGGCACTGGGGTGGATGGCACTGGGGCGGATGGCACTGGGGCAGATGGCACTGGGGCAGATGGCACTGGGGCGGATGGCACTGCTGGGGGTGGATGGCACTGCTAGGGGAGGATGGCACTGCTAGGGGAGGATGGCACTTTATTTTATTTTTTTACTTTTTTTTCTTTCACAGTCAGAACGGCTGCCGCTGCAGCCGTTCATCTCTCCCCTCTCGCACTGTCTGTGCGAGGAAGGAGAGCGGCGCTGAGAGATGATCTCATATGTAAACATATGAGATCATCTCCCATTGGATACGCCGATCACGCTGTAAACGGCCGCTGTGATTGGCCGTTTACAGCGATCTGTGTTTGCCTGTCCCCGGGGGACACGGCGAACACAGAACTTCCGCGATGCGCGCCCGCGGCGGCGCGCATTGCGGAAGTAAACATCACGCCGTCCAGGGACGACAACCCGGACGAAGGCGCCTGCTCTACTGCCGTCATTCGGCCATAGGGCGGGCGCGAGGAGGTTAAAAACTTGTAGAACCCTCGTATGGTACTAGCATCTTGCAGCCGGTCCGGCAATACCACACCAGATTGGATTCACTTGAGTCCTTCAACTTGTCCAGGCTCTTGTTGAGAAGCCAACCTTTGCATGGCCTTCTCCCGAAGAGTCCTCCCCTGGATACCTTCACAGTTGCTGGACCTCTCCCCTAACCGAGACGGCACCGAATCACCTCTGAATCCTTCCTTTAGTTTCCTCGCCTCGGGCTAGCCAGCCCCGAGATGTATACTCGGGTGGATCCACACCCCAGGCCATGTAAGTCCTGGAGGCTGGTCAGGAGGACCAGGACCATGCAGTCAGAACATACTTCTGGACCGGAACCCCAAAACAAGTGACATCCGCACCTTAAGTACCATCTCCCAGAAGGCACAGCAAGAGGGGCACTCCCACTGGGCTGGTTCCGAGAGAGAATAACCTTAATACACCCAACTAGACTGTGTTTCAATACCTGCCAAAGTGATAGCGCCACCTATGGCCAGGCAGAACACCCTGCAGTTCAATCAGACTGGTGCTAAGGTCAAAATTTAGAACAATTAAACCCAAACCAAACTGCGGTTTAAAGGGTAAAGTTAAATTGCAAAAACACATAGCGCGTGCTCTTCAGGAGCCGGCGCTACAAATATAAATGAGATCCTTATGTATGCACATGACAATATTCTACGTTAATAGGATGATCCTTGTTGTGGTGGCCCATTTCCTTATAATCATGCTGTGCTACAAAAGTGTTACCTTTTAACTTTGTGTACAAATAAAATGATTGAGTTTTTAAATCTGTGTGTTCTACATGGTGCCTTCAAAATCCCATTCAACTTACAGTTTCGAACTCGGGTATTATTAGGGATGTGGCACCCCCCCCTTTTGCTTCCTTTTTAGATCCAAGAATGAACCATTTTTCTTTATAAGCACAATGAGATCATCAGTATCCAAATGCAATCAAGAGTAATATCAGATGATCAACAGATACCATAGATAAAGGAATAACAAAGCTCTGTAACTTGCCATTACGGGTGAGGCACATGTACATTAGTTAAAACTTAAGTTATATTTTAAAAAAAGCCTGACGTTTAGAAATCCAGATATCCCATTTAGCAGAGAACCTTGGCAGTTTATCCTGCATTAAGTAGAGGATCCTTTCCATTAACATATTGATATCAAACCTTTCCATGATCAAAGAAAATGGAACAACTAGAGATTTCCATTGAACAGCCTCCAATGTTGCAATGCAAAAGGTATGGTTGAGTCTTTCCTTCCTGGGATAGGAGCACAAAGAAGGCACATGGACAGCGTTAAAGTAAATGGTCAGCCTGAGATTTCCAAGGTTGTAGTCAAAATTTTACGCCATACTGGGGTTAACTTCTCACAATGTAATTAGCAATAAAGAGGATCAATTAGCAAGAAAGAGGAGGGTGAACAAAAACAAACTTCAGGAGGTTTTTACATCCTTGATACGTTGTTTTTTTCTCCTCTCTTTTCACCAGGGTTTGGCTCAGTATTTTATGTGGGTACTGAACTCCTGTATGTATTTCTGAACATCAGCTCTTACAAGTATAGCTCATTGCACCAATATGCATGCATGTTTTTTGTTAAGATTTAATGGTAGATTGAATATCTTTGTCGTATTATGTTTGATATTAGATGACATACTTACAGTATTTATCGGCATATAACACGCACTTTTTTCCCCCTAAAATCAGGGGGAAATCGGGGGTGCGCGTTGTACACCGATCCCCCGCTGTTTCTATACCCTTCTGCCGCTCTCTGCGGCTTCCGGGTATTTTCGGCTATCTTCAGCCGTTCCCTGCGATCTTCGGCCTTTCTCAGCTATTTTCGGCCATTCTCCGCCATTCTCGGTGGCTTTCGGAAAGCCGAAAGCTGCCGAGAACAGCCGAAAATAGCAGAGAACGGCCGATTGCGGCCGAAAAATACCCTTGGCGGCACCATTTTTAAATCAAATCATTTTGAAATGACTGGCAAGGCTGCAATAGAAGGCTGCAATTGACACTAACAAGGCTGCATTGATGGGCATTTAAATGTAAGTTTTTTTTTCCTTAAACTTCCCTCCTAAAAGTTTTTTTCTTTTAAATTCCCTCCTAAACTTGAGGTGCGTGTTATACGCCGGTGCGTGTTATACACCGGTGCATGTTATACACCGATAAATACGGTAGTTATCTGTACCTGTTGTATAATTGTATGTACTGCATATGCCAAATACAAACGTATTGCTAAAGCAGTTTGGCTATGTGGTGCACTTACTCTACACATTCAAAAATGTCAACTTCTTACAATCCCAGAAAATATGCTTCAGTGAACCATTAATCGGGCATCCACAGAGACACAACCCCAAGACCCTAGGTATATAGCAAGACATTTGGAGGGTGCACAGTACCATCTGGTAAGCATCTTAAAGTGGTTGTAAACCCTTACAAACCACTTTGACCTACAGGTAAGCCTAGATTAAGGCTTACCTGTAGGTCCAAGAAATATCTCCCAAACCTATACAGTTTAGGAGATATTTGCCCGAAGACGGGCACCGCTGTCTATGGCGCATGCGCCGTGGACAGCGTCGCGCAGGCGCACTGAGCGTGGCATCGTCGATGACAAAGATGCCGCGCGTCTCGGCTCCCGTGCACTTGCGCGGGAGTGACGTCATCGCGGCTTCGCAAATGACAGCGGCAGAGCTGTGAGACCCCACGAGAAGATGGATGCGCTGGACTACAGGGGACAGCGGTGACTTCGCTGGCTCCTGTGTCAGGTAAGTGACACATAATGGGCTACTATGCGATGCATAGTAGTCCATTATGCTTTACCTTTGCAGGGAATGAAAGAGGAAGTAAACTCATCAGGGTTTACTTCCTCTTTAAATATGGTCACTCTGACCCATAATGACTTTTTCCATTTGCGTATATTATCTAACATGGTGTCCCAGTCTTCAGAGGAAAATTGCGTAGCACAATCATTCTCCCATTTGGCGGTAGTAAAGAGATAAATGTTGTACCCACTTGGAAGGAAGGAAGGGCAATGAAGTTGTTAGCATGCCACCAGGAAAAGGCTTTCTGGTGAAAAAGAGCAGAAACAAAAGATGGGTTGCGCAATAAGGAAGCTCTAGGGGAGATGGGAGATGCCTGGCCAAATTTAAATATGAAGAGGGACCACAGTTGGTGTGATTGAGCAGCCAAGGTGCTAAGAGACATAAAATGATGGCTTGATATGGAAGAGGACCGCATAATGCCTGGGAGAGAATATGGCCATATAGAACCTGCTTTGAATCCAGTCCAGGTCCTTATTAGCTTTTTATTGCTGTCTGTGGAAAGTCAATCTATATGTTTGTTCAGGTGGCCATTGTTATTGCTACTTAAAATCAAAATTTTTAAGTTGGCACCGATATAGGAATTGAGGGGGAAATCCTACAATTGAAACACTTGTTCCAGTGACAACTATATAAGAGGGGATTCCTGCCACTTTGGGCACATTTCCTTGCTTATAGAGTTTTACTCATTCTCTACTCTATCTAAAATAAAAAACACAAAAGTATTGTCTTTAGATGCACTTCAAGGAATGAAAGCCGTGTGCTAATCTTTGTGAACTGACATACATATAAAATGGAGAAAAATCAATAACATAACATATAGGTGGTAAATTCAGCTGATCTGTGCAATACAGCATGTATTGAACTGCAAACATGCTGTGATTGCTAAAATATACTAGTAATGAACAGCAATACAGATGCTAAAAGTTTGTGGAACCCCCTCCAAATTACAGAGTTCAGGTGCTACCAGTAAAGGGTACTGTTATTGTTAAAGTGTGACAACAATTTTGTGAAGATCCTTTTCTATTCCAGCAAGACACAGTTTAATGAGTGTGGTGTGGAGGATCTTGGATGGCCTGCACAGAGCTCTTCACCTCAACCCTACTGAGCACTCTTCTTAACCAGTTTGGCGTGGAGGAACTCGAGTGACCTGCACAGAGCCTTGATGTTAAAAATACAGAACACCTTTGACCTATTTGGCATGGAGGAACTTGAATGGCCTGCACAGTTCCTTGATCTTAAACCTATAGAACACCCTTGACCAGGTTTCTGGCATGTACTGGCCATTGGGACTACCGGGAGTTTCCCGGTGGGTCGATGGCTCAGTGGGCCACTCTGATGTAAGGGGGCTGGTGATGGGCCACTCTGATGTAAGGGGGTGCTCATGGGACACTCTGACGTAAGGGGGCTGGTGATGGGACACTCTGATGTAAGAGGGCTGGTAATGGGACACTCTGATGTAAGGGGGCTGGTGATGGGACACTCTGATGTAAGAGGGCTGGTAATGGGACACTCTGATGCAAGGGGGCTGGTAATGGGACACTCTGATGTAAGGGGGCTGGTGATGGGACACTCTGATGTAAGGGGGCTGCTCATGGGACACTCTGATGTAAGGGGGCTGCTCATGGGACACTCTGATGTAAGGGGGCTGGTGATGGGACACTCTGACGTAAGGGGGCTGGTGATGGGACACTCTGATGTAAGGGGGCTGGTGATGGGACACTCTGACGTAAGGGGGCTGGTGATGGGACACTCTGATGTAAGGGGGCTGGTGATGGGACACTCTGATGTAAGGGGGCTGGTGATGGGACACTCTGATGTAAGGGGGCTGGTGATGGGACACTCTGACGTAAGGGGGCTGGTGATGGGACACTCTGATGTAAGGGGGCTGGTGATGGGACACTCTGATGTAAGGGGGCTGGTGATGGGACACTCTGATGTAAGGGGGCTGGTGATGGGACACTCAGAATGTAAGTAGGTCAGTCTGGATGAAGTCCAGGGCCAAATTTCTGTCCCAGTCCAGCCCTGCCAGGTTGGCATGGAGGAACTCGAAATGGCCTGCACAGAGCCCTTGACCTCAACCCTACTGAACACCTTTGACCAGTTTGCCATGGAGGAATGTATGTGTTCTGCACAGAGCCCTGACCTTAAACTTACAGAACAACTGTGACCTTTTCTATTCCAGCAAGACACAGTTTAATAAGTTTGGTTTGGAGGATCTTGAATGGGCTGCACAGAGCTCTCCCCTCCACTCTACTAAACACTTGTATTAACCAGTTTGGCATGGAGGAACTCAAGTGACCTGCACAGAGCCTTGATGTTAAAACTACAGAACACCTTTGACCAGTTTGGCATGGAGGAACTTGAATGGCCTGCACAGTGCCCTGATCTTAAACCTATAGAACACCTTTGACCAATTTGCCATGGAGGAATTTATGTGTCCTGCACAGAGCCCTGACCTTAAACTTACAGAACAACTGTGACCAGTTTGGTGGAAATTAAAATGGTATTAAACTCTGGTGTCTGCATTCGTTCTCTTTTTTTTCCCCTCTATTTCCACCTAGTGATCTGGCCAGTAACATACCTCCAGAGTGCCTCCACTCTGGTTTGTGGAACACAGGAAGCACATTTGGACAGCAACATTGTCAGTCTGGGAGAAGGGAAGTGTTAGATGCACTAGCAGATTTAGATAGACTAACAACTTGAAGCCAAACTCCAGCTAATACTTTACAAGCAGTTGCAGCAAACAGGATGTTGTTCCTTTTGGGATAAAGGTTTTTACATGAATAAATAAAAGCTGATTATTGTAAGCACCTCTGCCAGTGTTAAATTGTTTGCCTCATCCCTGAAACTTATACAGAGCGTGTTCTTTTGAAAAACAACAGACTTACTGACTGGATTACCAGAAGAACAAAAAAAAAAAAAAGAAGAAAACTATCGCAGTCATCACATCTAATGCCACGTACACAAAATCGGGATTTTGGTCGGAAAAAACTCTGATGATTTTCCCGACAGAAATTCCGACGGGATTTCACTCAAGCTGTCTTGCATACACACGGTCACACCAAATTCCGATTGTCAAGAACACGGTGACGTACAACACGTAAGACGGGACTAGAAAAAGGAAGTTCAATACTCAGTAGGCAATAGCTTCCGTCTCGTAGTTGAATCTGAGAACGTGTGAGTTTTTGCCGTGTCGGAATTGCATACACACACGATCGGAATTTCCGAAGTTTTTCCGTCGGCAAAATTGAGAACATGCACTCAAATTTTTGCTGGCGGGAACTCGGCCAGCTAAATTCCAATGGAGCCTACACACGGTCATATTTTCCAATGAAAAGCTCTCATCAGTCTTTTCCTGGCCGAAATTCCGATTGTGTGTACGCGACATAAGAAATGGTAAGCTGCAATATAGTAAATGTTTGCTTTGAGGTTTAATACTGCTTTAGGTGGTCTCATAGAGACCTGACCTCAACCCTATCAAACCACTTGGACCAGTATGGTGTGGAGGAACTTGATTGTCCTGCACAGAGCCCTGACCTCAGCCCTACTGAACATCTTTGAGATGGACTGCAATGTCCTCTCATCCAACATCAGTATCTGATCTTATAAATGCCCTATTGGCCTAATGAGCCCAAAGTCTTACAGATGTACAAAATCCTGTGGAAAGTCTTCCCAGAAGAGTAGAGGCTGTTATATTAATGGACATGGTTTATAAATAGGATATTCAGCAAGCTCATATTGTGGTGATAAGATAATAATAGACAATAAGATGACAATAATCTTTTGCCCATATAGTGTAATTCAGGAATTTCGCTTTAACTAGGATACATGAAATTTTATTACATTTCAGGCATATATAGAATTACCCAAGACAGCCGATACTAAAATGTAAATGAATATGGTTGGGTACTATTATTAAGGCCAAGGCTTTCCAATGTCAAAGTCTATGTGGTGTCCAAGCTATTATTTTCGGACAAGTGCTGACTCAAGTGTTGTGTCCAAAGGAAACAAAGCTGACCCTATTTAAATAGGGAATTTGTACCAAAAATAATAATGTGACTTGCTAATGCAAACATGTGTCCTGCTAATTCCTGCAAATTTAAAGAAAAAACAAAAACAAAAGGGCGTCCTTTAATGCCGCGTACACAACAAATTTACCTTATTGTGGTCCCTCTGGCGTCACCACTCCAAATCTGACCTCTTCCTCAATAACCTTAGGATCTGAGGAGCAGATCTGGCTCTACTTATGGCTGGAGGTCAGTGTTGCTGGGGGGGCCATAAGTCACACTTAGCCCTTGTACACACGGTCGGACATTTCGACAACCAAATCCGTCGGATCTTGTCCGAAACTGTTGCATACACACGGTTGGACAAAGTCGTCAAAAAATCCGATCTTTCAGAACGTGATGACGTAATTTCGTTACGATGGGACTACGTTCAGGCTAGTAGCCAATAGCTTTGATGTAGGAATTTGATCTGAGCATGCGTGGCAGTGGCACTTTGTCCGATCGAGATTTTCTCTACACATGATCGGAGTATGTCCGATTGGACCAGTTTGTCGGAAAATATTTCCAGCAAGTTTGAAAATTTGGTCCGACGGATATTCCGACGGCAACAGTCCGATGCAGACCACACACAGACGGATTATCCGACAACACGGTCCGATAGGACACATTCCGACGGATTCTCCAACCGCGTGTACAAGGGCTTCGAGGATGAACTTATTTAAATTTGACCCCCCCCCGCTCTACCACAAGTGGAGGATTTCCTGCTAACAAACTGGGATATTATAAGTAGCCACTTTTGAAACTACATGTGCTGTGCTTCCCCCTTCCCCTTCCCCCTCCCCCTTACCCCCCTTTCTTAGTTATTTCTGATACCCTCCACCACGTGACAAAGTAACAGATAGAACTTAAATCTGGGCAGTGTCCTAAGAATGATGACACCGCGAGGGGAGTGTCCTTTCCAAAAAATAATTCCTAGTTACCAAAGTTGTTCATACTTGCACTTTTATGTATTTTGCACTTTGGAGGGGGCGTCCCGGATCTCTCATCCCCTTTTTTACCCTATTCTACCCTGATCCTGTCTCCCACCCTGTACCCCCCCCCCCCCCATTTTTTACCAATGTGCCTATTTGATGATATCTTTGATACATTGCTGTTACTTTGTTTCTTTTCTTGTTTTTATCTTGAAAATAATAAAAATATATTCAACCCTAATGACGCATTCGTGCAACCGGACTTTTCGGCGGACTAGGTTTGGCGGTCTTCCCGACAGACTTTCGGCGGAGGTCCGATGGACTTTCTGAATGAAACGGACTTGGCCACACACGACCGGACTAAGTCCGTTCGAAAGTCCGTTCTTTTTGAACGTGATGACGTAAACGGGACTAAACAAGGAAGTTTAATAGCCAGTAGCCAATAGCTGCCCTTGCGTCGTATTTGGTCTGTCGGACCAGCACACAGACGAATGGTTTTCTCGATTTTTAGTCCATCGGACTCAAGTCCGTCGGATAGATTTGAAACATGTTTTATTTCTAGGTCCATCAGACTTTTGGGGAAAAAATGTCCGCTGGAGCCCACACACAATCGAATTGTCCGATGGATTCTGGTCCGCTGGACCAAGTCTGCTGGAAAGTCCAATCGTGTGTACGCGGCATTAGAGATTTTTTTTGTTTCATTGTTCTATATTTGTTTACAAAGCCAGCCTGGGAGATGTCCGTGCTTCGAGACCTTGTGTTTTATGTCTGTTCAACTACGCAGAAGCCTAAAACATTGTATTTGGGAGATTTTAATTTGTTTGGTGTTTTTTTTTTTTTTTTGGAGAAACACATTTCGAGCTGCAGTACCATTAAATGTAAACAGCTTTTGGGATCAGAGGAAGAGCATGTCATGTGTTTGGCTTAACACAGCAAGTAGATGCGTTTTCCATTTATCGACTGTCATTTCGCTGACAAGCGGACATTTATCTAAATAGCTCAATTTTAGGGATTTTGTAGAATGCTAAAGTGACCTTAAACTAACGTAGATAATAGACGTAACTTTACAGAGGCTGACTTTGAAAAAAAAAAGAAAAACTTTTGCGTACGTGTGTTTAAAGCAGCTAGACATAACAGCGTATGTAAACCCAAAATCTGTCTTTCAATAAGTTCGGCATCATATCTCCCTGTACCACAGTTCTAAAGCAAATTTAGACACATGACATCGCACGACAAGTCGCAGCCCATTGTTTTTAATGCCTGCACTACTTTGGTGCAACTTTTGATGCAACTTAACCGCTTCCCGGCCACCTCATGGCGATATACGTCAGCAGAAGGGCACGTACAGGCAGAAATTACGTACCTGTACTTTGTCCTTTAAGAGGCGGCTTGCGGGCGCCCACGAGCCCGCCGGGAGCTTTGTGAGTGCAATCGCGGGTCCCGTGGATTCGATGTCCATGGGGATACCTGCAATCGTCTCACGGTGAGGAAGAAAGGGGAGATGCTAATGTAAACAAGCATCTCCCCATTCTGCCTAGTGACAGTGTCACTGATCCCAGCTCCCTGTGATCAGGAGCGGTGATCATTGGCATGTCACACACAGCCCCCCCACAGTTAGAACCACTCCCTAGGACACACTTAACCCCTACAGCGCCACCTAGTGGTTAACCCCCTCACTGCCAGTGACATTTACACAGTAATCAATGCATTTTTAATTGCACTGATCGCTGTATAAATGTGAATGGTCCCAAAATCGTGCCAAAAGTCTCCGATCTGTCCGCCATAATGTCGCAGTCACGATAAAAATTGCAGATTGCTGCCATTACTAATAAAAAATATATATCAATAAAAATGCCATAAAACTATACCCTATTTTGTAAACGCTATAACTTTTGTGCAAACCAATCAGTAAACGCTTATTGTGATTTTTTTTTTTTTAACCAAAAATATGTAGAAGAGTATGTATCGGCCTAAACTGAGGGAAAAAAATAGTTTTTTTTTATATATTTTTGGGGTATATTTATTATGGCAAAAAGTAAAAAATAATGTGTTTTTATTTTTTTTTTTATAAAATTGACGCTATTTTTTTGTTTATAGCACAAAAAATAAAAAAACTGCAGAGGTGATCAAATACCACCAAAAGAAACCTCTATTTGTGGGGAAAAAGGACGTCAATTTTGTTTGGGAGCCACGTCTGTGCAATTGTCAGTTAAAGCGACGCAGTGCAGAATCACGAAAAGTGCTCTGGTCTTTGGCCAGCCAAATGGTCCGGGGCTTAAGTGGTTAATGCTAGAGTGTAAAGTCGGATTAAAATCACTCTCAAAGTCATGCCCCAGATGCACAAGTGTGAATGGAGATTATTACATCTATGAGAGAAATATCAGAACTGGCCCGGTACGCAAGTGGTTAACCACTTCCTGCCCCAAGGCTGTCATATGACATCCTGGACTTTAAGTGGAGAGATCTGAATGCTGCCTGCAGCTGCAGGCATTATTCAGATATATTTTTTTTTTCTGCCAGCGATTCCCTGCAAAATAAAAACAATCGTAGCAGCTGTTCAGCCACTTGATTGTTTTTAGAGGCAGTGAGAGGGGATTCGCCCCCCTCCCCTCGCCCTCCAGTGCTTCTTCCGGCTCACCCGTGCGATTGGCAAGCCAGAGAATCAAACGGCTGGTGGCGTCTGTTTACTATAGAGCTGACCGAGGACCAGATGGTCCCTGGCCATCTCTATGACCTTCTTGCCTCGGCCCATGTAAACACTGCCGTGTGTTTAGCTGGAAAGGCTGAGATCGCTTATTCTTTTTTTTTTAATCTCATACTTTCCAGCATAGAGCAGAGATGTGGGGACTTATAGACCCCAGATCTCTCCGTAAAGGGGACCTGTCATGCACGATTCCTATTACAAGGGATGTTTACATTCCTTGTAATAGAAATAAAAGTGATAAAAAAAATGATTAAAGGGAAAGTATAAAAATATATATTTTTTTTAAATAAAATAAACAATAAAAAAATAAAATAAGGCACCTCCATCCTCACGTACTCACATGCAGAAGCAAGCGCTATTTACTTGGCGTAACATCATCTTTTACATTATCCCAAAAATTTGGGCTAACTTTAGTGTTTTCTTTTCCCCAAAAATTGTTGCGCAAATACAATGTGACATAAAAAGTTGCAACAACTGCCATTCTATTCCCTAGGGTCTCTGCTAAATAAATAAATATATATATATATATATATATATATATATATATATATATATATATATATATATATATATATATATATATATATATATATATAATGTTTGGGGGTTCTGAGTAGTTCTCCACCAAAAAAAAAAAAAAGATGATTTTTACATGAAGGAGACGAGTGCCAGAATAGGCCTGGGCTGGATCAAATAGAATTTCTAATTTTGAGTTCAATTGCAGTGTTATCTGGATATCTCTAGATGTTTACTAGTATTCATATTGTTTTTAAAAAAAAACAACATCCTATAAATTACTCCTTTCAGTTAGGCCGCGTACACAAGGCCTACTTAGTCCGTCGAAACACATTTCAGCGGACAATCCGCTCGTGTGTGGGCTTCAGCGGACTTTTTCAGTGTGCAGTCCGGCGTACTAAGTATTTCTGATTTTCCGTAATTCTGTCCGTCATACTTTGGTTTCAGCGGACAATCCGCTCGTCAGTAGGCTAGTTCGACGGACTAAGAATGGCGCATGCTCAGAAAGGATTTACACGGCGGAAGGGTGCATTGCTGTGTATTGGACTTCCTATTTCTAGTCCCGTCGTACGTGCTGTACACGTCATCGCGCAAGCTTTCGACGGACTGTTTGTGCATCCGTGTGTGGTCAAGTCCGTTCATTCGAAAGTATGACGGATTGTCCGTCGGATTGTCTGACGGACTAAGTAGGCCATACAGTCCGCTCGTGTGTACGCGGCCTTAGAGTTTGTGCAATAAAAAAATAAATAAAAAAAAGCCAAGGATGAATGGTTCCACCTAATTTCAGATCAAATTAAATTAGTAACATACACATGCATAATGCGTGTTTTCAATCTTTCAGCACCGTGCTAAAATTATGGATTGTTTGCTTATTGTAATAATTGGGCCCAAGAAAGTATTTAATATATTTTGCCAGAATCAGCCATCTGCCTTCGCAAGACAGCGAGATATTTTACAAGGCGTGTAAATCCTCTGTATAAACAATTCAATTCCCTCTTTGGGGCCTGCTGTACGTCTTAGTAAGTACTGATAATCTCAAACATCTAAATAAAACATCTTGCTCACTAACGCAGCACCGGAAGAGCGAGGTGCAAAGAAGTCAGGTAATTGGTTAATAGCTCGTGCCGAGGAGCACTGGGGAAGAGCTTACTGAAAATGCAAGAAATGTGAATCTTAAAACAAATGGAGGTTGGTTATGGCTCCCTTCTGTATAATACCCTGAAGCATGCCATCTGGACATGGTAGACCGAGAAAAATAAACACACCTGACAAGTGTCTTGTTTAAAAAAAAAAAACACACAATATAGAAAAAGTAAATCCAATTTAAATTGGGCAAATGACTTCAACAAGTCTGTATTTTTAAAGTGTATCTCTAGCTAAAAGTTTTTTTTATTTTTTTAATAAAGATCACGGAGTAGTTAGGACCTTTGAAAGTTTCTTTTGTTTCCATTGGGGAGATGTCTAATATTACCTGTTCCGGTGACACAGCAGGAAGAGAAAACAAATGTTTCTGTTTTAAATATCACTTTAAGCATTGATATACCTCCATAGACCCAATCTGCCTGGACAGTATGGTTACCTACTGAATTGGCACCATCCACAGAAAGCTTAACTCATAACTCCATTGATAGGTAGACATGTGCGATTCGTTTCGTACGAAACGCAAATTCATACGAATTTCTCGAAAATTCGTATGAATCCGAAATACGAATTTAATTTATAATTAACGAAAAGTTAACGAAACCTAAAAGTTAAAAACCCAGGAAGTCAGCACAGCACAGGGATGGTGGGGGCCCCTCATAATGATAAATTCATCATAACGAAAATTCGTAATTGTTACGAAAAGTTAATGAACCTAAAAGTTAAAACCCCAGGAAGTCAGCACAGGGATGGTGGGAACCCTATGAGAATGCCTATGCTTATGAATTTCATATGAAATACGAAATTTCGTTAATGAATTTCAGATCCAAATTAACAGAAACATGACTTGTGTTTTGTTCACCAATCAGAGGAAGTCAGCACAGCACAGGGATGGTGGGAACCCCTCATAATGATAAATTCATCATAACAAACTTTCGTTATTTTAAAGAAAAGTTTACAAATCTAACGAAAATTCATATTTCATACGAATCTAAATTGAATTTCCTTCATGAATTACGAAATACAATGAAACAAAACAAATGTTTTGATGGCGCCCATGTCTATTGATAGGAGGTTGCTTGCTTGGAAAGGGAGAACACATGGGGAGCACACCAAGAGAGGCACGCTGTGTGGAGCACAACAAGAAAGGCATGGTGTGCTAGGAGTCATTTTTTTGTAATTTAGAGTAACTTTGTAGTAACTTAGAGTACTGGGAGTAAATTGTAGTCATTTTTTGTAGTTACTGGGAGCACTTTTTGGAGTAACGTGGAGTGCTGGGAATAATTTTTGCAGTAACTTGGATTGTTGGAAGTATTTTTTTTTTTGTATTAACTTGGAGTACTGGGAGTCATTTTTGTAGTAACTTGCATTACTGCAAGTATTTATTTTTTATTTTTTGTATTAACTAGGAGTAATTTTGTAGTGACTTGGAGTAACTTTGTAGTAACTTGAAGTACTGGGAGTAACTTGGAGTACTGAGGGTGACTTGGAGTACTTTTAGTACACTATTTTCAAACGAGCCAACCAGACTGAGACAGCAGTACAGTTAAATCACACTTGTTTAATAATAGTAAAAAAAGGTAAACAGAGTAAACATAGTCAAAACATAGCCAGAGTTCAGGAACCAGAACGGATAGTCAGACAAGCCAAAACGTCAGGGAGCCAGAGAGGAGTCTAGTAGAACAGCAAGCAGGATCTGGAGCCAGAAGGAATGTCAGGCAAGCAAGTAACAGGAACACAGAAGAGCATCTCTAGAGATACGACCAAGCTTAAGGCAGGAATCATCTGGACTGGACGGCTTAAGTAGGCAGGACTATCGAGCAGGATATCATCAACAGGTGAGTCACTGTGGAGAGATAGGAGCTGGCAATTAGCCGACAGCTAAGTGGGCAGCTTTTAGAAGGAAGGGCTGAGCCCAGCTCTGACACCAAATTTTCTAAACTGCGCTCAGTACTTCAAGATATTAAATGGGACCAAATCCTTGAAACATTGAACATAGAGGGAAGAAAAATGTGAGTGCTTTAGGAACATATTAAAGAAAGGTATTATCCAGTGTATTCCAATGGGCAAAAAATATAGAAGAATGAAGGTTAAACCCAAATGGCTAAACCATAGTGTTAAAAAGTCATATTAAAGAGAAGGAAATGGCCTTAAAAAATATAAAAGTTGAGGGGTCATTGTCAACATTCCAAAACTACAAGGAATGCAATAAGAAGTGTAAGAATGCAATCAGGGAAGCTAAAAAAGACTATGAGAGACACATAGTCGAGTAGAGTAAAAAAACAAATCCCAAGAAATTATTTAAATACTGTATATGAACAGTAACAAAGTGAGGTCAGAGCACATTGGCTCCATAAAGGATGATGAAGGGAAGTTGGTTACAAATGACAAGGAGAAGGCAACTGTACTAAATGATTTCTTCTCCCCTTTTTACACAGGAAAGGGAGGGGTATAACAACCATGACTGTACTGTTAGTAACACAACCCAGAATGTACCCTTGTGGCTAACATAAGCTGGTGTCCAAAAAAGACCCAGCCAAGATGTCTGTCCCCTGCATTGGAGATACTCCATAAATGAACAATGCAAAATGTTCTACTTAAAGATGGCTGCTGCACTTCTGCATTGATGAATATGCAGTTTAACCCTGTCCACACTGCAGAAGGATAATACAAAGAAAAAAGTTCCACAGCAGTTATCAGCTACAGTCCAGGTTACACAGGTGAAAAATTGAAAAATGACTGTGCTCATCCCAAAAACATGTAGTGAAACTGTACACAAATATTGTGATATGTGTAAATAATGTTAATAACAATGAAAATATAAACAGCTCAAAAAGTCCATCTGCAAAAAGAAATGATGAGCCAACAATGTGCAAATAATGTCCAAACAATGACAATAAAGGGCAAAAAATGTGGCATCAAACACCAGGTGGTGGCAATTCACAGACGAAGGGACTGGAACACTCTATCCTTTAAAGGAACAAGTCCGGAACATTAATCGTCAACTGCACAAATAAATGCAAATGTTCTTACCAGAACAGATGTCGGCGACACAGAGTCTAGCAGGCAATATGTCACAAATTACAGATGTTCGTAATGGTCCAGGTTTCCCAGGCAGGATCCAAGAACATCGTGGATGACCTCCGAATCGACCTCCAAACGATGTCCGTCTCGAATAGGACTCAGTGGTAGGTTCAAGGATGAACAACACATCCATACATCCGGATACTATGTGGAAAAAGAAAAGGCTTCCACATAGTGTAGATCAAAAGGTGATTTATTTCTAAAAAACAATATTACAAATAAAAGTGATCACTGATAAAATTACAAGGCAATGAGGAAAGTGAACGCCAAGCCCTACGTGTTTCGACCTATGGGTCTTCTACAGGGGCAAGTTACACAGGTAAATAATGGATTCCAAGCAGAAGCAACTGTTCATTATTCAGTTCTTGATGAAGGAGGAGTACAAGCTGTCCAACATCCACAGAAGGCTACAGAATGTTTACAGAGATTAAACCATTGACAAGAGTCGCCAATGACAAGACAATGCTCTTGTCAGTTCTTTCATCTCTGTAAACATTCTGAAGCCTTTTGTGGATATTGGACAGCCTGCACCCCTCCTTCATCAAGAACACAATGATGGCATGTGCATGGATTAATTGGACTATTCTTTTTTGATGGTACTGTAACTGGTGCAGTTTACTTGAACTTACTGTTGGAATCTGTCCAGAAGAAGCAAATGTTAATAAAGGAGAAGGCACACAGTTGGTGATTTTGATAGTATATTGGACCCATGTGCAGTGGTATATTTTTTTGGGGAGTGGCAAACAATGCACCCACAGCCACCCGAGCTTCCCCCCGGTTGGTCACCAGCCCTGCACTTACCCAATCTAGGTCACGGGCAGTGCTTCCTCCTCCTCCTTGGCAGCACGGCGGTTTCCACCGTGCATCTTCTCCCTCCTCCTGCTAGGTGGACAATAGGATCGCTTCTCTTCTCAGCCAATCGGTGATGGGGCTCAGGACCTGCTTCCTGATTGGCCGGGAGGAGAATCAGAAAGACAATAGGGAATATTAATTTGCTATCGTCACACAAATGGGTGTGCTCAGGGAGTAGTGCACTGCCCACCCTTTTTTAACCACTTCAATAACTTAGGGCATCATATGACGTCATATGACGTCCTTGAGTTTGTGAGGGGATATCTGAATAATGCCTGTAGCTACAGGCATCATTCAGGTATCATTCTTTCCAGCCGGTGATTCTGTGCAGGATAAGAATGATCATAGTGGCAGTTCTACCGCTTGATCATTTTTATAGGCGATGGGCTCTCCCGTGCCATTAGGGCCCAGAAAAAGAATCGGCTGGCGCCAGATGGCGACGATAGAGATTTCCGGCGACCAGATGGTCACCAGTCATCGCTATGACCGTCAGAGGCCCGGGCGCTATGACATCACGCCCGGGTTCCCTGAAGTAAACAAAGCCACGATCGTGGTTGTCAGCATGAGATCGGTGAATTTTTTGCCCAATCTCATGCTTTCCAGCCTGGAGTAGAGATGTGGGGTCTTATTGACCCCCCCCCATCTCTCCATAAAGAGGACCTGTCACAATAGATTCCTATTACAAAGGATGTTTACATTCCTTGTAATAGGAATAAAAGTGATCCAAAAAAATGAAGTCCTGCCCACATATGTAAACGCCGTTCAAACCACACATGTGAGGTATTGCCATGTGCGTTAGAGGGTGTGCAACAATTCTAGCACTAGACCTCCTCTGTAATTCTAAACTGGTAGCCTGCATAAAAATTTTAAGCGGCAACTATGGAGATATTTAAGTGCCGAAGTTTGGCGCCATTCCATGACTGTGCACAATTTTAAAGCTTGACATGTTAGGTATCTATTTACTCGGCGTAACATCATCTTTCACATTATACAAAAAATTGGGCTAACTTTACTGTTTTGTTATTTTTTAATTCATGAAACCGTTTTTTTCCCACAAAAAAGGGCATTTGAAAAATGATTGCGCAAATACCATGCAAGATAAAAATATATGATGTTTGGGGGTTCTGAGAAATTTACTAGCAAACAAATGATGATTTTTACATGTAGGAGAGAAGTGCCAGAATAGGTCTGGTATTGAAATGGTTAAATCCAATTAGACCATATGGCTCAAATAAAAAAATAAAAAAAATACATTGGAATTAATGTTTCTGGCGCCTGGCATGTAGATTAGGGGCTGGGCGCATGGATTAGGGGGGCAGCGCCCCTAATGAACCACTGCCCATTTGGCATCAGTGGATTGATTGGAAATCTGATAAGAGGTTGGAAAGTCATCTGCAGGATAATAAACTCTTTTTATAATTGCTCCTCAAGTGCTGGACATTCTCTGCCATTCTCTGCCATTGCCATCTGAAGAGCAATCCATGGTGAATCACTTTTCAGAAGGCTTATGACAGGTGCTGTGGAGGTGGTATGTCGCCTCCCCACTACCACAGGTGATAACAAATCCATACATCATCAGTGTACAGAATGCCTCCAGGTTGCCATATTGCATTGCATTCTAGAAAATTACAGTAGCTGCAGAATGACGAGGAAAGGTAATTTTTAATAACATTCAATTACAATATGATTTGTTTAGAATAACAAGAGAAAATGGGACTTGGACTTTTTAGGCACAGTGAACAAGTATTTAATACAAGAAGTATTTTTTATAATATAAACATAAAAAATACAAAATCTCTAAAAACCCACATTGGTAGTAAATACAGTGCCTTGCGAAAGTATTCGGCCCCCTTGAAATTTTCAACCTTTTGCCACATTTCAGGCTTCAAACATAAAGATATAAAATTTTTATTTTTTGTGAAGAATCACCAACAAGTGGGACACAATTGTGAAGTGGAACAAAATCTATTGGATTTTTGAAACTTTTTTAACTAATAAAAAATTAAAAGTGCGGCGTGCAAAATTATTCGGCCCCCTTGCGTTAATACTTTGTAGAGCCACCTTTTGCTGCGATTACAGCTGCAAGTCGCTTGGGGTATGTCTCTATCAGTTTTGCACATCGAGAGACTGAAATTCTTGCCCATTCTTCCTTGCAAAACAGCTCGAGCTCAGTGAGGTTGGATGGAGAGCGTTTGTGAACAGCAGTTTTCAGCTCTTTCCACAGATTCTCGATTGGATTCAGGTCTGGACTTTGACTTGGCCATTCTAACACCTGGATACGTTTATTTGTGAACCATTCCTTTGTAGATTTTGCTGTATGTTTGGGATCATTGTCTTGTTGGAAGATAAATCTCCGTCCCAGTTTCAGGTCTTTTGCAGACTCCAACAGGTTTTCATCCAGAATGGTCCTGTATTTGGCTGCATCCATCTTCCCCTCAATTTTAACCATCTTCCCTGTCCCTGCTGAAGAAAAGCAGGCCCAAACCATGATCCTGCCAGCACCATGTTTGACAGTGGGGATGGTGTGTTGAGGGTGATGAGCTGTGTTGCTTTTACGCCAAACATATCGTTTTGCATTGTGGGCAAAAAGTTCAATTTTGGTTTCATCTGACCAGAGCACCTTCTTCCACATGTTTGGTGTGTCTCCCAGGTGGCTTGTGGCAATCTTTAGACAAGACTTTTTATGGATATCTTTGAGAAATGGCTTTCTTCTTGCCACTCTTCCATAAAGGCCAGATTTGTGCAGTGTACGACTGATTGTTGTCCTATGGACAGACTCTCCCACCTCAGCTGTAGTTCTCTGCAGTTCATCCAGAGTGATCATGGGCCTCTTGGCTGCATCTCTGATCAGTCTTCTCCTTGTCTGAGCTGAAAGTTTAGAGGGATGGCCAGGTCTTGGTAGATTTGCAGTGGTCTGATACTCCTTCCATTTCAAAATGATCGCTTGCACAGTGCTCCTTGGGAAATCTTTTTGTATCCAAATCTGGCTTTAAACTTCTCCACAACAGTATTACGGACCTGCCTGGTGTGTTCCTTGGTCTTCATGATGCTCTCTGCGCTTTCAACAGAACCCTGAGACTATCACAGAGCAGGTGCATTTATACAGAGACTTGATTACACACAGGTGGATTCTATTTATCACCATCAGTCATTTAGGACAACATTGGATCATTCAGAGATCCTCGCTGAACTTCTGGAGTGAGTTTGCTGCACTGAAAGTAAAGGGGCTGAATAATTTTGCACGCACCACTTTTCAGTTTTTTATTTGCTAAAAAAGTTTAAATTATCCAATAGATTTCGTTCCCCTTCACAATTGTGTCCCACTTGTTGGTGATTCTTCACAAAAAATTCAAATTTTATATCTTTATGTTTGAAGCCTGAAATGTGGCAAAAGGTTGAAAAGTTCAAGGGGGCCGAATACTTTCACAAGGCACTGTAATTATTATACAATACCTCTACTGTAAAGAGCCAAATTATAACTACAGGGAGACAGAGAAATGAATCACAGTCATTCCACAATGTAGATAAGTCCAAGAGTATGGTTCAAAGACAGGTAGACGGTATATTGGTGTTCAATAAAGTACAATTTACTCTGTTCTACGTGTTGCACACTCAATTGCGCTTCTTCAGGAGAGTTTACATCACCTAACAAACAAATGGAAAAAGAGAAATTATATAAATATAATACATAATACTACAAAACAAAACAATAAACAAATATATAAAAAATGAGCTAAAATATCTGTGACCAAGGCGGCCATTAACCAAGCGTCTCTGTTGCGGGCAAAGGAGAGACAAACCAAATCACTATGGGGGCATTTGTAATATAATATAACAATAGATACCGTATTTATCATTGTATAACACAAGCTTTTTCCCCATAAAATCAGGGGAAAAATTGTGGGTGCGTGTTATACGCAGATCCCCATCGATATCTGCTGATTGTGAGTGGAGCGGAGCGATCGCCACTGAGATACCCATAGCCGAGTGTGCTAATCCATCCAGTAACACTGACAAGGCTGCAATTGACACTGGGGCAAGGCTGCAGTGACAAGTCTGCAATGACAAGGCTGCAGTGACAAGTCTGCAATGACAAGGCTGCAGATGGACACCGGACAAGGCTGCAGATGGACACCAGACAAGGCTGCAGATGGACACTGGACAAGGCTGCAGATGGACACCGGACAAGGCTGCAGATGGACACTGGACAAGGCTGCAGTGACAAGTCTGCAATGACAAGGCTGCAGATGGACACCAGACAAGGCTGCAAATGGACACCGGACAAGGCTGCAGATGGACACCGGACAAGGCTACAGATGGACACCGGACAAGGTTATGGAATATTAACTAAATTAATATGAATTGTATCACAATTGTATACGCTATATAATTATTATTTTTTTTAAATGCTTATTATTTTTTTTTACTACAAAAGTGGAGTTACCCTTTAAAGCATAATCTTTTTCCATCCTAACCACCTTTCCATTGGTTTGGTAAAAGACTTTTTAAAAAGGTGTAATGAATACCTGTGTGAAAAACACTGCAGTCTTTTTCTTTAAAGCTAAATATTACTGTGCTTTTTATTTATCTATTTATTTTGCCTAGGCATTTAGTTGTGTGACTCCACCTGAAAAGGTATGGATACAGTTAATCAGGCTGTTTTGGACAATCAGAATTCTGCTGAGATCCTGCCTTTTCAGCTGGGGAAATTGTAAATATATTCAAATATTCATATTATTTTGTGTGTGTAATCCTTACATACAGAGGTTGTATACTGTATTTTCCCCAAACAGTAAATCCTTATAGATACATTCCGTCTCTGCCTAAATATATCTCAGACTGATAGCTGCTGTACAATCTCTCGGGAACATTCTTTTTTTTTTTTCTTGTCGAGCAGTAAAATGTTGTAAATGTCTTTCAATGTGCATTAGGTTCTTCCTGTTAGGAGGAAATGTAAAATGTGTGTGCCACTGTACGTAGGCTGATGTTCGAAGGTGAAAATGTGTCCTACAGATGCAGCTTAAATATAAATGTTCAAATGCATCATTCTTCGAAAAAAAAAAATTGAGAAGAAAGCAAAAGTGCTACATGCCAGCGATGATGTGCTGCTTATAGGAAACAATGAATGGAATCCATGGAACATTCCTATTCCAATATCAATTCCTTAAACAGGGTGGAACTTTTAACGTGCCATATATATATATATATATATATATATATATATATATATATATATATATATAGTATATTATTTAAAATCATACAATTGTACTTTATTGCATTTACAAAAATGTTTTAAATATTTAAAAAAAGATTTTTTACAATTTGGATTGTGTTGTGAATTTCCAGAATGTTTCCCAATATTTTCTCTCAACAGTCATCTTAAGGTTTAACCTCCCTGACGGTACAATTATTTACGATTTTTGATGCTCAAAGTGGTACCATTTTTTTTTCATAGAAATTTGGCGTTTTATATCGTAGGCCTTTAATTCTCATGCTGCGTACACACTCTATTGAAATTTCGGCCAGCAAAAGACCGATGAGAGCTTTTCATCGGAAAATGCGACCGTGCGTATGCTCCATCGGACTTTTGCTGGCAGAATTTCGGCCAGCAAAAGATTGAGAGCATGTTCTCAATTTTTCAGACGGAAAAAGGTTCTATTGGAAAAATTCCATTCGTGTGTATGCAATTCCGATGTGAAAAATTCTGAAGCATGCTCGGAAACAATTCCACGCATGCTTGGAAGCATTAAACTTCCTTTTTATAGTGCCATCGTATGTGCTGTACATCGGCACGTTATTGACCGTCGGAATTTGGTGTGACGATGTGTATGCAAGACAGTTTGAGCTGAATTCCGTCCGAAAAAAAAACCTTCGGACTTAATTCGGACGGCAAAACTGGTCGTGTGTACGCGGCATTAGGAATAACAGACTTAAATCTGTCCAAATAAGAGTCTAGTAGACATCCCGGATATGATAAAGTTTGAAACACAAAATCATAAATTTTAATATCATAAATAACTATAAATAATTATAATAAATAATATAATTATAATAAAAATGATTCAATAATGTAATCAGATCAAAAACACTGAAATTTGCTTACTTGCAGAATTGTCGCTGTCAATATTTTCAGTGTTTGATGACGAATTTCCCCACAAATCACTATCGCTCAATTCTGCAAGTGATTCTAATTTATTATCGCTGTTTTTTAGCTGATCTAAAACCGCTTTTGATGTAAAGGGACTGTTTTGGTTGCTATGGACAATCTCCAGTTTCCAGGCAGAAAGAACAGTATATATAATATAAAACTGCATGCAGGGCACTGTACAGACCACTAGGGACAAAAGGGGTGTGAAATAGTTTCACACAGTAATGTAATCTGTAAGATTACAGTGTACTGTATGTATTGTGTGTGTTTTACTTTTTGAATTTGGCGCAGTGCTCCGTCCCCATGTGTCACAACACTCGCAGGCAACGGAGCTCGGCTCCGTGATGAATCAACCGGAGACACCTCTGCTGCACACTGCTGGGAGACATCGCAGGATCCTGGGGACAAGGTAAGTAAACTGTACCTGGAGCCCACGATGTTATATATATATAAATATATATATATATATACACACACACACACACATAGAAGGCGAGTGTGAAGAGTGTATATATATATATATATATATATATATATATATATATATATATATATATATATATATATATATATATATATAAATAAAAGCAAATTCCAAGGGGCACCCCAGGAATACGGGGGGGACTCTGGTTTCCAGAGACCACCTTCTGCAGAAAAAATGGGGAGGATTACTGATATAAGGGGGAAACCTTTATATACGTGTCCCCTTATATTATTGTATTCACTCCCCCCTTACATCAGTGACCCCCATCAGACTTGCCTGACGGCTCTGTCACTGACCTCCTCTCAGGTGCACCGTGCAGGGCTCAGTTAGACGGCTCCACGTTTGTGGCTTTGGTTTTATCCTATACTCTCCTCTCCACAGTCCACACACATCTGACTTCTCCCATGACCCCGATCCTGGCGGCACTCCTACTCTTAACTCCTCTCCAGACTCCCTCTCAGAGACTGCAGACATGATATAAGACAAGAGATGGTCAGAGGTTGCAGACATGATACAACTGATGTTTAGAGACTGAGGACAGAATAAAGATTTGGTAGAGACTGAGGACATGATACAAGAGATGGCTAGAGACTGAGGACAGGACACAAGAGATGGGTAGAGACTGAGGACATGATACAAGAGATGGCTAGAGACTGAGGACATGATACAAGAGATGGGTAGGGACTGAGGACAGGACACAAGAGATGGGTAAAGACCGAGGACAGGATACAAGAGATGGGTAGAGACTTAAAACATGATGCAAGAGATGGTCAGAGGCTGTGCACATGATACAAGAGATGGTCAGAGGCTGTAGGCATGATACAGTAGACGTCAGAGGCTGCAGACATGATACAGAGGGTTCAGAGGCTGCGGACATGGTACAATCTCTAAAACCAGCTTTAGAGATTGTTTAGCTATCTAGTTGCCTTTTGAATATGACCTCCCATTCTCCAGTTTATAATTTGCATGCTGTGAAGGAATACACTTGTTTCAAAAACCATATAATAATACGCACTTGTTCCCACAAGATCACAGTAGAGGTACTGTTGGTGTATCCCAGTTGTAACCTCCAGCAGGTCTCCTCTACCAGTTTATAGGAAGAGAGGTTAATTTATTATGCCAGCAGATGTCTTCATACGATTGGGGACTTCCCATCCACTAAATATTTGGCCCTGATTTTAGCTTACTGAAGCATTTTGATGACACAAAGATAATATTGAACTAGTGTGAAGAGAAAAGGTTTAACTCTACTTCTCACCAGCCCAGGTGATATAAATGATAAAGAACGGCCCTAAGATTACATTTCTCCACCAAACCACACATCCTGGTGCATTAAGCCCCACCCACCAGGGCTTACTCATGGCCCTATGGTTAAGCCTTGCTGGGCGGGGCAGAATGCATCAGGGTGTGTGATTTGGTGGAGACATGTAATCTAAGGCCGCTTTTTATCATTTATTCACCTGGGCCAGTTGGGAGTAGAGACAATCCTTTCCTTTTTTACATTTACTAACCTCCTGGATTGGTATTAGGACAAGCCTGCACCCATGTTTTTGGACACAGGGATATGCTTTCACCTCTACTTTGAGTGATGCCTAAAGCAATCATGCAGGTTGCACTGAACTTTTAATGAGTGTAAATGACTGAAGCTGGCCTTAGAGGCATAAGGCCTAGCTGACCAGAGGATGCCTGAATATAATTTTGCTCATCTTAGGCTGCTTTCTGAGTTTGTCACTGAGTTTGTTACCCACCTATCCGTAATCTCTTTATCTTTACAGAAAACTGCTGTCTATCCTTCTGAGACATGGTGTCCCACTTAGGACAATAGCTTCAATCAAGGCCTAGCATTAAGGTCACTTGAGTGAGGACATGAATGTTACTGTAAGTGGGGCTGTAAGCAGGTGTAATTCGACCCTTCTGCCAGGGTGACACTGTACAGTAGCTGCCACGTGGGGAAGATCCAGGTCAGAGGGAGCTTAAGTCTCTTTGAGCCCTCTGTAGGTGTCATCAGGGCATTTTGCATAGTGGGTAGGTCAGGGATAGAGCCCTGCTGGTTAGGGACAGATCGCTCATCCTAAAGATAGGTTGCAGTAAAGGAGGGACAGAGTAAGGACAGACGCTTCAGTAGTCTATGTCTCCAGAGGCCCCATTGCCGGTCTGCCTTCTATCTGCTTCCTCTGTCGGGGTATTGTCGGGCTTCTGCAGTGTGCACCATTTTTCCTTGCTGGGTTCACTGTAAGTGGTCTGGTCCTGTGCGGCCTTGCCTATTGAGTTGCTGTACTATCACATTGTTCCAACCAATCTCTGTATGAGTTCCCTTCCCCCATGGGTGGTGTGCCTGCCTGGCCCCTCCCCACCTCGCATGGTATACCAGTAAGAAACGGTCACAGTTATGCCCTGTAAACGCGGTCAGACATTCCAATGAAAAAATCCGTCAGATTTTTCCGATGGATTTTGGCCCAAGAGTCCAAACTAAGAGGCCAGCCACTTCCACCTGGTGGTTTTTATAACCTCTCCTCTAAGCATGGCTCCACCCCAGGCCCTATCAGGGAACCCTATATTAACCTGTGCACTGCAAGCCATCGAGGCTGATCAACCATTGTGTATTCATTGTGTGTTTGGCTTCCTGGTTCCTGCTTGCTATGTGCGCTATGTTTGACTCTGTTACCGACCTTGGCAAGTTCTCACGATTCCTGTCTGCTTGTGACCTTGACCTTTTGCATGTCCCTGACCATCCCTGTCTGCCTGTGACCCTGAACCTTTGGCATGTACTCTGTGCTGTTCCTGTCTGCTGGTTGTCCTGACCTCTACCGTATCCCCTTACTATCCTTGTTGTTCCAGTCTGCTGCTTCCTTCTCCTGTAGTCTACTGTGAGCGTGAGCTGTGAGACCCTAAGGGCCGTGACCTGGAGCCAGACTGCAGCGAAGTCCATCCTCACCACTGGAGGCTCTGGCGAACACCTGCTGGCTCTTAGACTCCGCGCACTGGGAAATCTATGCTCCAGCTCCCATTGGGATCTGTGTTAGTGATCCTGTAGACCTGTGTCCTGAATCTCCCTGGGTAAAATCCGCAGCAGTCAGTCCTAAGGTCCACTACCTAGCGGTGCACTTCCGATTCCTACGGAGTACATCTGTCACCTGGTCTCAGGTGACCTGACACAAAGTTGTCGGAAAATCCAATCGTTCAGAACGCAGTGGAGTAGAACACGTACAATGGGACTATAAAGAGGGCAGTAGCCAATAGCTTTCATCTCATAATTTATTCTGAGCATGTGTGGCTCTTTGTCGGTCGGAATTGTCTACACACGATCGGAGTTTAAGCGATCGGATTTTGTTGTCGTAAAATTTTAGATCCTACTCTCAAACTTTGTGTGTCCGAAATTCTGATGGAAAAAGTCAGATGAAGCCCAGACACGATCGGATTTTCCGACAACAAGATCCGATCGCACATTTTCCATCAGAAAGTCCGACCGTGTGTACAGGGCATAACAGTAAGAAGGAAAGGAGAATGTTGAAGTGCCATATAACCCAATCCAAAAAGAGGATTTAAAGTAAATTTATGGGAAAAAAAGGTAGAATGTTGGTTGTGGTATAGGGGTGACCAATGCCCCACATGTCCCAGAGTTCGAGGTCACCAATGTGAAGCTGCCCATAGCACCTTTTAACAATGTATCACTGGGGTAGCAACTAGATTAGCCAATAAATGTATCTCCTCACAGGATAAAAAGTCAAAGTTGGAGGTTATATTTTATGTGTAATTAGACGACTTAAGGGCTCTGAGGCTGGTTTGAATGCCCTCTGTCCCCCGATGGCCCCCACATGGGGAAAATCTGTGTTTCCAAGTGAGAGTGGCACTTAGGTCCCATCGGGATATATTTCTTTCAATTTTATGTACCTATTACAGTAAGATACGAAACGTGTTGAAAACACAGTCACATGAAGTGGACATACACGTGAAGTGGACTTTGCCAAAAATTCTATACATTTATAATATAGGTATGATATGTAGGCATGCAAACATCTAGTGGTGGTCCTTGAGAGGCAAGTCAGGAAATATTCCCATAGTTTAAAGTGGTTGTAAAGTCAGAAGTTTTTTTTTTTATATTAATGCATTTTATGCTTTAAGATAAAAAACCTTCTGTAAGTAGCAGCCTCCCTCAGCCCCCCTAATACTTACCTGAGCCCCATCCCTGTTCAGCGATTGCCTGAGACACAGCAGCAGAACCATTGGCTCCTGCTTCTGTCAATCAAAGTCAGTAAGCCAATCAAGAGAGAGAGGGGCGGGGCCACACCACAGCTCCCGGCCTGAATGGATACACAGAGCCCAGCTTGGCTCGGGTGCCCCCTGCTCGATAGGGAGCTTTTTGTCAGAAATTCCGACCCTATATAGGCAACATCAGACATTTTCCATCGGAATTTCCGACACACAAAATTTGAAATCTGAATCTAAAATTTTCCGACAACAAAATCCGTTGTTGGAAATTCTAATCGCGTGTATACAATTCTGACGCACAAAGTTCCACGCATGCTTGGAATCAAGCATAAGATCCGCACTGGCTATTGAATTTCAATTTTCTCAGCTCGTCGCATGTCACCACATTCTTGACGTTCTGACAACATTGTGTGACCGTGTGTATGCAAGACAAGTTTGAGCCAACAGCCGTCGGAAAAAATGATTTCACTACTGTGCTGATCACTGTTCTCCTTGCTGGAGGGAAAGCTGTAATTCAAGACCTACAATGCAAAGATCTCCCTGCTTCTGCATCATTCATTCTGTGGATCTGTGTGTCCCCCACCTCCTCTGCTAATTCTTGAATATTGCACCACCAATCATCACACCAATAGTCATGGGGGGTGTAGGAGGGATAGCTCTGACTTAAAGTGATTGTAAAGCTTTGAGTTTTCTTTTTTAACTTGCCTCCACTATGCAACTCGTCTTCTAGGGTCCCTCGGCTCTCGTGGTTCCTCCCTGCATTGTATAACACCCTAGGAGAAGCGCTCTCCGGGGGGTTGCCTTGCGGGTGCGCTCCTGAGTCCATCATTCTGCGTCCATAGACAAATGTAGGACTGGGCCTTGCCCGCGGCGCTTGCGCCATTGGATTTTATTGACAGCAGCGGGAGCCAATGGCTGCGCTGCTATCAATCTATACAATCAACAGCCGAAAAAACCCCAGGCAGAGGAAGAATGCGTCTATGCTGGGTGAAATTCCAGGGCTCAGGTAAGTAAAACGGAGGGGGGGGGGGGGGGGCTGGGGGAGCTGCCAGGTGTTTTTTCACCATAGGATGCATTAAGGTGAAAAAGCACGAGGGTTTACAACCCCTTTAAGGAAGAAAAGCCCTAATCTTCTACCATGATGGATTGGCTGCCTCCATACCGAGACACAGTGCAGAACAAGATGCGATAGATTGGTAAGGAGAAAAAAATCTGATGCAAGCCAACTAAAAGCAATACTGATGACTAGGACATTGTCCTCTGCTTCCTTTCATATTTTAGGCACAGCTTTTACAGTTGGGATCTTTTTTACTTTGACTCAGGAAGAGCATGATCAGTAGACTTTCAGATTATCAGGTTCTGTGCACTATTTTTAAAAACGTTATACTGTTATGCAGCTCAATATGTGCTGAATTCCAAACCTGGCAGTTTTGTCATTTGATCATGTATTATAATGACTGAAGGGAGTCAAGAATACCTGTGGGGATATTTCACATCTCCGGAGTCGTAGGGAGGAGGGTGGTATGTCAGTTCCGGAGTCGTAGGGAGGAGGGTGGTATGTCTTAAAATTGAAACACTGAAATGCAAAATGAAAATATCTTGGTCTTTGCCTTAACCGCTTCACGCCTAAGGGTAAAACAAATGTTAATGCCTAAGCACAATTTTGCAACTTTGACATGTGTTAGTAAAATCATACACATCATCATAACTACTTTGTGCATCCAGGTGGAGTATACCGCATTTTTTTTTTCAGGACAAATTGGGCTTTCATTTGGTAGTAAATGGTAATGGATATCTTCTGATTTTTATTTATTTTTTATTATCAAATAAAACTAGCCCAAAATAGTAAAAAAAAATACGTATTTTTTTTTCGTTTAGCTGTAAATTTCTTGTTACTACCATAACCAACCACCAAAAAGCATCCCAAAACAAATGTTCCTGCTCCCAGCAATCACATCATTACATATGTGTATCTTAGTTGTTGTATGTACCCTTAGTATGGTCCAGAAACAAAAGTGCACATTTTGCTTTTTGTTTATCCTACTAACTGATACTAATTTAAAAAATGATTAAAAAAAATTATCATGCCCAAATTACACCATGACCATGCCCTTTGACCCTGACCTTGACCTTCGACCCTTACTTGGCCCAAAAACTAACCCTGGCACTGACCTAGATCAAACTTTTATCAAGGTATTTTTTCTTTATTTCTATTTTCTTTATTATTATTATTATTATTATTATTATTATTATTATTATTATTATTATTATTATTTTATTTTTTATTGTTTTTACACGCAGTTGTTTATTTATCTCTCTCTGCAAGAATCTTTACTCTCCATTTACAGAGAAAGAGACACAGGAGTGGCTGTGTTAGCCAATCAGAAGCTATCACAGCGATCAGCTGACCCCAAACCGAGAGTCCATAGTACAGGACTCTGGGCTCCGGTGAGGGGAGACCACGGTCTCTGTGCTGGGAGCATGCTTTGCAGTGTTCTCCCAGCATAAAAGTCAGATACGTATATATGCGACTCCATGGAAAAAAAGCCAAGTCCAATGGGGCCACATATATACGTACTGTTGGCATGAAGGGGTTACATACCAATTTAAGGCAAGAAGCCCAGAAATCCCCCCAAAATTGGGAAAAAAGAGCTACTACACACAGACCCAATAATTTGCGGACTAAGATGTCAGTATTCCAAATTAATATAGGGCAGATAGAAGGAGTCCAGCTAAATATATATCACTCACCACTAGAAAAAAAAAACAAATAAGAAAACAATATTAATCACTATGCCTAACCGTACCCCAATGGGGGCTAGTTTTTATGTGCAAAAAATCATTCATATTTCAAAGTATCCAAAAGATAATTACCATTCATGTATCCCCACTCCAGAAAGCACATCACTCATCAGTTTGACTTGCTACACTGACTAAATAGTCAGTTTGGCGCCAAAAGCGGCGTGCAGTTATATACACAGCTATTTTTTGGCTAGATTTGGTTCTTTTTACATTTTTATATTTTTGATACTTTTGGCTTAGCTTTTAAAGGGATTTATTTTCATATAGGTGCCTTTGCTGTCCTACATTGTATACAAGAGAATAATTCATTGCTGACCGCTGCTTTGTTAGCATAAGTTAAGCGTTCATAGTGAGTATTCCCAGCTATTATTACATTATCTTACTACAGTTTATTTTGCTCACTCTTATGTCTTATGCCGTGTACACACGAGTGGACTTTCTGGCCGAAAAGGTCCGATGGTCTTCCCGACGGAGTTCCGACAGTGTTCTGACGGACTTCCGACCGAACGGACTTGCCCACACACCAAAGTCCGTTCTTTTTGAATGTGATGACATATGACGGGACTAGAAAGGAAGTTCAATAGCCAGTAGCCAATAGCTGCCCTTGCGTCGTATTTGGTCTGTCGGACCAGCACACAGACGAATGGTTTTCCTGATAGAAATTGATTCTGTCGGACAGATTTAAAAAATGTTCTATTTCTAGGTCCATCTGAATTTTTGAAGAAAAAAGTCAGATGAAGCCCACACATGATCTTAATATCCGACGGAGTGATTCAGTCGGACCTTTTCTGTTGGAAAGTACGGTCGTGTGTACGCGGCATTATTCTGAGTGGTATTTTCATTAACCCTGTATGTTTTGGGGCAATGTTTCTAATTTTTAATCTTTGATATATATTGTAACTACCAGTGTTGAACCTCAAGAGAACATCCTAGTGATTTTACAAATGATTTCTATGTATCTAATTTTGTAAAATAAACGTATTATAAAGTATTATGTGTATGAATTCCTCAATAGTACTGTGATAATCCGTCATGTTGGCTCTTTGTTTTTGTAAATTCTATCCAAGATGAGGTACCCCCATAGCCTTTCTTTTTTTTATTTATTCTTTATTTTCAGATTTTTCAAAGTATACAAACATAAACTATTCAACATATTGATAGATACAACAACATTTCTTTAAGAATGAACTCCCTTATCCCTCCCTCCCCACCCCTCTCACTCGGTCCCTTCCCCGGGCCTTTTCCATTTTTCCTTCTCTGTCTTGTTTTCCCCTCTTTCTGATTTTTCCCTTCTTCTTTACTGACAGTCGAGCAGCCTTAAATAACCTTCAGTTTTTCCAAATTGTATCCACGGTAGCCATTTATGTTGATATCTCCCTTCTAGGTTATCCAGTTTATAGATTGTCTCTTCAATATTTTGTGTCCTTTCTAACCTTTCTACCCACTCCTTCATCGAGGGGGGGTCGGGTTTCCTCCATCTACGCGGGATCAGTGCCTTAGCGGAGTTCAATAGACAAGGAACCAGGGAGTACCCATACTCTCTGTCTCCTTTTTCCGAGTCGTGAAATAAGCAAACCCATGGGTCTCTTCTAATCCCTTCCCCTGTTATTTCAAAGATAGCTTTTATAATTTTCTCCCAGTATATCTGTATCTTGGGGCACTCCCACCATATATGAGCAAAGGTCCCCACCGCTGAGCAGCCTCTCCAGCATGTTGCGGGGGTCTCGCTACTAATTTTATTTCCTTGCTGTGGAGTTATATACCACCTTGTTAAAAGTTTATATGACATCTCTCTAGTTTGAAGGTCTTTGGCCACCGAGTACGTTCGTCTAATAATCCTATTTCTATGGAGATCATTATTCAGCGGTCCCAGTTCATTTTCCCACCTCTCCATATAGGGGGGGTATTTTTGCTCTTCTACCTCTATTAAGATGTCATATATTTTTGAGATCCTTTTTACAACGCATTGAGGGTTCCCTATCAGCTTCTCCAGAGGTCTAAGTTGCTCCGGTCCTCGTAGTGGTTGTGTTAAAGACTGAATAAAATAATATAATTGTGAATATCTCCACTTATCTAAAGGCTTGTGCCCCCACTTTCCTATTAATTCCTCATATGTGCATACCCTATTCCCTTCCATAACCTCTTGTAATTTAATTTTATCTTTCTTAGCCCATCTGCTATAATATACATATTCCTCTTGCCCTGGTAAAAAAAATTTAGTGTCTAGTAATGGCATAAATGGGGAGTTGTGTACCCACTTGTGTCTCTTATTTATTGTGTCCCATATTCGCAGTGACCCTTTTGTCAATAAATTTGTGCTAATCCCTAATTCTCTATATTTTGCGGGTATCCATATTATCTCCCCTAATTCCCTTCTGCTTAACTTAATTTCTAATTCCACCCAATCCTTCCCCTTTTTGTTGTGTGTCCAGTCTGTGATTCGTGAGATTGCTATGGCCTCGTAGTACTTTTTGAAATCGGGCATTGCTAATCCTCCTCTGACTTTACTTCTTATCAAAGTATTAAGGGCCACCCTCGCCGCTTTTTTTTTCCATATGAATCTTTTAATCATCATTTTTAATTTATTAAGATATCCCTGTGGTAATAATATGGGGACCATTTGACATATGTAAGTAAACATTGGTAAAATAAACATTTTAACTATATTTATTCTCCCTATCCATGATAAAGCTTTGTATTGGATCCTATCTAAATGATGTTTAATTTTGTTCAGTAGGGGGATATAATTAGCCTCATACAAGTCCCCCATCCCTGCTGTAAGCTTTATTCCTAAGTAGGCCAATTCCCTCCCACTCCATCTAAAAGGGTATTTAGTTTGTAGGGTTCTCTGTTCTTCTACTGGTATATTTAAGTTTAGGATTTCGGATTTGGTTGCGTTAACCTTAAAATTGGAGACTTTCCCATATTTTTTTAGTTCTTCCATAATCGCCGGTATAGAGGTCTCCGGGCTAGAGATATAGAGCAGAAGATCGTCTGCAAAAGCAGCAACCCGATAATCCCTCTCGTCTACCCGTATTCCCTGGATGTTTTGATTCTTCCTAATAGCAGTCAGGAGGGGTTCTAGTGCCAGAATGAATAGTATTGGGGAGAGCGGGCAGCCCTGTCTTGTCCCGTTGCACAGTTCAAGGGGGCAGGACAGGGTCCCGTTTATTCTTATTTTAGCTTTAGGCTTAGTATACAAAGCTTCTATCCACCCTCTCATCCTCTGTCCCAATCCATATCGCTCCAACACTTCGAATAAGAACCCCCAACTAACCCTGTCAAATGCCTTTTCAGCATCTATAGACATGAGTATCGAGGGGGTCTTCTGTCTTATGGTTTCCTGGCTTAGCATAATAGTCTTTAGTGCGTTGTCCCGACCTTCTCTCCCCTGAGTAAAACCTACCTGATCCTGCTGTATCCACTCTGGGACATGAGGTCTTAATCGTTCAGAGATAATTTTTGCAAAGAGTTTAATATCTGAGTTTAGCAAGGAAATTGGCCTGTAGCTTTCCACTGCCAACGGATCCTTTGCCTCTTTCAAGATCAGGACCACATGCGCCAGTAGTGTCTCTTCTCGAAATTTTCCATCCCTCCCCACTGCATTAAAATACGCGCATAGTTTTGGGGCCAGCTGTTTTTGAAATTCCTTGTAGTATGATATCGGGAAACCGTCTGGCCCGGGGCACCCTCCCTTAGCTGTATTTTTGATCGCCCATTCGACTTCCAGCTTTGATATTGGGGCTTCTAGTGCTTCCATTTCCATTTGTTTAGCCTTGGGGATATCTATCCCTTTCAAATAGTCCTTTATTGCATCCCGTCCTCCATTCTCTAAGGTTTCCTGTTGGATATTATATAGGGCTTTGTAATATGTATAGAACGTGTTCATTATATCCTCCGGCATATTTTGTATGTCCCCCGCCTCATTTCTTACTTTTGGGATAAAGGTTCTGCTTTTCTTATCCTTCACCCTCTTGGCCAGCCATTTACCGGCTTTGTTTCCCCATTGATACATCTCTGTTCCCAGAATGTGATAGGTGGCCCTCCTGTCCTGTTCTAGATAGTCTTCTAATTCTCTCTTTTTTTTTACTAGATCCTGGGTATCGTGCAGTCCCCTTGGTCTGCTACCCAGCTCCAATCTCTGAATTTCTTCATACAGTAGGGTTTTCCTCCTCTCTCTCTCTCTCTTTTTCCCTGCTCCAATCCCTATTAATACCCCTCTTATTACCACTTTATGCGTTTCCCATAGTATAGGGCTTGAAATTCCCGGTGTATCATTTAATCTGAAGAACTGTTCTATCTCCCTCTCAACCTTACTTACAGAATCCTTGTCCTGTAACAGAGATTCATTCAATCTCCAATTCAGCCTCGGTCCATGGTCCTCTCCTATCTCCAACCCAATCATAACTGGTGCATGATCTGACACAGTTCTAACTTTTATTTCCGCCTTCTTAAGTGCTTTCAGAAATGAATGCTCCAGGAAGATATAGTCTATTCGAGAGAAGGAACCATGGACCGGGGAGAAGCAAGAGTAATCCCTATCCTTTGGGTGAAGTACTCTCCAGGCATCCTGTAGTTGGAATGCAGCCAGCGCCCTTAAAAACATTCTCTGCTTATATACCGATGTCCTTGGGCCTCCCGCTGAAGTATCAACTTTAGGGTTTACACTCCAGTTAAGATCTCCAGCAAGAATTAATTTCCCCTCTTTAAAATCCTCTAATTTGTTCAATATTTTCTTTAGGAATATGTCCGCATTCTCGTTTGGGGCATAAATGTTTACAATTGTGCATTTAAGGTTAAACAACATTCCTTTTAGACACAGGTATCGTCCCTCCGGATCCACTAGTCGCTCCTCTAAATTAAACCTCGTTGTTTTACTGAAGCCTATTGCAACCCCTCTGGAGTACGAGGATGGGGAATCCCCATAAATCCATACCGGGAAATCAACCGAATTCAGTCTGGCCCCTGAGGTGCATGTTAAGTGCGTCTCCTGGAGACATGCTATATTTGCCTCCATATGCTGCAACTCATCGTTTATTCTATATCTTTTCATTTTTGTATTTAAGCCCCTTACATTATAGGTAATAACGTTAACTATCCCCATACCTCTCTTCCAAGGGGCATTCTCCCTCTCTTTTTGGAGCGTCTAGTGAACCCGTTGGTGACCATACCTGTTACCCCTGTAGAAGGACCGAGTGAGAACCCATAAAAAACCCCCAAAAAACCAAAACCCCCCTCCCTCCCCCCTCCCTCCCCTTGTCCTATAACAAAACGTCTCGTGAGACTGGGTAGGACTCCCCTTTTCATGTTAAACCTATGGGACTGGTAGGCCAGTGTCGGTGGTCTCCTCTCCCCCATAGCATCCCTGGGGTTCGCCCCCATGTCCGTCCGAAACATCCCCAAGCCTCCCCCCTCTCCTCCCCTCCTCCCTCCTCCTCTTAGTCCCCTGTTCAGATTTATCTCAGCTTCAGGTAATTGGATTCTTTCGACTCCAATCGCTCGGCCTATCCTGTCTAGTAGTCCTTTGGGTCCCACTCCTCTCACCCCCTAGAACCTCTTCAGTGTCCCATTCTATCTGTGGAGCAGGATGTATCCTTAACTGTTCACAAAATTCTTGTAGGTCCTCCGGGAAACGTAGAACCGCAGATCGACCGTCTTTCTTCCCTATGAGGCACGCCGGAAATCCCCATTGATATGGGATGTCGGCTGCTCTCAATAGTTCCGTTAGCGGTTTCAACCGTCTCCTTCTTCCAAGCGTCTCCCCCGCTAAGTCGGAGTAAATCTGCAATTCCACGTCTCCGTAGAGCACCCCTGGCTGTGTTCTAACTTTTCTCATTACCTGCATTTTTTCCGCTACATGGTGAAATCTCGCTATGACGTCACGTGGGGCTTCTGATCTAACTCCAAGAGGTCGCGTCATCCTGTGTATTCTATCTAGCTTCAGTGGGGTTATAGCTTCTCTATCTAATAAGGGATTGAGAATCTGATGGGCTATCTCTCCAAGGGCAGATGCGCTAACTGTCTCAGGGAGACCTTTTATTCGTATGTTCTTCCTTCTGCTTCTATTCTCCTGGTCTTCTAATTTGTATCTAATTGTTCTATTTCCCCTACGGAGGGCTGTTACCTGCTCTAAGATTCCATCTATTCTGTGCTCCTGGGCCTCTACTTTGTTTTCCACCTCCTCAACTCTCCCCAAAACCAAACCTATGTCCTCCCTTATAATTGCAATATCTGCCCTTAGAGAGGTCTCCATTCTCATGAACATCTCTGAGAGCATCTCTCTAATCTGTGGGGACTGGTCGAACTCCCTTTGTCCATCCAGACTCCTTTCTCCTGCCTCTAGATGTTCTAATCCCTCCCTTCCTTGAGCTTCATTCTGGCTGCTATCCCCACTGTGTAAGTTCACGCTATTTTTTTTTTTAAGTTCAGTTGCCTTAACGACCGGGTTCTTTGTCCCTCTGCTATCTTCTCCCCTCTGTCTGCTAGGGCCCGGGCGGAGCAGTTTTCCCATCCTGGGGCTACCAGACTCTTCTTCTGCTCTTATGCTAGTGTTTGCGGCCATATATTTTTGAATTCCGACCGGGCTTGCGGCGGGGGTTACTTGTTTATTTATCTTGCCTGCTTTCCCTCTCATCCTGGCAGCCCTATCAAAATTTAATTCCCTTCCTCCTATCAGAAAATATCGGCCTAAATCTTTACAGCCACTTTAGATAGCTCCCCCAAAAAAAAAACCCTACCACAAAAACAACAATCACAATGTTATTATGTTATTACATTTGGGGGCGGTCAGTACCAGTTGAATTTTATCAACCCAAATGTCCAAAATGTCCAACAAAACAAAACAAAACAAAAAAAAAAAAAAAAAAAAAACAAAAAAAAAAAAGAACAAGAGAAAAAAAAAACAGAGGGTTATAGAATAACCGATGAGTCCTCTATCATGATGTCTCAGGTGTTGTTCAGATCGAGATACCCGAAAGAAACAAAAAAAAAAAAAAAAAAAAAAAAAAAAAAAGAGGAAAGTTTTTTTCTCTTCTTCCTTCTTCCTTATGATCCGCTACTTCCTCCTCTTTATATTGGGCTACTAGTATTAATTAGCAGGCTATAGGATACACTCATATTATACATTCTTTAAACCATACAATATGTTTCCCAAAAAAAAAAAAAAAAAAATCAGGAGAGTGTAAATCAGCTTGACAGCGGTAGGGTCTCTTACATCAGTATTTGAACTCCTGCAGCGACTATTGTTGGCAACATAACAAATCTCCTCTTGCAGACTCTGTATGGGCGACTGCACACAAAAGAAGCTGTCCCCTATAGCCAGGGGGGGGAGGGTTTCTGGGAAAACGTCCTTTAGTTAGCACTATTTTTTCCTTTTCCCTCCCCTGGTAGCAGATAACTCCTGCAATCGAGTCCCCTCAACAGCAAAAAATGTAGAACCAGCTCAAACAGCCATTCCTTATATTGTTCTGTCAGATCAAGTTAAACCTTAAGGCAAAGGGAGGTAGGGCAGGATAGGCTCCAATTTACCTAGGGGTATCTCCCCTTCTCTAACATAGCGTCCGTGACCATGCCTCTCACCTCTCATCAATCCAGCAGAAACTCAGCAGAGACTCCCCTTGCTTCTCCCTCCTGCTGCTTATCTTACCGCTCTGTCGTCTGTGTACTGTGTAGCACCTTCTATCAGCCTCTTCTTGTGCTCCGGTGGATTACAACAGGGATCCTCGCCTCCGTTTCAGGGGTATGCAGTCCGGGTCCCGTCCCGCCGTAGCAGCGGCTTGAAGAACGAAGAACTCCACTGCTGTATTCTTGGGCAGCCCCTCCACTGGCGTGGACTGCTGCTGAGTTTGGCGGGGGTGGTTCCTGGTCCTCGGAGCGAAGGGTCAGGCGAAGGGTCAGACCGCTTCAGAGCGGCGTCACGGCGTCAGGAGAGCACACGGCCTCAGGCTATGTAGTCATGGGGAGATGCGTGCCGGAGGGAGACAGAGCAGGGAGGCTCGGACGGGCGCTCGGACGGACGGACGCCTGTCTCCTACGTCATGGCTCCTCCCCCCATAGCCTTTCTGTTCATATTTTTTTATCTACAACAATGTAACTACCCTTTACCCCAAAGGAACATTTGAAACAGTTTTCAGGTCCCATTAAGAATCAGTGGGAAGAATGACCCTTACATGAGTGGTCAGTAAGAATAATGTTCCTTACAGTGGTGGTCAGTGGAAAGAATGCTCCTTACATTGGTAGCCAGTGGGAAGAATACTTCTTACATTGGGGACCAGTGGGAAGATTGCTTCTTGCATTGGTGTTCAGTAGACGTGCATTCGTTTTCGTTCGAATGCATTTTCGTCTGAATTTCAGGTATTTTTGTTATTGTTTTAACAAACGATAACGAAAGTGCAGAGTCTGAAAAACGAAAGATCCAACATAAATAAATGCTTAATTTTCGTTTTCATTGTGACAACAGTTCGATATAGATAGGAGATTCGACATGACGCTGACAATAACAATCTGTGTCTATCTAACCTGTGGTCGAATGTGCCTAACCTTACCTCTATTAGTCCAGGATTATTCTACATAGAGAGAAAAGATTTGACAGAGAGAAAAGATTTGACAGAGGCCGCGTACACACGGGCGGACTGTTGGCTCAACTTTGTCCGCTGAACAGTGTTTCAGCGGACAATCCGCTTGTGTGTGGGGCTTCAGCGGACAGTTTCAGCGGACAGTTTGATGAACAAAGTTTTTCAGAAATTCCGAAAAACTGTCCGCTGAAACTTGGTTTGAGCGAACAGTCCGCCCGTGTGTAGGCCACTTTCGAAATGAGCAAACTGTTCCCGCTCGGAGGGAAGTCTGCTCATTTCGAGCGCGTGTGCAGGTAGGCGGGGCCCGCGACGGAGACGTCGCGGGCTCCGCCGCCTGGAATGGACTTAAAGGGGAACCCCAACGCCGAAAAAAATCGGCGTGGGGGTCCTCCCAAAGTCCACAACAGATCCTTGTCCGAGCACGCTACCCGGCCGGCCAGGAAAGGGGGGCGAGCGAGCGCGCCCCCCCTCCTGAGCCGTACCAGGCCGCGTGCCCTCAACATGGGGGGTGCCTTGGGGAAGGGGGGGCCGCGCGGCCCCCCCACCCCAAAGCACCTTGTCCCCATGTTGATGAGGACAAGGGCCTCTTCCCGACAACCCTGGCCGTTGGTTGTCGGGGTCTGCGGGCGGGGGGCTTATCGGAATCTGGGAGCCCCCTTTAATAAGGGGGCCCCCGGATACCGGCCCCCCACCCTATGTGAATGAGTATGGGGTACAATGTACCCCTACCCATTCACCTGTAAAATAAAAGTACCCAAAAAAAAAACACAACACACGAGATAAAATATTTTATTGCACAGCTCCGGGGGTCTTCCGTCTTCGGGGGTCTTCTCGCCGGACTCCTCCGCTATCTTCTTGTAGCTCTTTTGCTAGCGGAGGAGTCCGGCTTTCTTCCTCCCCGCCGCCGGCCTCTTCTCCCGACTTCGGGGGTCTTGTCCCCCTCTTCGGTTCTTCTGCCGGGCCACCGCGCCTTCTTATAGCTCTTATGCAGGCGGTGGCCCGGTCTTCTGTCGCCGCTGTCGCCTCCGCCTTCCGTTCTTCTTCTTCTTGTTCTTCTTGTTCTTCTCCAGGAGATGTTGACACGTCGCTCTCTCCGGCCGGAATGCCAGAGCCGCGCTGAGCGGCCACTTATATAGTGACAATGGGGCGGTGTCACATGGTATATGTCACATGGGTTGGTCACATGGTGACCCCGCCCCCTTACGATGTCATAGTCCCCATGTGACATCAACCCATGTGACCAACCCATGTGACATATACCATGTGACACCGCCCCATTGTCACTATATAAGTGGCCGCACAGCGCGGCTCTGGCATTCCGGCCGGAGAGAGCGACGTGTCAACATCTCCTGGAGAAGAACAAGAAGAACAAGAAGAAGAATAAGAACGGAAGGTGGCGGCGACAGCGGCGACAGCGGCGACAGAAGACCGGGCCACCACCTGCAAAAGAGCTATAAGAAGGTGCGGTGGCCCGGCATAAGAACCGAAGAGGGGGACAAGACCCCCGAAGTCGGGAGAAGAGGTCGGCGGCGGGGAGGAAGAAAGCCGGACTCCTCCGCTAGCAAAAGAGCTACAAGAAGATAGCGAAGGAGTCCGGCGAGAAGACCCCCGAAGACCCCCGAAGACGGAAGACCCCCGGAGCTGTGCAATAAAATATTTTATCTCGTGTGTTGTGTTTTTTTTTTGGGTACTTTTATTTTACAGGTGAATGGGTAGGGGTACATTATACCCCATACTCATTCACATAGGGTGGGGGGCCGGTATCCGGGGGCCCCCTTATTAAAGGGGCTCCCGGATTCCGATAAGCCCCCCGCCCGCAGACCCCGACAACCAACGGCCAGGGTTGTCGGGAAGAGGCCCTTGTCCTCATCAACATGGGGACAAGGTGCTTTGGGGTGGGGGGGCCGCGCGGCCCCCCTTCCCCAAGGCACCCCCCATGTTGAGGGCACGCGGCCTGGTACGGCTCAGGAGGGGGGGCACGCTCGCTCGCCCCCCTTTCCTGGCCGGCCGGGTAGCGTGCTCAGACAAGGGTCTGTTGTGGACTTTGGGGGGACCCCACGCCGATTTTTTTCGGCGTTGGGGTTCCCCTTTAAGTCCATTCCAGGCGGCGGAGCCCGCGACGTCTCCGTCGCGGGCCCCGCCTACCTTGACACGCGCTCGAAATGAGCGGACTGTTGCCTCGTGTGTGGGCGAGTCCGCTCATTTCAAACAAAGTTTGCCGTATTTGTCCGCTCAAAAAGTGCCGTGTGTGGGCGTGTTCGTTCATTCAAAAGTTTGAGCGGACTGTTTGACAAACTTAGTTTCGGCAAACAGTCCCCCCGTGTGTACGCCGCCAGAGAGAAAAGATTTGACATAGAGAGAAAAGATTCGACATAGAGAGAAAAGATTCGACATAGAGAGAAAAGATTCAACAGAGAGAAAAGATTCGGCAGAGAGAGAAAAGATTGCTGCTGGAATTGGGTGGGGGACGTAAAATAAAAATAATAATGATGATGAATGTTATTGGCTGATTGTAACCAAAGAGGAGGAGCAGTAAAATAGCTAGAACTAAGTACACACTTACAGACAACTTACTTACAATTGCTAGCAGAGAGAGACACACACACTGAATCATTTCAGAAGACAGTCAATCTCAGCTGGTCCATTTGTCAGAGAGCCTAAATTATTTAGCAATTAAGCATAAGTACAGAAGCAGAACAATAGTGAAGCAAGTTACAGTTCAATTTAAAGGGGTTGTAAAGGTAAATGTTTTTTCACCTTAATGCATTCTATGCATTAACCACTTTGAGACCGGACCAATTTGCTGGTCAAAGACCAGACCACTTTTTGCGATTCGGCACTGCGTCGCTTTAACTGACAATTGCGCGGTCGTGCGACGTGGCTCCCAAACAAAATTAACGTCCTTTTTTTCCCACAAATAGAGCTTTCTTTTGGTGGTATTTGATCACCCCTGCGGTTTTTATTTTTTGCGCTATAAACAAAAATAGAGCGATAATTTTGAAAAAAACGCATAATTTTTTACTTTTTGTAATAATAAATATCCCCCAAAAATATATAAAAAAACATTTTTTTCCCTCAGTTTAGGCCGATACGTATTCTTCTACATATTTTTGGTAAAAAAATCGCAATAAGCGATTATTGATTGGTTTGCGCAAAAGTTATAGCGTTTACAAAATAGGGATAGTTTTATAGCATTTTTATTAATAATTTTTTTTTTTTTTTTTTACTAGTAATGGCGGCGATCTGCGATTTTTATTGTGACTGCGACATTGTGGGGGACCCATCGGACATTTTTGACACATTTTTGGGACCATTGTCATTTATACAGTAATCACTGCTATATAAATGCAGTGATTCCTGTGTAAATGACACTGGCAGTGAAAGGGTTAACCAGTGGGTGGCAGTGTAGGGGTTAAGTGTTCCTAGGGGTGTGTTACTAACTGTGGGGGGGTTGGGCTTTCATTTAGTGTACACTGATCTCTGCTCCAATCACATGGAGCAGAGATCAGCGTCACTAGTTGCTAGGCAGAATGGAAAAATGTTGTTTATACAGCATTTCCTCCATTCGGCCGCTCCGTGAGACGATCGCGGGGATGCCCGCGGCGATCGAGTCCGCGGGTCCCGCGACCGGACTCACGGGGGTCCCGACCAGCGCGGGAGCGCGCCGCCGGCGGCGCGCTCCCGATGGCACGGCGGCAACGAATATTGGACGTACATGTACGCCAATATGCCTGCCCGTGCCATTCTGTCGACGTACATCGTCGTGCGCTGGTCGGGAAGTGGTTAAGGTGAAAAAACATCTGACAGTGCCTGCGCCCCCAGCCCCCCAGTGTTACTTACCTCACCCCTCGAAAATCCAGCACTCTTCCCCCGACGTCCTGAATGGTGGATTCAGCCTGGCCGCTGATTGGCTGGAGTGGATGGATGGAAAGCAGCGCAGTCATTGGCTCGCGCTGCTGTCAATCACATCCACTGGCGCGGAGCGCTGGGGGCGGGGCCGCGTGATACAGCGAGCGGCTATAGCTGCCGAGAGTCCGTCAGACTTTGGCAAATCAAAAGTCCGTTGCAGCCCACACACGATCGAATAGTCTGACGGAATCAGTCCGTCGGACTTTGGATGTTGAAAAGTCCGCTCGTGATTACGCGGCATAACATGTTTGTTATTTTAAATTAAAAAAGAAATTCACTTTACAATCCCTTTAACTTTTTCATAATAATCTGCTTCTATTGTGTTAGTGTTGCGAACTTGATAGTGATATTAGTGTTGCTAGTGTTGTGATAGCCTCAGAGGCTGCCCGTGTTGTGGGGGGGGGGGATTTATTATTATAGATTCTATATTATAGATTGAGATTCTATATAGATTCTATATACCCTATCGTGTTACCTGTCAGATCACTATCACCAGTCCATTTTCTGTTTGAACTTTATACATTCAACCTGAATCACAAAGATTCGACAAAGCAGCGAAAAACATAGAAACATTGAATCTTTGGCTTATGGTGTCTGTTGAAAGTTCTAAGAAGACAAACAGTTTATCTGCTCCGTCTAATCTTCTTTGAACATTCGCCAGACACCATAAGCCTTCAATGACAGATTTGACCTTCATTTGGATTTTCTGACAAATTTTTAATGAAAAATTAAATAAATAAAAACAAATTTCAGGAGTAACTAAATTAATGCAAAATAAAAAATAAAAAATAAAAAAATAAACAAAATATTTCAGTGTGCACATGTCTAGTGTTCAGTGGGAAGAATGCTTCTTACATTGGTGATCAGTGGGAAGAATGTGCCTTTCATTGGTAATCAGTGGGAAGATTGCTCCTTACATTGGTGGCCAGCAGTGGGAAGAATGCTCCTTACACTGGGGACCAGTGGGAAGAATGCTCCTTACACTGGGGACCAGTGGGAAGAATGCTCCTTACACTGGGGACCAGTGGGAAGAATGCTCCTTAAACTAGGGACCAGTGGGAAGAATGTTTCTTACATTGGGGGCCAGTGGGAAGAATGCGCCTTACATTGGTGATCAGTGGAAAGAATGCTCCTAATATTTGTTATCAGTGGGAAGAATGCTCCTAACATTGGTGATCAGTGGGAAGAATGCGCCTTACATTGGTGATCAGTGGGAAGAATGCTCCTTAAACTGGGGACCAGTGGGAAGAATGTTCCTTACATTGGGGGCCAGTGGGAAGAATGAACCTTACATTGGTGATCAGTGGGAAGAATGCTCCTTACATTGGTGGTCAGTGGGAAGAATGCTCCTTACATTGGTGGTCAATGGGAAGAATGCCTCTTATATTGGTGGTCACTGGGAAGAATGCCTCTTATATTGGTGGTCAGTGGGAAGAATGCCTCTTATATTGGTGGTCAGTGGTAAGAATTCCTCTTATATTGGTGGTCAGTGGGAAGAATGCCTCTTATATTGGTGGTCAGTGGGAAGAATGCTCCTTAAATTGGTGGCCAGCCAAAGTAAATAGGCTGTTCACATTGGAAAGAACTTACCCTATAACTTAGTGAATAGGGTAAAGTTTCACTTTGCAAAGAATACTCAGTCACATGCAAGTAAAAGGGGGGGGGGGGGGGGGGACAGCATCTTTTTGATCCAAGTGTGGGATCAATCTTTTCTTCCCTTCTTGATATTCCCTATCTCAATATGATGTGTGAAAAGGACCTCCTGACCCAGGTTGAGTCATCCCTTAAAGTGGTTGTAAACCCTTACAACACACTTTGACCTACAGGGAAGCCTAGATTAAGGCTTACCTGTAGGTCCAAGAAATATCTCCTAAACCTACACGGTTTAGGAGATATTTGCCGAAAGACAGGCACCGCTGTCTACGGCGAATGCGCTGTAGACAGCGGCGCGCAGGCGCACTGAGCGCGGCACCGTCAGCGCGTGGCGGCTCCTGTGCGCATGCACAGGAGTGACGTCATCGCGGCTTCGCCGAATGACAGCGGCGGAGCAGCGAGACCCACCGAGAAGATGGAATGCGCTGGACTACAGGGGACAGCGGTGACTTCGCTGGCTCCTGTGTAAGGTAAGTGACACATAATGGACTACTATGCGATGCATAGTAGTCCATTACGCTTTACCTTTGCAGGGAATGAAAGAGGAAGTAAACTTATCAGGGTTTACTTCCTTTTTTAAGGACTCTAAATAATCACTTGTTCCTCAAACCATTCCTCTGATCTAGACTCTTTCCTGGCTATGGCAACTTTACATTTGACACTTCCAGGTGTGCCCAACACCTCAGCCCCTTGTTGTCCTCTGTGGTTCCTCCCATTAGCCCCAATGTCGCTACAGGACACAGTAGCGATGTGGAGTGTCCAACGTAGAGATTCTACAGTTTGCTGAAGTTCTTGAACGGTGCGTAATTAGGATGAACAGGTGGTATCACAAGCGGCAATTAAGTCTCTTCTTTTGCAGGTCATATGTTTTAACATTTTTTTTAATGCAGCAACAGAGTAACTTTAATGTGCTAAGATAACCCTGTAGACTCATAAGAACTTCATTTTTGTTGTCACTATTGTACGGAATTCTCACTTGAGCAGTTTTACAAAAAAGAAAAAAAAAATCTAATGATTCTCTGTGCAGTCCTACTTAATTATTTACCCAGTTTTCCTGACAAGAGAGAATGAGATCCCTGCATTGTTTGTACGAGATGAGACATAAAGTTCATTACAAATAAGATCTGCCAGATGTGCTTTTATACCAGGGAAATCGGATCTCAGTGAGGTGGGGGTGTTGAATAATGCATCCTATGAATTAACCATTAGGTACAGTAGACATTTTCTGCTAATAAGATGTTTGTTTACCTTCTCCCTGAATTCTGGTTGGAATATATTTTACGTTTTTTTTTTTCAAAAATCAGCAAAATTCTTTTTTTTTTTTTTTCGATGAAGTGGAGGAGATAGATCAATGTAAGATATGTAAAACATTAATGGAAATACAGCAAAGAAAAAAAATATCATGTTGTTATAATTATGCCATATTTTCTGCTGTCACGAGTGTATGTGTGTACGTGTGTTGAGTACTCGTGCATTTGTGGGCGTGTGGCCTGATGAATGATGCTGTGGTATGATAGACTATGTTCAACATCTCACATTCAACTGTTATGATCAGACATAATAACACAATAGAAAAGCTTCCAACGTTTTAAGAGCCTCGGATTTTTCCAGGAAAAACATTTTTCAAGATATTGATTTTTTTCTTCGAGATTTTCATCACCTGATTTACAGTTAAGGACTCAATTTATTATAGGGATCAGGGGAAATCAGTCATCAGAAATACGACTTTTGGGAAAACTAAAGTTTGTTTCATTTCTCCACAAAATAGACACAAATGGTTTCAGAAAGGAAGAAAAGCAACAGGATTATCTTCAACACACAATGCAAAATAAGAAGAAAGTTCCAATAAAAAAAAGTTGTGTATATCAAGTTGTTTCAATATGGTCATCCTGCATCTTAGCAGTCATAAAGAGTCTTTCTCTTCTATGACTCCAATATTTCAACATAATTCTCTAAACTCACACCTATGCTTCATACTGGGGGGGGCTGAAGGGGAAGCTTCTGCCTTCTCAAAAACCCTCTTAGCCCAGACCAAGGCTAACTTCTACAGAGTCCCCCTTTCCAAACAAGGGGTCCAGACATTTTGAGAAAAATGGCAGTAGACCCGGGAAAGGGTGTCCATGTTCTGATGCCTGCTCCCAGGTCTATGCATCGCTGTAAAATCGAAATCCATGAGAGCGAGGAACCACCTGGGGATCCTTGAGTTGCAGTGTTTAGGGATGTTAATAAAACCCAGAAGGTATTCACTCTTCTTCAACAAACCTGGTGCCACCAAGACAAACATATGTGCTCATCCCTCTACCAACCTTTATGCTATAAGCCCTTGCACGCATGGTCGGACATTCCGACGGAAAATGTCCGATCGGACCGCGTTGTCGGATAATCCGACTGTGAGTGGGCTCCATCGGACTGTTTCCGTCAGAATATCTGACAGACAAAGTTTTAGAGCTGGGCTATAAAACTTTCCGACAACATGATCCGATTGGACTTTGTCCGATTGTGTGTAGAGAATGCCAATCGGACAAAGTGCCACGCATGCTCAGATCAAATTCCTAGACCAGAGCTATTGGCTACTAGCCTGAATGTAGTCCCGTCGTAACTAAATAACGTCATCACGTTCTGAACGATCGGATTTTCCAAAAACTTTGTCCGACCGTGTGTATACAACACAAGTTTCAGACAAAATCCGATGGATTTTGTTGTCGGAATGTCCGACCGTGTGTACAAGGGCTTAGAGGTCTAAGCCCTTGTACACATGGTCAGACATTCCGATGGAAAATGTCCGATCGGACCGTGTTGTCGGATAATCCGACCGTGTGTGGGCTCCATCGGACTGTTTCCGTCGGAATATCCGACCGACAAAGTTTTAGAGCTGGGCTATAAAATTTTAGGACAACATGACCCAATCGGACTTTGTCTGATCGTTTGAAGAGAATTCCGATCGGACAAAGTGGCACACATGCTCAGATCAAATTATGAGACCAAAGCTATTGGCTACTAGCCTGAACGTAGTCCCGTCGTAACGAAATAACGCCATCACGTTCTGAACGTTCAGATTTTCCAACAACTTTGTCCAACCGTGTGTATGCAACACCAGTTTCGGACAAAATCCGACGGATTTTGTTGTTGGAATGTCCGACCATATGTACAAGGGCTTATAGGCTGGCCCCTGATGTGCAAGCAGTCTCTGCAGCTCTCAGGAACTCAGGAGCACCTCCAACAGGTCACCAAATGTTTCCCCACTTAGGCATGAGACACTTCCTCCTCCTCTGGTCATCTAACATGGGGAAAGAAAAAAGGAATTATTAAAACCAACATAAGAATTTACACTCTGTCCCACACCCACAACCATCCACACAAGTGTGGACCTAGGCTAATGGAGCACAGAGAGTGATAAAAATTGTCAGGTGTAATCCCTCTACCCAAAACTGAAAAATAAGTTTTGCCTTTAGTTGCACTTCAACTCCTACTATGCCTTCACATACTACATGTCTGAACTCCCAGAGTTTAGATTTAAATATCCATTTTAAATTGTACCTTTTTTTTAATTCCTCAGTATATATAAACTATATTGTCAAAGGTATTGGGACACCTGCCTTAACACGCACATGAACTTTAATAGCATCCCAGTCTTATGCCCTGTACGCACGGTCGGACTTTCCGATGTAAAATGTGCGATCGGATCACGTTGTCGGAAAATCCGATTGTGCGTGGGCTCCAATCTGACTTTTTCTGTCGGAATTTCCAACACACAAAGTTTGAGAGCTGAATCTAAAATTTTCCAACAACAAAATCTGATCGTTTAAATTCCGATCGTGTGTACACATTCCGACGGACAAAGTACCACGCATGTCCAGAATAAATTACGAGACAAAAGCAATTGGCTACTAGCCTGTTTATAGTCCCATCATACGTGTTTTATGTCACCGTGTTCAGAACGATCGGATTCTCCGAAAACTTTATGAAACCATGTGTATGCAAGATAAGTTTGGGCCAAAATCTGTCTAAAAAAATCAGTCGGATTTTGTTGTCGGAAAGTCCGACCGTGTGTACAGGGCATTAGTCTGTAGGGTTCAATTTTGAGTTAGCCCACCAGTTATAACAGCTTCAACTCTGGAACTCAGGAAGGCTGTCCACAAGGTTTAGGAATGTGTCTATAGGAATGTTTAACAGAAAGAGAGACCAGGTGCGCCAAACTAAGTGCAGTAACTAAAAATCACCATTTAATGAGATTAAAAACAAAGCCAAATGGCTACTCACAAATGCAGAGTAAATACAGGTGTGTCAGGTAAAATTCAAGTGACTTTTCCATGAACTTATATGAACTTTTTTGAATTTATTTAATGATTGGTTTTTATTTCCACTTTTATGTATTTTTTATCCCCTTGGTGCTTCTTTTAACTTATATTGGACACCCAGTGAATTTTTGTGCCATCTTCCCCTTCTATAGGAATGTTTGACCATTCTTCCAGAAGAGCATTTGTGTAGTCCAGATGTTGGATGAGAAAGCCTGGCTCACATTCTCTGCTCTGATTCATCCCAAAGGTGTTCTATCAGGTTAAAGTCAGGACTCTTGCAGGACAGTCAAGCTCCTCCACCCCAAACTCACTCATCCATGTCTTTATGGACCTTTCTTTGTGCACTGGTGTGCAGTCATGTTGGAACAGGAAGGGGCCACCCCAAAACTGTTCCCACAAAGTTGAGAGCATGAAATTGTCCAAAATGTCTTGGCATTCTGATGCCTTAATGCCCCCTACATACGATTGGATTTTCCAACAACAAATGTTAGATGTGAGCTTGTTGGCGGAGAGTCCGACCGTGTGTACACTCCATCGAACATTTGTTGTCGAACTTTCCGCCAACAAATGTTGGCTAGCAGGTTCTCAAATTTTCCACCAACAAATGTTTGTTGTCAGACTTTCCGATCATGTGTACACAAGTCCGTCGGACAAAAGTCCATGCATGCTCAGAATCAAGTATTAGCCGGAGATATAACTAGGGTTCGTAATGGAGATATCACGTACGTTTTGTACATCACTAAGTTTTTAATTGTTGCCCAACATTTGTGTGACCGTGTGTATGTAAGACAAGTTGGAGCCAACATCCTTCGAACAAAAAATCCACGATTTTGTTGTCGGAAAGTCCGATCGTGTGTACGAGGCATAAGAGTTCCCTTCACTAAGGGGCTAAGCCCAACCCCTGAAAAACAACCCCACACCATAATCCCCCCTTCACCAAATGATTTGGACCAGTGCACAAAGAAAGGTCTATAAAGACATGTTATTATCATGTGGATGCTATTTCTTGATTTGTATTTATTTATATGGTTGATTTAGTGGATGAGTGCATCTGGCTTTCTTAATTACATTGTCTAAAGCTGGCCATTCACTAGTTTATACAATTTTTTTATTCAATATCCTTTAGATTTACCTTCAACTATGAAGTGCAAGGGCTTGCCTATCTGCATACAAATTGAAAGTGTTTAGGTTTGCCCTCATATTATATGGTTTTGGTAAATCTAAAGGAAAGTTGTACAAGAAAATTGTATGCAAATAATGTATGGCCAGCCTAAGCAGGGTATTCAGGCTTTTTAGGTGCTGCCAATTTAGATTTCAGAATGGGCTTTATATTTTATTTCCAACATATTGATGGGCTCTTTGTGGGCTTCATGATATGGCAACATTTTCATGTGTACCTCTGGGTCTATATAAGGATATCATGTTCAATTGCATTAGATAGGCCCAGCAAGTTTGAGAATGTGTCTTAATTGCTCTGTAAGAATTCCGAGGACTCATGTTTGGTCATCGACTTCATCCAAGATCCCAAATGCCGCGTACACACGATCAGAATTCTCATCGGAAATAGCTCTGATGGTTTTCCCGACGGAATTCCGATGAAATCCAGCTCAAGCTGTCTTGCCTACACGCGGGCACATCAAATTCCGATAATTTATAATGCGGTGACGTACAACACATACAACGGGACTAGAAAAAGGAAGTTCAATAGCCAGTAGCCAATAGCTTCTGTCTCGTAGTTGAATCTGAGCATGCGTTATTTTTGGCTTGTCGGAATTGCATACACACGATCGGAATTACCGATAGAAAGTTTTTCCATCGGGAAAATTGAGAACATGCTATAAATTTTTGGCAGGTGGAAATTCGGACAGCTAAATTCCGATGGAGTGTACACACGGTCGCATTTTCCGATGAAAAGCTCTCATCAGTCTTTTTCTGGCCGGAATTCCGATCATGTGTACGCGGCATAACAGTTTGTTTACAACCATCAGTCAGCCAGGGATCTGCCATTTTTCAGAAGTAGTGTGGCAGGTTATGGCGATGGCGGGGTGGCAGATCATTGTGATTGGCGAGGATTTACATTGCTGGATGTCATGGCCATGATGATCTGCCACCCTGACTATGCTGCCCCCTCACCACAGCCACAAGTCGCACACCAACATTTTCCTAGCACTACTACCATGCTTGGTGCTATATCCATCGTTTTTCTAGGGGGAGGCCAGATATCTGGGGGCCCTCTTATTTTAAAGTAGATTTTCATATTCAGATTACCCCCCAATCTAATCCAAACTCCCACATCTCTTGTGGGGAAAAGGATGTGGTGATCAACATAAACATGGGGTGCTTTGCAAGAGACGGGAGTTATATGGCCTGACGAAGTTGAGGAATAGAGGAAGGTGTGTACACCCTTCCCCTGTAAAAGTATGCTATGAGTTTTAGGGGAAACCCCATGATGTTTTATTTTTTAAATATCCCTTGCAAGCAGTGTGTTTACCTTATCATGACTCGGTATCAGCCTTATAAAATCCTCCTTACTACAGAGCTCAGACTAGGAAAGAAAGAAGCAGCACAAGGAGTGCCGGTGTCCTATCAAATAGGGTCCCCCATCAGATAGTGTCCGCTGTGTACTGCACATGCCCAGTACACAGCACACACAGATTCTGAAAATAGCCGAGGATTAACGGTGCCTGCGCTGTGAGTCCAGGTTCTATCTCCACCATCCAAGTGGACATAGAGTTCGAATAAAAAGAGCCGAGCGCAGCGAGGCTGAGCCCGAAGCGCGGAGAGCAAAGCTCGCCCGCGAGGGGCCCTCTAATTTTCACAACCCTGTGTCCGCTTGGATGGGGAGGCTAACACCTCCACTCACGGAGCAGGCGCCGTTCATCTTCGGAAATTTTCCGAAGCTTCGTCTGCCCCGTACTGCACATGCGCAGTACAAGACGGACACTATATGATAGCAGGGCACTATCTGCCAAAACACCGGCAAGGAGCATGCTGGTGGAAGGATAAAGTTAAGTGACTGAGTGATGAACTCATTGCTGTCCAGTCATAGGATGGGGTGGGTCCCTGTCAGCCTGGCCTCAAGATGAGTCAGTTGAACTATGCTGGCTGTCAGACTGGGTAGACCCAGCAGGGCCGTCTTTAACACAGGGTAGAAGGGGAAGCTGCCCGGGGCACATCCATTATTGTGGGGCCCAAAGCAGCTGTCACTTGAGCCTCCATCTGCCCACAAGAAGCGGATTTGGAAGGGCCCAAGAAAATGTTTTCCCAGGGTCCAATCCATATTAAAGATGGCCCTGAGACCCAGTGGGGGGAAATAAGTGCTGTGAGAGACAGCTCTGCATTGAAGTTGAATAATGCAGCAAAATCTATATTTCATATTTGTATGGGTTGTTTTTTTCTTCTTTTAATTGGCTAATAATTTAATCTAACTATTCTTGTTTGGAGCTCTGCATTACAATTTGCTGATTTTGGCATACAAGTAACAAATCTGGTGGAGTTTAGGGAATTATCCCAATCTATGAATATGTAATAGACGCATCAAATATAGCATTGTATAGGAATGCCCATGCAGCTGTCAAATATTCATAGACCATTAACTAACATTTTATTGTTGTAGTTATAAAGAAAGCTACACTTGATGTACAAGCTCAGTTGACAGGAAAAACAAATATCAAAAGGACCGAGATGTCTCCATCTGTGAAACATATCTAACAGAAATAAGCAAATCTCTTGAAATATGATGAGCTGGCAATTCCCCCAATCCCTTTTAGCAGTTGGATTCATTGTGTTTGCATCCAACAGTCCAGTGCTTTTCGCTTTCTTTTCTTTTTTTTTTTTACATTTTAAAGCCTTTCAAGCAAAAAAAAAAAAAAAAGGGTAGTACATTTTTAATAAACCAGAAGCACACCAGGAATATGGGATTGGATCCACAACATATGTTGCTATGTTGTCAATTTAGGTGTAGAGGTTATTTTTCCATATGCATAGAGTAGGTACCTGACATTAAAGCTGAGTTCTACAAATTTAGCCATTTTGTAAAAAGTGCAGACCCGCCATGAGATATACGTCCAAGGAGGTGCATGGCATCTCCTGGACCGATCTCTATTATTTATTCATCTGACAGTTTTATGGCTCTGCCAGAGCATACAATGGCACTCTGGGTGGTGAGAGAAGAGAGAGAAGCACACAGAGCAGCTATGCCTGCCTGCCAGGAAAGGCTTTGCCATAGTGCAGATAAAGTTCCAAGGCACACGAGGTATGCACATGCACCAGCCAAAATATATTGGTCAATTGTTTTCTGGTACTGTCTCATCTGTGCTATATGGATTGTTATGACTATGGCAAACATTTACAACTTTCAAAGATAAAATAGGCTACAATGAAGTTTGCATGGAAATACACACTCACTGGCCACTTTTTTAGGTTCACCTGTTCAATTGCTTGGTAACACAAATTACTAATCAGCCAATCATATAGCAGCAACTCAATGGATTTAGGCATCTCGACGTGGTGAAGATGATCTGCTGAAGTTAAAACTGAGCATCATAATGGGGAAGAAAGGGATTTAAAGTGGAGTTCTGGCTAAAAAATATATATACAGTGGTGTGAAAAAGTGTTTGCCCCCTTCCTCATTTCCTGTTCCTTTGCATGTTTGTCACACTTAAGTGTTTCGGAACATCAAACCAATTTAAACAATAGTCAAGGACAACACAAGTAAACACAAAATGCAATTGGTAAATGAAGGTGTTTATTATTAAAGGTGAAAAAAAATCCAAACCATCATGGCCCTGTGTGAAAAAGTGATTGCCCCCCTTGTTAAAACATACTATAACTGTGGTTGTCCACACCTGAGTTCAATTTCTCTAGCCACACCCAGGCCTGATTATTGCCACACCTGTTCACAATCAAGGCATCACTTAAATAGGAGCTGCTTGACACAGTAAGGTCCACCAGAAGATCCTTAAAAGCTACACATCATGCCGAGACCCAAAGAAATTCAGGAACAATTGAGAAAGAAAGTAATTGAGATCTATCAGTCTGGAAAGGGTTATAAAGCCATTTCCAAAGCTTTGGGAATCCAGCGAACCACAGTGAGAGCCATTATCCACAAATGGCGAAGACATGGAACAGTGGTGAACCTTCCCAGGAGTGACCGGCCGTCCAAAATTACCCCAAGAGCGCAGCGACGACTCATCCAAGAGGTCACAAAAGACCCCACAACAACGTCCAAGGAACTGCAGGCCTCACTTGCCTCAGTTAAGGTCAGCGTTCATGCCTCCACCATCAGGAAAAGACTGGGCAAAAATGGCCTGCATGGCAGAGTTCCAAGGAGAAAACCACTGCTGAGCAAAAAGAACATCAAAGCTCGTCTCAATTTCTCCACAACACATCTTGATGATCCCCAAGACTTTTTGGACAACATTCTGTGGACCGATGAGACAAAAGTGGAACTCTTTGGAAGGTGTGTGTCCAAGTATATCTGGCGTAGAAGGAACACTGCATTTCATAAAAAGAACATTATACCAACCGTAAAATATGGTGGTGGTAGTGTGATGGTCTGGGGCTGTTTTGCTGCTTCAGGACCTGGAAGACTTGCCGTGATAAAAGGAACTATGAATTCTGCTGTCTACCAAGAGATCCTGAAGGAGAATGTCCGACCATCTGTTCGTGTACTCAAGCTGAAACGAACTTGGGTTCTGCAGCAGGACAATGATCCTAAACACACCAGCAAGTCCACCACCGAATGGCTGAAGAAAAACAAAATGAAGACTTTGGAGTGGCCTAGCCAAAGTCCTGACCTGAATCCTATTGAGATGTTGTGGTATGATCTTAAAAAGGCCGTTCATGCTCGAAAACCCTCTAATGTAACTGAATTAGGACAATTCTGCAAAGATGAGTGGGCCAAAATTCCTCCAGGACGCTGTAAAAGCCTCATTGCACGTTATCGCAAACGCTTGGTTGCAGTTGTTGCTGCTAAGGGTGGCCCAACCAGTTATTAGGTTTAGGGGGCAATCACTTTTTCACACAGGGCCATGATGGTTTGGATTTTTTTTCACCTTTAATAATAAACACCTTCATTTACAAAATGCATTTTGTGTTTACTTGTGTTGTCCTTGACTATTGTTTAAATTGGTTTGATGTTCCGAAACACTTAAGTGTGACAAACATGCAAAGGAACAGGAAATGAGGAAGGGGGCAAACACTTTTTCACACCACTGTATATATATATATATTTTTTTTTTTTTTTTTGATCCTAGCATTATTACTAATGAAATTCAAAAACGACTATACAATTAACATCGATTTATCAAAAATATAAATGTCTTACTGTAATATTTTATGCCTGGGTTTCCTTCATCATTGTGGGCATGTGAAGCCCAATCGAGATTGCTTCCTGAAATAGCTTTGGAGGTGTATGCTGGGTAACCAGCATGCACATCTGGATCTCGCACATGCGTGATTCACCGGCCGTAGTGCCGATTGTTTCTAAAGTTGCCATAACAATGGGCGGCGACGGAGAAAGGTCCCGCCCCTTTGTTATGGCAACATCACAGTACTGCCCACAGACTCACAATTGGAGGATTTTTTTTTATATTTACCAGAAACGCCCTGTTGCTTTGTAGTCCTCGTAATCTGCCACTTCCTGGTCCGCGGAGCTCCTCGTGACTTCCTCCCTCAACTGTGCTCCTGGAAAATTATGTAATTTTAAGCGACTTTGAATGTGGGATGGTTGTTGGCCCAGAGGAGCTGGTCTGAATATTTTAACCTCTGGCTGACCAGCCAGCGTCGTTCTATGAAAGCAGGTCAATACGGCGTATGTCGGCCACTTTTAGCGGTATAGGGGGTGTGCGGTGTGATCCCAGAGTCGATGTGTGTGGCCAGTGGCCACGATGTCCACTGGCGACCTGCAATCACTCCTGAGAAAGACAGAAAGGGGAACTGTCAATGTAAACAAACAGATCCCATGTTCTATTAGGGAAGTAGAGAGAGATTTGCTGATCCTAGTTATCAGGAACAGTGATCTATCTCCTCTTTCAGTCAGTACATTTCTCCCACAGTTAAAAACACCTCCCTAGGTTTAGCTCCGAGGTTACTCCCTCGCTGTGTTTATTTTTTGTTACATATACCTTGTACCACAGATCCTGTACAACAACTGATGTACATTCTTCTTTGTTCTCAATAAAAACCTTTAAACCAAAAAAAAAAAAAAAAAAACACCTCCCTAGGGAGCACTTAACCCCTTGATATTTATAGCACTGATCGCTGTATAGATGTCAATGGTCCCAAAAAAGTGTCAAAAGTGTCCGATCTGTCTGCTGCAATCTCACAGTTCTGCTAAAAATTCCAGATCACCGCCATCTATCCCCTATTTTGTAGACCCTATAGCTTTTGAGGAAAGCAATCAATATACGCGTATTGAGCTTATGTATAGAAGAATACGTATTGGCCTAAAGTGATACATTTGCTTTTTTTTTTTTTTTTTGGGGATATTAATTAAAAAATATTGTTTTTTTTTTCAAGATTGTCACTCAGTTTTTGTTTATAGCGCAAAAAAAGAAAACTGCAGACGTGATCAAATACCACCAAAAGAAAGCTCTCTTTGTGGGAAAAAAGGGCATCAATTTTGTTTGTGCACGCCGTTGCATGACCACGCAATTGTCAGTTAAAGCGACGCTGTGCCGTATAACAAAAAATGGCCTGGTCAAATGGCCTGGTGGTTAAAAACTGCTGATCTACTGGGATTGGGGTTTACAGAGAATGGTTAGAAAAAGAGAAAATATCCAGTGAGCAGCAGTTGTGTGGACGTAAATGCCTTTTTAATGTCAGAGGTCAGAGGAGAATGGGCAGACTGGTTTGAGATAAAAGAAAGGCAACAGTAATTCAATTAGGCACTTGTTACAACCAAGGTATGCAGAATACCATCTTTGAATGCACAACAAATCGAACCTTGAATCAGATGGGCTACAACAGCAGAAGACCACACTGGGTGCCACTCCTGTCTGCTAAGAACTGAGGCTACAATTCGCACAGGATCACCAAAATTGGACAATAGAAGATTGGAAAAACATTGCCTGATCTGATGAGTCTCAAATTCAACTGCGACTTTTAGATGGTACGGTTAGAATTTGGCACAAATAACATGAAAGCATAGGTGTGCGCAGGGGGTGTGCCACATGTGCCTGGGCACACCCTAATCAATCTGTGTGGTGCCGATTCCCCCTACTGCCCAGGCTTCCCCCCGTGCTGCCTCTCCTCCCCCCTCGACTGCTGTGGGGGATGTTTCAGGATGGAGAGCAGGGGAAAGGGCTAGTCAATATGTAATTCTGTAAGCAGAAGCCAGTAGAGGGATTGGCAAAGAGGGGTGGTGGACACCGAGCAGTTGGTAAGGTGAATGTGTCTGGCAACAGAAATCATGATGGACTTCAGGGGGGAAAGCCTGTGTAAAATGAGGAAGGAGGTGCAGTAGTTGAGTCGAGAGATAACCAGGGAGTGAATTAGTAGTTTTGTGGTGTAGTTGATTAAAAAGGGTCATATTTTAGAGATGTTACATAGGTTAAGGCAGAAAGATGGACAATAGTTGGATCTGAGGCTAAAACAAGAGGTCAGAGTACAGAAATAAGGTGTCTACTTTCAGTCCCTTACTAGCAAAAATGAAAAAGTCATTTGATAACCTGCCTCCTCCACAGTTCCCACCACTACAGTCCCCCCACAAAGCCCTGTGAAGTTCACAGTAATTTTGGGCATGGGGGGTCATGTGACTCTTAGCCCTTGTACACACGGTCGGAGATTCCGTCGGAATGTGTCCGATCGGAGCGTTTTGTCGGATATTCCGACTGTGTGTGGTATGCATCGGACTGTTTCCATCGGAATATCCGTCGGACCAAATTTTCCAACTTGCCGGAAATATTTTCCGACAAACTGCTCCGATCAGACATACTCTGATCATGTGTAGAGAATTCCGATCGGACAAAGTGCCACGCATGCTCAGATCAAGTTCCTACATAAAAGCTATTGGCTACTAGCCTGAACATAGTCCCATCATAACGAAATTACGTCATCACGTTCTGAAAGATCGGATTTTCCAACAACTTTGTCCGACTGAGTGTATGCAACAGTTTCGGACAAGATCCCTCTGACAAAATCCGACGGACAAAATACAAATACAATTTGGTTGTCGGAATGTCCGACCGTGTGTACAAGGGCTTGCTGTATCTTATAGTGAAGTAGCAGCCAACTGGTATGTAGACCTGCATCACTCAGTTGGGGACCAGGCATCCAACACTCCCAAAAGTATGTTGATTTTCCTAAAATGACTGCAAAAAGAAATTCTAACTTTTTTTAATTTCAATAATTCTTTATTGGAAAAAAAAAAACATAAACAGTTAGAAAACAATATTGTACAGAGAGATCCATAATAAAAATTAAAACATTGGTAGAGAGTAGTGGGTGTTCTGGATTACTGTTATCCAACTAGAAAAATATCTGTCAATTTAAAGTGCCCTAAGGTAACATCTGCGTGTACACTTCTGGAAGAAAAAGTCTTAACACCAGATAACTTATATTTAACTAGAGGTCTCCACCCCGCGCCCTGCGCACCCCCAAAGGGAACTCACTGTGCTGCCAGGCGAGGGGCCGCGACCCCCTTTGTTCTGTCTATTTATCATATCTCATAAGTTGTTTATTTGCAAACATATCCAGAAGGACTTGATTTTGTGTGATACAATAGAGTTGTGGTAAACCCAGATACTAAGAATATTATAAAACTAGGGTAAAATAAAAGGGAAAAGTAAAGGTGCAGTTAATCTTTTGAGACTCTTTTATATTATATTTTTCAGGAGTTCAAGTGTTACCAGAATTATATATAGTATTCCACCATTGGTTCCATGGTGCCCAGACCTTAATCATTTGGAGGTATTTACCCACCCCAGCTGCAAATTGTTGTTCATATGTGCCGTGTGTGTGGATTATCTGAATGACTTCTAGAAGTTTTGGGTGTCCAATGCCTGACTAGGGCGAGCCTAGCCGTCAATAAGATATGGGATAGTAAAGATCTTAAGTGATGAGGGAGTAAGTCCATCTCTAAAGATAATAAAGTCATTCCTGGTGAAGGCTCTAGATGAATATTAAGTGTTTGTAGGATGATGTTATATATCATCTTCCAGTATTGTGATATATTAGGGCAGGTCCATAGAATGTGATATAGCGTGCCTGTTTCCCCGCAATGTCTCCAGCATTGGGAGGGTTGCACCTTGGATAAACTTAGACAATTTATATGGAGTGCGGTACCATCTTAGCAAAATCTTTTGAAAGAGTTCCCATAGGTTGGCGCTTTTGGTGGATGAATATGTAGTGGTTAAGGCTGTTTGGTAAAGCCTACTCAGAGGGCCAATACCAAAGTCCTTTTCCCAAGCTAGCATGTTAAGGGATTTTGTAAACGTTGTTTTGTTTTGAAGAAGGGAGTAAAACATCGATATACCTTTAACTTTTGTGGTACTGGATAAGTAGTATTGTGAGATTTGCCAAGGGAGGGAGGTGGCTATTCTAGTGTGTTGTTTTAATAAGTGTGAGGTCTGTATATACCTGTAGTAATCAGTCAAGGGAATAGAGAATTCTAGTTGTAGGGCTCTGAATGTCTTAAAGTGGATGTAAACCCAATGTCATCCTTTCTAAACTACTGCCATAGGGGTTATCTATAAGGATATACATGCCTCCTGCATGTATCTTCACCTGTCAAATGTCTCCCCTCTGTCTGCCATGAGACCCGAAAAGCTGCAGATTCTGTGGGTGGATCTGTTGTCTGGATCTCGGTGGGTGGAGTCGTGATGTCAGTAGACTCCCCGCTCACCTCTACACTCCCCTTGTAGATATGCATTTTCTCCTGTGAACTTACACTGAACTTCTGCTATGATCTCTAACATCCAGTGAAAAGACAGGAAAGTAATCACATGACTTCAGCATGCCAAATCATGCTGAGGTGGGGAACAGCCAATCCTTGCAGAGCAGCAGAAGAAAGGAGTGGGAGGGAATTAAAATATAATGCATGTCTCTTAGGCTAGTGCACAAGATATGAAAATCACCTGTCACTCATAGCAAGGGGAAGGATTTGACAACGTTTTTCTCTGTTTGTCAAGATTTATCTGCCTGAACAATAAAAGAGGATTGCTCAGAGATGGATTAACTCTTTGTGGCAAGACTGGGCTCAAATGATAGAAAATCGTATACTCTACATTATGACATCAAAAAAAATAAAAAATTCAGGTTTACAGCCACTTTAAAAGCCGGTCCCACATAAAGATCTTCCAATTCCAGTTCCTTACTATAGTTCCAATGATTGAGGGATATGTCTGGTATTAATAGTGGCAACACAGAAAGTGGAAGTTTCAGTGGAGTAAGTTTAGCCTTTGGAAAAGCATGTGTTGTTATGAGTGCGCCATGCCCCAAGAGTTGCTTGTACGGTCGGCCCCATATTAGGAGGGGAGGAGGGGAGGAATGGGCTTAAACGTAAAAAGTTGTAAAGGTTTTTACCTGGGATCTGGTATTGTTCAAGACTAGCCCATAAGTTGGGTGGGGAAGGGTAGAACCAGCTCTTTGATTGGGCTAAAATAGTGGCAGTATAATAGTCTCTTATGTGTGTATGTCCTATTCCCCCTGCCCTCCTATGTTTTGTAATTCTGTTGAATGCACATTGGGCTTGTTTACCCCCCCCCTATAAAAATGTATTGATAATGGACTGTGCTGATGAGAAGAATGAGGAGGGTACTGGGATAGGTAGGGATCTGAAGATATATAGGGAGATAGGGAAAATTAGCATTTTAAATGCAGCCAGTCTCCCTGACCAGGGTAATTCGAATTTTGCCAATTTGTTTAGTTTGGGATGGAGTGACTGAAGCAAAGGGGTATAATTTTCTGTGATTAGGTCTGAAATTTTTGGGGTGAGTATGATACCCAGGTATTGTATGCCTTTTTATTTCCATACGTAAGTAAACTTATTGCTCAAAGTCTGGGGGGAACTCCCAGTCTTAATATATATGATTTGGTGTCATTGACTTTATAATAAGAGTACCCTACCCTTATAACTGAGGGTAGGGATATTTCGATGTCTGTAAGCATTAAGATGACATCATCCGCTAACAGGCTGATAGTGTGTGTTGTGTCTCCAGTCCTAAATCCTTTAATTTTGGGGTGGGAGCCGATATGAGTCGCCAGGGGTTCCATAATAAGGTTGAATATGAGTGGGTAAAGTGGACACCCCTGGCGAGTCCCATTTGAGATGTCAAATGGTGTATAGAGGGGGTTCCTGATAGATACACCTGGGCCGAGGGGGATGTGTATAGTGCCATAATAGCTGAGTGAATCTGGCCTTTGAATCCAAATTTTGTAAGTACTTTTGCTAAATAGTCCCAATGGATTCTATCAAACGCCTTCTCTGCATCCAAAACCAGGAGCAGAGAAGGTGTTTCTGTTTTATTAGCTAGATGTATGATGTTGATTAGGCGTCTGGTTGCGTCAGCTGTTTGTCGGTCTTTTGTAAACCCTGATTGGTCCAGGTGTATCAAAGAAGGTAAGATGTCTATCAGTCTGTTTGCCAGAAGTTTTGCATATAGCTTCAAGACGTTGATTAACAACGAAATGGGTCGGAAATTTTGTGGTGTATCCGAAACCTTCCCCGGCTTTGGTAACCCCTGGCGAGTCCCATTTGAGATGTCAAATGGTGTATAGAGGGGGTTCCTGATAGATACACCTGGGCCGAGGGGGATGTGTATAGTGCCATAATAGCTGAGTGAATCTGGCCTTTGAATCCAAATTTTGTAAGTACTTTTGCTAAATAGTCCCAATGGATTCTATCAAACGCCTTCTCTGCATCCAAAACCAGGAGCAGAGAAGGTGTTTCTGTTTTATTAGCTAGATGTATGATGTTGATTAGGCGTCTGGTTGCGTCAGCTGTTTGTCGGTCTTTTGTAAACCCTGATTGGTCCAGGTGTATCAAAGAAGGTAAGATGTCTATCAGTCTGTTTGCCAGAAGTTTTGCATATAGCTTCAAGACGTTGATTAACAACGAAATGGGTCGGAAATTTTGTCAGTGCTGCGAGCATTTCTGGTGGAAAAGAGGACAAGGAGACAGCTCTATTATGGATCTCTGTTAGGTGGGGGACTAGTTCATGTTTGAAAGTTTGGTAATATTCCCCTGTAAAGCCATCAGGCCTGGTTGATTTGTTTTGAGGGAGGGAATCTACAGTATGGCTTTGGATATTTGAAATTGAGAGTTTCTAATTTTGCTGCTGAAATTTGAGGGAGATTGATGTTTTCGAGGAATTCTGAGATTATGGATTCTGTGGGTTGAATTGTGGATGGCGTCCCTCAAGTTGTACATAGAGCTGTAATAATAGCTAAATGCATCTGCTATGGCTTGTGGGTGAAACAGTTTTTCTTGTGTGAAACGGTGGAAGACATAGGGAATTCTGGTTCTGGAGGTCTGTTGAACTGATGGAGGAACTCCAAACGGCTGTATGCCCGATAATGTATTTCACAGATGGAACATCAAGGTTGTTTGTAGTCCAGCTCAGACGCGGCCCGTTACACCAATACTCCAATCTCCCCCGAATGGAGAGGAGGGTATTTGGGGGTTTAGACCAAAAAAAAGGAAAAAAAGAAAAAAGGGCTCCACATGGTGCGGGTCAAACGGTATAAAATGGTAATTTATTAAAGTCAAAAGGTTATTAATGACTTAGTGATCACAAAAAATAGAGTAAAATGAAATTAAAAGCAATGTAGGGTGCTAACAGCTAGCCCAACGCGTTTCGACACATATGTCTTCGACAGGGGCCAGCCGTTTGGAGTTCCTCCATCAGTTCAACAGACCTCCCTCCACATACTCCTTGGTCCCAGATTGTGACCTCAAGCCTTTCAGACTCAACTGTCATACGACTGTGTGAGTCCAACAGAGTTGGTAAGAAGTATTTATCTACCTTCCTTGATGTTTACAGTCAAGCAGATTCACATGAATACATCCGCCTAGTGTGATCTCTTCCTCCTTTGTGACGGTTCGGTCACCCCCGTGCCAGCTACATTGTGAAATTTGTGCCCAATTTTGGACTTTTTTTTTTTCTCTAGGCATCTATATCATTTATATGATCTCTGTTACATGATTATCCTTTTAATTTATGTTGACTACACCTATTACCATTGAAGCGCTACACTATTTTTACTTTTTGTTTGTTGAACTTTGTTTGTTTTTGGTGTTGGCTGCTGTTTTGGCTGTTGAGGCCTTTCCTTTATATATATTTAACTATAGCGCAGTGTTTTCCCCCTAAACAGAATTAACATTATTAGAAAAAAATCAGTTATCTCTTTTTGCATTTTTGATTTGGAGGGATCAGCCTGGAACAGTCTCGGGTTCGATCGCCAAACAAAATGCGAATGAACGCTTGCCGAATCGTCGACCAAAAGCGTCACTGAGGCATGATCCGACCATGTGATGTCATTGACTTCAGAGGTGGTTATTTTAGGTGTCAGCCAATTGTCTGTAAGAAAAAGATCTAGTCTTGTATAGATTTTATGGTTTGGGGAGAAGAAGGAGTAGTCTTTTTCAGTAGTATGGAGGCATCTCCATGCCCCATAAAGTTCATGAGTGTGCAAAGTTGATTGAAGTGATTGGTGATGTCTGTGGGACGTGGATGTGGAGTCCATGTGAGGATCTGGAGGAAGATTAAAGTCTCCACATAACAATAGGAGTCCTTTCTGCACTTTTCGTACAATTTTGAGAACTTGGTTCAAAAAAAGAACCTGGTGCCTGTTGGGTGCGTAGACATTGACCACGGTGTATGTGGTGGAGTTAAGATCGCATATTAGAATGTGATAGCGTCCCGGAGAGTCTGCTATCTCCCTATGCAGCGTAAAAGGCTACTGTGTCTTTAATTGCAGTCAAGACTCCCCATCTCTTAGCTGAAATGCTTGCCTTGAAAGTATGGGGAAATTTGGGATGAGTGCACTTGGGCATCTTTTGATTGTGAAAGTGGGTTTCTTGGGCACAGATAACATCACATTTGTATTGAATTGCTTCATTCCACAGTGACTTTCTCTTTACCGGATGGTTCAGTCCTTTGGCGTTAACAGTCAGGAAAGTGACAGTCATCCTGGAAGGTGCATGGGCTCCAATAGAGATAAAATGTGTATGACACACTTACATTAGGTTGTATGGATCCCCATAATGGTTTGTTGAAGAGTTCATCGTTCACATCCAGTTGGGTAAGAACATATCCTTTTCCTCTATTATCAGCAGGTGAGAGGGTAGCTGTGAGATCAACTGCAATAATGGGTATTAAAAAACAGAACAAACATAAAGTATAAAAAAATAAAAGAAAAGTAGTGCATAAAGAACTTGTAGGTCATATTGACCAAGTAGTAGCGGGTAGGAAGTTAGGCTAAACAGTTCGCTTCCAGAACAAGGACAGAGGATGATCACAGGTAGTGATGGCCGAACGGTTCGCCCGGCGGTCGTTTCGCGGCGAATTTCCGACTTTCGCCGTCCGCGGGTTCGAACGCCTTTTTCCGTCGTTCGCCCCGGCGGACTTACGTGTTTAATGTATACAAGAACTTTAACCTTTCGTGACACGTTTATCATGTGTTACAGGACAACCAATTGAGACATGACAGCTCATGGACACTTGGACATTCCCCCTAACCTATAAATACACCCGATCCGGTGGCCATTTTACATTCTTTCTTCTGTCACTGTAGGGAAAGGATCCTGTGTGGAGTAGGGACAGAGAAAACGCTAGCTATTTGGTACACAAAAGTTCTTTTCAGGACTGGTATAGGTGTTAGGTCAGCAGCCTGAGTTTCTTTTGTCAGTTTAGATAAAGGGACAGAGCGCTGTATGCTGCTATTTTAGGGACAGCTCAGCCAGATTAGTCTTTCTTCATCATCATCATCATCATCATCATTAGCTGTTACTATCAGGTCCACAAAAGAGCTGTTCCAGCTAATCGTTCCAGCCTACTCTTTTTTGCCAATTTGTATAGGGACAGGCAGGAAGCAGTGTGTCAGGCAGTGAGGATAATTTTAAAGACTTGCTGTTACTATTAGTTCCACAAAGGTTCTTTTCAGGACTGGTATCAGTGGTACGGTAATAGGCTTGTACACGTATAATATTCTTTCTTCCAAATATAGAAAGAATATTATACTTGACTGCTGCCCTTCTGCTGCAGTCTGCTAATCATTCACAACTCACTTGTTCCACAAAGCTCTTTATCAGGACTGGTAACTTGGTCTGTCTAGGGTGCTACGGTACATAGGCTTGGGTGCGGTACAGTCTGCTGTTCTGTAAGGACCGCTATCGGTCCACAATACATAGGGTTGCCGTGCACTACTGCTGACCGCTGCCCTATACTGCAGCAGTCCTTCATTGGTATAGGGACTGACGTACAGTCTGCTAATCACTAACACACAACCTGCTTGGTCCACAAAAGTTCTTATAAGGACTGGTAACTTGGTATAGGGTGCTACGGTACATAGGCCTGAGTGCGTTACAGTCTGCTGTTCTGTAAGGACCGCTATCGGTCCACAATACATAGGGTTGCCGTGCACTACTGCTGACCGCTGCCCTATACTGCAGCAGTCCTTCAGCGGTATAGGGACTGACGCACAGTCTGCTAAACACTAACACACAACCTGCTTGGTCCACAAAAGTTTTTATAAGGACTGGTAACTTGGTATAGGGTGCTACGGTACATAGGCCTGAGTGCAGTACAGTCTGCTGTTCTGTAAGGACCGCTATCGGTCCACAATACATAGGGTTGCCGTGCACTACTGCTGACCGCTGCCCTATACTGCAGCAGTCCTTCATTGGTATAGGGACTGACGTACAGTCTGCTAATCACTAACACACAACCTGCTTGGTCCACAAAAGTTCTTATAAGGACTGGTAACTTGGCATAGGGTGCTACGGTACATAGGCCTGAGTGCGTTACAGTCTGCTGTTCTGTAAGGACCGCTATCGGTCCACAATACATAGGGTTGCCGTGCACTACTGCTGACCGCTGCCCTATACTGCAGCAGTCCTTCATTGGTATAGGGACTGACGTACAGTCTGCTAATCACTAACACACAACCTGCTTGTTCCACAAAAGTTCTTATAAGGACTGGTAACTTGGTATAGGGTGCTACGGTACATAGGCCTGAGTGCGTTACAGTCTGCTGTTCTGTAAGGACCGCTATCGGTCCACAATACATAGGGTTGCCGTGCACTACTGCTGACCGCTGCCCTATACTGCAGCAGTCCTTCATTGGTATAGGGACTGACGTACAGTCTGCTAATCACTAACACACAACCTGCTTGGTCCACAAAAGTTCTTATAAGGACTGGTAACTTGGTATAGGGTGCTACGGTACATAGGCCTGAGTGCGTTACAGTCTGCTGTTCTGTAAGGACCGCTATCGGTCCACAATACATAGGGTTGCCGTGCACTACTGCTGACCGCTGCCCTATACTGCAGCAGTCCTTCAGCGGTATAGGGACTGACGCACAGTCTGCTAAACACTAACACACAACCTGCTTGGTCCACAAAAGTTTTTATAAGGACTGGTAACTTGGTATAGGGTGCTACGGTACATAGGCCTGAGTGCGTTACAGTCTGCTGTTCTGTAAGGACCGCTATCGGTCCACAATACATAGGGTTGCCGTGCACTACTGCTGACCGCTGCCCTATACTGCAGCAGTCCTTCATTGGTATAGGGACTGACGTACAGTCTGCTAATCACTAACACACAACCTGCTTGTTCCACAAAAGTTCTTATAAGGACTGGTAACTTGGTATAGGGTGCTACGGTACATAGGCCTGAGTGCGTTACAGTCTGCTGTTCTGTAAGGACCGCTATCGGTCCACAATACATAGGGTTGCCGTGCACTACTGCTGACCGCTGCCCTATACTGCAGCAGTCCTTCATTGGTATAGGGACTGACGTACAGTCTGCTAATCACTAACACACAACCTGCTTGTTCCACAAAAGTTCTTATAAGGACTGGTAACTTGGTATAGGGTGCTACGGTACATAGGCTTGAGTGCGGTACAGTCTGCTGTTCTGTAAGGACCGCTATCGGTCCACAATAGATAGGGTTGACGTGCACCACTGCTGACCGCTGCCCTATACTGCAGCAGTCCTTCAGCGGTATAGGGACTGACGTACAGTCTGCTAAACACTAATACACAACCTGCTTGGTCCACAAAAGTTCTTATAAGGACTGGTAACTTGGTATAGGGTGCTACGGTACATAGGCTTGAGTGCGGTACAGTCTGCTGTTCTGTAAGGACCGCTATCGGTCCACAATAGATAGGGTTGACGTGCACCACTGCTGACCGCTGCCCTATACTGCAGCAGTCCTTCAGCGGTATAGGGACTGACGCACAGTCTGCTAAACACTAACACACAACCTGCTTGGTCCACAAAAGTTTTTATAAGGACTGGTAACTTGGTATAGGGTGCTACGGTACATAGGCCTGAGTGCGTTACAGTCTGCTGTTCTGTAAGGACCGCTATCGGTCCACAATACATAGGGTTGCCGTGCACTACTGCTGACCGCTGCCCTATACTGCAGCAGTCCTTCATTGGTATAGGGACTGACGTACAGTCTGCTAATCACTAACACACAACCTGCTTGGTCCACAAAAGTTCTTATAAGGACTGGTAACTTGGTATAGGGTGCTACGGTACATAGGCCTGAGTGCGTTACAGTCTGCTGTTCTGTAAGGACCGCTATCGGTCCACAATACATAGGGTTGCCGTGCACTACTGCTGACCGCTGCCCTATACTGCAGCAGTCCTTCAGCGGTATAGGGACTGACGCACAGTCTGCTAAACACTAACACACAACCTGCTTGGTCCACAAAAGTTTTTATAAGGACTGGTAACTTGGTATAGGGTGCTACGGTACATAGGCCTGAGTGCAGTACAGTCTGCTGTTCTGTAAGGACCGCTATCGGTCCACAATACATAGGGTTGCCGTGCACTACTGCTGACCGCTGCCCTATACTGCAGCAGTCCTTCAGCGGTATAGGGACTGACGCACAGTCTGCTAAACACTAACACACAACCTGCTTGGTCCACAAAAGTTCTTATAAGGACTGGTAACTTGGTATAGGGTGCTACGGTACATAGGCTTGAGTGCGGTACAGTCTGCTGTTCTGTAAGGACCGCTATAGGTCCACAATAGATAGGGTTGACGTGCACCACTGCTGACCGCTCACCTATACTGCAGCAGTCCTTCAGCGGTATAGGGACTAAGAGTTTTGTCACAGGGTCATTTAAAAAATGACATGCAGAGGAAGAGGCAGGCCCTTCCGCAGGGGTGGTAGGGGTAGGGCAGGAGCAACAGGCTTGAGCCAAAGTGGGAAGTTGCAGAAGGTGCGTTCAATTACTTTAAAGGATGCACCAGACTTGGTTGAGTGGCTCGCTCAGCCTTACTCTTCTGCACCCTCCTCATCCTCTCGATCTGCACCCTCTTCTTCACTCTCTGCTATGTGCACCCCCAAAGACACTACCACCAACAACACGACCACCACCACCACCACCACATACCTTCCGCTTGAGTCACTGGAATTATTTTCCGATCCATATCAAGAGGACATTTCTGATGCGCAGCCACTCTTGGTATTGGATCAGGAAGAGGAGGTAGCAACAAGCGCTACTCAGCAGTCTGACGCCAGTACCCAGATCAGCCCAAGGAGGAGGTTGGTCCCCGGTGTTGCTGCCTACTCTACTTATAGCGGTGGGGAAGGTGACGTTGATGATGACGTGTCTAGTGATGTCACGTGGGTGCCCACAAGAGAGGAAGAGGAGGGGAGTTCAGAGGGAGATATGGACCAGCAGATAGGGAGGAGAAGCAGCAATGACTTACATTGCACAGCAGGGACAAAGCAGACTGCAAATGTATCAGGAGCGAGTCATCGACCATGTACGGTCACATCTGGCGCTCCCAGGACACCGGCACATGGCTCCGCAGTGTGGGCTTTTTTTAACGTGTCCGCTGCTGACAATAGCGTTGCCATCTGCAATCTTTGCAGTCAACGCGTTAGTCGCGGTAAGCCCAATACTCACCTAGGGACGACCGCCTTAAGAAGGCACATGAGCAGCCATCACCGAGCCCAGTGGGAGCAACGGAACACACAAAGCCACACTGCAGGCTCTCACCGTCCAGCCTCGTCTTCTACTTCTCCTTCTCCTCTCTCCTCACAATTGTCCTCCACTCCACCTTCCATCACGCCAAGCTCACATTTTTCTGCAAAAAGGCAGGCTTCCGTGGGCCTAATGTTTGAGCGTAAAAAAATGATGACGCCGGATAACCCTCTTGCCCAACGGTTGGCGGCTGGCTTGTCAGAACTCATAGCCCGCCAACTACTGCCATATAAACTGGTGGACTCGGAGGCCTTTCGCAAATTTGTGGCCATTGGAACACCACAATGGAAGGTCCCAGGAAGGAAGTATTTCTCAGAGAAGGGCATCCCAGAGCTATATGGCCATGTTCAGCGGCAAGTGAATGTATCTCTGGCACACAGTGTCGGTGCCAAGATACATCTGACCACAGACACGTGGTCTAGCAAACACGGGCAGGGAAGGTATATCAGTTTTACTGCCCACTGGGTGAACCTTCTGACGGCCGTCAAGCATGTAACCCGTGGCACCCGTGTAGATTTGGTTTTACCGCCACGGATTGCATGCAGGCCTGACTCTTCTTCTCCTCCTCCTACTCCATCCTCCTCCCTCTCCTCCTCAGCTGCCTCCTCCTTTTCCGCTGCTAGCGTCTCTTCCACTGCACCGCCCAAGCTCCCCAGAACCTATTCCACATGCCAGGTGAGACGTTGCCATGCCGTGCTGCGTCTGTTGTGCCTGGAAGCAAAGAGCCACACTGGCCCGGCACTCCTTTCAGCTTTGCGTTCACAGGCAGATGAGTGGCTAACACCGCTCAATTTGACAGTTGGTAAAGTGGTGTGTGACAACGGTGCCAATCTGCTTAGCGCATTGAAACAGGGCAAAATCACGCACGTGCCGTGCATGGCACACGTCTTAAACTTGGTCGTGCAGCGATTCCTTGTCAAATACCCTGGGGTCCAGGACATCTTGCGGCAGGCAAGGAAAATCTCGGCCCATTTCAGAAGATCTTACACGGCCATGGCTCGCCTTGCTGACATTCAGCGGCGACACCATCTGCCGGTCAGACGTCTTATTTGCGATTGCCCGACGCGATGGAACTCAACCTTCTATATGCTTGATAGGCTGCTCCAGCAGAAACGTGCAGTTAACGTCTACCTGTATGAACTCTGCGAAAGAAACGGTTCTGGGGAGCTGGGTTTTTTTTCACCGCGCCAGTGGCTGCTCATGCGCGACACATGCAGACTTCTGCGGCCATTTGAGGAGATCACCAAACTGGTCAGTCGCAGCCATGGCGCCATCAGTGACATGGTACCTTATGCCTTCTTTCTGGAGCGTGCATTGCGTCGTGTCATTGATCAGGCTGTGGAGGAGCAGGAGCGGGAAGATGAGGAAGTCGCAATGCTGGATGAATTCCCAGGGGGGGCTACTCTATCTGAGACAAGTCAACAACAGGAGTCTGATGAGGAGTCAGAGGAGGATGGTGCCAGGGCGGATGAGCAGGAGCAAGAAGAGCATGCTTTAAACCTTTCTGGGATCCCTGTTGTGCGAGGATGGGGAGAGGAGAATGAAGAGGACGACATTATCCTGGATGATGAGCAGGAGCCAGGCCACCACACCGCTTCCACTTTAGTGCAAATGGGGGCCTTCATGCTCCAGTGTTTTAATAGGGACCCCCGTATAAAAAGCATGAGGGTCAAGGACCAGTACTGGGTGGCAACGTACTTAGACCCCCGGTACAAACACAAAATGGCGGAAATGTTACCGCCGTCGCAGAGGGCTGTCAGAATGCAGCACTTCCAGGCCTTGCTTCGAGAAATGCTGCATTCTGCTTTTGCGTGCGCTGGCAGAGGAGCAATTCCCACTCCCAGAGAAGGATTTGCGGGTACCAATCCAACAGCGCCTGCAAGAAGAGGCCGGTTTGAAGATGTGTTGGTGACTTCGGATATGAGGTCATTCTTTCAGCCGACCCATCGACAGGTGTCATCCGGATCCAGCATCAGGGAACGCCTAGACCGTCAGGTGTCCGACTACATTGGGTTAACGGCCGATGTGGACGCTCTGAGGAGTGATGAACCCCTAGACTACTGGGTGGGCAGGCTTGACCTCTGGCCAGAGCTTGCCCAATTTGCAATCGAACTGTTGGCTTGCCCCTCATCCAGTGTCCTGTCCGAAAGGACGTTCAGCGCAGCAGGGGGGATTGTGACCGATAAGCGTACTCGCCTAGCTCACCACAGTGTTAACTACCTCACATTTCTAAAAATGAATGAGGCATGGATCTCGGAGGAATTCAACACATGTGATCAGTAGACCATGTATATGTCTATAAACAATTTTTGGAATCAAGCACACAGACCTTCTTAATTCATTTGGCTCACTTCCCTGACCCAAAAAAGCACACCGTACTATATGCCCCTACCCTCCTCTTTGAAGAGGTTGAGCGGTGTCATATTTCTACTGGGGCTGCTTATTATGAGGGGTTCCCACCATCCCTGTGCTGTGCTGACTTCCTCCTGGGTGTTCTTATTATGAGGGGCTCCCACCATCCCTGTGCTGTGCTGACTTCCTCCTGGGGGTTCTTATTATGAGGGGATCACACCATCCCTGTGCTGTGCTGACTTCCTCCTGGGGCTGCTTACGGTGCTGCTGTCAGCGCTGTATGTCACGGAGCTGCTGTCAGCGCTGTATGTCACGGAGCTGCTGTCAGCGCTGTATGTCACGGAGCTGCTGTCAGCGCTGTATGTCACGGAGCTGCTGTCAGCGCTGTATGTCACGGAGCTGCTGTCAGCGCTGTATGTCACGGAGCTGCTGTCAGCGCTGTATGTCACGGAGCTGCTGTCAGCGCTGTATGTCACGGAGCTGCTGTCAGCGCTGTATGTCACGGAGCTGCTGTCAGCGCTGTATGTCACGGAGCTGCTGTCAGCGCTGTATGTCACGGTGCTGCTGTCAGCGCTGTATGTCACGGAGCTGCTGTCAGCGCTGTATGTCACGGAGCTGCTGTCAGTGCTGTATGTCACGGAGCTGCTGTCAGCGCTGTATGTCACGGAGCTGCTGTCAGCGCTGTATGTCACGGAGCTGCTGTCAGCGCTGTATGTCACGGTGCTGCTGTCAGCGCTGTATGTCACGGAGCTGCTGTCAGCGCTGTATGTCACGGAGCTGCTGTCAGCGCTGTATGTCACGGAGCTGCTGTCAGCGCTGTATGTCACGGAGCTGCTGTCAGCGCTGTATGTCACGGAGCTGCTGTCAGCGCTGTATGTCACGGTGCTGATGTCAGTGCTCTGTATTACGGTGCTGCTGTCAGTGCTCTGTATCTCCTGCACCCTCTTGTTTGCCTACCCTGGTCCCTGACCTTCCCTCTCCTCCATTGCCTTCATTAGCTCCATAGTCCTGAATTGTCAGAACAATTTCCCAAATAAAAAAAAAATGCTTGTAGTTATCGATCCCAAATTCACCTCATACATGTATTATGCTATTGTCCAGGTGGTGGGACTACGTGCTACCCCCTAATAATTACCCCGTGGCCGCAAATTCGACCTAAAGGTTTGCGAAATTCGCCTCCCATTGAAGTCAATGGAGCCCGCGGCGAACGGTCGTTTTCGCGAACGTTTGTGTCCGTTCGCGTTTCGCGTTCGCGAAACGTCCCGTCGGAAGTTCGTCCATCACTAATCACAGGAACCTTGTTCAGCCCCTAAGCCATTTTAACGGTGTGTATGGGCATCAATGTTGCGGTTGTTGGTGTCTTGGAGAGAGCCTTCGGCAATAATGTGCCATTTTTTAAGTAATTCCAGGCCCTTGGCGAGGGTATCTACTATGTTCTCTTTTCCATCATTAGTAATGATAAGTTTGGTTGGGAATCCCCATCTGTAAGTTATTTTATTGTTGCGTAGTGCTTTGGTTATGGTATTGGAGGTTTCTCCTTTTTTGTAGTGTGAATTGTGATAGGTCAGAGAAAAACTGCAGATCCTTATATTGTGGCGGGAGGATATCTTTGTTGCTCACCACTGACATTAAACGCTCCTTTACATGAAAAAAATGCAAACGTAGTATAACATTCCTTCGCACTTTGTTGGGTAGATAGGAGGGGTTTGGCAACCTATGGATCCTGTCTATCGTGACATCTATTTCTGTAAGGTCAGGCAGAATAGATGTGAACACTTGAGTGGCATGGCTACGCAAATCTGACTGTAAGACTGATTCGGGGACCCCCTTTAATTTGAGATTATTCCTCCTAGAGCAGTCTTCGATATCAGCGATTTTAGCTTTCACTGACTCCATCTCCTCATCCCTGGTGTAATTTGCATCAATTAGGCTGTTAATCGCAGATGCATATTTCCGCATTTTAGATTCAACATGCTCCACTCTATCATTTACTGTTTGCAAGTCCGCACTAAACTTATGGACACATGCCATTATGTCCCTATGAAGTGAACTCCTGTGGGAGACTAACATGTCTTTAAGTGTGGTATCCAAGACGGGTTGATCACTGGTGGGAAAACAGTCAATGGAATCAGGGAGTTCCCTGGCTTCCTCCCCCGAGTCTAAGCCCTCACTCACCTCCACAGATGAATCCATGCTATCTAGCTTGCATCTGGATTTCTAAGGGGTCCCAGAGGTTGATGGAGGTGCAGGTGAATGTTTGTCACTCACTGGAGAGTTCCTTTTGGTAGGTTTGTCTTTCTTGTGGGTGATGTGAGGAGTGCTGGCTGCGGAAGGCCCGGGCGATCCGGTGCCATTTTGCTTCTGTCCCCATGAGTAAAACTCCATCATTTTCTTGGGTCTCTGGCTCCCCGACCGCTTGCTTGTCATGGCTGGCAGTATCAGCGGGATATGATCTCCAATTCTGGGTGCTTTTTCCACCATTAAATAGGCTGCTGAGTGTCGCTGTGTCCCTGTGTAGCCTGGAGCTTCAGTCTCATGCGGCCATCGCGGTCTACGTCAAGCCCCCTAATTGTAAATTTTTTGTAAAATTTGTAACTAGCTTGAGCTTAAGGCTCCTTTCACGCTAAGGGACCAGTCAGGTCCGCCTATCAGTTTTCATAGGATCTTTTTTTGTTTTATTATTTTTTTTGTTACAAATGTTTTTTTTATTAAGTAGCATGGATATATATAAAAAGAATCAACTGTCAGCCAATGTAAAAACAACAATACATGAGATATTACACAGGGTTCAAATCCAAAGTGAAGAGAAAAGCAATTACAGTGAGTAAAATAATATGCCAGGTAAGCTAAACCGCTGTAAGCAAGGTAATGTTCAAGTGTTCTTTGAAGAAGTATAACAATCTGTAAAAAAACAATAACAAGTAAAAACAAAAAAAGTTAGAGACGACCGAGCCTTAAAACTTAGAGAGAGACACTGAGTTAGTATCCCTTTTCAGCTGCTAAGATGTATCGCTGTCAGTCTTTTAAGGTGTAGAGAGAGATATAGTGTGAGGAGGATTTCTTCAGCTAAAAAGAAGAAGGGTGAGAATGCAGTAGGGAGAAATAATAAAAAATAAAATAAAAAAAAAGCATAGCTAAGGGGGAACCACATCCAAATATAGGATGTTTTAGCCCTTGTACACACAGTCGGACATTCAGACGGAAAATGTCCCATCGGACCGTGTTGTCGGATAATCCGACCGTGTGTGGGCTCCATCGGACTGTTTCCGTCGGAATATCCGACCGACAAAGTTTTAGAGCTGGGCTATAAAATTTTCCGACAACATGATCCGATCGGACTTTGTCCGACCGTTTGTAGAGAATTCCGATCGGACAAAGTGCCACGCATGCTCAGATCCAATTCCTAGACCAAAGCTATTGGCTACTAGCCTGAATGTAGTCCCGTCGTAACAAAATAATGTCATAACGTTACGAACGATCAGATTTTCCGACAACTTTGTCTGACCGTGTGTATGCAACACCAGTTTTGGACAAAATCTGTCGGAGAAAATCCAACGGATTTTGTTGTCGGAATGTCCGACCGTGTGTACAAGGGCTGAAACGCAGCAAAACATTTAGTAATATAGTCCCTATAAATAATATGGAGAACAGTGTAATATGAGTGCCACTCACATATCAGAGAGAGCGCTCTCTGATATGACATGTAACATGCCATGTGCTATCCAAAGGCATCTAGGTCAGCGATATCCTCCCCAGATACATCAGCCAATAAATCTACATGTTACATTCTATAAGCCCTTGTACACACGGTCGGAGATTCCGACGGAATGTCTCCTATCGGACCGTTTTGTCGGATATTCCGACTGTGTGTGGTATGCATCGGACTGTTTCCGTCGGAATATCCGACAGACCAAATTTTCCAACTTGCCGGTAAAATTTTCAGACAAAATGATCCGATCGGACATACTCCGATCATGTGTAGCCTACTCCGACGGACAAAGTGCTCAGATCAAATTCCTAGACCAAAGCTATTGGCTACTAGCCTGAACATAGTCCCGTCGTAACGAAATAACGTCATCACATTATGTACAATCGGATTTTCCGACAACTTAGTCCGACCGTGTGTATGCAACATCACTTCTGGACCTCTTACGGAATTAATCCGTCGGAATTACTCCGACTGATTTGGTTGTCGGAATCTCCGACCGTGTGTACAAGGGCTAAGAGGGACAGAATGGAAAATCAGTCTTCAAAAAAATAAGCATAGTAAAAATAGGTTCCAATCAACCATAATAATACACTTACTGGAAGTATCCCCCGAGTAACTACACCGGGATAAAATTTCATAACCAGTATGCCGTGTTAATCAATATGGCTAGTTATCCAACTCACTCCTATAGAAAGTATAACAGACATAAAGTGAGCGATATATAAGATGTAACATATTCTATCTAACCATAGGGATCACTAAATAAAAAGACAAAATCAAATAAAAAATCATGATATATTGTCAGAAAATTAATCACCAATCATCTGATTGCAAATTAGAGTAGCTGTTTAAATTATGAACATTCAATTGCAGACTTACCAATAGACCAGTGTGAGGATTATCATCAATTACCATGCAATTGCACAGTGCAGATATAATCAACATAAGTGTCTAGGGAGTAAAAAATAAATATTAATATTCTATGGTTCCATAGATCACATCAATAACCCTGACAAGGATAATCAGAATCACCATCATGGTACACTCAGTTAGACTTACCTAGCAGTGTTCATCTTAGATCAAGCCACAACAATTGCTGCTACCACTATCATCCTTAAATAGAAGTTTCCAGATAATTGCTGACTTCAATCAGCTGTAAAGGCACACACCCCGGGGGCCGGAGTGGGAGGCGTTACCCTGCATAATATGCAAGGATGAGGATAAAACCATGGAAAGCAGGATCTCCAATGGTAGCGATGTAACACAGAAACCTGGGATAGAACAGGGACACCTGTAACCAAATGCATCTACCATATTAACATGTAAACTACTCACAAGGGGCTATGTTAACCTACAGCACCATAATCTACCAACAAAAAACGTTTTCTTGTCTGTTAATGAGTTATTGAGCTACTGCCTGCACCGAGGGCCTAGAGCAGTATGGAGCCACAGCTCTAAAGGATAGTAAATAGATAACATTAGTTATGATAAGAGCTACTTTCTGACCGAAAAAGGATTATTTAATATCATTGTTTAATGAGTGGCTAATTTAAGGCAATCGTAGCTTGTATGATATGACAAAGTATATAATAAATGGATCGATCAAAAAAAGGAAGTTGTGTATGGGTCACGTAAAACGATGACCATATAACATATACGGTAATTCTTTTTATCCTTTGAAAAAAACAGATATCGTAGTCCATTTTATTGATTTTTAATTTTAATGACATTTATAGTACCGTATATACCACACATTGTCATATACATGCAGCCACAGTCAGGCTGCAATCTAAAAGTCAAACCCTTACTCAAAGCTGTGGCTCCATACTGCTCTAGGCTCTCTGTGCAGGCAGTAGCCCAATAGCTACAGGTATTTACAAACTCTTTATTACCCACGTCAGCTCTTATATCTAAAATTATATATATTTTTACTCTTATACTCTTCTTATATAGGGCTCGTCCCCTTTTTTCCGACCCCAGTGTGCTCCCAGGCTCTCCCCGTCTTTTTTAGTCTGTCTACAACCCTCCCCTGGGTGGAGGAGAGGGGTCTGTTCTTGGGTGCATAGCAGGCCCTCCATTTGATGACATCTGCAAAGTATTAACCATCTCTGCATGATCCTTTTCACAGGGGACCCCTGGGGTGAAGATCTGGGAGCTACCTGTGCCCATGTACATGATTTATAAAGCTCTAAACCACTGAAGTGTTTTATATACATTGTTTGAACATCTGTAAGTTTTGTCTGTATTTTGTGACATTATATATTATCATGTATTATGATATTTATTGTTCTATCTTTTAAAAATAGGGTTTCTCCTTGCTCTCACCCTTGAAGAAGGAGGAAATTATAGACTCCAAAACGCGTCGGGTATAAGAAAACATATAACTGCATTGCACAGTATATCTCTATGTTATACTAGTTCTAATAGATGTTCAAACACTTCATGTATTTATATATATATATATATATATATATATATATATATATATATATATATATATATATGTATGTATATATACAATTTATATTATTTTATGTTAATTTTCTTAATAAATGCTTTATAATTATCTATGTACGCCATTCAAACCTTCTTTGATCAAATTCCTGCCTTAAAAGTCAACCACATAAGGGATCCTCTTTTCTTTTCTCAAAATTAATTAGTGGTTAAAGCGGGACTGTACTGGGAAAAAAAAATATTAAAAGCCAGCAGCTATAAATACTACAGCTGCTGACTTTTAATAAATGGACACTCATCTGTCCCGGGGTCCAGCGATGCCGGCAGCCGAGGCCGATCGATCGCTCGGCTCTTGGCTGCTGCCACCACCATTCTAGGTGAGGGAATCAGGAAGTGAAGCGAATCGGCTTCACTTCCCGGTTCCCTACTGCGCATGCGCGAGTCGCGTAGAGCAATAGGAATTGTCCGCGCTGTCTCTGGGACCCGTGTGTGTCCCAGCAGACAGCGCGGCAGGACAGGAAGAGGCATAGACTCCCACGGGAGTCTATGCCCGGAAGTGGGTGTAAATACCTGTCTTTGACAGGTATCTCCAGCCCCCTCCCCCCTGACAGGTGCCAATTGTGACACCGGAGGGGGGGAGGGTTCCGATCAGCGGAAGTTCCACTTTAGGGTGGAACCCCGCTTTAAATCAGGAAGCATTACAGAAATACCCCATGTCTAGTATGAACAATTTGGCCAGGGAAATGCGGTGTTTGAAGCAGCCGAAGATGTTCCCTGAAGCTCTGAGGGGATGAGCCCCAGATTGGCATTGAGTAGAGGTGGCCTGTCTTCCAGAAAGCACAGCAGAAAGTAACAGTCATGGCTTATTGAATAGATATATATATATCCATTCAACTGCATATACTGTAAAAAAAAAAAAAAAAAAATTATAGTGAGGCTGGGATTCCAATCAATTCAGTGGGGGCCAACATGAAGACCACAGATAGGGGAACCAAGAGGAGCTTCAGTAAGTGGAAATTCAGCCAGGAGTAACTCCATTGAAGCATTGAGTTTGCAGGGAGTGTAGAGCTTGAGAGCCTCGGAGAGATGACTGAGACGATTTGTGGGATGGAGCAGCTCAGGGTGGCCGAGGTTGTGAAGAGCGAGGAAGCTGGACCGGAGAAGAGGAAGAACCTTGTGATGGTGGTAGATCAAGATTCAGATCTTGGAAGTGGCGACGTAGCTCTGTAGTGTTATCTGCATGGAACTTCTGTTGCTGATACGAGAAGGATAGCTTAAAAGGAAATCCCCATCTGTACTTTATACCACAGGTTTGTAGGGCTTGCAGGTAGGGTTTTAAATTCCGCTGTTTGGCGATAGTGATCGGTGATATGTCAGTAAACAACTGATGGGAATTACCCCAAAAGAAGATTACTTGCTTTTCATGGGCTGCCTGTAGTAGCTTTTCTTTTGTATGGAAATAATGCATTTTCATAATGACATCTCGTGGGGGACCGTCAGGTTGTTTAGTGGATAGTGCACAGTGTATGCGGTCTAGTTCCATGTATTCCAAAGGGATTTCAGGTGCCAATTCTTGGAAAAAGGCAGTATCTGTGCCCTGCAGGTCTGTGATCACCTCTGGGAGGCCACAGAGACTGAGGTTGTCTCTCCGGGTGTGGTTTTCTGCATCTTCCAACTTATCCCGGAGTTGATCTAATGCATCTTGAATGCTGTCTACCTCCTGCTCATGTCCCTCCAACACTGTGGTTGCAAGGTCCATGCAGTTCTCCAGCTGGTTAGTGTAGTGAACAAGCTCCTTTAAGCCTTTTGTGAGATCTGAGGAGAGTTTGTGGGAAGCTGCTGTAATTTCCTCCCTGATAATGGAGCAGATTTTCTGGAGCAGGGCATCTGCAGAGGGCTCAGGAGGGCTTTGTGTCAGGAACCATGAAACAGACAGAGACAGAAGTACAATCAAATCACACTTGTTTATTAATAAAAATAAAAAGGTAAATAGGAAAAAGCGTAGGTAAGCATAGCCAGAGTTCAATAGCCAGATCGGGTAGTCAGCCAGTCCAAAGTTCATAAACCAGATCAGGTAATCAGCCAGTCCAGACGTCAGGGATCCAAGGAGAGCAACTGCAAGCAGGATAGAAGCCAGGAAGGATGACAGCAAGCCAGTCTTGAAACAAACAGCAGGAGATGGTTCCTAGTGATGTGACCAACGCGAAGGCAAAGGAAAGAGTGAGCTGGAAGGCTTTAAATAGGCAGGCCAGACGAGCATCATTGGGAACAGCTGGTAACTGTGGAAAGAGAAGAGAGCTGGCAATTGGCCGACAGCTGAGCGGCCAGCCCAGAGGAGGAAGGGCTAAGCCAGCCCTGACACTTCGCAAGTCTGAGGGGAATTGCTGCAAACTTTCATCCTGGTATGCTAGATCAGCAGAGGAGAAGAGCCGCCTTGTCTTGTCAGGAGCTGGAGGCTCTGGCGCCATCTTGGTTGTCTTCACAGCGGGAGGAGACTCGGGCTGTTTATTCTTTGTTTTGTGGCTCTTGTACATGCCCGGTTTTAGTGCAGGCGATTGGGGAGCTTCGGTGGGCACGGAGCTGTATGTGTTCGGGTGGCACGGAGCAGGGAGATCAAACACCCATCTTCTGTGGCTCAGCACATACGCCAGGTCCGCCTCTCAGTTTTTCAGGCGGGACTGACCAGACCCTCCAGTCTCCTCTATTGCGCTGGTGTCAATGAACACGTGTCTGTCGAAACCCACTGACATCCAATCCAATTTTATCCTCTAAAGACAGATGGATGGGGATCCTGTGTCTGTTTCTGATCTGCATAAGCTGAGCGGACACCGGCCAACCCACCTGCTTGTATATGTCCTTTTACTGGGTGAATTGCTAAGCATTTTTTTTAAAGTTCTCTTTAATTACCTTGCCCTATTCTTACATAGTCTTTCTATTTTTTCCCTCTCCTTCCTGTCTTACAAGAAACTTATATGAATAAGGAAGAAAAGGTCATTCCTGAGCATATATCCCAGGGCATTCAATTCTTAAATGTCTGAAACATAACCAGTCGATGTCCAGAATATCATTTGACATGACAAACTGCTCGAGAACCTATGTTTCAGCCGTGCCCGGGAAGCTATTAATAATAGCACAATAAGTATCAGGTCACATCACATTCCTCGTTTTTTTAACTGTTCTTAACATATTTTTGGAGCATGGCTGAATTACACTTTCATTGATTTCTTCCCTTAAAAGTGATCTGATCAATTTTTATGACATTGAGCGTGGAAAAAAGTTATGAGCCTCATATTGCGCTTGCATTTCCTCTGTGGATTGTTTCAAAATGGGATCTGACAACTTGTTTTAGTGAATTAGATGTTTTACTACAAAACGGGAACACTTGAGAGTTGGATTCATTTTAACGGTTATTTATGGTTCTGTTTGTTGAGCGTTCTTTCAGGGCAGTTTGTTCCTGGCAGTCTAATCATGGTGGGTAATAGTTTGAATGGGTCAGAGATGCATTGGTCTGTAGCTGCACAGGTTTAGAATCTAGGGTCAATATTGATTTGTTTGCCATTTTGCAGTTATAAATCTGTATAAAGGTATGTAAACACTAACAATCAACTTCACTTATTGGCTCCTATTTGGTCTGTTACTGTAAATACACCATTGAAAGTATTTAGTTATATCAGTTCAAAGTGCAAACAATTACCTGTTAATTTTTTAAGAAATCTTAACAGTTGATAACTTCATGTGTTTTTTGTCTGTGCTGCACATCAGTTTAAAGTGGAACAGAAGCCTAAATGGGTGGCACAGCCGCTAAGTGGTTTGCACTTCCACCTAGCAGCACTAGGGTTGTTGGTTTAAATCCCAACCACAGCACTACCTGCCTGGTGTTTTGCATGTCCCCCCGATGCCTGTCTGGGTTTCCTCCCACACCCCAGAGACATGCTAGTAGGTTAATGCATAATAAATATGTAAAGCACTGTGCAAATTGATGATGCTATATAAGTACATTACCTGTAATAAATAATCATATCAAGTCCTAAAAATGTCTATCTTTCGACCCCACATCCAATCACTGTCCAAAGCTTGCCGCCTCAACCTATGCAACGTCTCCATAATATGCCCCTTCCTAACCAATGATACTACAAAGCTTCTAATTAACTCCCTGGTCATCTCTCACCTTGACTACTTCAACTCCTGGCTTACCTTACATAGGCTATCCCCTGCTCAGTCCACCATGAATGATACCGCCAGACTCATCCACCTTACCAACTGCTCAGTGTCTACTACACTTCTCTGCCAATCTTCACGGCCTTTCGCTCATCCAACAAATGAAATTTGATATACTTACAAAGCCATCCACAACTAAGCTAGGATAAGAAATGTGTTACTGGTCGGTGAAAAAAAGAAAGGGAAAAAACCTCCAAAAAAAAAAAAAAATCAGCCACTACATCTAAAGACATTTTTTATATATATTGATACAGGATATGTAAATACAACAAACACCAAAATTAATAAGAAAGGTTTTCTGGCAAACTTTTGGTTACAAATGTAAAGTTTGCAAAATAGTAATTTTAATATTATTATACAGGATTTATACGGTATGGTGCCAACAGTTTGCTCAGCACTTAAAAATGGAGGAGACAGTACAGTTATAATACAATTCAATACAAGAAGGGCCAGAGGGCCCTGCTCGTAACAGCTTACAATCTAAAAGGAAGGGTCAATTGATACAAAAGGTAATAACTGGGAGGGATGAGTTGATGGAGAAATAGAAATTTGTTTTTTAGGTGGAGGAAGGATAAACATCCCTAGAAAGATGGAGTTTCAGAGTAGGAGATAGGTGGAAAAATTGGGGTAAGGACTTGTAAAGGATGGGAGAGGATCTGGAGAAATGGGAGTTGATGACAAGGGAGCTAGAAAGCAGGAGGTCTTGGAAGGAGTAAAGATTACAATTTGGTTGATATTTTAAGACTAGGTTGGTGATGTAGCTCAAAGCAAGAACCAATAAGGTTGTTGTTACCATGTTTAATTTTATTAGTTGGGCAAGCAGAAGCCAGTAGAGGGATTGAAAGAGAGGGGTGGTGGACACTGAGCAGTTGGTAAGGTGGATGAGTCTGGCAGCAGAAATCATGATGAACTGAAAGGGGGATAGCCTTTTTAAAGGTAGGCTGATAAGGGAGAAAGCACAGTAGTTGAGTCACGAGATAACCAAGGAGTGAATTCGTTGTTTTGTGGTGTAGTTGGTTAAGAATGGTTATATTTTGGAGATGTTACATAGGTTAAGGCAGAAAGAATTGGACAGTGGTTGGATGTGGGGCTGAAAGAAGAAGTCCAAAAATAATAATTTAGAGCAAAATCTAAGGGTCATCTGATATCCTGCCTCCTCCACACTTTCAGCCACTACATTCCCCTGGCAAAGCCCTCTGAAGCGCCCAGTACTTTTGGACAGTGGCAGCCCATCCACTAGGGGTGCATGGGCGCCACCCCTCCTATCCATGCGTCTGACCCTCTGATCTACATGCAGGGGTGCCAGATGAATGGATTCCAATGGGGGGGGGGAGGTGTTTTCCTCCAAAGCACGTGACTAGAGACAAAGGCTCTAATAGGCTTAAAAAAAGGGTGGTCTCGGGCGCAGAGCATTTTGCTCCGAGCCCACCCAGTTCTGTTACAATAGAGGCCTAGAGGCGATTCAGTTCGCATTGTGCGCTATATAAGTATTTCATTCATTCATTCATTCACAATAGCAAATGAATATTCACTATTGTAACACTGAATCTCCTAATGGTCAAACAGGATCAGGTCATGAGATCCGTCACCTAACTGGCCAAAAGGAGATCAGATTAGATTGGCTGGCAGGAGATGCACGGTGCACGGAGGAGAGGATAAAGAAGATGCATGCCCATAGCCCAGAGAAAAGCTGCCACTGCTGCCCGCCACGCTGCCCGCGAGGCATCCAGCACTCCCAGCATTTCTGTGCTTGCCTTAATCATCAGCTTAGAAATTGTCTGTCTTTTTTTCCATTTACCTGTCTAGAACTTGGACTCTGCTTGAAAATTACCAGCCTACCAGTCTGCTGACCATCTTCCTGAGAACCTACACTGTTCTAGCATATGTCCTTCCTATTACCGGCCCTTGCTCCTGGCAACATATAGGGTCTACTGAATGGGCGGCCTGTCAGGTTCAGTTTATATAGAATAATGTAAAAGGCTAATTTAGTTTCACAGCATTCCTGTGAGATAAAATAAGCTATTTAAAGGCCAAGCATTTCACACCAGGAAACACTGTGTCAAAAATTGAAGAAGAAAAAAAGAGATATTAAAATGAATCTGATTTTACAGCTACATCTGTTCCTGTTTTTTTGGTGCTGCATCTGTTTAGCAAACTCTACACAAAGCCTGAACAATTTCTATAAAAATATAATTAGAAGAAAAAAAAAGATTTGAATGAATATGGATTGCTGTATGTGGCTTTGTAAAACTTTACTTGTTCATACAGTAAATGCTTTAGGTATTACTATACAACTATAGATTAACCCCTTCTTGACTAGAGTGCAATGAAACCTATGTGTACAGAAAAAAGTTAGCAGTATGTGTCAGTTAACCTGGTAGCAGCAGCTATGAGCTTGTTGCCATTTTAATCAGCTGACTCCCCATCCTCATGTAAAGTGGTTGGGGTGGCTATACAGACGGGTAGTGTGGCACGCCCCTTCCTGCTGGAGCCCCCTCTGTGGTTGGGTGGAAGGAACCGCGCATTCATCTAAGGCTCGCCAGTTCCTAAATGTCTTGCGGGACAATTTCCTGGGTCAGATGGTAAATCACCAACTATAAACAAAGCTTTACTAGACCTATTGATTACCAACAATACAAACCTGATCACGGGTGTGGAAATACTGGGAAATTTCGGAAACAGTGACGACAGGTTAATTCGTTTTAGTATAAATCTGTCAGAGAAGGACTTTTTCCACCCATCCTCGCCATGCTCCTGCGCGCATGCTCGGTGGATTGGTGCTCCAGCGCACACATGTGTGTGGCCCGATGGTGCGGCACGTGCGTGTGCGCAATAGCACACGTGTGTGCATAGTGGCTCGCGAGTGTGCGCAATAGCGCACGGATGTGTGCGATGGTGCATGAATGTGTGTGCCGCGGCGCACGCTATGGCGGGACTATTTCAAATGGCTCTGCTGTCCAAACGGGTTGCTGGTTTGTCGTTAGCTTCCTGTTTGTACCTGCTTCCAGTTTTGCCATATCTGATTACCTGCTGTGACCCGGACTGTTTTGACTACGCTGCTGTTCTCCTCGATCTGACCCTTGGCTTGCTCAATGGACTTTGCTTGATCTGCCTACACTGGTTTGACCCTCAGTCCGCTTTACAGACTTTGCTCAACCTGCTTACAAGTGTTTGACCCTCGGACTGCCCAACGGAGTTGCTTACTTGCTTACACGGACTTGACCCCAGCCTGCTTCACGGACTTGTTTACTTCCTCTCATGCCTGATCCCTTGCTGTGTTCCAGATTGTCTGCTAAACTCTGCACCAGACCCTCAGCCAGTTCCTGAACCTTGGCTCACCCCCTGTACAGTTCTACAGATTTCTTCAGGAACTACACCTGCTGGTGGCCTGTGCCTCTGCATGCCACCCGCTCCCTGTACCACCTCCAGGGGATGGGGTGCGCGTAGTCGCAAGGGCGAACCACTCTCAGCATCTCGGCCTTGGTAAATACTTCTTGTGACAAAATCACACAAACACATAAGGGGAATACAAAGACACTGAATTTCAAAAGAGCGAACATCCCTAAACTACGATCCTTGCTAGAAGATAATAATTGGGATAAAATCTTAGGGACAAAGAATACAGAGGAAACACGTGTGTGCTTTAAGAGCATACTGTATATAATAAAATTTCATAATGAGAAAAATGAAGCGTAGCCTGTTGCCCTGCACCTACCCGGAAATACAAATGCGGGCACAGAGTGAGCACATGTGAACCACGCATGTTAAGTATCACCACAAATGATGAAGTGGAAGCAATAATTCTAGGGCCATAATTCATGGTTAACTTTAAATTGATGAGCTGTAAAGTCTTTTAAAGTGTTACTTATGGAGAATGTAGGATATGATGGGTTCATGCAATTTTAAGACTTGACATGTTTACTCAACACAAATCTATCTTTTATATTTAACCAAAACATTGTGTTTGTACTAAAATTTATTTAATGTATTTTTTTCCTGAAAATGTACGATTGGTACACAGTTGCTAAAATATTGAGTGACGTAAAAAATTACAAAAAACATTTTTTTATTCTACAGGGCTTCTGATTTCATAAGATAAATAATGTTTGAAGGTTTTAAGTATTGGTGTAGCAAAAAAATCATATTTTAAAAGTATATGCTAGAGTGACAAAACAAATGCACTAGAGGGCAACTGGTTAATCTAGGACTTGTCAAAGGTGTGTGGTATCTTTACTTTCCAATTTTTTTGAGAATGAGTACTCATTCACAGGGAGGATGATACCCTGGTCCCCTAACTTTGGCAGCCCATTAAAACTGATTAGGCTCACCTCTTGAATGCAAACAATTCATGCATTCCCCTACAAAGGAAGACACCCTCCCCCCGCCATGACTTCACTGTGGTTATGAAATGTCAACGAAATCCATTGTATAGAGGACCCTTCCTCCCAAAATAAACAGGGGGGTCTTCAAGAAGACATGGTTTTATTGGCTGGACATTACAGTTGTGGAGAAAGGTAAAGCCCTTATTATTTGGTGACACTTAATACTATAACTCCCATCTGGCCTACCACCTGTGGTCCCATCCCTTCTTCTCACCACACTATCCTCTCCTCCTCTTGGCATTTTTTCCCCACATAACCCATAGTATTTTCCTCTTCTTTTGTCCAAGATAACTTCTCCTTTCTCTGGTTTCCTTCCTGACTCTCCACTAAGGGTTAACCCCCCTCTACCTAACGTCAGACATTCAAATGCTATATTGCACATATGTCAAACACGGTCCAAGGGTTATTTTCCGGCCAGCCAAGCCATTTTATGTGGCCATTGCCCCCAGGGGGGAGGGGTGTAAGTGAGATGTGGACAGCCTTCGAAAGAGAGCTGAACCCTGCATACTGCGCATAACATATCCCTAAACCCTGCACTCTGTATTTAGCGCACTCCATAGCCTCCTTGGCGGTATGATTATGTCAGATTTTTTCATCTCAAAGCGGTACATTGTTTTTTCATAGAAATTTGGCGTTTTATATTGTAGGCCTTTAATTCTTATTAACCACTTAAGGACCGCCTCACGCCGATGTACGTCTGCAGAATGGCATGGCTGGGTACAAGCACGTACCTGTACATTGCTTTTTAAGTGCCCAGCCGGCCGCCAGCCGCGCACTCCCGACCCGGTCCTGTGCTCCATGACCATGGCTGCAGGGCCAGCGGACCCAATCGCCGCTGGTGTCCCGCGATCGGGTCACAGAGCTGAAAAATGAGGAAAGGTCTGTGTAAACAGACCTCTCCCTGTGCTTCCCTGTGTGACTATCACCCATCGTCTCCTCCCTTTTATAGGGAAGGACGATCAGTGACATCAGATGCCAAGCCACGCCCCCTACAATAAAAAAACACATAACGCCATACATAACACCTACACTGCCCCCTAGTGGTTAACTCTTTCACTGTCAGTGTAATTTACACAGGAATCAGTGCATTTAAATAGCACTGATTGCGGTATAAATGACAATGACAAAAATGTTGGATGTGTCTGCCATAATGTCGCAGTCACAATAAAAATCGCTGATCGCCGCCATTACTAGTAAAAAAAAAATATTAATAAAAATGCTATAAAACTATCCCCTATTTTGTAAACTCTATAACTTTTGCGCAAACCAATCAATAATCGCTAATTGCGATTTTTTTTACCAAAAATATGTAGAAGAATACATATCGGCCTAAACTGAGGAAAAAAAAAATTTTTATAGATTTTTGGGGATATTTATTATAGCAAAAAGTAAAAAAATATAGCATTTTTTTCAAAATTGTCGCTCTATTTTTGTTTATAGTGCAAAAAATAAAAACCACAGAGGTGATCAAATACCACCAAAAGAAATCTCTATTTGTGGGAAAAAAAGGACGCCAATTTTGTTTGGGAGCCACGTCGCACGACCGCGCAATTGTCAGTTAAAGCGGCATAGTGCCGAATTGCAAAAAGGGGCTTGGTCCTTTGGCTGCAAATTGGTCCGGGGCTTAAGTGGTTAATAAATCTGTCCAGTAGACATCCCGGGTATGATAAAGTTAGAAATGCAAAATCTTAAGTTATAATAAAATATTACAATATAGTAACTAACTTTAAATAATTATAAACAATAATAATAAAATAATAATAAAATGAATTTCCCCACGATTCACTATCGCTCAATTCTGCAAATGTTTTAATTTACTATCGCTGTTTTCTAGCTGGTCTAAAACTGCTTTTGACATTCTTGTGAAAAATTGTATTAATGTATGTTGTCAGATGTCCCCCAGTGTCAGTTTTGCTGTAATACGCTCATGCGAGAGTATTCGCACATACAGATGTTGGTGGAAGACCTTTGGCTGCGGAAAATCTTCCCTCACGGTAGATCTGTCTGTGGGGCAGGACCCGGGTCCCCAAACACTTTTTAGGACAGTAACTTGCATATTAGCCTTTAAAATTAGCACTTTCGATTTCTCCCATAGACTTGTACAGGGTGTTCCGGCTTTTCGAATTTGCCGCAAACACCCCAAATTGTTCACTGTTCGCCGAATAGGCGAACAGGCAATGTTCGAGTCAAACATGAGTTTGGCTCGAACTCGAAGCTCATCCCTAGTTTTGGGCACCAGTTATCAAAAAGGATATCGGGGAACTGGAAAAAGTGCAGAGAAGGGCAACCAAACTGATAAGAGGCATGGAGGAGCTCAGCTACAGTATGAGGAAAGATTAGAGGAACTGAATTTACTCTTGAGAAGAGGAGATTAAGGGGGGATATGATCACCATGTATAAATAAATAACAGGTCCATATAGTGAACTTGGTGTTGAGTTATTCACATTACGGTCAACACTGAGGACAAGGGGGCACTCTTTACGCCTAGAGGAAAAGAGATTTCATCTCCAAATACGGAAAGGTTTCTTCACAGTAAGAAGTGAAAATGTGGAATAGACTCCCTCCAGAGGTGGTTCTGGCCAGCTCAGTAGATTGCTTTGAGAAAGGCCTGGATTATTTCATAAATGTACATAATATAACTGGGTACTGACATTTATAGGTAACGTTGATCCAGGGGAAAATCAGATTGCCTCTCTGGGATCAGGAAGGAATTTTTTTCCCCTGCTGTAGCAAATTGGATCATGCCTTGCTGGTCTTTTTCGACATGCTCTGGATCAACTGTGGTATAGGATTGTGTATATGGAATTGTATAATATTTATTTATTTATTTATTTATTTATTTATTTTTATAGTTGAACTGGATAGACTTGTGTCTTTTTTCAACCTGACTAATTATGTAATTATGTTGAATTACCATTTGTTCTTTATAAAAAATGTCTTACTGAAAAAAAAAGAATTAGCAAAAATTATTGGGCGACTGAAACACAACACAAGTTAATGCGCTATAGCACCACGCGAATATAAACCTGCCCTAACTCAGTAAATAGGAAATCTAACCCCTAATCCTAATATTATAAGGATAAAAGAATGTTACTCCACTGAAAAGAATTCTATCACAACAATACCCCTCTTATCGAAGGACATTTTCTTACAACCAAATTGCCACAGTTGAGACTTTTTCAGCACAAACTCCCCATCCTAATAACTGAGACAACAATTAATAGCTCAAGTCACTGGCTGAGACTTTTCATCATTTACCGATCCTCTCTAAGAAACATTTTGTTAGCCTTTCCGAAAATGCTCTTCAAACTATTTTGTTTTCCCCGGCATCTAGAGTTATTTTTTTTTAATTAAATGAGGAAATTGATCAATTTCTTCTCAGAATAGCTGCCTGGGTGTTTCTTTTCCATCCTCTGTCTCGCTGAATTCAGCAGTGATTACACTTCCTGTCAAAAAGATTAAAAAAGTAATAAGTACATCGTAAATCCAACGGCTATGAAAGGACAGCTTGGCATAAAATGACAAAACTAATGTAAGTGATCTAGTGATGTCATGGCAGGAAGAAAAAAAACGCGATTGTTAGCTTGAGAAACATGCCGTGCACACACAATATAGATTTAATCATTTCCTGTTAGAGGGACAAGTTGTCACGTTGTAATAAAACACGGGCTGTCTGTTGGCATATCTGGACATGATAAAATAAATACTTTTTTTTACGCACATGGTTTTAACGTACAGTATCTAACAAAAGTGAGTACACCCCTCGCATTTTTGTAAATATTTTATTCTATCTTTTCATGTGACAACACTGAAGAAATTACATTTTGCTACAATGTAAGGTAGTGAGTGTACAGCTTGTATAACACACATCCATTAACCACTTACAGACCGGACCATTTTGCTGGTCAAAGACCAGACCACTTTTTGCGATTCTGCACTGCGTCGCTTTAACTGACAATTGCGCGGTCGTGCGACTTGGCTCCCAAACAAAATTGACGTCCTTTTTTTCCCACAAATAGAGCTTTCTTTTGGTGGTATTTGATTACCTCTGCGGTTTTTATTTTTTGCGCTATAAACAATAATAGAGCGACAATTTCGAAAAAAACGCATTATTTTTTACTTTTTGTTATAATAAATATCCCCCAAAAATATATAAAAAAAACCTTTTTCCCTCAGTTTAGGCCGATACATATTCTTCTACATACTTTTGTTAAAAAAAATCGCAATAAGCGATTATTGATTGCTTTGCGCAAAAGTTATAGCGTTTACAAAATAGGGATAGTTTTATGGCATTTTTATTAATAATTTTTTATTATTTTTTTTTTTTACTAGTAATGGCGGCGTTCAGCGATTTTTATTGTGACTGCGACATTGTGGCAGACACATCGGACATTTTTGACACATTTTTGGGACCATTGTCATTTATACAGCAATCACTGCTATATAAATGCAGTGATTCCTGTGTAAATGACACTGGCAGTGAAGGGGTTAACCAGTGGGTGGCAGTGTAGGGGTTAAGTGTTCCTAGGGGTGTGTTACTAACTGTGGGGGGGGTTGGGCTTTAATTTAGTGAACACTGATCTCTGCTCCAATCACATGGAGCAGAGATCAGTGTCACTAGTTGCTAGGCAGAATGGAGAAATGCTGTTTACAACGGCATTTCTTACATAGTTACATAGTTAGTAAGATTGAATAAAGACACCAGTCCATCCAGTTCAACCTGAGTGAGTGTCTACAATTATCCCTATCCCTGTACATTGCACTCTCATCGGTCCCTACCCTCAGGGAGCCACAATCCAAGTTCCCCATTCATATACTGGGGACAATTTTGGACAGAAGCCAATTAACCTTCCTAATTTCTTCATTCGGCCGCTCCGTGAGACGATTGCGGGTATGCCCGCGGCGATCGAGTCCACGGGTCCCGCGACCGGACTCACGGGGGTCCCGATGGCAGGGCGGCAAATTTAAAGGGACTACAGGTACGCCCATTTGCCTGCCCGTGCCATTCTGCCGACGTACATCGGCGTACACTGGTCGGCAAGTGGTTAATGTCTAAACCACTGGCAACAAAAGTGAGTACAACCTTAAGTGAAAATGTCCAAATTGGGCCCAATTAGCCATTTTCCCTCCCCGGTGTCATGTGACTTGTTACAAGGTCTCAGGTGTGAATGGGGAGCAGGTGTGTTGAATTTGGTGTTATTGCTCTCACTCTTTCATACTGGTCACTGGAAGTTCAACATGGCACCTCATGGCAAAGGACTCTCTGAGAATCGTAAAAAAAGAAATGTTGCTGGGCAGTTCCTAGGTGTGCCTGCTCATTAAGACAGCCCTGGCTAGCGGGTTGCTTTTTTTAAGGTCACAAAAAAAAAATACCCTTTTTATGGCGCTTTCAAACCACTTTTAAAGCGGAGTTTCACCCATTTAAAATTAAGCAGCTACAAAAAGTGTAGCTGCTGACTTTTAATAAATCAGACACTCACCTGTCCCCGCTCCTTTCCCCCTCCTCTCCACGGCACCAGCATTCTAAATATGGTCTCGCAACTGTGGTTTTACAGCCGGGTGCGCACTGTGGGCTGTTAATGGCCAAGCATTCTTCTGGGACCTGTGACATGTCCCAGAAGATTGCAGGGAGGGAGGTTGGAGAGGTGATCTTTCTTCCGGTGCTGTGGCGCCAGGGAAGGAAGGTGGGAGCTGGGTGCCTGTAAAAACCCTCCCCCCCAAAAAAAAAAAAATACATGCCAAATGTGGCATGTCAGTGGGTCACCAGCACTTAAAGCGGAAGTTCCATTCATTTCAATGGGTAGGAGCATTTTTAGCCCCTGTACACACGGTCAGAGATTTTGACAACCAAATCCGTCGGATTTTCTCAGTTGGATTTTGTCCGAAACTGTTGCATACACACAGTTGGACTAAGTTGTCGAAAAATCCGATCTTTAAGAATGTGATGACGTAGATGGGACTAGATTCAGGCTAGTAGCCAATAGCTTTGATGTAGGAATTTGATCTGAGCATGCGTGGCACTTGGTCCGATCAAAATTCGCTACACATAATCGGAGTATGTCCGACCGGCCCAGTTGGTCGGGAAATATTTCCAACATGTTGGAAAATTGGGTCCGACGGATATTCCGACGGAATCAGTCCGATGCATACCACACACAGTCAGAATATCCGACAACACGGTCCGATAGGACACATTCCGACGGATTCTCCGACCGTGTGTACAAGGGCTTACTGTGAAGAAACCTTTCCGTATTTGGAGATGAAATCTCTTTTCCTCTAGATGTATAGAGTGCCCCCTTGTCCTCTTTGTTGACTGTAAAGTGAATAACTCAACACCAAGTTTACTATATGGACCCCTTATATATTTGTACATGTTGATCATATCCCCCATTAATCTCCTATTTACAGTGCTCCAAACACACTCCAAGCACTTATGAATAGGAGGCAGTTTTCAGTCGCTTTTACGGTGTTATTTTTAGCGCTAAAACGCCTGAAAACTGCCTCAGTGAGTAAGGAGCCTCATAGTAACTCTTTTTCTTCTTTTCGTTGTAGGTAAAAAAAAAAATGGATTCCAAGCGGAAGCAATGTGCCGTCATTGAGTTCTTGATGAAGGAGGGATGCCGGCTGTCTGACATCCACAGAAGGCTACGGAATGTTTTGACCTTTGTCAATGATGTCATCTCTGTAAACATTCTGTAGCCTTCTGTGGATGTCAGACAGCCGGCACCCCTCCTTCATCAAGAACTCAATGACGGCACATCTGCTTGGAATCCATTATTTACCTGCAATGGAAAAGAAGAAGAATAAGAAGCATTACTATTAAAATTTGAACAAACTGTACATTTTTAGAAAATGTTATGCCCACTTTTGCATACTTTCGGTACAGCTATATTACAATAATATCCCAAATTACCTTTCATTCTTTTTATCGCTCCTGTAATTATTGAGTATATTGAATAGGCTGGAGACTTGAATGTGAAATCAGGAGCCTCAGGGAGAATCAGAGATGCCATCACCATTTTTCCTGCTGTCATTTATTTAAAGTGGAAGTAAACCCATCGATTTAATAGTTAAAAAAAAAAAAGACAGTTACATTCCCGGCATGCCGGAATTGCTAAGTGTCAAACCATCCAATGGCTGGTGTCATAACTGATCACATGTGCAGCTTCATGACAGTTGAAGATTAAACAAAGGCCAAGATGGCAGCTTCTTTGGCTGAAAGCGATAGGAGGGTTTACTTCCACTTTAATATTGAGGGAAAAAAACACAGAACCCCCCCCCCCCCCACTTCGTTAAAGAGGGGACACCGGTGACATCGCTGGCTCCTGTGTCAGGTAAGTGACACATAATGGGCTACTATGCGATGCATAGTAGCTCATTATGTTTTACCTTTGCAGGGAAACAAAGAGGAAGTAAAACCCATCAGGGTTTACTTCCTCTTTACTATAGGGGGTCAACAATGTCAAGAGATGGTAAAAGCATGGGTCCGTCATCTGGAGATAATTCATTCGTCATCCTGATTATTCTCCTGGAGCCCCCGCAGCAAAAGCATATGACATAATTGGTCACGATTAATAAAGCAACACATTTTTGGTCCAAGAAATCCTCCTCTTCCTGTTCCTGGACTGGCCTTGAGTCAAAGCAATAACTCCAAGGCCAATAATAAATAACCCATTATCTCCTCCGATTACGCAACATATCTAGTTGACGAACGGCCGTACAGAAACAAACTAAAAAACGTGAAATGAAAAGCACAAACTGAAAAGTGCGAAATAAAAAGTGCGAAATAAAAAGCGCGAATCAACACTCACCAAGCTTCTACTAACATGAAATTAGCAGAAGGAGCCCAAAGGGTGGCGCTAAAGAGCTGAAAAACCACGTAGTACGTCACTACGTTTGTATTTGTTGGCCGACAATTCCTGTTTGGCCGTTTGTATGCAAGACAAAATCCAGGCACATGCCTTCGGACAAAATTCTGAGGTTGTGTCTGCGGAAAATCTGATTGTGTGTACTAGGCTTTAAACTGCATATCTGGCGTAGACTAGAGTATATATATATTGTAATATTGGGGGTATATATCTATATCTCTATATATATATATATATATATATATATATATATATATATATATATATGAATATAGATAGATATATATATACACACATACTCACCGGTCACTTTATTAGGTACACTTTGCTAGTACAGTAACCTGGGGACAGGGCTGGACTAGGACAAAAATTTGGCCCTGGACTTCATCCAGACCGGCCCACTTACATCAGAGTGTCCCATCACCAGCCCCCTTACATCAGAGTGTCCCATTACCAGCCCCCTTACATCAGAGTGTCCCATTACCAGCCCCCTTACATCAGAGTGTCCCATCAGCACCCCCTTACATCAGAGTGTCCCATCACCATCCCCCTTACATCAGAGTGTCCCATCACCATCCCCCTTACATCAGAGTGTCCCATCACCAGCCCCCTTACATCAGAGTGTCCCATCAGCACCCCCTTACATCAGAGTGTCCCATCAGCACCCCCTTACATCAGAGTGTCCCATCACCAGCCCCCTTACATCAGAGTGTCCCATCAGCACCCCCTTACATCAGAGTGTCCCATCAGCACCCCCTTACATCAGAGTGTCCCATCACCATCCCCCTTACATCAGAGTGTCCCATCAGCACCCCCTTACATCAGAGTCTCCCATCAGCACCCCCTTACATCAGAGTGTCCCATCACCAGCCCCCTTACATCAAAGTGGCCCACTGAGCCATGGGCCCACCTGGAAACTCCCGTTAGTCCCGATGGCCAGTACATGCCTGCCTGTGGACCCCTTTTTGCATTCAGAACCGCCTTAATTCCTTGTGGCATAAATTCAACAAGGTGTTGGAAACATTCCTGACATTTTGCTCCATAGTGACATGATGCCACCGCCCAGTTGCTGCAGATTTGTCAGCTGCACACCCATGATGCAAATCCCCCGTTCCACCACATCCCAAAGGTGCTCTATTGGATGAGATCTGATGACTGTGGAGGCCATTGGAGTACAGTGACCTCATTGTCATGTTCAAAAAACCAGTGGAGAGATGATTGGAGCTTTGCGACATGGTGCATTATCCTGCTGGAAGGAGCCATCAGAAGATGGGTGAACTGTAGTCATAAAGGGAGGGACACAGTCAACCACAAAAGTTAATACAAATAAAGCAATCAGCGCAAAAAATAATTCCTAAATAACCTAAAAAAGGTGAGCACTGTTTTTGCTTTACCTTTAGTATATTCCAGGGAATCTACTGGAGTTCCTGTCTTTGTCTGGGTCATCTACCCCACGAAGGGATCTGTCTTTTTGACCATCTGTTAATTCAGTGGTCCAGTCTTTAAAGATGAGCGAAGTGATTGCTCTGAAGGTGGAGGGTCTGTCACCATCATCTTCCTGGAATTGTGCGATTGTCACGAGGAATCCTTTCGGTGCTTGCTGGGACCTTTAGTCCTCTTCCCCTCTCTTGTTCGACTTTTTTTGTGATTGCTTTTTTTAATACTGCATTGATCATTGTATTTTTAATTTACCTGTTCTGGCGCTGCACCTTACCTTATGCATGGTCATTTACAATTACTCACCACTGCATTGAGTGGTGTTTAAATGATGCTCAATTGGAACTAAGGGCCCCAAAGTGCACCAAGAAAATATCCTCCGCACCATTACACCACCACCAGCGGGGACCATTGATACAAAACAGGATGGATCCATGCTTTCATGTTGTTTACACCAAATTCTGACCCTATCGTATGAATGTCACAGATGTAATCCAGACTCAGCAGACCAAGCAATGTTTTTCCAATCTTCTATTGTCCAGTTTTGGTGAGACTGTGCCAATTGTAGCTTTGATGTCCTGTTCTTAGCTGACAGGAGTGGCGCCCGGTGTGGTCTTCTGCTGCTGTAGCCCATCTGCTTCAAGGTTCCATGTGTTGTGCATTCATAGATGGTATTCTGCATACCTTGGATGTAACGAGTGGTTATTTGAGTTATTGTTGCCTTTCTATCATCTCAAACCAGTCTGCCCATGGTACGCAAGGCTGAACTATATATACAACTTTAGCATATCAAATTATCATTAAGGCTGGGTTCACACTGCTGCGGGGGGAGATCCGGATGTGATTCGCACCGCAAATCACATCCGATCTCCGTAGCGATGCGAGTTCAGCCATACAGATAGTATGGCTGAATTCGCAGCGCTCCCGCAGCAAACTCGCACGGGACCCTTTTTTTGGTCCGCAACAGAATCGGATCGCATGGGGGTTCACACCATGCGATCCGATTCCTGTGCGAGTCGGCAGATCGCACTGCGATATGCGGACGGATCTGGGGGTGTCATTAACATAACATTGACACTCCCAGCCGTCCGCATAGGGCAGTGTGAACTGCCGGCGGGAGGTGTGCGATGCGGGAAAACGCAGCGGATTCGCAGCGTTCCTGCATCGCAGCGGTGTGAACCCGGCCTTAAAAAGAATTACTGGACACATATGTACAGTATGTGGCGTTTAATGGCCGCGGCCTTTTATTATAGGTATATATAATGTTATATATAATCTATTTAACATTTAAAATATAACTGATAATAATACTTAAACAACAATATCATTACAACAGCTTAGCTATCCAAGCTCAAGCCAATTAAATAATCAAAATAGTCCCTTTTTGATCCACCTCAATACCGGGCACTTAAACACCTTCCTGCCCAGACCAATTTTGAGCTTTCAGCGCTGTCGCACTTTGAATGACAATTGCGCGGTCATGCTACACTGTACCCAAAATACATTTTTATCATTTTTTCCCCATAAATAGAGCTTTCTTTTGGTATTTGGTATTTGATCACCTCTACAGTTTATATTTTTTGCTAAACAAATAAAAAAAGAAGAAAATTTTGAGAAAAAATGTTTTTTTTTGTTTCAGTTTCAAAACTTTGTAAATAAGTATGTTTTCTCCTTCACTGATGGGCACTGATGGGGCTGCACTGACGGGCACTGATAAGGTGGCACTGATGGGCACTGATGAGGTGGCACCAATGAAGTGGCACTGATGAGGTGGCATTGATGGGCACTGATATGTGGCACTGATAGGTGGCACTGATGGGCACTGATAGGTGGCACTGATGGGCGACATGGATGGACACTGATAGGTGGCACAAATTGGCACTGATAGCTGGCATGGATTGACATGGATAGGCAGTATGAATGGGCATGGATAGGCGGCACAGATGGGCATGGGTGGGCACTGATAGGTGGCACGGATGGGCACTGAAAGGCAACATTGTATTGTATTGTTTTGTATTGATGGATGCCAATCAGTGCCAAACAATAATGCATGCCAATCAGTGATGCTCATTGTGGGCACTGATTGGCATCCATTGTGGGCACTGATTGGCATCCATTGTGGGCACTGACTGGCATCCCTGGTGGCCTAAGGTGGCATACCTGGTGCTGGGCTACCCTGGTGGTCTGGTGGCATCCCTGGTGGTCCAGGGTGGGCATCCTTGGGGGGCTGCACTAATAATCGATCAGCACAGACCCCCCTGTCAGAGGAGCAGCCGATCGGCTCTCCTCTACTCGCGTCTGACAGACGTGAATGAGGAAAAGCCGATCACGGCTTTTCCTGTTTACACTGTGATCAGCTGTGATTGGACACGGCTAATCACGTGGTAAAGAGTCTCCGTCGGAGACTCTTTACCGAGATCGTAGTTGCAGGGAGTGAGACTGACACCCCACAACATCAATCGCCGCAATGCGTGCCCCCGGGGGTGCGCAGCGGCTCAAAATCCTGAGGACGTCATATGACGATCGGTCAGGATTTTGAAACCACTTTGCAGCTGTCATTTGCCTATAGGGCGGGCGGCAAGTGGTTAAAGAAAAAGGACAAACAACCCCATAATAAGCCGCGACATGGGAAGGGAGGGTGGGATGTGATCTGTTCTTCTTGTCCGGTAAACTGCAGCTTCTGACGCATTTTTTTTTCCTTTTTATAGGTGTATCAACTTGTGGCATGGCCGTTATTATTCCAGTGGACCAATCAGTGGTAAGTAATTATAACCGTTCAAAAAATTTGTTATTACAAAAAAAAAATGCTGTTTATTTAAATTAATCTACCAGCGCCCCATACATAGTGGGCAGGGACAATGCTTGCCCCTCCCACTATTATTATTCTCCTCTGACCTCTGACATCAACAAGGTATTTACCTTCACACAACTGCCGCTCACTGGATATTTTCTCTTTTTTGGACCATTCTCTGTAAACCTGAGAGATGGTTTGTGTGGGAAAATCCTAGTAGATCAGCAGTTTTTGAAAGACTCAAACTAGCCCGTCTGGCACCAACAACCATGCCACGTTCAAAGTCACTTAAATCCCCTTTCTTCCCCATTCTGATGCTCGGTTTGAACTTCAGAAAGTCGTCTTCACTATGTCTAGATGCCTAAATGCATTGAGTGGCTGCCGTGTGATTAGCTTATTAGCAATTTGTGTCACCTAGAAATTGAACAGGTGTATCTAATGAAGTGTTGCCAGTGAGTGTAATGCAGCAAGGTTGAGTGCAGGTGAACGAATCCTGGACATGTGTTTCCACGACATGATCATCAAGAGTTATTAACCGATATTAACCGCTTGCCGACCAGCCGCTGTCATTATACTGCGCCATGTCGGCATGATCCCACGAGCCACCATAGCTATACATCGGCTCCTTTAAGCGGGATAGCAGGCTCGCGCGTGCCGCCGGAGGTGCGTGCATGTGCCCGTTCCCCTGCGGAGGTGCCAATGCCCGTGGTCGTCGGTCGCGTTGACTGCTGGCCATGAGCGATCGCGGGTACGAGAGGCAAAACAGGGATGTGTGTGTGTGTAAACACACAAATCGCTGTTCTGTTCTGTGAGGAGAGAGAGATCGCGTGTTCCTAATAGCTAGGAATCACGATCTGTCATCCCCTCTAGTCAGTCCCCTTCCCCCATAGTTAGAACACACAGTCAGGGAACACATTTAACCCCTTGATCGCCCCCTAGTGTTAACCTCTTCCCTGCCAGTGACAGTTATACAGTAATCAGTGCATTTTTATAGCATTGATCGCTGTATAATTGTCAATCGTCCCAAAAATGTGTCAAAAGTGTCCGATGTGTCCGCCATAATGTTGCAGACATGATAAAGATCGCAGGTAACCACCATTACTAGTAAAAAAATATTAATAACAATAAAAATACCATAAATCTATCCCCTATTTTGGAGACGCTATAACTTTTGCCAAACCAATCTTACTGGTAAAATAATATAATAATATATGCTCATTGCGAGTTTTTATTACCGATAATACGCCACCGATATTGTGTTTCCAGCGCGATCCCGTCACGCTGGTTCTCACGCTGGCTGCAATAGGAAAATTTCATTTTCCTATAGTAGCGAGTGAGCGAGAGAGCGGCGATAAGGTCGCCTCACTAATGAAGCCTGCATGCCTTCGGGGGCATACCAGGTCCTTAGGTCCGGTAGGAATTTTAAGGGGAATCCCCTACTCCGAAAAAAGCGGCGTGGGGGTCCCCCAAAATCCATACCAGACCCCTATCTGAGCACGCAGCCCAGCCGGTCAGGAAAGGGGGTGGGGACGAGCAAGCGCCCCCCCCTCCTGAGCAGTACCAGGCTGCGTGCCCTTAAAGAGGAAGTAAACCCTGATGAGTTTACTTCCTCTTTCATTCCCTGCAAAGGTAAAGCATAATGGACTACTATGCATCGCATTGTAGTCCATTATGTGACACTTACCTGACACAGGAGCCAGCGATGTCACCGCTGTCCCCTGTAGTCCGGCGCATCCATCTTCTCGGTGGGTCTCGCTGCTCTGCCGCTGTCATTCGGCGAAGCCGCGTTGACGTCACTCCCGCGCATGCGCACGGGAGCCGCCACGCGCAGGCATATCGCCGTTGACGGGTGCTGCGCTCAGTGTGTCTGCACGCCACTGCCTACGGCGCATGCGCCATAGACAGCGGTGCCTGTCTTTCAGCAAATATCTCCTAAACCGTGTAGGTTTAGGAGATATTTCTTGGACCTACAGGTAAGCCTTAATCTAGGCTTACCTGCAGGTCAAAGTGTGTTGTAAGGGTTTACATCCACTTTAACATGGGGTGGGTGCTTTGGGGGAAGGGGGCGCCCTGCGGCCCCCCATCCTAAAGCACCTTGTCCCCATGTTGATTAGGACAAGGGCCTCTTCCCGACAACCCTGGCCGTTGGTTGTCAGGGTCTGCGGGTGGGGGGCTTATCAGAATCCGGGAGCCCCCTTTAAGAAGGGGGCCCCAGATACCGGCCCCCCACCCTATGTGAATGAGTATTGGGGTACCATGTACCCCCTGCCCATTCACCTGGTGACCCGCCGCCCCTTCTTCCGACTTCGGGGGTCTTGTCCCCCTCTTCGGTTCTTCTTCCCGGGCCACCACTTCTTCTTCCAGCTCTTTTACTAGCAGTGGCCCGGTCTTCTGCTGCCGCCGCCACCGCCTTCTGTTCTTCTTCTTCTTCTTCTGCTTCTTCCTTCTTGAGATGTTGACTCAACGCTCTCTCCGGCCGCAATGCCAGGGACGCTGTGTGCGGCGACTTATATAGGGACAAGGGGCGGGGGTGAGAGACTTTGCTAGACCTGCAGTTCAAGGTGCCTGAGTTCTTCACCCATGCCCTCTGTTCCCTAAGAGACTGTGTTGTTTGAGAGCTCTTACTGCAAAATAAAACCTTTTAAAGAGGACTTCATCTGTGTCAGTGTTCAAGTCGTTGGGTATCAACCCTGGGAACCCCTAGACGTGGAGGAGCAGGCCAAGAGAAGGTAACTGGTAAGCCCAACAAATCATGGCCGTACAGCAAAGGTTATGGGCGCTACACAAAAAGTACAAAATATTGTGTTTTTTTTCAAAATTGCCGCTCTTTTTTTATTTATAGCACAATAAATAAAAAACGCAGAGGTGATCAAATACCACCAAAAGAAATCTCTATTTGTGGGAAAAAAAGAATGTCAATTTTGTTTGGGTACAGCGTCGCACGACCGCGCAATTGTCAGGAAAAGCAACGCAGTGCCATATCGCAAAAAATGCTCTGGTCATCGAGCAGCCAAATCTTCCGAAGCTGAAGTGGCTAAATTGGTTAAGTGACCGTTGATTAAACCGAAAACCAGGTTGTATCATCTACAAAGAAAACTCCTACAAAAATGATGAACCGACAAATCTTTGTCTAGACTTCATCTGTCAATGGGTGTAATGTACCGACTGCTATGAGACTTCTTTCTGTTGAATGTATTTATGTAAAGGTCAATGAGTGTACAGATTGCTGTTTGACCTTTCACTCAGTAATTCTGTTTAGCTGATAACCAGCCACAGAACCAAGCCATGCCAAATCTATAACAGACCAACGAAAATGATGAAAGGCTCTATCTTTTTAACCGCTTCCCGACCGCCTCACGCAGATATACTGCGGTAGAAGGGCACGTACAGGCAGATTAACGTACCTGTACGTTGCCCTTTAAGAGGCGACTTGTGGGTGCGCCCGCCGGGAGCTCCGTGATCGCGAGTCCCGCGGACTCGATGTCCGCAGGGTTACCCGCGATCGTCTCACGGAGAGGAAGAACGGGGAGATGCTAATGTAAACAAGCATTTCCCCGTTCTGCCTAGTGACAGTGTCACTGATCATCGCTCCCTGGAATTCGGGAGCTGTGATCAGTGTCCTGTCATACATAGCCCCTCCCCCCCACAGTTAGAATCACTCCCTAGGACACACTTAAACCCTACAGCGCCACCTAGCGGTTAACCCCTTCACTGGCAGTCACATTTACACAGCAATCGATGCATTTTTAATCGCACTGATCACTGTATAAATGTGAATGGTCCCAAAATCACGCCAAAAGTGTCCAATGTGTCCGCCATAATGTGTGCACAGCGTTGGGCTGTCTCCCAGGGGCCTGTTTTCTTTGTTGTACTTAAATATTTTTACATTAGCTGCTAATTATGCTACTTGGGGTACACTATTTGCTATCAGCATCTTCAGTTGGATGGTAATCTGTCCTTCATTGGTTGTCCCCATTGATGGTTGAATGTGGAATTAGACTTTTTTGCCCCTGCTATAAGCAAGTATTAATCTTTGTCTGTATTCATCAGAATGTGCCACGTGCTCTCTACCCCATCACAGCGTGGTTGACCTTCTCCATATATTTGGATGTGTCTTGGTTGTACATTTGCACTTGAGGCACAGCCCATTTGAAGATAGTGAGATTTATTTTGCTCTCTCTTGCTACGTCTTTGAAACTGTTTCCGTGTTCTGAGGAAGCCTTTACGGCGAAACGCGTTGACGCGACGCACAAGGGCTCAATGTACAAGTTGTATCATTTTATATGATTTATATATTCTTTTTTGAACACTGTTATGACATTGTATAATTTCTATTAATAAACTATTTTGTTACTTTCTTATTTGTTTCCATGCCTTAAAAGTCCAACCTGTTGATACCTATTTGGTATCTTCTTTGTTTTCCCATAATGTCGCAGTCATGATAAAAATTGCCATTTGCCGCCATCACTAGTAAAAAAAAAGAAAAATTATCAATAAAAATGCCATAAAACGATGCCTTATTTTGTAGACGCAATAACCTTTGCGCAAACCAATCAATAAAGGTTTATTGCGATTTTTTTTTTTTTTACCAAAAATATGTAGAAGAATACGTATCGGCCTAATCTGAGACAAAAAAATGTTTTTTTATATATTTTTTTGGGGATATTTATTATAGCAAAAAGTAAAAAATAATGAATTTTTTTCAAAATTATCGCTATTTTTTTGTTTATAGCGCAAAAAATAAAAACGTAGGGGTGATCAAATACCACCAAAAGAAAGCTCTATTTGTGGGGAAAAAAGGGCGTCAATTTTGTTTGGGAGCCACGTCACACGACCGCGCAATTATCAGTTAAAGCAACGCAGTGCCGTATCGCGAAAAGTGCTCTGGTCAGGAAGGGGGTAAAAATCTTCCGGAGCTGAAGTGGTTAAAGAATCCATCCAGGTATTTCACAAGGGCAGCGATCGAAGAATAGCGGGGCAGAGTAATACAACAAAGGCGAGTATAGGTGGGTTAATGGTGAGTTTGCAAGAGACCCTAACACATTGGCTCAAATCAAACATGTTTAACCACTTGATCTCATAAAGATTTACCCCCCTTCATTACCAGGCCAATTCTCTGCAGTTTTTTTTTTTTTTTTAATATTAACAAAAACATAATTTAAAAAAATATATATATTTTTTTTTACTTTGCTATAAAACATATATAAACATTGAAAAAACAAAACAAAAAAATGAATTTCCTCATCAATTTAGGCCAATATATATATATTCTGATACAAATTTTTGGTAAAAAAAAAAAAAAGAAAAAAAATCCCAATAAGCATATATTGATTGGTTTGTGCAAAAGTTATAGCGTCTACAAACTATGGGACATTTTTATTTATTTTTTACTGCTAGTAATGGTGACAATCACCGATCTATAGCGGGATTGCTATATTGTGACATACAGTCGGACATTAACTGACACGTCTGACCCTTTTTGGGGACCAGTGACACTAATACAGTGATCAGTGCTAAGAAATATGCACTGTCACTGTACTAATGACACTGGGTGGGAAGGGGTAATAGCGGGGCGATCAAAGGGTTAAATGTGTGCCTAGCCAGTGTTAGAATGTACTGTGGGAGGTGCTTTTACTAGGGGAAGGCATGGATCCATGTCCCTGCTTTGCAGGAAACACAGAATGCATGCCTTCCCTACTGACTAGGGGCAGCCCATCCATTAAGAAAGGGCCCCCCCTGTCCATTGCCGCCTACCATATCCATGAGTCCGACTCCTTTCAGGACACCGGTGTATGGATTCCAATGCGGAGGGGATGTTTTTTTGAAGTACTGATTAGAGTCAGAGGCTCCAATAAACTTCAATATAGGGTGGGTTTGGGTCGCACAGTATTCGCTGTTGTAACACTGATCCTCCTCCCAGTCAATCAGAAAGCGGGTTTTGACTCCTATCCTAGAAATCCTATTGGACGCCTACGAGGAGGAGGGGAGGAGCTGGAAGCCGCCGTGAAGGAGAGGACACTCGGAGCCAAGCCGCTGCACCACGCTGCTTGCCACCCTCAACTCGCCATGGTAGAGTAAGTGCCAGACCGACAACGGGGGGGGGGGGGTGCCTCTGGAGGGGGGATGGGTGGGGGTTTGCTGCCCCCCCAAAAAAATGAACCAGCCTCCACTGCTACTGACAGAACGTCGATCTGCCTTGTTTACAGGCAGACCACCATTCTCCCTCTGCACCAAATGATCAGCAGGTGCCAGCGGACATCGAGACCACCATGCCCGCTGCTCAGCCTCAGTCTCTCTGCAGAATGCCCCTTCTTCCTATTTTATGCCAGGGAAAATAATTAAAAACACTCCCCTTCCTCTCCAGAACAGTGTACCTGGGAGTTGAAGTCCAACAACAAACTATGAACAAGGTTAGGCTTCTTTTCTTGCATTGGGTTACACTTGTCTTGTATAATACCATTCACAAATAACGACTCATGCAGCAGTTACCTGTGGATGATTGGCCCTGGATAGAGACTGCAACTGTGAGTGGGGCAAAATATGTGACCTTCACCAAACATTTACTGGTGGTGAATCAATCACTGTTATTTAAAACGTGCACCTGAAACATATACCTGCAGTGAATGTTTGGTGAATCTCTCCCATGCAGGCAGGGGAGGTGCAAGGATTTTTGAAATCCTAGGCAAAAACCTAATTTTGATGCCCCCTCTTGGCCCCATCTCCTTTGCCCTGCCCATGTATTTGCCACCTTCCATCAAATGCAGGCTTACCAGCACCCATCAATGCAGCCTACCAGCACCCATCAATGCAGCCTACCGGTGGCCATCAATGCAGCCTACGGGTGGCCATCAATGCAACCTACTAGCACCCATTAATGCAGCCTCAACAGCGCCCATTAGTGCAGCCTCACCAGCGTCCATCAAATTCAGCCTCACCAGCATCCATCAAATTCAGCCTCACCAGCGCCCATCAATGCAGCCTACCAGAGGCCATCAATGCAGCCTCAACAGCACCCATTAGTGCAACCTCACCAGCACCCATCAAATGCAGCCTACCAGCGCCCATCAATGCAGCCTACCAGTACCCATCAATGCAGCTTGCCAGCACCCATCAATGCAGCTTACCAGCGCCCATCCATTCAGCCTCACCAGCACTCATCAATGCAGCCTCACCAGTGCCCATCAATGCAACCTACCAGTAGCCATCAATGCAACCTCAACAGCGCCCATTAGTGTACCCTCTCCAGAGCCCATCAATGCAGCCTACCAGCACCCATCAATGCAGCTTACCAGTGTCCATCAGTAAAGGTTTACTTGCTTCCATTCATTCAGGGGTCGGGACACAGACACAGTCCTCCACCAGCACTGTGCCTCTGACACTATGTGCGAACAAAGTGGCAGCTGCCTGCTGATGCTGAGACATAGTTGCTTGCTGCAGAGAGAAGAGAGTAGGAACACCAGTGGCCGGACACCCTAGGCAGGAGTGTGCCCTAGGTGGCTGCCTAGTTTGCCTAGTGGTAGCACCGGCCCTGCATGCAGGTAATCAAGTACAGATCCTGTTTGATAGGCAGCATCCCTAGGTGAAGCAGCCAGGGAATGACAGCTCTGAACATAAAAACGCTCAGAGCTGAGCACTTCTGGCTTCATACACAGTGAAGGGGTTCAGGGCATGAATATGCCCTGATCCCTTCCTGCTCACCATCCTGAGCACATTTGCTGTGGTCATGGGCTCCAAGAAAGAGTGCAAGAACTCAGAAACTGTGGGGGGTGGGGGGAGTGTCCAGTGGGGGGAAGGGGGGGCACCATAATTCCAGTATTGTAAAAGTAATTGGGTGGTTTTACAACCATGAGCTTGTTGTGAACCATTTAATACGTACACATAGCTCCCAACTGTCCCTGATTTCGAGAGACTGTCCCTGATTTCGAGCAATGTCCCTCTATCCCTCATTGTTCCTCATTGTCCCTCATTTTGGTCTGATCTATATAGTTGTATATAAAATGCACTTTTTATCTTTCAAAAAAGTGTTTCCCAGAGCTAAACCTTTCATCCAAATTATACATTTCTGCATTTGTAAATTTTAAAAGCCAATATAAAGGAATAGTAGTGGTAAAAACAAGCCCCTTTTTGGGGGGTTAATTCTCCTTTAAGGGGGTGTGGCATGGGGCATGTCCTATGCCTACATACATTTGCTAGTAGGTGTCCCTCATTCCCATCTCAAAATGTTGGGAGGTATGCATACATCCAAAGAGGCTAAGTGAGATAAACCAACAGTCTCAACAGCAACATCAGGAGCATGGTTCTGGTCTCACATTGCAACCTGATAATAGCTATTGTTACAATATAATCTGTAAATGTACAGAATTGGTCTCCATGTTTTCTCCCATCCATTTCCCCATAGTTGGAGTAAGAGTATAAAGAACAATAGGACTACGGTGTTTTATAAAAAAACAACAACAAAAAAAAACACACCATTGTAAAAAAGAAGAAAAATAAAGACAAAAGTGAAGAAGAGAGGAAGGATCAGGGGGAAAGGAGCAGGAGGAAGGGGGTCCTCCCTTAGGGTCTCTTGAGGCCAACATCATGTAACATGTCCATTGTTCCCACATTTTATTACATTTGTTTTATGTACTGTTGAACGTACTTGTAAGTTTGTCGATGATCAGGATCCAGTCCTGTTTGACATAGACAGTAGGACATTGCCGACCGTTTCCAGCTTCTTTCTATCACGATCCTGGTGGCCAGGATTATATATGGCACTAATCTGCTTGGATGTTTAGGGATATCAATGTCCAGTTTTTGAAACAAACAAGATTCTGGTGATCAGGGTAAGTTTACTGTAAAAGAGTAGATTAACCACTTGCTGACCACGCTATAGTCAAAAGACAATGCGGTCCATGAAAGCCCTCCCAGAACCACGCCCCCTGCGCACCCCCTGGGGCGTGCATTGCGTGCACTCTGTAACCACTTTGTCTTTTGGACACAGCTGATCACAGACTGTGGTGAAGTAGCAATCACAGTGGTCCTTTACCATGTGATCAGCTGTGTCCAATCATATCAACAAGAGACTTGACGGTTATCAGCAGTCCTTTTCTCATGCATTGTGTTTGTGAGGAGAGCTAATATATTTATAATCAGTGCAGCCCAATCAGTGCTGATCAGTGCAGATCAGTGCAGCTTATCAGTATCCATCTGTGCTGCCTATCAGTGCTGCCTATCAGTGCCCTTCAGTGCAGCCTCATTAGTGCAGCCTCATCAGTGCCCATCAGTGCAGCCTAATTAGTGCAGCCTCATCAGTGACCATCAGTGCAGACTATCAGTGCCCATCAGTGCAGCCTCATCAGTACAGCCTCATCAGTGCCCATTAGAGCCCATCAGTGCCACCTCATCAGTGCAGCCTCATCAGTGCCCATCAGTGTCATCTCATCAGTTAAGCCTCATCAGTGCTCATTAGTGCCATCAGTGCCCATCAGTTCCCATCAGTGCAGCCTCTCAGTGCCTACCATACATCAGTGAAGGAAAAAAAAATACTTATTTGCAACATTTTGTTTTTTGGTCTTTTTTCATTTGTTTAGCAAAAATAAAATAAAAATGTATATTTAATTTGTAAGTACAGACTTTTAAAGCTAAAAGGTTGTTCTAAAAAAAAAAAAAATTAATACAGTTGTACATTTCTTTACACAAAAAAAAAAAAAAGTTCTTGCATCAGCTTCATGTAACCTTCAGGGCAGCAGCACTCCGCCTGGGAGAGTGAATGGCAGCACTATGAGTCAATAAGCAGCGAGCAGCGCTGATGACTAAACAGTATGTTGCTGATCCTTTTTATTGTCCAATAGCAGACTTTAGGTGGGCATTTGAGCCTCGTGGTGTTTATTAACTACTTGCCCTCCCAAAGATTTACCCCCCACCCCTCTCTCTTCATGACCAGGCCATTTTTTGCTTTTTGGCACTGCATTATTTTGACTGACAAATGCGCGGTCATACTACAAATTTTTTTTGGGAGGGGGGGGGGGTGCAGCATTTAATAACCATGTCTTGGGCCGGCACTACATAGACCATAATGTTTCCTGTATTTACATCATATGCATGACCTGTTATCACTGCCCTTGAGCATTCTCTTGGTCTTACCAACATAAAAACTGCTACAAGTACCCTCTTATCTCACAATTGGCATGTGGTTTTTTTTTTGTCCTACTATTTATATAACATACCATGGTATGCACTGGACAGGGTTGTTAATGTGGGATTCATTTTTAACTTTACGCCAACTTATACTCTTTAAATTGAAGCATATATGTAAATGTGCACAAAACAAACTAACCCAGGTGCCGGTGGACAGGGATAATGAGTAATACTATGGCAACCAGGAGCAACCAGTAGACAATATAGAGGTGTTATTTTTTTTTCAACAAAGGGCATTATCTGAAAAAAATAAATGATAGCAAATAATAAAAAAAAGGCCACACTGCACACTTTCCAAAGTAAAAATGTAAAGTCTAATAAAAAATAAAAGTCAATGCTACGTCCGGGCATTACACCACCCTCTGAGCACTTGTACCCACGGTCGGAAAATTCAATGTAAAATGTCCGATCGGACCGCGTTGTCAGATAACCCGACATTGTGTGGGCTCCATCAGACTGTTTCCATCGCAATATCCGACGGGCAAAGTTGGAGAGCTGGGCTATACATTTTTCCGACAACATGATCCGATTGGACTTTGTCCGATCGTTTGTAGAGAATTCCGATTGGACAAAGTGCCACGCATGCTCAGATCAAATTACGAGACCAAAGCTATTGGCTACTAGCTTGAACGTAGTCCCGTCTTAACGAATGAATGTCATCACGTTCCGAACGATCAGATTTTCCAACAACTTTGTCCTATCGTGTGTATGCAACACCAGTTTCGAGCAAAATCTGTCAGAAAAAATCCGACGGATTTTGTTGTCGGAATGTCCGACCGTGTGTACAAGGGCTTAGAACCTTCCTCGATCCTATCTTCTCTTCGTCTACTTTTTTTTTCCTCTCCCCTTTCTCCTCTCTCTCAGGGATATCTTGATATCTTTGACTTTCTCCTTTACTTCTCTTGTATATATATATATATATATATATATATATATATATATATATATATATATATATATATATATATAAATTAGTCTTCCTCTGTAAGGGGGGTTGTTTTTGCCCCCTCTACATGGGGCAGATGGCAATCCAATGTCCAATGTGACTGGTTGGATACATGCTCTAATTAGACCAAGGTTTGAACTGAGCGGTTCTATGGACTCCTCTAGCTTTCATGCGATTGAGTCTCTCCTGTCTTGAGTCATGGAATGCTATCTGCCTTAGAAACTTCTGGGGGGACGAGGCCTTTGCTGTTGTGCTATGGGGGGGAGGGGGGGTACTTCACATTCACAGATTGATCATGGGGGTGGTGTGTTGTTACTCTCTCGAGCATGAGAGACATGGCTTATAGTCCACGCGGTCTTCTGTATTTAAATAAGTTCCTCTGGGCCAAGGCTCTTGGGTGGCGCTTCAGGTGTAGGCAACATCCTTGCTTCTTTATGATAAACAAGATGTTCTTAACCTGGTATTCGAACCAATATATAAACACATTGGCACTTGATGTATAAGATCCCGTATATATATATATATTGTTGTAATCTTGTGCAAAAGCCTTGCAGAAAAATAAAAAATATATATTTTTTTTAAATTAAAAAGACAGTACATCACAATAAGCAAGAAATAAATATAACATCAGTGATAAATGGAGGATGGAATCACAGAAAGGGAGATGAGAAAGGCAGATGGTGGCAGATCTAAAAAGCTGGAAGGGTTAAAGTAAACATAAACTCAATTGGTACATTTTTCCTTTAATCTGTTAATTTAAGACTATGGCTATACTGGTGATTAAATTCCCTTGCTACTAAGAGGTTTAAGTGTTTGTTGCCAGTTATCTCATTAACATCATATTGATTTTAGTGTGCTGAAAATGCCAAGCGATAGTCGTATCTCTGAGAGTTATAAAACCCAACTCGGGGTATTTTTGTAAAGTATCTTTCTGGACCCCTTAAAAAGAATCTCTGGCTGAAACCTTCAATCTAGAGCTGTCTTTGTGATACATTTTTTTTTTTTTTTGACACAAGATGTCCTTAGTTTTCCCGGCTGAAGAATATCCAGGGTCAATCAACACGGACGACTAAGGAAGCGATGGTGACTGCAGAGTGTCCTGATAAAGAGAAAAAGAGGGGGCCTCCAACCCTCACCAGGCAGATGTGGGAGCAATGTCAGCAGGATATAAGCTGTAAAGCAGAACCACTAAGCTGTAATAGACTAATAGTGAAGACCAAGTATCATACTTAGTCCATGGCTACAATATACAGTATCTCACAAAAGTTAGTACACCCCTCACATTTTTGTAAATATTTTATTATACCTTTTCATGTGACAACACTGAAGAAATGACACTTTGCTACAATGTAAGGTAGTGAGTGTACAGCTTGTATAACAGTGTAAATTTGATGTCCCCTCAAAATAACTCAACACACAGCCATTAATGTCTAAACCGCTGGCAACAAAAGTGAGTATGCCAATAAGTGAAAATGTCCAAATTGGGCCAAATTAGAAATTTTCCGTCCCCGGTGTCATGTGACTCATTAATGTTACAAGGTCTCAGGTGAGAATGGGGAGCAGGAAAAAAGAGGATAAAACTGCGCTACGGGAAAACAAATAGTATTGAACGGAAGCTGCAATTCAAATGTACACCAAAAATACACCAAACAGAAATAGAAAGAAAAAAGAACTGCGCTAACCACAAATACCCAATACGATTAGGGTATATAGAAGTGCCAGACCCACACTGTGGGTCTTAGTATCTGATGTCTCTAAGACCACCTCCAAAGTGTAGTGTAAACCATATACGGATAAATGCAATTGAATACAAAAACAAACCATAAATACGTGTCAAATAATGTGAATTCCCCAAACACAGTATAAGTATATCAAACTCTGTGTATGAACCCCTAAACCATAAAAATGAGAATATGAAAAAAATATTTGCTATTAAGCATAAATGGGCTATCAAAAGAATATATATTTGTGTTTAGAGACACTCTATATAATGTCCATATAGTCATGTGTCAAAAATAATAATAATAGAATGTCCATATAGTAAACAAACACCAGTGAAGCAAAAATTCAAATGAGGTACGGCAGTGAAGAAAAAGTTCCAAACGGCTGAATTACAGATACACGAATTGAAAATCTTCTCCAAAGATGTGGTGTGCTTATCCCATCACCGAATGAATGAATTAGCTCCTTACCAGATCCAAGCGACCCCCCGTTACAGAGGGTCACCACAAGCAGCAGCAGTCAAAGGGTATCCGGATAACACTTCCTCCTCAGGTGATCACGAAACTTCCACGCGATAGGGTTATGGCTGTCACTCACTCCCAACTCGACGTGGTATCACATAAGGAAAAACATAGGCTCCAGATAGTGTAAAACCAAATGACTTTAATTTTTTAAAAACGAACGTAAACACTTACATAAAAGACTTTAAAAGCAGGTTCAAAACAAAGACGTGCACCGGCCGGATACACGCCAACGCAGAGACCAACCCGTCCTTCCTGGTCCACAAAAGCGAACACGACTGGGGTGACGTCGACACGTTCGCACCGCCCTACGCGTTTCGTACTAATTTACGTCGTCCAGGGGCACGGGCGGCGTGCGACGTCACCCCTTTTATAACCATAAACTTAACCAAGCCTCACTTTGGGTCAGCGGCCATCTTAGATGTCACATAAACATTAAAAATCAAAAAACGTAGGCCAAGCCTCACTATCAATCACGAACGTCAGATGTACGTATCCGCAACGGACGTCCTGTGGCTGCGGACCATACCTCGTTTCCATACGAACGTCATATGATCATAAGCCAAGCCTCGCTTCCACGTATTAACCCTATCGGCAGAGGGACGTGGCAAATACCCTCATTTTAAGGTGCCCTTCCTATATCCAAAAACAGGGTATAGTGTAGATCACCAAAAAAGGGGTAAAATAAAATGGAAAATCAATAAGATAAAAAGAATAATAATGATAAGTTAAAACAAAAAATGGAATAAAATATCACAAATAGGAATAAAAATTCATCAAAAATTCTACGTTTCCCGATGTATTCATACAGCCATCAAATTCAATTAAGTATAGGCAAATAGGTATAGAAATACATCAAAAATTATGCATTTACCCGATGTATTTATATAGCCATCAAATTCAATTGAGAAATGGGATTACTGTAGACATGTATTTCAAATGCCTTGCTGTCTCGCATATTCCCCAGGGGTTATTTCTAGAACACCCCAAACAAGTGTCGAAGGATGCACTTAAACGTAACCTAGAGGGCCGCCAGACCCAAAACCAGGCCTACCACACAAGAATATGCTCTACATTGATATATACCAAAATAAACAGCAAGAAAAAATATAATAAAATAAAAAATACAGTGGAGTGGTTTTACAGTAAAACGTGGTGGAGAAGCGTTACATCAAACAGGTCACCTCAAGAGTTATTAATAAAGGCATTTACATCGGTGTCCACATTAAGGCCAAACGGAACATATGTTTTTAATTTATGAATCCAGGCCATTTCGAGCTTGGATATCTCCCTAACCAAGGACCCTCCCCTCCAGTGGGGCCTGTATTTGTCTAGGCCGACAAATAGGGTACCTGATGGGTCTCTCTTGTGTGTCTGGTCGTAATGTCTGGACACAGGGTGTTTGTCGAACCCACGTCTGATATTACCAATGTGTTCGTTCACCCTGACACGAAGTGCCCTCTTGGTCCGCCCAATATACTGGAGGCCACAGGGGCACTGTAAAAGGTAAACCACAGCCTCCGAGGAGCAAGTAATAAAGGACTCTATATCGTATGTTCTAGAAGTACTCGAAGATACGATACTAGAAATCTTAGAGCCCCTATGCGAATTCAGGGTACAGACCTGGCAGTTCTTACATTTATAGTAGCCAACTAGATTTTGGAAAAAACATCTATTGGCCCTAGGCGGGTCTTGTACACTGGGGGCAATCTTGTTTCCCAGTGAAGAGGCCCCTTTAAAAATTATTTGGGGTTTAACAGGTAGAATAGGATTCAAAACATGGTCACTAGTAAGTAAGTGCCAATGTTTTTGAATCAAATTTCTCACACCACGATGTTGGACTGAGAAAGTCGTGACAAACGGTACACCACCCTGTATATCAGCCCTAGCACTTTGTCTGTCTGCCAGTAGTGAGGGTCTGTCTCTAGTCCGGGCAAACTTCATGGTTGCATCAAGGGAAACGGGATCATATCCCTTTTCCAGAAATCTACCTGCCAAGATCGCTGCCTGTTCATCATATTTTACAATGTCCGAACAGTTCCGTCTGAGGCGTAGAAATTGCCCCAAGGGGACAGCTTTTAGCCAAGGTTGAAAGTGGCAACTATCGGTAGGGATGTACGAGTTCCTATCGGTAGATTTGAAATATGTGGATGTAATGAACTCATTACCAACCCTCCTGATGTTAAGATCGAGAAAATTGACCTCATCCTGGCTAGCCTCAAAGCTAAATTTAATCCCTCTGTTGTTTTCATTTAGACCAGCCATGAACGACCGCAAGTCTGGTTCTGTTCCTTCCCAAAGGAGGAGGACATCATCGATATACCTCGCCCACAGGACTATCTCAGACCTTCTAGGGGCATCGATGATGTCCTCCTCCCATTTGGCCATGAAGAGGTTGGCCAGACTGGGGGCATATTTTGCCCCCATGGCCACACCCCTATCCTGGCGATAAAATTGCTGGTCAAACCAGAAATAGTTGTGTCCGGCCGCATATTCCAAAAGTTCTATTAGGAAATCAATCTGAGGTAAAGGAAGACCCGATCCCCTCTCTAGGAATAGTCTCACTGCCTCGACCCCTAAGGAGTGGGGGATGATGGTATACAGTGAATTCACGTCTGCCGTGACCAACCAAAGACCATCTCCAGGGGTGATACCGGACAGAAGATTGATTACATGTTTAGTGTCCTTGACATAAGACGGGACCTTTTGGACCAAAGGTTGCAAATAGTGATCTATATACTTGCCCACCCGGGACGTAACCGAGTCAATACCACTGACTATGGGTCGTCCCGGGGGGCAAGTTTGATTCTTATGAAGCTTCGGGAGGTGGTAAATGACAGGTGTACGGGGGGCACAAGGTATCAAAAAAAGTTTTTCTTTATCGTTTAAGATGCCCCTCCGATGGCCTCCCTCCACAATCCTACCCAGTTCCTTCTTATACTTGTCCACTGGATCCCGATTAAGGATAGTGTATGTTTCCATATCTTCCAAGATGCGATACATCTCTTTCATGTAGTCACAACGGTCTAATACCACGATCCCCCCCCCTTTATCGGCGGGTCTAATGACCAGGGACTTGTTGTTACACAAGGTGTCTAGGCCCATCTCCAGATCTCTCCGCATTTTAACTTTCTTTACCCTAATGTCCTCCAGGTCACGTAGTACCACATCCCTGAATACCTTAATACTGGGTGCAAGGGATCCTGGAGGATTAAAAAGGGAGGCATTTGAGAGGTTGGAGTGTTGAAACTCCGTAGTTCTCGTGGTACTCTCTCTGATGGGATTACCCAACATATACCGTTTTATATTTAACTTGCGGACGAATTTGTGTACGTCCATATAAGTTTGAAACTTGCTCAGGCATCTGGGCGGAGCAAATTTCAAACCTTTGTCAAGTACTTTGGTTTCAGAGGTCGTGAGTTCCTGTTTGCTAAGGTTAAAGATTCCGGTTCCTATGGCCTCTTTCTTTTTTGTTGACTGGGCTCGCCTCCCCCCTCTAACCCCTCTCTTTGTTCGACGGACCTTTTCAGGCCTCTGTTGTCCCTGGGAAAAAAATGTTGGTTATTAATCCCACTGGTGTGGGGCCCTTCCTCATAGGCGGGCTGTTGGTGTCCCCGTCTAAATCCTGGGCTCCCCTGGAAATGGGAATCCGGATGGCGTCTACGGTCCGCCCTCCAATTCCCTCCCGCTCGGTCCGATCCCCTGGGGGTCTCAGAATCAGAGAGGGGAAAAAAACGATTTTGAGTAGGGACATTATAATTATAATTCCTATCGTCTCTATTGTGATAGGGGAGGTTCCCTTGGTAGGGGCCCTGAGTCCATTCTAGGGGCCCATAGGTCCCTGAATGGCTGGGTCTTCCTGTTCTCGGGGAAAAAGGTACTCGATAAGGGTGTGGCCCATTTGGCTTGGGGCCTTTTTTGGGGATTCTCTGTTGGGGAGCTCCCACATATTGATTCCTAGTCTGGTTTGGAGTTTTATGATTGTTCACAGGTCTCCTAAAACCATAACTGGTACCGGGATTAGGTTGGGTGCTGTTCGGGGGTGGTTGTGCGGGGTTACCTCCCACTGCGCCCAATACATTCAGTTGTTGTGATGTGTCCATCTGGACCTCCACCACCTCTTCCAAATCTAGGTCCCTCTGCCAAGAGAATACCATCCCAGTATTGTAATCCTCCTTATCTCTATTATATTTCCGTTTTTTCTTAATTTTCTGATCTCTTTCTTCTTTTTCAAGCACCTTCAACAGGTTCTTGAATTAGAAATTTTCCGTCCCCGGTGTCATGTGACTCATTAATGTTACAAGGTCTCAGGTGAGAATGGGGAGCAGGTGTGTTACATTTGGTGTTATCGCTCTCACTCTCTCATACTGGTTACAGGAAGTGTCAACATGGCACCTCATGGCAAAGAAATCTTTGAGGATCTAAAAAAAATAATTGTTGCTCTACATAAAGATGGCCTAGGCTATAAGAAGATTGCCAAGACCCTGAAACTGAGCTGCAGCATGGTGGCCAAGACCATACAGCTGTTTAACAGGACAGGTTCCACTCAGAACAGTCCTCGCCATGGGATTGCAATCCCAACCCCATGAGTAAGTCTGTGTGACGAAACATGTCGGCTGTACAGCAATCATCATCACTGACGTAGGACGTGGAACATCAGACCAGGAAGTGTAGGCTGGAGTTTGTGATCCGGGACCAAGGAAGTGGTTAGAGTGACACACGCTAGCACACCTCGGGTCTGCTGTGATCACAGTATCCACCGTACCATATCTAGCTTCTTTTTGGAGACTTGCGGTGATTACTTTTGCTGGTTTTGAGATCCGTGAAATGTGATTGTAAAGGTTGAAGATTTGAAGTGTTTTTACAGGCATACTCCACTTTTAAGTACTCAATGGGGTTTATTTACTAAAGCTGGAAAGGGCAAAATCAGGCTCATTGGTTTCTATGAAGAAGTGAGCCTGGTTTTGCACTTTCCAGCTTTAGTAAATAAACCCCATTGTGTACTTAAATGTGGGGTATGCCTGTATTAAACTGGTTTTGTACATTATCACACTATTGGAGCACCTTTATTATTATTTACATGTGGAGAGATACCTTATGTGCACGGTTGGATTTTAAATACTTGTCTAAAACCCTTTCTATGGGGTTTGAAAGCATCTTAGGCTAACACGAGAGTGTAGGCATTGGAATTTGGTGAGTGCGTTTCTTTTGGGGAGTGAAGTCACTTGCACATTGGTGTGGTGAAGGAAACAGGAATATTCTACATCAAATAAGAATCCACTTGAACACTTTATGGACATTTTGTTTGTGATATAATTTGTTTTTTTAATTTTCACTTGTCACAGGGTGAAATTTGTGTGTGTGTATATATATATATATATATATATATATATATATATATATATATATATATATATATATATATATATATATATTCAATTATATTTGTATTTTACATTTCACTATATACATATTTATTCACTTTTATATTTTATTCACATATATGTTTTTTGGTATTTTGGGTTAAAAAAACATCCCTTTATTTATCTAGCGCCACTATTGTGTTCTGTTGTCAAAATTGTGTGATAAGGGTTAAAATACAATTCGTATTCCATATTTTTCATAAGTGGCAGCTTTAGGTTAGGTCTTTAGTCTTCTGGTGCAGTGGTGGTATTTTGAGTGGTGGCGAGTTTTTACTTGAAATACCAACAATTTTTGTTATAAGGACATGGATTACTGGAACCATGTCCTGTGGTCTGATGAGACCAAGATAAACTTTGGTTCAGATGGTGTCAAGCATGTTTGGCGGCAACCAGGTGAGGAGTATAAAGACAAGCATGTCTTGCCTACAGTCAAGCATGGTGGTGGGAGTGACATGGTCTGGGGCTGCATGACTGCTGCCGGCACTGAGGAGCTACAGTTCATTGAGGGAACCATGAATGCCAACATGTACTGTGACATACTGAAGCAGAGCATGATCCCCTCCCTTTGGAGACTGGGCGGCAGGGCAGTGGTCCAACATGATAATGACCTCAAACACACCTCAAAGGTGACCACTGCCTTGCTAAAGAAGCTGAGGGTAAAGGTGATGGACTGGCCAAGCTAGTCTGCAGACCTAAACCCTATTGATCATCTGTGGAGCATCCTCAAATAGAAGGTGGAAGAGCACAAGGTCATCCACCAGCTCTGTGATGTCATTATGGAGGAGTGGAAGAGGACTCCAGTGGCAACCTGTGAATCTCTGGTGAACTCCATGCCCAAGAGGATTAAGGCAGTGCTGAAAAATAATGGTGGCCACACAAAATATTGAAACTTTGGGTCCAATTTGGACATTTTCACTTAGGTGTGTACTCACTTTTGTTGACAACAATTTAGACATTAATGGCTGTGTGTTAAGTTATTTTGAGGGGACATTAAATGTACCCTGTTATACAAACTGTACACTCACTACATTGTAGCAAAGTGTCACTTTCTTCAGTGTTGTAACATGAAAAGATATAATAAAATATTTACAAAGTGCACTCACTTTTGTTAGATACTGTATATCTCTCATACTACTTAGCCTCAGATGGCTTCAAGGTGGGAAAAATAATAGATGGACCAAACCGCGGGATCAGAAATCTAAAATAATCTGATGAAAGCACCAAATTACCAATCTTGGTGTATGGCAAAAATTGTACACTGATATTTCCTGCCGTTTCTCCAGCTAGATTGAAATACATTTTATAAAAGCATATTGTGCAATGATGGCTATTTAGTTCTTATGAGATATCAAGATTTGAGGAGTAATTAGTGGCAATCTAGCTGGAGAAATGGCAAGAGAGTGGAGTGGTTATCCCAATATGAACCAAAGGCAACATTTTTTCTAGGCTCTGGTGAGTGACCATTTCAGAAGGTAGTGGTAAATAGGGATGAGCTGAACACCCCCCAGTTTGGTCCGCACCAGAACATTCGAACGGACTGAAAATTCGTACGAACTTTAGAACCCTATTAAAGTCTATGGGACTCGAACTTTCGAAATCAAAAGTGCTAATTTTAAAGGCTAATATGCAAGCTATGCAACAGACAACACCAGCAATAAGGAATATCTTCAGGTGTATACTGTGCTGGAGGCACACAACACACACTCCTGCAGATGCCTGTATTGGAGAACATCAGCAATAAAGGGTAGATACAGGTATATACTGTGCTGTGCTGGAGGCACACAACACCCAATAACTCCTGCAGATGCCTGTATTAGAGAACACCAGCAATAAAGGATAGATACAGGTGTATACTGTGCTGGAGGCACACAACACCTACTAACTCCTGCAGATGGCTGTATTAGAAAACAACAGCAATAAAGGGTAGATACAGGTGTATACTGTGCTGGAAGCACACAACACCCACTAACTCCTGCAGATGGCTGTATTAGAGAGCAACAGCAATAAAGTGTAGGTACAGGTGTATACTGTGCTGGAGGCACACAACACCCACTAACTCCTGCAGATGGCTGAGAAAAGAACACACTGTCCCTGCCTATCTAGCTCTTTCCGTGGACGCCAACACACTACACAAGGCCGCCACACTGGCGGCCTTATATAGTTTGGGGCGTGTACTAAACCCCCTGAGCTATAATTGGCCACAAGCATCCTGCCTGTGGCCAATTATGGCTCTCCTCGCTGCTGGCGCTGTGATTGGCCAAGCATGCGGGGTCACAGTGCATGCTTGGCCAATCATGAGCCAGCAATGCACTGCGATGGTGTAGTGCATTGTGGACCGTTCATGCCACACGGTCCACAAAGTTCTGAATTCTCCGAACAGACAAACGCCCGATGTTCGAGTCGAACATGCGTTCGAATCGAACACCGAGCTCATCCCTAGTGGTGATGCACAAAGTGGTAAAAAGGCTTCCAAAATAGCACGGATGTGATTTTGACACACTACACACATGAGATTTAAATGATATAATTGTGAAGTGGACTTTGGGAAATATTGTTAAAACCCTGTGTCCTGTAGTTTTTAGAACTTTGCAATTTTTTACTTGATAAATTAATAATTTGCACTATAACCTTGCACCATAAAGTTATACAGTTTTGATGTTTGTGCACATTTCCGGTTGGCTTTTTAGGGATAACAACTCATGTGGCTAAAAGCAGCTCAGTTGTTATCCTAAAAGAGCCAGAAGGGACACCCCCCCTACTGCCTTCCTCTGCTCTTCCCCGGCCTCCCGTCTCACCGGGCGACCCCAGCCACCAGCCGGTGCATCTACTGCTTAGGCTGAGACCCGAACAAAACGGGATTCGGCTTTGATCGGGTCTCCCATGTAAAATCCCGGAAGTGACATCACAACGTCACTTGCGGTTTACTCGGCTGCCAATGGCGCCAATTTGAAAAAAAAAATGACAGTATTCAGAATTGCCAATTTTGCCGGTCTGAATATTTTTAAGTGCAAAGGAGGGATTTGGGGTCTTTTAGACCCACGGTCCCTCCATAAAGAGTACAGTACCTGTCACCACCTATTACTGTCACAAGGGATATTTACATTCTTTGTGACAGCAATAAAAGTGATCAGAATTGTTTTTTGTTTTTTTTAAGGGACAATATAAAAAAAAATTATATTATTAATTATTTAAGTGCTCCTGTCTCGGCGCAGCAAAAAAAAAAAAAAAAAAGCATACGTAAGTCGCGCCCACAAATGTAAACGGTGTTTGAATCACACATGTGAGATATCACCATGATCATCTGTGTGAGAGTAATAATTCAAGCAAAAGATCTCCTCTGTCGTCATTCCACGAGTGTTGCGCAATTTCAAAGCATGACATGTTAGGTATCTATTTACTCGGCATAACATCATCTTTCACATTGTCTATAAAAAAAAATTGGGCTAACTGTACTGTTTTTTTTTTATTCCTGAAAGTGTCTTTTTTCCCCAAAAAATTGCATTTGAAAGACTGCTGCGCAAATACAATGTGACATAAAATATTGCAATGATCGCCATTTTATTCTCTAGGATTTCTGCAAAAAAAAATATATATATATATATGTAATGTTTGGGAGTTTTAAGTAATTTTCTAGCAAAAAAATACAGATTTTAACTTGTAAGCAACAAATGTCAAAAATAGGCTTAGGTATGAAAAGGTTAAAACATTACAGTATAAAGTCTTTTGTTACACAGTGTCTAGTCGTCAAGTGCAAAAAATATAGCTGTTCATCCAACCAGAAATCTTGCAAGCTGATGTCTTGTATCTATTTGATAAAAGATTGCAACTAATGGTATAAGTGCAACTCTCAGTGAAAACATTGGAGAGAAAGAACAGGAGAGCCCTTATATGTTGAACTAAATTAGAACCTAGGTGATAAACATGAAATATTGTAAATGGAAAAATTAGTGTAATTTGCTCACGCAACCTTTAAAGTAGGCTTATGAAGTATACATCAGTCTCCACGTAGTTCTTGGGAGGTGATAGTCACACTCAAATGCTCCGGGTTGGTCCAAATCCTATCCAGAAAAAGAAAACTTGGAAATAGGCAGCGTAACTTGGAAAAAGAGCCTGTCAATTGGCAGCAATTCTCTTGAACTAATGAGAAATAAAGTCTCTCACATCTGGTGAGGTTGCAAAAAAAACATTCTAAATAGTAGGCTTATGATAAAACACATCTGTTTCCATGCAATTCTTGGGAGGCGAAGGTCACACTCAGATTTTCTAGGCTGGTCCAAATCCTATCCAGAAGGAGCTTAGCAATAGTCAGCGGCAGCATATCATGAAAAAAAGAGCCCATCAATTGTCAGAGGTGCCCTGGAAGCAATGAGAAATTAAGACTCAAAAAGTCAATGGAATAAAAAAAAGTTTAATGTTCTTTAATAAAGGCAAAGTAACGTGTTTCACAACTAGCTGCCCCTTCGTCAGACATCAAGTCTAGTGACAAGTTTGTCAAGGCCGAGGGCATACAGTTCCCAAGTTCAGCTTCTCAAGTGACTTGTCTGCCAATAAAGGGGCAGAAAACTGCAAAACACATTACTTGGTGCTCATTAGACACTTCCCATCTTAAGGACGTACCTGTACATCCTTGGATGGGAAGAGTAATATCATGCACGCATATGTAAATGACAATTGCACCACACATGTTCTCAAAAAGGATATGGGGGAACTGGAGAAAGTGCAGAGAAGGGAAACCAAACTGATAAGAGGCATGGAGGAGCTCAGCTATGAGGAAAGATTAGAGGAACTGAATTTGGTCATTGTCGGGGTTAATACCTCCCCCAGTCCCCGGGGGAGGCTCCCCTCGGTTGCCTGAGTTACTGTGGGGGCTTAAGCGTTTGGGTAAGAACCTGAATGTATTTATCTGCATTGTAATTTTGTTTCCCCTTTTTCCCCATTTTTCTTATTGTATTTATTGATTGTACCTTATTTAGATGCTGTCTAGATATTTACTGTAATTGTGATATATTTTTTTAGATGTTTGTATTTCCTGAAGAAGCTGAAAAGCGAAACTGGTCAAAATACTTCACCCCTTATATTAGCCCTTGATTGTTTTATTGTTATTTGTTTTTATGATTAAATAAATTGATATAATTTTTTTTATATATTTGCTTTTCTAATTGATTTTGTATATTGTGTTGTGCACCGCAATAGTCCCCTTGCTCCTTTTCTCTTCGGGCAGTTCTGGTTGGGGACCAGAGTTTCCAATATCCATTTCACATACATTTGGGATGATGGTGTACGATGAAATTTTGTACTTGCAATCACATTTCACTATGCTGTGAGGCCATCCAGTTTTTTGGGATTGTATGATATTATTTATTTAGTTTCTTTTTGTGGTTGAACTATTCAACCTTACTAACTATGTAACTGGTAACTTGTGAAAGGCCTTTAAGGCATTGCCTATAGAGATTTTTCGGTACCAAAGTTTGGCGCCCCTCCATGGGCGTACACAATTTTAAAAAGCATGGCATGTTTGGTATCTATTTACTTGGCACAACATAATCTTTTATATCTTACCAAACAATTGGGTATTATATTGTGTTTTTGTTGCATTAAAATTCATTGAAATGTTTTATTTTTTCAAAAAAGTTGAATTTGGAAAAACCGCTGTGCAAATATTGTGTGACATAAAAAATATGCAAAACCCACCATTTTGTTCTCTAGGACCTTTGTTTAAAAATACATATAAGGTTTTGTGGTTCTAAGTGGTTTTCTGGCAAAAAAAAAAAATAGTAGTAGGTAGTAGAGGAATGACAGAATTGGCCCAGACTGGAAGTGGTCAGCTTCCAACTGTTCTAATCCATTGATGACTTTGTGATCCCTCATTTCTCATTACTTTCAGGGTGCCTCTGTCAATTAATGGGCTCCTTTTTTCCATTATAAACTACTTGCGCCCCCTTCCTTTCCCTATGTTATGCTATGGCAGGGGCATTGCTAGATCTACAAAAGATCTGGAGCTAGAGCCCATAGCAGCGAAGTAAAGAAAGTCATACGCTTGGCCGGGCATACACATGTATATAATATACGTGTCTATATATATATATATATATATATATATATATATATATATATATATATATATATATGTATATATATATATATATATATATATGTATATATATATATATATATATATATATGTATATATATATATATATGTATATATATATATATATATATATATATATATATAAGAGGGCCAGTATGGTGGCCCGTAATTATGGGAGGAGCCCGGAGGGTATATAATCAGACCACCCACAACGGTCTGTGTCGGTTCCAGTGCAAGGTACTGCACATCAAGGGGCTGACTCTTCTCAGCTCCCTCCCGGTCGTCTATCTGTGTGTCCAATCGTAGGTGCACTTCGGCTTCTTCATTCGTGGTCTTCGTCGGCGGTTCCCGCTCATGGTTGCAGATAAGTAGTATCCGAATCTTTTCATATCATGTGCAAACTTGCGGCTTATCGTGCTTACTATCCTGCACCCCTTTTGCAAAACCTACCTCTGAGTTGTTGACACTCATGTCCCGACGTTGTTCGGCACAGCCGAGTCGCTATCAGTTGTTCCTCGTTATCACTCGCCATAGGCTTCACTGGTTATAAAATTCACTATTCTCATCCTTTTTTGAGATAAACAGGTATTGTTTGTATGGGTTTCTGTGGCTGATTGAGGTGTAATTAAACCCACCTGATGTCTTACCTGCACTTGACTAGCCTGGGGGGATGGGTGGTTGATAGGTGTTTGGTTTCACAGTAAGGAAGGGCATACACTCTACAACCAATTCGTATCAGATACTCCTTACTGCCAATTTATATCAGATTCATCTCATACATTTTTGAGCTGATTCGTGTCAAATGCATTGCAGAGGCTGACTCTGCCAACTCACTGCATGTCCACGTAGTTGTACCTTCGAGATCGGTCGTTACATAGTTACATAGTTAGTCAGGTTGAAAAAAGACACAAGTCCATCCAGTTGGAGTCGTATATCTTCATTGATTGTCCCACGCTCGGACCGCTACACACTCGCTGTCGCAGGTAGGACTTTGTTGTTACCGCTCTTCTAAACTCCAATAGTTACCTTATCATGTTCGTTTTGCAAAGTCGCACTTATGCCCCCGTAAGTCTATGTCATCTTTCATGTATTTCATCCTTTCTACCCAACGCGGGTTTACTCGAGCCGATCACTTCACGGTCGATGCGGTCAAATCCGACATTCAAGCCCCTTACTCACCTCGCATCTACGGCCGATTCGAAATCTAGTCGCAACTTCGCTTCTATGTTTCGGATCCTCGGCAATCACAAGCCCCTTCAACCGTCATCACCATTTAGTTGATTCGAACCCAGCCATATCATCGGCAATACGGTCAGATCTGTTAATACGAGCCCCGTAGTCACCTCATATCTACGGCCGATTTGAAATCTAGTCGCAACTTCGCTTCTATGTTTCGGATCCTTGGCAGTCACAAGCCCCTTCAACCGCCATCACCATTTAGTCGATTCAAACCCAGCCATATCATCTGCAACACGGGCAGATCTGTCATACGAGCCCTGTAGTCACCTCGCATCTACGGCCGGTTCGAATCTAGTCGCAACTTCGCTTCTATGTTTCGGATCATTGACAATCACCAGCCCCTTCAACCACCATCACAATTCAATCAATCCGAACCCAGCCATATCCTCAGCGATACGGTCGGATCCCATATACGAGCCTCTCAGTCGCATCTACGGAGGATTCGAGTTTAGTCGCAGCGTCGGCGCAACGATTCCAGTCCTTGCCAAACGCAACTCTAACAACCAAGCCGAATCCTGTTGCATCTCCGACTCAAATGAGTCAAATCTTTCGCAGACTATTCCATAGCTATAGCCCAGTTCAAACTAGTCACATCGACTGTACGAATTCAGCAGTACTTACATTTGACCTTCTCAGTCTATCCATACATGATCGTACACAATTCTCTCCACCAATTTGCTCAGTATTGCGCACGGTCATTCCTACATAATCACATTTCCTCTATAACCTTTCTTTCGCCTTTCAACAAAGCTGCGTTCTTGCAATCGCTGCAAGTCTTTTCTGCATTTGGCTCAAAACTGCCAATCGTTTCCAGTAGCAACACTGCTGTTCACCTCATACCTACACACTTATAAATCCGCAAAACATTGCTTTCACCTTTCAAATCTCATCTCTAGTAGCAAAACGGCTGCTCTCCTCATTCCTACACACTTATAATTAAATTTATAGATTCAAATAAAGCTGCTTTCTTGCAAATCGCTGCAAGCATCTCTGCAATAGCTTAATACGGCCACTCATCGTCTCCAGTAGCAACACAGCTGTTCACCTCATTCATTCATTCATTCATTCATTCATTCTCACCTCATAATTCAATTTATAATTCAAATAAGGCCGCTTCCTTGCAATCGCTGCAAGCATTTCAGCGAATGGCTCAAACTGCCACTCATCGTCTCCAGTAGCAACACGGCTGCTCATCGTTTTCTCTGTCGCTTTCCCCTTTTAGGCCAGTTAGAACACCAGTTAGTCCACCCTGCACCAGGTTTGGACAGTATCTCCCAAAAAAAAAAAAAAAAAAAAAAAAAAAAAAAAACCATTGTCGAGGGCTTGCATCTTCACCAGGGGGCCAGCTTTGCCCCAAACAGCTCTTTGCAATCCCCATCGTCAAAACGAAATTCTCATGTCACCTTACTACAGGCTCCCAGTCAACTCAGTTCTCGACCACCAACCAGTCGACTTCACAACTAGGGCATAAAGTCAGGTGTGTAGTTCAATGGGATTCCCCCTTTCTCTTAAACACTCTTTCACTACATATTTTTACTTCACATACAGAATTTGACCTGCTCCTGAGGCGTTAGCAACTGTCACATACTTCTGTGCACTTCACTCTGTTTTCGAAGCACAAGCCTTCAATACGCAGACAAGGTCGCCTAATCTCCATACTTGCTGGCAGTGCAAGCATTAGTAGACCGAACCCACGTCAATTAACTACAGATCGCAACATTCCTACTTAGTATACCAGACTTCAGCTACCCACCCCAGTCCGCCCTGGGGCGCTCTGGTTCATTAGTCTGTGCCGAGCACAGACTGACACCCGAGCTATCGGTTACCTAGCCAGTCACCTCCTGGCTCACCTCGGTTGTTACGCATTCTTTTGAGTTTTCTAAAGTCACACTCAACAGCGCTCGAGCGCAAACCAACTGTCACTATGGCTGTCGTTCCTTGTCCTATTCTTCTTGTTTCCTTCCGCCTTTCATCTTATCTACCCAACGCAACTATCCGCTCCTACCTTTGCAACTTACCTCAAACATACCCCCCCTTGCTTTTAGTTGACGCCATGTCGCAGGCAGACAGTGAGGACTTTGCCTCAGCCCTGCCATCACCCTTTACGGGCTCAGCAAGCGGCGGTTTAGTCTCACAAGAGCTTGGACCAATAAAAAACAAATAAACAAAACAAAAAAAAAACAAAAACAAAAAAAAAAAATATATAAACTCATAACAGAACGGTGTCGCAGGAGTAAATCCTACCCTGCTGCAGCCAGGAAACCAAGCCTTTAGGCTACTGTTTCCACCACCAGTGGCAGCCCTTCCAGGCACCACTTCAGTCTATCTTCTTTGCGACTACTCAGCTGCACTCCTGGGTAACCACACTGTCAGCAGCAGTCCCTGAAGTCCAAGCAGAGTGACAGCCCTGGAGGTACGCCCAGCCATGCCCCTACCAGCTCCAGTCACCACCGTCATTCCCGTACCTTCACTTACAGATGCACCATCGTCTTCCCTGCACACCTTGTCCTAGCAGGGCATCTAGGAGGACATCTTGGATGACAACGACGTTAACTTAGCATCCCTCCTCATAGCAGCACACAACTTGGCCTAGAACAAATCATATTCGCAGGGAGATGTCTCCGTCATCCTGAAGACCAGAGACCCTTTACTTAATCGCAAGCTCACTGTCACAGAGTTTGTGCGGGCCTTGGGGACAGTCAGAGACATGCTAGGCAGAGCAACCCCAACAGGAGGGTAGAATTGGACCCGTATCTGCACGCAGCAGGTCACAAGTACGCAGGGTGCCCATCCTTTGACTATCACTGCTCATTTTCAGCCAAGGCAGCAGCCAGACTCAAGGGGATCTTTTACCTCCCATCTTTTAGTGTTTCTCTTCCAGGCAAAGACCCTGACTAAATCCTTAAATTAAGATGTGCCAGCTATAGCAGATCTGCCCATGAGTCGAATTTCTCACAAATTGGAATGGCATGCCAATGTGTATTCCTTCAGCATCTCTCTCTTCATCTCAGGTAGTCATGGTCACCACAGCCTCCACAGGTCCTCGCCTCAATTTTGGTCAAATTGGGTTTATAGGGCCATGGCCGTCAGAAATCCTCTTGATTCATGGGTTCAGTTAGTCCTCCTCTTTGTTCGACCTCTACCCCATTGTCGCAGCAGCTCAAGTCTGGTGCAACAACTGGGCAGGACAAACAGTGGCGTTCGCCACAGACAACCAAGCCAATAAACCAATAAAGGAGGTCCTAGTAGCTGGCCATCGTGGCCTTCCTGTGCAGGCTGGTGCCACTATCCCCACAGCACCAATCTAACGTCCTATGCGTCCACATCCCAGACAAATGCAATAATCTGGCCGACGCACTACCCGTTAACTTTGCTTCGTTATTTTTTGTAGGAACCTGGAACCGATCCGACCATGTCTCTTATCCCACACTGGTCGTAGCTAACCTCGGATTCAAACAACACTTTCACGACGCTACCTGCCTTATTAATCTTTCACTATCTCACAACACCCTGAAGGCCTACCGGGCAGCCTAGAGGTTCTATGTCAGGTTACTAGCCTCAAACCCCAGAGCAATACCAAGAGTTCTCCATCACATCCCGGTCTTCATATTATGCCACCGCACACAGTTGGCATTGTCACACAATACCTTAGATCCCACTCAGCTGACATCCAGTATTTCATCCCCTTATGAGATCCTAACAAACCGTCTTGTTCGCCGCCCATACGGTCAAGACCATGTTGTGTGGTATTCACAGGCAATGACCCCCAAATCAGTATCAAACGGCTACCCGTCACCAGCGCCATATTCCGAGACATGTCTTTCATCCTGTCACATTCCCCTTTTGGCTAAATTCAGCCTGGTCCTTCAAGCAGCCATCTACCTGGCTTTCTACAGCTTCTTACGCCCCAGTGAATACTGTCACCATCCCAGTTGTAAAGTGTTACATAGACACCACCTCACACGCCATCAGACTTCATCTTGCTCCTCAGCGTGTCCAAAACACAATAGTCCGGTCCAGGGGTTGACCTAAAACCTTTCCAAGCTCTCAAAGCCTGGTGCCCCGTGTCCATCCTAGATCAATTTTTGGCCCATATGTTTGATCCCTCGCAGGACAGCCCATTACTACCGTTCTCGATTAGTACCCCAGGCAGCCACCAGTTCATTAGTCACGTCAGGTTCCTTTTGAGCACATTAGGCCAGGACCTTGGTCATTTTCTTGGACATTCTTTCGCATTGGAGCAGCATCAGCAGCCTCACGAAACGGGGGCCCAGTCCACGCGATCAAAGATGGGCAGGCGGGAATCCACCTGCTTTACTCAATACATCTCCAATCCACAAGTGGAAATGTCCTGAGCCTTCAGAAACTTTGCCCCGTAGTGTCTTGCTGTACATAAATTAATAATTACCTCCCTACACCAAATCTTTTGCGGCCTTCTCTTGGCATATCGCCCAGCAGAGCAGGGCTCACCGCCCAGCTCACCAGGGCTTACCTTACAGCAGACCAAGGGCACAATTCAGGTCTATTTTATGTTGTTAGTCTTGTGACGTGTTTATGTGTTCTTTCATATCTCTTACAGCGGAGGGCTCCAACCATAAATAAGAGGGCCAGTATGGTGGCCCGTAATTATGGGAGGAGCCCGGAGGGTATATAATCAGACCACCCACAACGGTCTGTGTCGGTTCCAGTGCAAGGTACCCACCCACCCATTTCCCTTCTTAGAGTACTTCACTTAAAACACGTTTCTCTACAGAAACATCCATTTACTTTCTTAAGGTATGCGGCCTTCTCTTGGCATATCGCCCAGCAGAGCAGGGCTCACCGCCCAGCTCACCAGGGCTTACCTTACAGCAGACCAAGGGCACAATTCAGGTCTATTTTATGTTGTTAGTCTTGTGACGTGTTTATGTGTTCTTTCATATCTCTTACAGCGGAGGGCTCCAACCATAAATATATATATATATATATATGTGTGTGTGTGTGTGTATATATATATATATATGTGTGTGTGTGTGTGTATATATATATATATATATATATATATATATATATATATATATATACATACAAACACACACAGTATCTCACAAAAGTGAGTACACCCCTCACATTTTTATAAATATTTTATTCTATCTTTTCATGTGACAACACTGAAGAAATTACATTTTAATACAATGTAAAGTAGTGAGTGTACAGCTTGTATAACAGTGTAAATTTACTGTCCCCTCAAAATAACTCAACATGCAGCCATTATAGTCTAAACTGCTGGCAACAAAAGTGAGTACACCCCTAAGTGGAAATGTCCAAATTAGGTTCAATTAGCCATTTTCCCTCGCCGGTGTCATGTGACTCATTAGTGTTTCAAGATCTCAGGTGTGAATGGGGAGCATGTGTGTTAAATTTGGTGTTATCACTCTCACTCTCTCATATTGGTCACTGGAAGTTCAACAAGAAAAATCATGGCTCTGAGGACCTGAAAAAAAGAATTTTTGCTCTACATAAGGATGGCCTAGGCTATAAGAAGATTGCCAAGACCCTTGAAACAGAACTGCAGCACAGTGGCCAAGACCATAGAGCAGTTTAACAGGACAGGTTCCACTCAGAACAGGTCTCGCCATGGTCCACCAAAGAGGTTGAGTGCACATGCTCAGTGTCATATCCAAAGGTTGTCTTTGGGAAATAGATGTATGAGTGATGCCAGCATTGCTGCAGAGGTTGAAGGGGTGGGGGGTCAGTCTGTTACCGCTCAGACCATACGCTGCACACTGCATCAAATTGGTCCACATGGCTGTTGTCCCAGAAGGAAGCCTCTCCTAAAGATGATGCACAAGAAAGATCACAAACAGTTTGCTGAAGACAAGCAGACTAAGGACATGGATTACTGGAACCATGTCCTGGTGTCTGATGAGACCAAGATAAACGTATTTGGTTCAGATGGTGTCAAGCTTGTGTGGCGACAACCAAGTGAGGAGTACAAAGACAAGTATGTCTTGCCTACAGTCAAGCATGATGGTGGGAGTGTCATGGTCTGGGGTTACATTAGTGCTGCCGGCACTGGGGAGCTACAGTTCATTGAGGGAACCATGAATGCCAACATGTACTCTGACATACTGAAGCAGAGCATGATCCCCTCCCATTGGAGACTGGGCCACAGGGCAGTATTTCAACATGATAATAACCCCAAAACACAGCTCAAAGATGACCACTGCCTTGCTAAAGAAGCTGAGGGGGAAGGTGATGGACTGGCCAAGCATGTTTCCAAACCTAAACCCTACTGAGCATCTGTGGGGCATCCTGAAATGGAAGGTGAAGGAGCTCAAGGTCTCTAACATCCACCAGCTCTGTGATGTCATCATGGAGGAGTGGAAGAGGACTCCAATGGCAACCTGTGAAGCTCTGGAGAACTGTATGCCCAAGAGGGTTAAGGCAGTGCTGTAAAATAATGGTGGCCACACAAAATATTGACACTTTGGTCCCAATTTTGACATTTTCAGGGTTGTACTCACTTTTGTTGACAGCGGTTTAGACATTAATGGCTGTGTGTTGATTTATTTTTAGGGGACAGCAAATTTACCCTGTTATACAAGCTGTACATTCACTACTTTACATTGTAGCAAAGTGTAATTTCTTTAGTGTTGTCACACAAACAGACATAAAAAAAATTTACAAAAATGTGAGGGGTGTACTCACTTTTGTGACATACTGAATATATATATAATATATTATACATATTATCATTACATCACGGTCCTCAGAGAGCCCCCCTTACATCAGGGTCCACATAGAGCCTCCCCCACTTATATCAGGGTCCCCAGAGAGCCCCCCCTTTACATCAGGGTCCACATAGAGCCTCCCCCACTTATATCAGGGTCCCCAGAGAGCCCTCCCTTACTTCAGGGTCCCCAGAGAGCCCCCCCCACTTACATCAGGGTCCCCAGAGAGCCCTTCCTTACATCAGGGTCACCGGAGAGAGGGTGGGCAGTGAGAGATGATGTCGTCTCTCTGCTGCCCAAGGCTGCACAGTGAGACATTGGAACAGCGGTGATGCAGGGCGATAAGAGATGATGTAATTTCTCTGCTCTCTCGCCTGCCCGGCTCTCCGGTGCTGCCTGCCCGCTCTCCGGTGCTGCCCACCACACTCGCAGCCCGGCTGCAGAGAGGCCACCTCTGAGAGACTTGAAGGCTATGGGCCCCAGATTCGGGGCTATAGCCTCAAAAGCCACCACGTGATGCTACTGTGCTCTGGACTGATCCAAACCCTATCCAGAAGGAACTTGGTCAGTAGCAGCATATCATGGTAATAAGATATAATGATACATAGTCCTTACACACTTCTTTCCTAGGGTGGCAAGGCTACTAAATACCTCCTAAATACAGTAAAGCCTAGTACACATAAGCTGCATGTCGGCCTGCATCAGCCGGTTCAATAGAAACCATCCGACATGCGGCCCATGTGCAGCTGGTCCAGCAAAAGCCGTTTGGTCGGCTTCTGTCGAAGGCTCATAAAAAAAATGTCTGATGACCAGCTCCCGATCAGCGCTGACCGGAGTGTTCTGGCGAGGAGCCATCCCCCTGTCATAACACAATAGCTCAGCAGAGGAGATCGCATTGGATTGTTGACCTGAACTGTCACTTTTTTTTTTGTTCAACCTGCTGGGTTGATTACAAAAAAAATATCTAGTAGTGTGTGCGAGGCTTAAGGTTGTCCCCTTGGGCAAAAAGTAAATTCCTGCCGGGATCACGATGTGAAAATAAAGGGAAAAAAAGTGTGAATAAAGAAAAAAGTAGAAAAGGTAAGCTGCAATACATTACATTTTTGTTCTCGGGTTTAGACATGCTTTAAGGCATTGCATCAGCATGGCGGTTGGGAAGCCAGCATCTTCAGAGAGTCCAAATCTGTAAATCACATAAAGCTTTGTGTAGATTGTTCTTCGGAGAACTTCTTTAAAATTTGTGTCAATGTCGTTATTTTCTACCATGCCTTTTTCTATTTTTAATGTAGCTCTATTGGATTGTCTCCCAGATGATTAGTAAAATCAGTCTAACACGCCGAGAAGTCAAAGGTAGAGAGACATATGGAAGTAAAACTGCTACTTAGTTACTATGGCTACAGTGTTTTTCAGTAGTGCAAGTCTCGCCATGCAATCAGCTTTTGCAAACAGGCTTGTTTTTGAGTGGGAATGTGTTGCAAATGATGATTGAAGCTAATAATGTTCACACACATATGCCAATCGTGGCAGCCAGGATCCTGTGATAATGTAGGCTATATAATAATATTCTATTTTCTTAAGTCTTAGTAATTATTGCAGAAACAGCAGTCACCGGCTAGATGAACAGTCATATTATGAAATGTGCGCTTTTCTTAAAATCCCATATAAATCCCCGGATTACGGTTTCCTCTTATTCTCATCACATACTTATTAGGGCTCTAATGTCTGTATACGACATTTGGAACTTGACATTTTGCAAAGAAGGAATTTATAGTACATTTGTTATGTGATTGAAAAGGAACTCTTTTAAGCATTATTGACGTATAAACCTAACAATAAAACAACTCTAATGAAACTGTAGAAAGACAACGACCATTTCTGCAAGGGCTTCAGGGTTGAGGACTGACATGTTGCGAACTAGACATATGGGATTATTTTCATTATGAATCAAAATTCTGACAAAATTTTCATAATTTGGAGATTAGGATGTATCAACAAATCCGAAATAAATAATGAAACAAATTTATTTGTATTCATTCATTTCATTCTGACCTTTTGTTAATGTTTGAAGCATCCAAAATAACATAACGACGCAACAAATTATGCAAATTGATTCAGATCTGTTTTTTTTTTTTTTTTGCAATAACATTTATCGTTATTGTAAATAATAAACTACATATGAAATGGAAACATATTACAATAATTACAGTGAGGTATAAAAGTGAAATAAGATTATGATTCCTGCTTTTTCAGTTTGGGTTGAATGGGGGTAGATCCCTAATGCCGCGTACACACGATCGGAATTCTCGTCGGAAAAGCTCTGATGGTTTTCCCAACGGAATTCCGATGGGATTTCGCTCAAGCTGTCTTGCATACACACGGTCACACCAAATTCCGACCTTCAAGAACGCGGTGTTGTTCAACACGTATGAGGGAACCAGAAAAAGGAATTTCAATAGCCAGTAGTAGGGATGAGCCGAACACCCCCAGGTTCGGTTTGCACCAGAACTTTCGAACGGACCGAAAATTTGTACGAACTTTAGAACCCCATTGAAGTCTATGGGACTCGAACGTTCGAAATATAAAGTGCTAATTTGAATGGCTAATATGCAAGATACTGTCCTAAAAAGGGTTTGGGGACCTGGCTCCTGTCCCAGAGGACATGGGTCAATGCTTAAAATGTTTTTAAAAATGGCCGTTTTGGCGGGAGCACTGATTTTAATGACTATTAAAGTGAAAAAAAAAGTGAAATATTCCTTTAAATATCGTGCCTGGGGGTGTCTGTAGTATGCCTGTGAAGTGCCACGTGTTTCCCGTGTTTAGAACAGTCCCTGCACAAAATTTAACGGAAATAATGTCATTTAAAACTGCTTGCGGTTTTAATGTGATATCTGGTTCCGGCAATATGGATGAAAATCATTGAGAAAAATGGCATGGGTAGCCCCCCCTGCCCATTACCAGCCCCTTTGGGTCTTGTATGGATATTAAGGGGAACCCCGTACCCAGGCTCTATATACTCAGAACAGCAGTATACAGACGGTGCAAACAAGACAGGGACTGTGTAGGTTTGTTGTGTTAAGTAGAATCTGTTTGTAATTTTCAACTGGTACATTTTTAAAGTGTAGCTCCAGTCAAAAAATCTATTTTTAAGCTTTTTGGAAAACATAGGGAAGGGTTATCACCCCTGTATAATTTGTTTTGCCGTCCGTCTTTTTTCATCTCACTTGCTGTTGTCTCCTTCCGTTTGCAAGTAGGAGATGTTTGTAAGTTGGATGTTTGAAAGTAGGGGCCTGCTCTATATGCTCTGCAGAAATGGCGGAACATGGTGTTGGTGTTGCCACAACATTGTAAGCCCTCAAAGTGACTCTTGGTGGGCGCTGGAGCGCCCTGCTGTGAACGATTATATCAAGAATTGTAATTACATGCCATTGTTGAACAGTGGTAGAAAAATTGACCTTTGGTGGTTGTGGTGCTGGTGCCACAACACTATAAGTCCTCACAGTTACTCTGGGTGGGCACAGGAACGGGCCCTCCTGTGAACTATTATATCAAGAATTGTAATTACATGTCCCTGTTAAACAGGGGCTGAAAAATTGGGCCTTAGGCACTGGTGCTGGTGCCACGACACTGCAACCTCTCCCATATACTCTAGTTGTGGTGCAGGAATGAGCCCTGCTGCAAAGCATTGCATTAAAAATTGTAATTAAACGCCCCTGTTAAACAGGGGCAGAAAAATTGGGCCTTAGGCACTGGTGCTGGTGCCACGACACTGCAACCTCTCCCATATACTCTAGTTGTGGTGCAGGAATGAGCCCTGCTGCAAAGCATTGCATCAAAAATTGTAATTAAACGCCCCTGTTAAACAGGGGCTGAAAAGTTGGGCTGGTGGCATCACCGAGAACCAAAAATGTTCTTCCAACATATCAGCGGAGGAGGAAGAGGATAGACAATCAACATAACATGACAGTCACTCAGCATCAGCATAGGCAGTCTTGAAGGGATGTGATATTTAAAAAAAAAATATTCGGTTACATCAACTTCAGGTGCTTGGTAGCTGTGGGTGATCCAAGACTGATTCCTCTTGATGAAGGTCAGTCTATCAACTGAGTCGGTGGACAGGCGCACCATGTGATCGGTAACAAAGCCACCAGCAGCACTGAAGGTGCCTTCCGAAAGAACGCTGGATGCAGGACAGGCCAGTAGCTCAATTGCATACTGTGCAAGCTCTGGCCAGGGATCCATCCTCAAGACCCAGTAAGCCAGAGGATTTTCGGTGGGAAAGGTGTCCAAGTCTGACCTTGCCCCTAGGTATTCCTGCACCATGTAAATCAGACGCTGGCGATGGTTGCTGGAACCGATCATACCTTGGGGCTGTGGACTAAAAAATTGTCTGAACGTATCGGACAGATGGCCACCTTCTCCACCGCACCTTCTGACCGATGCCTCAGCAACACGTTGTCCAGGACCAGGAGTTTGTAACCTCCCAGTCTCTGGGAACGCATTGCACAGACCTTTCTGCAAGGCCTCCCGGAGATGTCTCATCCTCTGCTCCCTCTGCGATGGCAAGATAAAGTCGGCAACCTTACCCTTGTACCGTGGATCAAGGAGCGCGGCCAGCCAGTAATGGTCCCTCTCCTTGATCCAAAGAATTAGAGGATCCTTCCGCAGGCTTTGCAGGATCAGGGAAGCCATGCAGCGTAGGTTAGCTGAGGCATTCAGTCCGGAGTCCTCTGGGTCACTAAGGACAACATGATCCGCAGCTACCTCCTCCCAGCCACGTACAAGTCCACGGGTTTCTTGGGACTGTAAATCATCCCTACAAGACTGCTGCTGCTGCTGATGCTGAGTGCCAGCCTCCACCTCCATGCTGACACAATCATCCTTCTCCTCCTCATCCTCTTCCTGTGTGATGTGTGGCACAGCAGGAACACTGTCTGGATAATGGGGGCCTTGAGAGGCAAGGAAGTCCTCCTCTTCCTGCCTCTGTTCTGCCTCAAGTGCCCTGTCCATTATTCCATGCAGCATATGCTAACAGAGGTGGGCAAGAGGTACAGTGTCACTGATGCATGCACTGTCACTGCTCACCATCCTTGTGGCCTCCTCAAACAGTGACAGGACAGTGCATGCATCCCTGATCATGCCCCACTGGCTTGGTGAGAAAAAACCGAGCTCCCTGACCCTGTCCTGGTGCCGTAGTCACACAGGTACTCATTGATGGCCCTCTTCTGCGCATGCAGCCGCTGCAGCATGGCCAATGTTGAGTTCCACCTGGTGGGCATGTCACTTATAAGGCGGTTCTTGGGCAGGTTTAACACCTTTTGGAGCTCAGCCAGCCGAGCACAGGCATTAAATGATCGGCGGAAATGCACACAGACTTTCCTGGCCTGCTTCAGGACATCCTGTAAGCCTGGGTACCTGCCCAAGAACCGCTGCACCACCAGGTTAAGGACGTGAGCCACACAGGGCACATGGGTCAGTTGTCCCTGTCGGAGGGCGGAGAGGAGGTTGGTGCCATTGTCGCAAACCACCATTTCTGGCTTTAGCTGGCGTGGCTTCAACCACCTCTCGCCCTGCCCCTGCAGAGCTGACAAAACATCTGCCCCAGTGTGGCTCCTGTCCCCCAAACAAACCAGCGCAAGCACGGCATGGCATCGTTTTTCCTGCGTACTTGCGTAGCCCCTGGAACGCCTACGGAGCACCGCTGGTTCTGAGGACAGAGCACTGGAAGAGGCAATGGAGGAAGAAGAAGAGGAGGGGTGGAGGAGAGAGATGTGTCACAACCAATAGTAGCATTTTGGAGGCGTGGTGGCGGAACAACCTCCAACACTACTGCACCTTATCCTGCATCTTTCCCAGCTGCCAGAAGAGTGACCCAATGGGCCGTGAAAGACAGGTAACGTCCTTGTCCATGCCTGCTGGACCATGAGTCAGTGTAATATGCACCTTACCGCTGACCGCCCTGTCCAGCGAGGCAAGGACATTGCCTTCCACATGCCGGTAGAGAGCCGGAATCGCCTTCTGTGAGAAAAAGTGGCATTTGGGGACCTGCCACTGAGGAACCGCACATTGTACAAACTCACGGAAGGGGGCCGAGTCTACCAACTGAAAAGGCAGCAGTTGAAGTGATAGCAATTTAGCCAAGCTAGCATTCAACCGATGGGCATGTGGATGGCTGGGAGTGAACTTCTTTCGGCGGTCCAGCAGCTGGGGCAGGGACATTTGTCTGCTATAATCGGACGTGGGTGTACTGCTAGCAGAGTGCCCGGAAGCACTTGGCTGTGACACACCTAATTCTACACCTTCATTCCTCTCAGAGCAGGTTTCAGAGAGGACTGAAGGTCTAGTGGGGTTGGAGATGCCAGCTGATGAGGAGCAAGGAGAGGTCCGCTTTGTTCTTTGGTGTGGGTCTTTGAGGTACGCTTGCCAACGAGCTGCATGGCAGGTCAACATATGTCTGGTCAAGCATGTGGTGCCCAAGTGGCTGATGTTTTGGCCACGTGAGATACGCTTGAGACATATGTTGCAAATAGCAGCGGTGCGATCTGATACACTCATTTCAAAAAAGGCCCACACCAAAGAACTTTTAGAATAACGCGCAGAGGCAGTGCCCTGCACAGGCGGAGCTCTGCGGTGTGATTCAGTCGGTGTGCTGCCCCTAAGCTGGGCCCCGGAAGGGCATCCTGCCTCGTTGGACATGTGCCTCCTCCTCCTCCTTTCTCCTAACAGGCACCCACGTGGAGTCAGTGCCCTCATCATCCCCTCCCTCTTCATCGCTGGAGCAAAACTGGCAGTAGGCTGCAGCTTGTGGAACATGACTGCCAAATTGCTGTCCTTCTTGAGCATCCCCTCTCTCTGCGCTCACGCTACTGCCTTCCTCTAGCTGAGTGTCATCATCAGAGCTTACAAAACACTGGGCATCCTCCTGGAGCATGTACCCAACACTGTGCTCAAAGAGTTCAGGAGACTCCTCAGGAGGACGTGGTGGGTCTAGGAAAGGAGTCACTGATGATGACATTGAGAGGAGGGAAGATGACGCGTTGGCAGCTGCTTTGCTAGTAGCCTGAGCCTGGGTGAGAGAGCATGAGGGTGATGAAGAGGGCTTGGTCATCCACTCTACCAAGTCTTCGGCATGTTGCTGCTCAACATGTCCAGCTGCCGAAAAGAAGGACAAGTGTGTCCCATGGCCACGTGCTGATGATGACGATGCACCGCGTCCACGACCAGCACTGTTGTCTCTAGACACAGAGCCTGCTTGCCCTCTTTTATCGGCTCACGCCTGTCTGCCTCTCCTTGCTGGCCTTCCAGACATGGTAATGGCCTGAAGGGAGATGGGAAAACCAGCAATTGGGTAATGTATATTGTGCTGGAGGCACACACAACACCCACTAACTCCTGCAGATGGCAGATGGCTCAATTAGAAAAGAGCTATGTAGGTGGATATAACGGTGTATGCTGTGGTCAGGGCATGCAGACAGCACGCACAATCTCCTACAACTGACTGCAAGCTCTATTTAAAAAGAGCAAGATAGCTAGCTATATAGGTGGATATAACTGTGTATACTGTGGTCAGGGCACGCAGACAGCACACACAATCTCCTACAACTGACTGCAAGCTCTATTTAAAAAGAGCAAGATAGCTAGCTATATAGGTGGATATAACGGTGTATTTTGCGGTCAGGGCACGCAGACAACAACCACTACAGAAGAGCAAGAACGCAAAATTAGCCGATAATTAACGGTGTATACTGTGTTGAAGGTACACAGAACACCCACTATCTCCTACAGACGCCAACACACTACACAAGGTCGCCACGCTGGCGGCCTTATATAGTGTGGGGCGTGTACTACACAGCCTGAGCTATGATTGTCCACAGGCATCCTGCCTGTGGCCAATCATGGCTCTCCTCGCTGCCGGCGCTGTGATTGGCCAAGCATGAGGGGTCACAGTGCATGCTTGGCCAATCATGAGCCAGCAATGCACTGCGATGGCGCAGTGCATTGTGCGCCGTGAGCGGCACACGAATTTGGCCTGAACGGCCCATAACGTTCGGTATTCGCCGAACGGACGAACAGCGGATGGTGGAGTCGAACACGAAGCTCATCCCTAGCCAGTAGCCAATAGCTTCCATCTCGTAGTTGAATCTGAGCATGCATGAGTTTTGGCGTGTCGGAATTGCATACACACGATCGGAATTTCCAATAGAAAGTTTTTTCCGTTGGGAAAATTGAGAACATGCTATCGATGTTTTGCTGGCGGGAATTTGCACAGCTAAATTCCGATGGAACATACACACGGTCGCATTTTCTGCTGAAAAGCTCTCATTGGTCTTTTTCTGGCCGGAATTCCGATCGTGTGTGCGCGTCATAAGAATCTTAAAATCATAACATAATAAATGAAACCAAAATTAATTTTGTTCCATTTGTTATGTTATGATTGGGAGATTCTGATGGATCCACCTCCATCCAACCCAAACAGAGTACATAAACTAAAGCAAGCAATCTTCCGAAATACAAATAGATTTGGAACAACAAGTTGATAAAACAAATCTGAATATATGAAATGAATCTGAATCCGAATATACAAAATTAATCTGAATATACAAAATAAATCAGAATATACAAAACAAATCCAAATACAAAAAATGAACTCTTAAAACAAATCATTCTAACATAACGAATATAATGAACCAAAATGATTAACTTAATGAATGAATCTGAAATGAAACAACTTTTGTTAACATCTCTATTGAAAACAACTTTTTATTTTCTCAGATATTAAACAGTTCTGTTCTGAGTCCTGGTGCTCAGAGGCTTTGTAAAGCTTTAGGCGTGATAAAACCTCCATTTCTAGGTCCACATCTTATGTGCTAGTCAGACCTCATTATTAATCCCCGCTGTCCACAGGTCTTTATATATACAGGTGCATCTAAAAAAATAGAATAGCAAAAAGGTAGCTTATTTCAGTAATTCAATTGAAAAAGTGAAACTTACATATTATATCGATTTTTTTTTCTCATTAAAGTCAAAGTTTATTTGCGAAATAAAATGCATAACAACATGGAAAGTAATCCAAAGACATACAGACAATGCCGAGAGGCAAATAGTCAGAAAGAACATTGTCAACATTGTCCTCTTATAACAAAAGGTGGCATATAATTATAATATAAGCAAGTGTCTAGACCAGACCTAATTTCTGAAGCCTATTAAATGTATATCAGGCCTACCACCTAAATGTTGAAATTTCCCATTTGTTCCATTAAGAGAGGAGAGAACATAAAGTTTAGATATAAAGATAGGGAAAAGGGGAAGAGTAGCAGTGCCATAGCTCTATAGGAGTATGATAAAGATTCTGGGCGGGTGTTCTGGTTTTCTAAAAGGTCTACTACCTTGGGTCCGGGTCTACTAGCTCCAGTGTACGTCTGGCGCCTCTGTGGCAAACCGTTGGGTTCAAGTTTGTTTCAGCAGGTCTGCACATGCCTGAGAGTATCTGTAGGCAAACCAGGGAGACCAGGTCTTGTGATAACGTTCTACCAGCTCCTTAGATTGGGCTGCCGTACCTTCCATCTGACAGATGAAAGAGACTTTATGTAACTAGTCCCTCATTGTGGGGGTATTTTTCAATTTCTAGAAAAGCGGGATAAGGGAATTGGCAGCATTTATCATATGTCTTGAGAGCGAGTTTTTGTACTTCTTAAAAGAAAAGTTTGAAATGTGTAGCAGGCAGCAAGCTGTGTCTAACCTGAGTCTTGTCTCTGTGATTTGGGTGATCGTCTCTGTTACCTTGGACCAGAATGGCGCCAACATCTCGCATTGTCACCAAATGTGGAGCAAAGTGCCCCTTTCAGTATCATATCTCTAACATTTGTCAGACGTTTGTGGGTACCACTTGTGAATTTTCTCGGGGATTGCATACCAATATGTCAGTACCTTGTAAGCAGTTTCATGCATTCTTGTGCTAAGGGAGCACTTGTAGGACAAGATGCAAGCCTTTTCCCATTGGTTGTCTGTGATCGGAACTCCTAATTCTTCTGTCCATCTCTCTCTGAGTCTGCAGCTTCCCTGTGACCGTAGGTTTTGTACCCATGTGTACGAGGCAGATGTGGCTTTCATGGTTAGTTCGCCCCTCAGGCATACTGATTCAAGCTCAGTGAGTTCTCTCGTGAAGTGGGCCCTACGAGAAGCATCGTTAACATAACTGCTTATCTGAAAGTATGACCATAGGGGCATAGGTGGCATTTTGCTGTCCGTTTTAAGTTTGGCAAAGTCTTTCATTGTTTTGTTGGTAAAGCAATGTGATGCCAGGAGGGGCATCCTTGGGTCGGTTGGTTTTATCAAATGATTCTTTATACCTGGTGAGAAGTCTGGGTTATTCTGCAAAGGGGTGAGAGGGCTCAGGGGGGTGGAAAATTTGGTGTGTTTGGCGAGCGTGTGGAATATATCAAAAGTGGTGCCTATAAGAGGGTGTGTTTTTATGGATGAGGGGTATTTAGTTTTAGGTATCCAGGGTGAGAATTGGAGGGGGACTGTGCTCGTCTCATTTTCTATGGAGACCTAATCTTTGAGTTTGTGTTGGAAATGCCAGTCAATGATACGGGCTATGTGTGCTGCGTAATAGTAAGTCAGGGATGCCCATATCCCCTTTGTCTTTAGGTCTGGTCAGAAGAGATGATTTCAGACGCGGGGGTTTGTGTGCCCAGATGAATTTAAACTGGAGGGAATGCAAAGTTTTAAAGAAACTCTTAGGTATTTTAATAGGTAGAGTGCGGAGTAGATAAAGAATTTTTGGCAGGATAGTCATCTTACAAATGGCTGCCTTACCAAACCACGAGAAATGTCTAGGGTGCCAGTCTTGTAGATCTTCTTCTATGGCTTTGAGGAGAGGGGGGAATTTTCGGTCAAATATCGAGGAGAGTCGAGGGGTCAACCTAGTTCCCAAGTATTTTATGGCTGAGTTATCCCATTTAAAGGGCCTCAGATTTAGATTAATTTATTTTGAGGTTGGAAATGTATCCATAGGTGGAGAACTCTTTCACTCTTTCATGAGGGAGGGGATGGACACATGCGGATCTGTCAAAAAAAACAAAAGGTCATCGACATATGCCGCAAACTTGTAGACCAGTTCATTGATCTGGAAACCCTTAACGGATTCATTTTCAAGAATACGCCTGATAAATGGTTCCAGCAAAATGATAAAGAGTAGGGGTGACAAGGGGCAGCCTTGTCTCGCCCCATTCCTTATATGGACTTTATCAGAGAGTATGCTATTTATCTTAAGCCTGGCAGAGGGATTTTGGTAAAGAGCTGAAATTCAAGCCAGCATGTGAGGACCCAAACCCGCATGTCTACACGTCTCTAACATGTAATCCCAGGCTACTCAATCGAAGGCCTTCTCCGCATCCGTTGACAGGAGGAAGCCCTTGATCTTTCGCTGACGGGCCGAATGTATTAGGTTCAGAGATTTTGTCACATTGTCTTTGGCCTCCCTGCCAGGCATAAAACCTACCTGGTCAGGACCTATTAAATCATGGAGTAAGGGTCTCAGCCTATTAGCTGTAATTTTGGCCATAAGCTTGACATCTATGTTCAGCAAAGAGATCGGCCTGTAACTGGTGCAATTCAGCGGATCCTTTCCAGCCTTAGGTAGCACCGTGATATAGGCTGATAAAAAGTCATTTGAAACCTGTCTCTGTGCCTTTTTGCCGTGTACCTGTCTATTTTACCCTCCTTGTTTTGGATTCCCTTGATGCTATTTTGTGCAGTTTGGGCCTTCAGGGCTCTGGCTAGTATCTTACCCGTTTTGTCGCCGTGTTCATATTATATCTTTTTCCTAAACTGTCTCCTAGTTTTGGTATCTAAAATCTGTTTAAGGGACCTTCTGGATTCTAATAGAGAATCTGCCATGCTGATTGTGAGGGTTTGCTTGTGGAGAGATTCTATGGCGCAAATTTTATTTGTTAGGTGTTTAATTTCATTGTCCCTTTCTTTTTATCTATGAGTACCCATGTGGATCAATTCACCCCTAATATAGGACCTTTGGGCCTCCCAGACCATCAATGGGTTTGCCCCAGGGGCAATGTTGTGCTTAAAGAAATATGTCAGGGAGGAGGTCAGTTTGGGGAGCACCGTTAGGTCCGTTAATAGGAAAGAGTTTAGTCTCCACATATTCGATTTTGTTGGGGGTTCCAGCAGATTCAGTGCAATGGAAATTGGGGAGTGATCTGATATGGTTTGTATCCCTATATAGGCACCAGTCAGTAAAGGGATGTTTCTCTGTGTTATGAATATGTAGTCTATTCTCGATTGACGATTATGAGGGATGGAGAAGAAGGAATAGTCCTTACCCTCAGGGTGTATATCAGGTGTCAATCAGGTTCAATGAGCGTATAAGCTGTTTGATTCTCTTTAGGACTCTATAGGTGACTGTTGTCTTTCCTGTGGAGGTGTCTTCAGTTGGAATAAGGGGAATATTAAAATCACCTCCCAAGATCAAGCGTCCTGAACTGAAACTCGTCAGTTCATTGATTAGTTATTGTCAAAATGTGAGCTGGGCAGTGTTGGGGAAATAGGTATTTGCTAATGTCAGGGAAACCCCCCGGCATGACCCTTTGAGGAAGATAAACCTCCCCTCTGGGTCCACTAGTTTGTCAGACAACTCAAAGTTAGCGCCCTTGCTCACTAAAATTGAGACTCCTTTTGATTTGGTAATGTCGTTTGTGGCATGGTGTGCCTCGACGAAAAAAGAGTCAGTGAGCCTGGGTATGTGATTTGTCCTGAAATGCGTTTCCTGGAGAAAAACAAAACTTAGCCTACCTTTTTTTAAGTTCTCTTAGCAGGGTAGTACTCTTCTCTGGAATGTTGAGACCTTTAACATTATGCGATATAACCGTAGGGTTGCGGCCTAGATCAGTGTAAGCCATGGTAGAGACTCAGATAGAGAGAGCGTCAATTACAGACGTACACAATTGGAAATTCTTATCGCTCTATAGCCCCGAGGTGAAAGCAGAAAGGAGACTAGAAGAAAACAGTTAGAGGTATGAGTACGAGAGGAGGAGGGAATGGAGAGTGTAGGTCTCTCCCTCTTTAGACGAGCAGGGCGTCCCAGAGGGTCAAAGTTAGTGTATACAGGTGGGCCCAAACCAGACCCACCAGAGACACTATTGTGGGGTCTAGGGAGACACCCAACGAGAATGGCAGCAATCGCTATACTGAGCACACACGTAAATCTACATGTATATTCGCACAGCTCCAAGAAGTAAACCAATATATCAATAAACAAATGTAACAACTTAACAGTTAAATGGAAAAGGTTGGGTCACGGCCCGATTTAAACTAATGAATTGTGCTTAATGATCTAATTTGCACTGAGAGTGAGAGAAAGTGAATGATGAACAATATTCTAAAGAAACATCAGCATGAAGATCCTGACACGCAGGCGTGTCAAGACATAGTTGACATAGGGGCGGCATAAAGAAACCCCCGACCTAGGTATGCTTAAACTAAATGTTGCAAAACCAACTCTACCAGATTTGGGATCAAGGGATCCAGTATGTCTCATTGCGTAATTGCACCACTATTGGTTTTTAAACCTGTATATTGCTTACTTATGGGCCCGGATAGAGGACCCGGAGCAGTGCTATGTAACTGCCTTTGTCTAGGTTAAGTGCCCCGTAAGTCTACAAGTAGCTCCTAGTCCAGCAAAGTGTCCACTACAGTCTTGTAGTTCCCCAGGGTGGAGAGAACATGTATGGAACTGGGCAAAATACAGTTGGGGCTAGCAACCTGAAAAGTAAGTGATTACGCACTCAATTGTTAAGCAGTTGCACTCTAGCCGCTTAGCGCAGTCTAGAGGTGGGTGAAACTGTTAGCGGTGCGACCAGCATTGTAAGCCCTCATGCTGACTCCTTGAACAAAAGTGCCCTTTTAGTCCTCCATCAGGCTCCTGGAGGAGTGCGGTCCATTTCGGGGAGTGCCTGCCAGTGGTGTTTCATGTCGACCCTGTCTCTGTTTCTTGGAATGGTGTTTCTCTGGGGATGTCAGTGGGTGGCAAAGCATACTCTTGGTACCAGTCTGGCAGATCCATCGGCTCAATTTGGAGTGCAGTGCAGGGAGGTCGTCAAGTGTGCGCAGAGTGTATTGTTTGCCACTATGAGTGACCAAAAGGGCAAAGATGAAGCCCCACGTGTAACGCAGTTCCTTCTCTTCCAGCTTTTCCAGGAGAGGTCGCAGAGCCCTGCGATTTTTCAGGGTTATCTGGGAGAGATCCTGAAAAAGTTTGATATTCTCCCCATTAAATATAATCTGTTCATTTCTGCATGCCCTGGACATAATATCCTCTTTGAGAGTGAAGTTCTGCAGACAGCAAATAATGTCTCGGGGGGGGGTGATGTGTCCGGACCTCTGGCTCTAAGAGCCCTATGAGCTTTGACAAACTCAATATCTGTGTCCTCTGGCCGTTCTAGGAGAGTGTTGAAAACTCTCTGTAACACAGAAGTGATTTGATCCGTCATGACAGACTCTGGTATTGCACAGACTCTGATATTATTGCGTCTTCCCCTGTTATCGAGGTCCTCCAAATGCCTATTCATTTCAATAAAATGAAGTGCATGAGTAGTGGCCACTTTGCCCAGTCTGTTAATCATTTTGTCCCTTTGTTTCCCTGCTGTCTCAGTGGCGGCCATCTTTTCCTGCAGGACCAGAAAACTAGTCTTGAGGTCAGAAATGGCGGTGGTGAATGAGGCTTTGATGTCAGCTGCAAAGCCTGACATGTCCTCGTATGTGAGGGGGTGATCAGAGAGGGTACCTCTTCTGCTGTTGTCCTCCGTAGCCAACTGTGAATCTTCACTGAATTCTTCATCCGCGTGTACTTGCGCCATCTTGCCTCCCGCAGTGACTTTTAGAGCAGCAGCCTGATGTTTAAAGATGTCGGAGATGTTTCTCCCTGCACATGTGGCCACAGAACGATGAGAGCGAGTGTGCGATTCTGCTTATTCATCTTCGGGCAGTTATCAGCACAAATAGACGGTCTAGGGCCGTGATTCCGATGGAGCTCCACAGTTAGGCTGCCATCCTCGCCACGTGTCAAGCCACGCCCCTCTATATATCGATTTTTTTACACGCAGAGTGATATATGTCAAGAATTTCTTTCTTTTAATTAATATTGTAGATTCATGGTGTCACACGCTAATTAGCTAATTAACTTAAAGCGGGAGTCCACCGGGACTCCGCGTTTTTTTTTTAAAAGCCAGCAGCTACAAATACTGCAGCTGCTGACTTTTAAAATAGTGACACTTACCTGTCCAGCGCGCCCGCGATGTCGGCACCCGATCGCTAGGTCGTCTGTCGGGTCCTGCCACCGCCATCTTGGGTATGGGAATCAGGAAATGGAGCCTTTCGGCTTCATTTCCCGGTTCCCTACTGCGCATGCGCGAGCCGCGCGGCGCAATCCGGACGGTCCCCGCTGCCTCTGGGAACTGTGTGTTTCCCAGCAGGCAGCGGGGCACTTGCGCAAAGGGGCGGGCAGTTGCGGAAAGGGGCGTAATCTACGCCCCTTTCCGCAGACAGCTATCCCGGAAGTGGGTGCAGTTACCTGGATTATCCAGGTAACTGCACCCCCTCCCCCCTGAAAGGTGCCAATTGTGGCGCCGGAGGGGGGGGGATTCCGATGAGCAGAGGTCTATTTTAGGGTGGACCTCCGCTTTAAAACACCTGTAAAGGTTTCCCGAGCCTTTAAATTGTCTCTCAGTCTGGTTTAGTAGGTTACACAATCATGGGGGAAGACTGCTGACTCAACAGTTGTCCAGAAGACAGTCAGTGACACCCTCCACGGAAATGGTAGGTCATAAAAGAACATTGCTAAAGAAGCTGGCTGTACACAGAGTGCTGTATCCAAGCATATTAATGGAAAGTTAAGTGGAAGGAAAAAGTGTAGTAGAAAAAAGGTGCGTAAGTAACAAGAATAACCACAGCCTTGAGAGGATTGTGAAGCAAAGGCCATTCGAGAATTTGGTGGAGATTCACAAGGAGTGAACTATGGCTGGTGTTAGTGCTTCAAGAGTAGGGATGGCCTTGCAGTTTGCCCGGCGGTCGGTTAGCGGCGAATTTTGCGTGTTCGCGATTCGCCAAACCGGTGGATTTCTGGCGCTGTTCGCACGGTGGATATATGTGTTTACATTGCGAAAGAACTTTGACCCATGATGACACATCCATCATGGGGTACAGGACAGCCAATTGAGACATTTCAGCACATGGACAATTGGACATTCCCCCTACCTTATAAATACACCTGATCTGACGGCCATTTTACATTCTGTCTTTTGTCAGTGTAGGGAGAGGTTGCTGTGTGGAGCAGGGACAGACTGTAGTGACACAAATCGCTAGCTATTAGGTCCACAAAAGTCCTTTTAAGGACTGGTATAGGTGTACAGTATATAGGGTTCTGGTGCACTGTTGCTGACTGCTGTGCTGCTAATTGCTGAGTGCACTGCTGACCGATTCTGCAGCTGTCTTTTGTTAGTGTAGGGACAGGATGCTGTGTGGAGCAGGGACAGTCAGTTTAATCACTAGCTATTACTATTAGGTCCACAAAGGTCCTTTTGAGGACTGGTATAGGTGTACAGTATATAGGGTTGTACATGTATAATATACTTTCTTTCAAATATAGAAAGCCTATTATACATTTTATATACGTCTTTATCAGTGTAGGGAGTGAGGAACAGTTTGGTGTTTGGAGCAGGGAAAGTCTGCAAATCACTAGCTACTAGGTCCATAAAGGTCCTTTTATAGGTGTACAGTATATAGGGTTATACACATATAATATACTTACTTTCAAATATAGAAAGCATATTATACTTGACTGCTGTGCTGCTGAGCTGATTGCTGCCCGATTCTGCAGCTTTCTTTTATCAGTGTAGGGACTGAGGGACAGTTTGGTGTTTGGAGCAGGGACAGTCTGCAAATCACTAGCTACTAGGTCCACAAAGGTCCTTTTATAGGTATACAGTATATAGGGTTGTACATGCATAATATACTTTCTTTCAAATATAGAAAGCATATATAGTGCACTGCACTGCTGTGCTGCTGACTGATTCTGCAGCTGTCGTTTCTCACTGTAGGGAGGGACAGTTTGTTTTTTGGAGCAGGGACAATCTGCAATTCACTAGCTACTAGCTAGCTACTATTAGGTCCACAAAGGTCCTTTTAAGGACTGGTATAGGTGTATTATTTGATGTGCAGTATATAGGGGTGTAATACATGTATAAAATACTTGCACCTATAGAAAGCATAGTATAGTGCATTTCCACTGTGCAGCATTGTGACTGCTGAGCGGTTCTGCAGCGTTACTACAAAGAGCGACAAACGCAATAAAAAAAAAGTATTATAACTGGTGTGATAGACCAGTCATACAGTGGTGTGAAAAAGTGTTTGCCCCCTTCCTCATTTCCTGTTCCTTTGCATGTTTGTCACACTTAAGTGTTTCGGAACATCAAACCAATTTAAACAATAGTCAAGGACAACACAAGTAAACACAAAATGCAATTTGTAAATGAAGGTGTTTATTATTAAAGGTGAAAAAAAATCCAAACCATCATGGCCCTGTGTGAAAAAGTGATTGCCCCCTAAACCTAATAACTGGTTGGGCCACCCTTAGCAGCAACAACTGCAACCAAGCTTTTGCGATAACGTGCAATGAGGCTTTTACAGCGTCCTGGAGGAATTTTGGCCCACTCATCTTTGCAGAATTGTCCTAATTCAGTTACATTAGAGGGTTTTCGAGCATGAACGGCCTTTTTAAGGTCATACCACAACATCTCAATAGGATTCAGGTCAGGACTTTGGCTAGGCCACTCCAAAGTCTTCATTTTGTTTTTCTTAAGCCATTCGGTGGTGGACTTGCTGGTGTGTTTAGGATCATTGTCCTGCTGCAGAACCCAAGTTCGTTTCAACTTGAGTACACGAACAGATGGTCGGACATTCTCCTTCAGGATCTCTTGGTAGACAGCAGAATTCATAGTTCCTTTTATCACGGCAAGTCTTCCAGGTCCTGAAGCAGCAAAACAGCCCCAGACCATCACACTACCACCACCATATTTTACTGTTGGTATAATGTTCTTTTTATGAAATGCAGTGTTCCTTCTACGCCAGATATACTTGGACACACACCTTCCAAAGAGTTCCACTTTTGTCTCATCGGTCCACAGAATGTTGTCCCAAAAGTCTTGGGGATCATCAAGATGTGTTGTGGAGAAATTGAGACGAGCTTTGATGTTCTTTTTGCTCAGCAGTGGTTTTCTCCTTGGAACTCTGCCATGCAGGCCATTTTTGCCCAGTCTTTTCCTGATGGTGGAGGCATGAACGCTGACCTTAACTGAGGCAAGTGAGGCCTGCAGTTCCTTGGACGTTGTTGTGGGGTCTTTTGTGACCTCTTGGATGAGTCGTTGCTGCGCTCTTGGGGTAATTTTGGGCGGCCGGCCACTCCTGGGAAGGTTCACCACTGTTCCATGTCTTCGCCATTTGTGGATAATGGCTCTCACTGTGGTTCGCTGGATTCCCAAAGCTTTGGAAATGGCTTTATAACCCTTTCCAGACTGATAGATCTCAATTACTTTCTTTCTCAATTGTTCCTGAATTTCTTTGGGTCTTGGCATGATGTGTAGCTTTTAAGGATCTTCTGGTGGACCTTACTGTGTCAAGCAGCTCCTATTTAAGTGATGCCTTGATTGTGAACAGGTGTGGCAATAATCAGGCCTGGGTGTGGCTAGAGAAATTGAACTCAGGTGTGGACAACCACAGTTATAGTATGTTTTAACAAGGGGGGCAATCACTTTTTCACACAGGGCCATGATGGTTTGGATTTTTTTTCACCTTTAATAATAAACACCTTCATTTACAAATTGCATTTTGTGTTTACTTGTGTTGTCCTTGACTATTGTTTAAATTGGTTTGATGTTCCAAAACACTTAAGTGTGACAAACATGCAAAGGAACAGGAAATGAGGAAGGGGGCAAACACTTTTTCACACCACTGTACATACTACACTTCTCTAGAGACTTTTGTCACAGGGTCATTTAAAAAATGACAGGCAGAGGAAGAGGCAGGCCCTTCCGCAGGGGTGGTAGGGGTAGGGCAGGAGCAACAGGCTTGAGCCAAAGGGGCAAATTGCAGAAGGTGCATGCGATTACGTCAAAGGGCGCACCAGACTTGGTTGAGTGGCTCACTCAGCCTTACTCTTCTGCACCCTCCTCATCCTCTCGATCTGTACCCTCTTCACTCTCTGCTGTGTGCACCCCCAACCGACACTACCACCAACACCACCACCACCATATACCTTCCGCTTGAGTCACAAGAATTATTTTCCGATCCATCACATTTCCGATGCGCAGCCACTCTTGGCATTGGATCAGGAAGAGGAGGTAGCAACAACTGCCACTCAGCAGTATGACGACAGTACCCAGATCAGCCCAAAGAGGAGGTTGGTGCCCGCTGTTGCTGCCTACTCCGAGATCTCTAATTATAGTGGTGGGGAAGGTGACGTAGATGATGATGTGTTTAGTGATGTCACGTGGGTGCCCACAAGAGAGGAAGAGGAGGGGAGTTCAGAGGGAGATATGGACCAGCAAATAGGAGCAGGCGGAACTTAGAATGCACAGGAGGGACAAAGCAGACTGCTAATGTATCAGGAGCGAGGCATCAACCATGTACGGTCACATCTGGTATTCCTAGGACGCCGGCACATGGCTCTGCAGTGTGGGCTTTTTTTAACGTGTCTGCCGCTGACAATAGTGTTGCCATCTGCAATCTTTGCAGTCAATGCATAAGTCGTGGTAAGTCCAACACTCACCTAGGGACGACCGCCTTAAGAAGGCACATGAGCTGCCATCACTGAGCCCAGTGGGAGCAGCGGAACACACAAAGCCACACTCCAGGCTCCCACCGTCCAGCCTCGTCTTCTTCTTCTCCTTCTCCTCTCTCCTCACAATTGTCCTCCACTCCACCTTCCATCATGCCGTCCTCAAGTTTTTCTGCAAAAAGGCAGGCTTCCGTGGGCCAAATGTTCGAGCGTAAAAAAATTATGACGCTGGATAACCCTCTTGCCCAATGGTTGACGGCTGGCTTGTCAGAACTGATAGCCCGCCAACTACTGCCATATAAACTGGTGGATTCGGAGGCATTTTGAAAATTTGTGGCTATTGGAACACCACAACGGAAGGTCCCAGGAAGGAAGTATTTCTCACAGAAGGGCATCCCAGAGCTATATGGCCATGTTCAGCGGCAAGTGAATGTATCTTTGGCACACAGTGTCGGTGCCAAGATACATCTGACCACAGACACGTGGTCTAGCAAACACAGGCAGGGAAGGTATATAACTTTTACTGCCCACTGGGGGAACCTTCTGACAGCCGTCAAGCATGTAACCCATGGCACCCATGTAGATTTGGTTTTACCGCCACGGATTGCATGCAGGCCTGCCTCTTCTTCTCCTCCTCCTCCTACTCCATCCTCCTCCCTCTCCTCCTCGGCTGACTCCTCCTTTTCCGCTGCTGGCGTCTCTTCCGCTGCACCACCCAAGATCCCCAGAACCTATTCGACATGCCAGGTGAGACGTTGCCATGCTGTGCTGCGTCTGTTGTGCCTGGAAGCCAAGAGCCACACTGGCACTGCACTCCTTTCAGCTTTGCGTTCACAGGCAGATCAGTGGCTAACACCGCTCAATTTGACAGTTGGTAAAGTGGTGCGTGACAACGGTGCCAATTTGCTTAGCGCACTGAAACAGGGCAAAATTACACACGTGCCATGCATGGAACACGTCTTAAACTTGGTCGTGCAGCGATTCGTTGTCTATCCAGGACATCTTGCTGCAGCAAGGAAAATCTCTGCCCATTTCAGAAGATCTTACACAGCCATGGCTCGCCTTGCTGACATTCAGCGGCAACACAATCTGCCAGTCAGATGTCTTCTTTGCGATTGCCCGATGCAATGGAACTCAACCTTCTATATGCTTGATAGGCTGCTCCAGCAGAAACGTGCAGTTAATGACTACCTGTACGAACTCTGTGGCAGAACAGGTTCTGGGGAGCTTTTTTTTTACCGCGCCAGTGGTTGCTCATGCGCGACTCATGCAGACTTCTGCGGCCATTTGATGAGATTTACCAAACTGGTCAGTCGCAGCCATGGCGCCATCAGTGACATGGTACCTTATGCCTTCTTTATGGAGCGTGCATTGCGTCATGTCATTGATCAAGCCGTGGAGGAGCAGGAAGATGAGGAAGACGCAATGCTGGATGAATTCTCAGGGGGGCTACTCTATCTGAGACAAGTCAACAACAGGAGTCTGAAGAGGAGTCAGAGGAGGATGGTGCCGGGGCGGATGAGGAGGAGCAAGAAGAGCATGCTTTAAACCTTTCTGGGATCCCTGTTGTTGTGCATGGATGGGGAGAGGAGAACGAGGAGGATGACATTATCCTGGATGATGGGAAGGAGCCAGGCCACCACACCGCTTCCAGTTTAGTGCAAATGGGGGCCTTCATGCTCCAGTGTTTTAACAGGGACTCCGTATAAAAAGCATAAAGGTCAAGGACCAGTACTGGGTGGCAATGTACTTAGACCCCCGGTACAAACACAAATGGCGGAAATGTTACCACTGTCACAGAGGGCTGTCAGAATGGAGCACTTCCAGGCCGTGCTTTGAGAAATGCTGCATTCTGCTTTTGCGTGCGCTGGCAGAGGAGGAATTCCCACTCCCAGAGAAAGAGTTGCGGGTACCAATCCAACAACGCCTGCAAGAAGAGGGCGGTTTGAAGATGTGTTGGGGACTTCACCGTACTATATGCCCATACCCTCCTGTTTGAAGAGGTTGAGCGGTGTCATATTTTTGGGTCCCACAGCGAGTTGCTGGTATCAGTGCTGCTGTCAGTGCTCTCTATCTTGGTGCTGGTGTCAGTGCTCTCTGTCTATCTCAGTGCTGGTGTGGTGTCAGTGCTCTCTATCTCGGTGCTGGAGTCAGGGCTCTCTCTCTATCTCAGTGCTGGTGTAGTGTCAGTGATCTCTATCTCGGTGCTGGTGTCAGTGCGCTCTATCTTGGTGCTGAGCCAGTGCTCTCTCTCTATCTCGGTGCTGGTGTGGTGTCAATGCTCTCTATCACGGTGCTGGTGTCAGTGCTCTCTATCACTGTGCTGGTATCAGTGTGCTCTATCTCGGTGCTAATGTCAGTGCTCTCTATCATGGTGCTGGTGTCAGTGCTCTCTATCTCGGTGCTGATGTCAGTGCTCTCTCTCTATCTCGGTGCTGGTGTGGTGTCAGTGCTCTCTATCTCGGCGTTGGTGTCAGTGCTCTCTATCACGGTGCTGGTGTCAGTGCTCTCTATCACGGTGCTGGTGTCAGTGCTCAGTCTCTATCGCGGTGCTGATTTCAGACAGTGAGGGAAATAGCATCAGAGAAGCCAATCAGCAGGCAGTGCCAGCACCATGGCTGAGGATCAGCACTGGACTGGCACCTCCGGACCACCGCAGTGGAGCCCTGCATAGGTGGGGGTAAGGGCTGGGCAGAGGGAAGGGCTCAAGCACAGTTTAGCACACTTGGACACTGGCACAGGACTGCACTGCCCTGACTGTGGCACCTATCATCTCATGCACCCCCTTCATAGCCTGCCTGGCCTTGCCTCTCCTCCATGGCCTTTATGCACTCCTGAATTATAAAAATTTCACAGATAAAAAAAGAATGCTTGTCGTTGTCGATCCTACATTCACTTAATACTTTTGTTATGTCAGTGTCCATGTTGTGGGACTATGTGTGCACAGCTAGTAGGTATTTTGTGGCTGAAAATATGACCTGGAGGTTTTTAAGGTTTGTCTGCCATTAAAGTCAATAGGGCCCGCCGCAAACTTTGCGGTTCGCAAACTTTTGGCTGCGTTCGCAGTTCGCGTTCGCGAAATGTCCTGTCGGAAGTTCGTCCATCACTGTTCAAGAGCCACCACATACAGATGTATCCAGGACATGGGCTACAACTGTTGCATTATATGTGTCAAGCCATTCCTGAACCAGAGACTATGTCAGATGCATCCTACCTGGGCTAGGGACTAGGGAGTAAAGGGACAGGGCTGTTGCTCAGTAGGGATGAGCCAAACACTGGTTCAGTTCACAGCAGAACATGTGAACAGGCAAAACATTTCTGCGAACACCGTTAAAGTCTATGGGATACAAATGGGAAAAATCTAAAGGGCTAATTTTAAAGGCTTATATGCAAGTTATTGTCATAAAAAGTGTTTGGGGACCCGGGTCCTGCCCCAGGGGACATGCATCAATGCAAATTAAAGTTTTAAAAATGTAAGTTTTTTTCAGGAGCAGTGATTTTAATAATGCTTAAAGTGAAACAATTCAAATTACATTTTCCTTTAAATATCATGCTTGGGGGGTCTCCTTAGTCTGCCTGTAAATTAGCACATCTTTCCCATGTTTATAACAGTATGACAGCAAAATGACATTTCTACACGAAAAAATGTAATTTAAAACTGCTCGCGGCTATAATGTATTGTCAGATCCCAGCAATATAGATAAAAATCATGGAAAAAAAATGGTGTGAGCTCCCCCTAGTCCAATTCCAGGCCCTTTGGGTCTAGTATGAATATTAAGGGGAACCCCTTGCCAAAAATACCAAAAAAATATGGCATGGATGCCCCCCCAAAATCCATACCAGGTGCTTCAGGTTGCTGCATGCCAGTTCTACGTGGAGGCTTTTATGGAGCCTCTCCTATATAAGCAGCCGCAGCCTTGACCATCTTGGAATGGGTGCCCTGGGATTTACACATTAGGTAATTTATTACACACTAATGGACCTTGTCATTGTTACTCACACTACTTATTTGCAGTATTCAAGATTTAATAATTTAAGTCATTAGTGGGTTGTCATTCACGTATCCATTTATTCATTGCGCATTTATGTGCTTCAGTTTATGAATGATATTGAAGAATCTTTGTATTTATTTTCTATTGTACCGATTATGGTATTGCTTTGCTTGTCGTGTTGGATTTAAGTCCCCCTCCCTATCTGAAAATTCTGAAATGTTTTTCAAATATAGATATGTTTAATCACTTGCCTACTGGGCACTTTTACCCGCTTCCTGCCCAGACCAATTTTCAGTTTTCAGTGCTGTCACATTTTGAATGACAATTGTGCAACACTGTACCCAAACAAAACGTTTATCATCTTTTTGAGACAGATAGAGCTTTCTTTCAGTGGTATTTATTTGGCACTGGGTTTTTTATTTTTTTGCTATACAAACTAAAAAAATACCAAAAAAAAAAAATGTTTTTCTTAGTTTCTGTTATACAATAGGTCATGTTTCTCCTTCACTAATGTGCTCTGATGAGGCTGAACTGACTGGCACCTATAGGAGGTGATGATACTGACTGGCAGCACTGTTTCATAGTTGGTTAGGTTGAATAAAGACACCAGTCCATTCAGTTCAACCTGAGTGAGTATCTACAATTGTCCCTATCCCTATACATTGCACACTCATGTCTGTCCCTACCCTCAAGGAGCCCACAATCCAAGGTCCCCATTCATATACTAGGGCCAATTTTGGACAGAAGCCAATTAGCCTACCTGCATGTCTTTGGATTGTGGGAGGAAACCCATGCAGGCACAGGGAGAACATGCAAGCTCCAGGCAGGTAGGGTTGTGGTTGGGATTTGAACCAGTGACCCTTATTGCTGCTAGGTGAGAGTACTAACCACTACACCACTGTGCTGCCCACTGTTGGGGCACTGATAATCAAGGCACTGATATAAATCGCAGGGGGCGCACAATCACGGGAGAACATCATATGACAACCTCCCAGCAATGTGCGACCGCGCTGTAGCCGTCAATCGGCTATAGCGTGGTCATGAAGAGGTTAGATTTACAGATTCTCATATTACATTGTATATGTATCTATTTCTTTTCTGTTGTTGTTCCGAGGCTGCATTTATAGATCATAAATCCGTGTGCTATTATTTCTTGATGTGTGGATGGATCCTTTCAATTTGTTTAGGAATTTTTTTAAATGTTATAGGTTAGAGTAATGTTTTTCTTGCTTGCATATTGGGTTTTCTTGGAGGAGACTTGAGTATGTAGTGTAGTTCAGTTGACCCACTGGGGTTGATTTTGCAAGGAAATTGTCACTTTCCAAGGGAATTTTCTCTTAGCTTAGTGAATGTGAGAAAATGTCAATTTTCACAGAATGCCCAATTGCGTGCAAGGAAATAAAAAAACAAAACAAAAACAGTATTTTGCTTGCACAGGATCAGTTACATAGTTACATAGTTACATAGTAGGTGAGGTTGAAAAAAGACACAAGTCCATCAAGTCCAACCGATGTGTGTGATTATATGTCAGTATTACATTGTATATTCCTGTATGTTGCGGTCGTTCAGGTACTTATCTAATAGTTTCTTGAAAATATTGATGCTCCCCGCTGAGACCACCGCCCTTGGAAGGGAATTCCACATCCTTGCAGTTCTTACAGTAAACAACCCTGTAAGTAGTTTAAGGTTAAACCTCTTTTCTTCTAATTTTAATGAGTGGTCAAGAGTCTTGTTAAACTCCCTTCTGCTAAAAAGTTGTATCCCCATTGTGTGGTCACCAGTATGGTATTTGTATCAACAAAGCTTCACCTTATTCACTAAGGTAAAGCAAAAAAAAAAAGTGAACATTTCCTTTGCAAAGTGTCTTTGAGTGGTGTAGGTCCTCAGATATTCAAAGCAAACAGTGAAAGAGTCAGCAGGCTAATGGTCATATCAGGCATCTGAATATCCGAAGAAAGAAGTAACGAATTTCAAGTTATACAAAAGAAATTATAACAAATTAATTGGATGTGCTTCGTTCATTCGTTAAAGGTCTAATGAAACAAAAGATCAATTCAGAGTAAATCTTAGTGCTGGTTCACACAGGGGCGACCTGTCAGGTGACTTAGCTGCCTGACAAGTCGCGCTCCATGCATTGCAATGGAACCGTTCTAATAGGAGCGACTCCTGTACTAGTTTGGGGTGACTTCGGAAGTAGGTTGCATTGACTTCTATACAGAAGTCATTTTGCAAGCCGCGCTGAAGTCGCGCTATAAGGGGCGGCTTTAGAGTCGGACGACTTCAGCTGATTCATTTTATGCTGGCGGTTGGATTACTAGCAAAGTGCATTCCTGAGAACTGAGTGAGAAGGGTGTTGTATTGTATTTGAGCCGAGGAGAAGAGACGTTGTCATTGTATGTTAATGGATTCAATAAACAAACGACTTTCCAAACTACGAAACGTTATCACGAATCAATATACATACATAAATATCAAATCGAATCAATATACATACAAAACAAATTGATTCGGTATAACGACTATCGACACTCTACAGCAGTGGTCATCAACCCTGTCCTCAGGGCCCACTAAAGCTGGCCATACACCTATAGATTATCTGCAGATTTTCTATGGTTAGATGGAAAAAGTAGGAGATTCCTCCATCCACACAGTTTAGTGAACATGGAGAAATCTGTTGCACTTTTTCTATCTAACCATAGAAAATCTGTAGATAATCTATAGGTGTATGGCCAGCTTAACAGGCCAGGTTTGCAAGATAACTGAAATACATCACAGGTGTTATAATTTGCTGCTCAGTGAGTGCCGTATTCTAGTCTGCATCTCCCCAAGGCAATACATCAAACCTGGCCTGTTAGTGAGCCCTGAGGACAGGGTTGATGACCACTGCTCTACAGAAATAACAAATTATTCAGAAAACAACATAACATATTGAATATAACAGAACAAAATTATGTATTTTACGAAAGAAAACAAAATGAAACTAAACAAAATTTTCCATTGTGCACGAGTCTAGTAAATAGTATTTTAAAACTGATCTCCAGTATTAGAACCCAAGACTATGCTTTAACCCCAATCCTCTTTTATCTCATCACCAAGTTAAAATAAACTACCTAATTAAAACCCTTTTACTTATCTAAATTTATGGTCATGTGACCTGATGCATTCCAAATCTATGTTTCCCACCGCAGAGTGGGCTAGTGCTTTCTTGGGTGTCCTCATTGCTGCCCCGGTGCAAAGACACTTCCCATTAGCTCTCCGGCAGCAGGGTCCACTTGGGCTCCAGAAGAATGCAGCGGTTGGATGATGTCACCATGAGGGGACCAGTAGGCATGCAGACTTTGGCACTGGATCAGCAGGCTTTCCTGCTGAATAAGGTGCTGGAGAGAGACATCTGTTGTTGGATATGAAAAAAAAAATGTTAGAAGGGGATTTAAAAAAAAGATAGAAGGGGTGGGAAAGGCTGTGGGGCACAATGTTTTTTTTTTTTTTTTTTTTACCTAGAGATAAGCTTTAACAGTGATTTTACCTTCAAAAGAAATCTACTCCAATCTAAAGGCAATAGCTGGAATGTCTAGACAAAAACTTTTTTTGTTTTTGTTTTTTTCTTCCATAATTTTCCTTTACTTAGTCTACAATTGACTTAATGTTTCCTTTATATGTATTCCATTTAATATGACTTAACTTACCTCCAATCTTTCTTCCCTTTCATCTTATTGAATGATCCTGCTACTGGAAATATGTGCAAATGTATTTCTGTGTGATTTAAAATCTGGTTAACATTTTCTTCTAGTTACGTGCATTAATCATAAGCCTTGACGCACACTTAAAAAAAAAAGCAAAAAAAAAAACAAGCCTTTGCTGCAAGGTCATGGCTCTCTTGGACAGCCTGAGTGAGTATAATCAAACACAATTTGGGAACTTTTGATCATGAGGATCACTTGACCTCCTACAGTCAGTCATCTTAGTCTAAAAAAGCCGTCCTTTAAAAATAACTAACCAAGAGGCAGCAATCGTATCTTTCCATAAGGATCAAATCTAGTTCTCATTATCTTACCAAAAAGGAAAAAAAATCAAACCCCGAATTAATATTAATATTTTTTGTTTTTACTTTTGTAACTGGTAAACATTATACATTGTAGGACAAAGTTTTAAAAATCTTACCGTTTTAATTGGCTGTGGCAATTTGAAACCCCTATATCATAATTTTTCAACTTTTCAACACAGAGGAAATAATTTTCCAGTCCCAGGGAACCCCTGCTGAAAAATACTATATCTACAACTCATGATACATTAGTGTGATGGTCATTGGGAAGAATTCCCCCCCCCCACCCCTTACAGATAGCTAAAAAGATCAGTGGTGTCAGTGGGAACTTGTCTGAGAGGCAGAAATTGCTCTCTGCTCAAGGAACCCCAAGCATCCTTAGGATGGAACTTTGGGTTCCATGGAGCAATGGCCCTGGCTCAGAAACCCTGCCCTACATGGACACATACATACAGTATATATATATATATATATATATATATATATATATGTATACATACATACATATATATATATATATATATACTAGACATGTGCATTCTTTTTCGTCCGAATGCATTTTCGTCCGAATTTCAGCTATTTTCGTTTTCGTTTTGACAAACGATAACGAAAGCACAGAATCCGAAAAACAAAAGATCCGACATAAATAAATGCTTTATTTTCGTTTTCATTGTTACAACAGTTCGATATAGAATAGGAGATTTGACATGACTCTGACAACAATGTGTCTATAGAACCTGTGGTCGAATGTGCCTAACCTTACCTCTATTAGTCCAAGATTATATAGAGAAAATATTCGACAGAGAAAAAAGATTTGACAGAGAGAAAAGATTCTGCAAGTTACTGTCCTAAAAAGTGTTTGGGGACCAGGGTCCTGCCCCAGGGGACATGTATCAATGCAAAAAAAAGTTTTAAAAACGGCCGTTTTTTCGGGAGCAGTGATTTTAATAATGATTAAAGTGAAACAATAAAAGTGTAATATTCCTTTAAATTTCGTGGGGGGGGGGGGGTGTCTAACTGTCTATAGTATGCCTGTGAAGGGGCTCATGTTTCTGGTGCTTAGAACTGTCCCTGCACAAAGTGTCATTTATGCAGGAAAAAAAGTCCTTTAAAATCACTCGCAGCTATTATGAATTGTCGGCTCCGTAATACAGAGAACACTCATTGAAAGTCATTGATAAAAAAAATATAAATAAATAAATAAAAAAAGCGTGGGGTCCCCCAAATTCAATTACCAGGCCCTTCAGGTCTGGTATGGATATTAAGGGGAACCCTGCCTCAAATTTAAGAAAAACATTTGACGTGGGGTTCCCCCTAAATATCCATAACCAGACCCTTCAGGTCTGGTATGGATATTAGGGGGAACCCCACGTCAAATGTAAAAAAAAATTGACGTGGGGGTCCCCCTAAAAATCCATACCAGACCCTTTATCCGAGCACGCAACCTGGCAGGCCGCAGGAAAAGAGGGGGGGGACGAGAGAGCGCCCCCCCTCCCTCCTGAACCGTACCAGGCCACATGCCCTCAACATTGGGAGGATGCTTTGGGGGTCTGTGACCCCTCAAAGCACCTTGTCCCCATGTTTATGAGGACAAGGGCCTCATCCTCACAACCCTGGCCGGTGGTTGTAAGGGTCTGCGGGCGGGGGGCTTATCAGAATCTGGAAGCCCCCTTTAACAAGGGGACCCCCAGATCCCGCCCCCCCCTGTTTGAAATGGTAAGGGGGTACAATAGTACCCCTACCATTTCACAAAGAAAGTGTAAAAAATAGTTAAATAAGACAAACACACTTTTGAAAAATTCCTTTATTAAAAATAAAAAAAAATAAAAAAAAGAATTCCAGCTGTGGTAATCCACTCTTGCTATCCAGCGACAGACGGTCATCTCTCCAGCGATGTCTCATCTCATCCAGCGCAGCGAATCCATCCTTCTTCTGTCTCCACGGAGGAGACACTGCAAGGATTCCGGAGCCTGACATTTCTTATATACGGAGGGCCGGACCACCTCTGACGCAAGGGGAAACCCGGGGTTCCCTGTGACGTATGGGTGACCCCGCACCCCTTTGATGTAACACAGGCAGGTTTCCGTTACATCAGAGGGGGCGGGGTCACCCATACGTCACGGGGAACCCCGGGTTTCCCCTTGCGTCAGAGGGGGGCGGGATCAGGTGACGGGTGGCCCCACCCTCCGTATATAAGAAACGTCAGGCCGCCGGAATCCTTGCAGTGTCTCCTCCGCGGAGACAGAAGAAGGATGGATTCGCTGCACTGATTCAGATCAGCCATCGCTGGAGAGATGACCGTCCGTCGCTGGATAGCAAGAGTGGATTACCACCGCTGGAATCTTTTTTTTATATTTTTTTATTTTTAATAAAGGAATTTTCAAAAGTGTGTTTGTCTTATTTAACTATTTTTTACACTTTCTTTGTGAAATGGTAGGGGTACTTTGTACCCCCTTACCATTTCAAACGGGGGGCGGGATCTGGGGGTCCCCTTGTTAAAGGGGGCTTCCAGATTCTGATAAGCCCCCCGCCCGCAGACCCTCACAACCACCGGCCAGGGTTGTGAGGATGAGGCCCTTGTCCTCATCAACATGGGGACAAGGTGCTTTGAGGGGTCACAGACCCCCAAAAGCATCCTCCCAATGTTGAGGGCATGTGGCCTGGTACGGTTCAGGAGGGAGGGCGCTCTCTCGTCCCCCTCTCTTTTCCTGCGGCCTGCCAGGTTTGCGTGCTCGGATAAAAGGTCTGGTATGGATTTTTAGGGGGACCCCCACGTCAATTTTTTTTTACATTTGACGCGGGGTTCCCCTTAATATCCATACCAGACCTGAAGGGTCTGGTTATGGATATTTAGGGGGAACCCCACGTCAAATTTTTTCTTAAATTTGAGGCAGGGTTCCCCTTAATATCCATACCAGACCTGAAGGGCCTGGTAATTGAATTTGGGGGACCCCCACGCTTTTTTTTTTTTTTTTATCAATGACTTTGTCAACTACACTTTGTGCAGGGACAGTTCTAAGCATCAGAAACATGAGCCCCTTCACAGGCATACTAAAGACAACCCCCCCCCCTACGAAATTTAAAGGAATATTACACTTTTATTGTTTCACTTTAAATATTATTAAAATCACTGCTCCCGAAAAAACGGCAGTTTTTAAAACTTTTTTTTGCATTGATACATGTCCCCTGGGGCAGGATCCGGGTCCCCAAACACTTTTTAGGACAGTAACTTGCAAATTAGTCTTTACAATTAGCACTTTAGATTTTGAACGTTGGAGTCCCATAGACTTTAATAGGGTTCTAAAGTATGCTGTACACTAGCTCCATCGAATCTTCTTTATACATTCGACAGACACCATAAGCCTTCAAAGACAGATTCGATCATAATTCATGTGGATTTTCGGACGAATGCAATTTTTGAACGAAAAACGAAATAAATAAAAACGAATTTCGGGAGTAACTAAATAAATTAAGTTTTCGTACGAAAACGAAATTACGAAACGAAATATTTTACTCTGCACATGTCTAATACATATATATATATATATATATATATATATATATATATATATATATATATATATATATATATATATATATATATATATATATATATATATATATATTTATCACTAAGGTGTTTTTTGTTTTTTTAGTGTTATATTTTTATATTTTTTAGATTTATATACATTTTGGCATTGATATAGCATCTAGGGTGTATCTATTTGTTTAATTTTTATTTTAGAGCAGACTCATTTGCACTTTTTAAAAACAGTAAAAAGGTCAGTGGCTGTTCCTAATTGCTGGGGTGATAGTCTAGAATCCCTAAGCATTGGGGTTCAGTGGTCACTTATCTGAGACGACACTCCATGCCCCACACATCAGCTTCTCACTCAGATGGCAGAAGCTGTTTGGTCAGAATTATACACAAAATCAGTCCTGTACCACAGGATGAATAAAAAAAGCACACTTTAAATATTATTATTATTTATTTTTAATTTTTTTTGCTTTTAAAGTGAATTCCCAGAACTTGTGAAATATTCACTGTATCTGTAAAAATTTACAAGTGAAATTAAAATGAAAAGAAAAATACAATCAAACAGGAATTCAAAAACATTAAAAAACAAGCTCCTGGGTTCCAATTTTTTTATTTTATTTTTTGCATCGCGGCCCGACTCATCTTGCTGCTTCAGTATGATAAAACAGCAAACCTTTGCCAACTCAAAGCACGTTCCCTTCTGTATGACTGTGAAAAACACAAGGTTTGTTTGACAAGTCAACTGAGTAGAGGTAATATGAAAGCGACGTGGAAGTGTTCATTCAGTCCTCGGGTTTCTTCGGCTGGACAGGCTTAGCCAAAGATTCTGTTTGAAATAATATTTCTTAAGAAGCTTCCCGCTTCCGCCGAGCTCTGATGTGTTTGATCAAATCACGGTAAAAAGTTATGTTTGTACTCAGGTGTACAGAGCTTCAACTGATGTGATAAAGTCAACTCAATGTGGGGAGAGAATGAAAAGGGTGACATTAAAGAGGCAGATCGTGACTCAGAGCCTCCTGTTTCCTTCAGGAATATATAAGTCAGCCATCGCGATGTCTTTTAAGTGACAGACTTTCCATACTTACTGTAGATGTGGCGTTATGTGGCAGTTGGGAGCAACACGTGCCTCCGTGTTATGTCAGTTGATCAATTTTTCAACAAGAAAATCTGTTTTATAGTCTTGTGTGGATTGGAAACAATGGAACATAATGAGCAATTCAGATGCACCCAACTAACAATGTGCCAAATTTAAGCCACTCGGTCCATTGTGCACAGACCTCTTTTCAAGGCATTTTATGTGCTGATTTAACCACATATTTCCACACTACCGTGCCGCAATTGTGTACATGTGCACATTGAACTCAATGGGCGATTTTGAGTTTGAGAAGTTGTGAGAAGTTGTGCCACTTGTCAAACTCTGCATCTCAAGGTAAAAATACTGCAGATGTAATGCAAACCATCTGCCACGACATGTGTATAGCCCCATCTGGGTATTATTTTTCAGTACGGGTGGGTGATTGGGGGAAGGTGGCAAAACCAAGGCTCAGTTGGCTGTTTTTTCTGCCCCCCCTGATCCTCCCATTCGAAAGAGACTGAAATGCTTACTCTGATTGCACTGTACACTGTGAGTGTTCCTTCTCTTGATAGGGCAGTGTGAATGAGTGACTTGTACAGTACTACCTATGTGAACTGTATTGCCTCATGGCACTTTCTTGCCACCAGAGTCTATCTGTGGCTTTGTGTGGTCCTTTACCCTGTAAGGTCCTGACATGCTTACAAACACATACAACATTTACATACACATATTAAGGCCAATTTTTATTTTTTTTAGACAAGGTCTAATTAACCTACCAGCAGGTCTTTGGAGTGTGGGAGGAAACCAGAGTACCCAGAGGAAACCCACACAGGCACAGGGAGAACATGCAAACTCCAAGCAGATGGTGTTGTGGTCAGGATTTGAACCAGAGACCCTATTGCTGCTAGGTGAAAGTGCTAACCACTACACCACTGTGCTGCCCTTTGCTTGTGCGTATATTGTATTTGCAAATGTTGTGCATCTAAAAACTGTTATTAATGCAAATAGGTGACAGTAAATAAATATATATATATATATATATATATATATATATATATATATATATATTTGTTCATTTATTTTTTTAGGAAGTTGCTAAGTGTGCTGTGAAAAATAATTGGTAGGGTGTGCTGTGCGCATAACCCTTCCACATGCAACTCACTCAAAAAGCTAATTATAATATGGGGTGGTTGCCATTTTGGTTTAGCTGTATAAGTGTAAATAGGCCCCTAAGATACTTAATGTTTGCTGTACTATTGGAAAAAACATGCCGAGCGTGAAGTGTTGGGGCACTAGATATGCAATTGTTTGTTCCAGAGTAGTGACTCACCAAGGAGTAAAATAATAATAAGAATGACATCTAAGGAACTGGCACATTCAAGAACATTTGGGCACTGGCTTGATTTACTAAAGTTCTGTTTACAAGGGAAGCTGCGCTTTGCAAAAGGGAATTTTCCCCAAAGAGGTGAAGCTCTGTGGACTTCTGTCATCCAATCATGCGCAAGCAAAAATGATTGACTTATGTGTGTGTGATATCGGTCCGATAAAGATAAAAGTTGGTTTTGATGGATTTACTGTAAAGTAAATTTTCCTTCAAAGTAGTTGAAACATAGTATAGGTGGACCCTGTTTTGGTCTTAGGCTCCTACCTCTCTGATAGCGACAAAGGAAGTGCTTGCCAGATGTTAAATTGTTGGATGTGAACTGAGGAGCGCCTGGTACTAAAGTTCAACTCACTTGAAGAACTTTTTGAAACATTTTATGGCTAAGAGCATCAAATACAGTCAAAATGTTTCAGCTGGAAAAGCCTCCCACTTCTACAGGGCTTGAGGCTCAGCTGGCTGCTTATGTTGCTTTCAGGAGATGTTGGTCTTCAAAAAACCTTAACACAGGTCCCCTAGTGTATTCTGCAGTGATTTCATTAATATCGACTTCTCTAGCCCTGAAGAAAGTGAAGGCTTTATTTTTACCTGAAATACATTGTATGTATTTGATGCTCTTAACCTATAAATGTTTCAAAAAGTCCATCAAGTGAGATTAACTTTTGCTCCAGATGCTTGTAGGCAGGTGGTCTACTGTATTACATGTCAGTTATTTGGCTGCCCATTTCAGGGGAGAGGTGTAATGTTTTTGTCACCTTGCCTGAGCATGTTTGCAGGTTTTTCTGGGGTTCAGCCTCCCTCCCTTTAATTTTTAAATGGAAAGAGGTTCAAGTATCAAGGAGGATTGAGGGCTTTATAAAGAAGGAGAGCTTTTCTGAAGTCTGTGGAGACCTGTGGTCCACCATCAGAACACCAAGTCCCCTGGAAACCCGCAGCCATGGACATCTCCATTCTACAATTTATGGACTAATCTTCTGTAGGTACATTGGGGCAGCCACAGTTAGGAATAGTTAGGAAAAGGCTTTTTTTTTACATGTTGTGCATGTTGTGCCAAATCTACAGTAAAGTTGTTCAGCTGCCACAAGCTTGATCTGATGTTATTCAAAGGGGTACATGTTGGGTCTTGGCATATTCCTAAAGAACCTGGGTCTGTTAAAGCACAACAAGGTATGCTTAACACCAGTAGAAAATGTTAAATCGCAAGGCAAGGACCAGGAGGAAGTTGCCATGAGTAACCCTAAGGAAGAACAGCTACAGAAACCAGTCATTGGCATGGTACCTGGTTAGGTAACAGGTCCTCTGGTAGCGAGGGGGGCAATGTTCTGACTCCCTAGCTTTGCGTCTCCTCTGGTCACCAGGAGCAGACCAGCATTATCAGATCTAAGGCCTGATCATTAGGTATGGGAACTAAAGAGTTAACAAATATGCATGGGTCCCACCATGTGCTCAGAGGGACTACAGCCTGTTACTGGAAGTGAGGTTCCATTGGTACACTGGACTGGTGGAGTGGGCATTGGCTCTGCATGTCCACCAGAATGCATCACAGGTAAAAGTGTGCAGTGTCATGGGACAGAACATCTCAAAGAGGAACTCTGTATATTATTACTGCACACAAGTGTCTCGTCTCTGAGCCGGGGACTGCCTTAATTTATGATTCTGCACATGACCACAGCCTCCACATGGTCCTGGGCATTGGTGACCATGCCTTCAGGCAAGCTGTTACCCCACGTGCATGGGCACAGATAGACTCCACCCACACGCTCCTCAGTACACATCCTAGAATGTAGGCAGTCTTTGTAGAGTGAACCACATTTACTAAGCCCTGGCGCAAATTTTCCTGCAAAGTGCAGCTTCCCTTGCAAAGTGAACAGCTTATTTTCCTTAAGTAAATCAACCCCCCGTATCTTCATACTGAAGGGTTCCATTTAGGCAGGACAAACCAAAAAAACAAAAGAAAACACTAGCCCTCTCTATGCTAAAAGAAGAAAAAAAAAAAACACTAGTGCTCTGCTTTTCTCACCACTGGCCTTTTGCACTGGTTCTCTCTGTTTGTATTTTTACATTTAAATGGTAGCGCGCCTTTAAGGGTTTTTTTTTTTTTTAGCCAATACACACTGCCCTAAAATACTTGCAATTGGTATTGGAGAGTTGGCTAAAAGAACACTCCAAATGGTAATTAGAAGTAAATGATGGCCTTTCGATGTCAAGTTCAGATAGAACATAGCTAAGGGCCCGGGTAATCAGACATATGTCACTTATTGTCATCTATAATCAAACACGATGCCATTTGCACATAATGAGCCTAATCAGGCAGTTGTATTGTCAGCGAAATGCATAATATGATAACATCTCAATCATCTCTCGGGGATATTTGACGAGGTGTGATTAAGAGCAACCAGTTAGCTCGCTCTTTCGCAGGCTTACCGATGCTGCGCACTTCGATATTATATTTAAACAAAGACGAGCAATACTAGACATTTCCCACTTACATTATTACAGGAACAAAACTTTGCATTAATATTTCATGTCATCTTAGCAGCACCTTCTCTCTTTTAATGTATATACATAATCATATGCATTCAACTGCCCAAGAGCAATTTTTAAATGGATATAAAGCCTGCCCCCTAAAATAAGAATGAATAATGTACTGTAAAAGTGTACACATCCAGTTATAAGAATAAGAGCAGTGGTTCTGGATGTATATTACAAGAAAGTGAAACAGCATTAGAAGTGATGACTAATGCCCTGTACACACGGTCGGAAATTCAGATGGAAACAGTCTGATCGGATTATGTTGTCGGAAAATCTGATCATGTGTGGGCTCTATCGGACTTTTTGCGTCAGAAATTCAGACGGAAAAAGTTTGAGAGCTCGATCTAAACTTTTCCGACAACAAAATCCGATCAGACTTTTTCTGATCGTTTGTAGAGAATTTCCGATGGACAAAGTGCTACGCATGCTCAGAATAAATTACGAGATGAAAGCTATTGGCTACTGGCCTCTACGTAGTCCCGTCATACACAACGAACGTCATCGCGTTTAGAACGATCGGATTTTCTGACAACTTTGTCCGACCGTGTTTGAATACTACATCCCCCAGGACTGTGACGTCACAAGGGGTGGGGTCACCATGTGACATCACCCGGTAACCCCTCCCCTTATGCCTATATAAGTCGCTGCGCACCATGTCCATGGCATTACACCGGGAGAGAGCGTCATGTCAACATCTGAAGAACAGAAGAAGGAAGAAGAAGAAGACGGCTACGATGAAGTAGAAAGCCGGGATCCTCTGCTAGCAAAAGAGCAAAAAAAGAGTAGAAGATAGTGGAGGAGCCTGGCGAGAAGAACCAGAAAGCGCAGAGAAGTTGGAAGAAGACCCCCGGTGTTGGAAGAAGACCCCCAGAGCTTTTTTAATAAGCTACTTTAAAAGCCTATGTAGTATGTTTTTTTATTGACACTTTTTCCCTCAGGTGAATGGGTAGGGGTACGATGTACCCAATACTCATTCACATAGGGTGGAGGGCTGGGATCTGGGGGCCCCCTTATTAAAGGGGGCTCCCGGATCCTGATAAGCCCCCCACCTGCAGACCCCGACAACCAACGGCCAGGGTTGTCGGGAAGAGGCCCTTGTCCTCATCAACATGGGGACAAGGTGCTTTGGGGTGGGGGGGCCACAGGGAGCCCCCTTCCCAAAAGCACCTACCCCCCCATGTTGAGGGCATGCGGCCTGGTACAGTTCAGGAGGGGGGGCGCTCGCTTGGATAAGGGTCTGGAATTTTTTTCAGCGTGGGGGTTACCCTTAAAACCCATATAAGGCAACAGGGCTCACAAGGTGTCAATCTCTAGTCCCGTCGTACCTGAAGTCATGTTCAAAATGAACGGACTTTAGTCTGTGTGTGGGCAAGTCTGTTCATTTGGAAAGTCCGGCGGACTAGCATACAGACAAGCGGATTTTCCACTCGAAAGCCGAATCCAGCGGACAATTTTGAGTCAACTCTTCTTTCTAAGTCCACCGGACTTTTGGGAAGAAAAAGTCCACTGGAGCTCACCCAAATTTGAATTGTCCGGTGGACACCGGATAGTCCGATCGTGTGTACGCGGCAAAAGCGCTCCCTTAATCTTTTTGAGCAGTGTATATATGGCCTAAGAACGGGAAGCAATTAATAAGCTTTTGGACCCAATTTGAAGATCCATGGTATGCTGGAGGCATATGCTTTGACTTACAGTTATGATACAGGTTCCTGGTTACTTCAGGCCATATCCAGGAACCCGTACAATGGTAATATTCCACTTGGTTTACATAGGTATGAGGTAGTGCACTGGACACAGAGTTTCACAGTTATCAAAATGTGGACAATATCCAGAGCCCAATCGATCCGTATTTGGCAGCTTACCACAAAGACAAGGACCCTTAGCAGGCCACTGTGAACATCGACACTGGCTTTTGTGTATAACATTATCTGCCTGCAGATCTGCTTAGGAGTAAATTTGAGTCCATTTTAAATTCTGCCATTTCACCCAACCCCGATGAAAAGAGATAGTGTGGACCCCCTGAAATGCTTTGGCTGTCCTTTGCCCTGCTTGTTGAATCCATTTGAACAATAAAGATGTTGAACTGCTAAGGTTTTTAATGTTGTGCTCTCTTATGCCGCATACACAGAAAAAGTCAGACGGAAGCTTTTCATCGTATATTCCAATCGTGTGTATACCTCATACTTTTTTTAATGAAAATTCTGGCAGAAATAGAAATAGAACATGTTTTAGATATTTCAGACGGAACCAATTCCTATCTGGAAAACTGCTCATCTGTATGCTGTTCCGATGGACCAAAAACGACGCATGCGCTGAAGCAAGTATGGGACGGAGGCAATTGGCTACTGGCTATTGAACTTCCTTTTTCTAGTCCTGTCGTACATGTTGTACGTCTCCGTGTTCTTAACGATTGGACTTTGATGTGATCGTGTGTACGCAAGGCAGTTTCAGCAGAACTCCGTCTGAAAACCTTCAGAGTTTATTCTGATGGGAAAACCGGTCGTATGTACGCAGAATTAGACCTATTACATTACAATACATGGGTAAGTCACATATGCCCAGATTGATAGGTCCTATATGATTGTTTATAAATACAGGATATGAGATGAAAAAAGGAATCAGAAGCAGCAAAGAGCTGACTGATTTGGAAAGTCAAAATATAACCAAATTATATAATCATATTTTCCTTCACTTCCCGTCCCTCAGCCAAAGCAAGAAGTGAAAAGAGAGCCTTAAAAAATGAGGGTTGTCTCCAGAACTAGGGTCCCAGTTAGAAAATTTGCCCTCTATTCCTGTTCTGTGACCACCCAAAATTTGGGATTCTCTTTCATTGTCAGTGATAAAGATAAACTGGACAATTTAAATTATGAGTTTTCCTAATGGGGGGATACAAACACCTATAAAAACCTGACAACCTGTTCCAATCCATCTCCACTTTACCTAAAACTAAGTTATGCCTTTAGCTGTACAGGAGGGCCCTGCTTGTAGAGCTTACATTCTAAAGGGAGGGGGTGGTGGTACAAAAAAAGGTAATAGCTGCAGAGAATGTTTTGATGGGGGTGGCTCTGGGACAGTTAGGTGGGTGTGGGATAGGCTTCCCTGAATAAATGAGTTTTTAGGGATCTCCTAAAGGTGGACAGGGTAGGGACTGATCAGATATACTGGGTCAGGGAGTTCCAGAGGATGGGAAAGGCTCTGGAGAAGTCTTGAAGGTGAGCATGGGAGGAGATAACAAGGGAGCTAGAGAGCAAGAGCTCCTGGGAGGAGCAGAGGGGACGATTTGGGCGATATCTGCAGATGAGGTTGGTGATGTAGATGGGGGCGATGTTGTGAATTGTATGTTAGGGTTAGCATTTTTAATTTTACACAGTGGGGTAGGGGGAGCCAGTGAAGGGATTGGCAGAGAGGAGCAGCAGTCATGGTCATTAGTGAGGTGTATTAGTCTAGCAGCAGAATTCATAATAGACTGGAGGGGGATAGCCTGCTTAAGGGTAGGCCATTAAGGAGAGAGTTGCAGTAGTCATGGGGGGAAATAATCAAGGAGTGAAAAAGTTGCTTTGTGGTGTCATTAGTCAGGAAGGGTTGAATTTTGGAGATGTTGTGGAGGTTAAGGCGGCAGGATTTAGCTAGTGATTGGATATGGGGGCTGAAGGAGAGGCCAGAGTCAAGGATTACACCCAGGACCCTGGCATGTGTGGAGGAACCAATGGTTGTGTTGTTGACATTAATGGTGAAGTCACAGGGGGGGACCATGAAGGAGGAAATATAACAAGCTCAATTTTAGAAAGATAGTTTGAGTTTGAGGAAGTGGTGTGACAACCATATTGATATGTCATTCAGTAAGTTTGAGATCCATGAGGAGATCGAGGGGGTGAATTGAGGAATGGAGAGATATATCTGGGTGTCGTCAGCATAGAGGTGGTATTGGAAGCCATGGGAGGTTATCAGCTGGCCCAGGGAAGAGGTATAGAGTGAGAATAGGAGAGGCCCAAGGACGGAGCCTTGGGATAGCCCAACCGAAAGAGGAAAGGGAGTGGAGGAGATGGAGTTGTAAGTGACACTGAAAGTGCACTGAGATAGGTAGGAGGAGAACCAGGATACAGCAGACTCACGGAAGCCAAGGGAGTGTAATTTGCTGATGAGGAGCAGGTGGTCAACTATGTCAAAGGCAGCAGAGAGATCTAAAAGTATGAGTATGGAGTAGTGCCCATAGGTTTTAGCAGTTAGTAGGTCATTGGTGAGTTTTAGTAGGGCAGTTTCAGTAGACTGTTGTGGGCAGAAGCCAGACTATAGGGAGTCAAGAAGGTTGTAGTCCATGAGGTAGCTACTCATTTGGTCATGGACAAGGCGCTCGATGAGCTCGGAGGCAAACAGGAAGCCAGGAGATGGGTCTTAAGTTATTCAAACAAGTGGGGTCTAGTGAGGTTTTTTGAGTATGAGGATAACCAATGCATGTTTAAGCAGGGAAGGAAAGGTGCCAGAGGAGAGGGAGAGGTTGAAGATGTGGGCTAGGGAGTTTAGGATAGAGTGGGAAGGTGGTCGCAGTAATTGAGAGGGGACAGGGTCCAGGGGACAGGTAGTAAGGTGGGCCATGGAGAGGAGTTTATCAACTTCATCTGTGGTTACTGGGCAAAAGGAGGAGAGTATTGAGCGTGGTGTTGGACTCGATGTGTTGGGTAGGGGAGGAATTTGAATGCTGGATATCTCCTTGCGAATTGTGTTGATTTTGCTATTGAAATGGTTGGCAATCTGTTGAGCGGTAAGCAAGTTTGTGGATGGGGGCAATGGGGGGTGAAGTAAGGAATTAAGGGTAGAAAAGAGTTGGCGAGGTTTGGATGAGAGGGTTTTGATGGGTGTGTTGTAATAGGTTTGTTTAGCAGTGTGGAGGCAGGAGTTGTATTTGAGAAGGGCAGATTTGTAGAGGGTAAAATCTTGCAGGGATTTAGATTTATGCCATGCTCGCTCAAGAGCACGCCTGTGTCTCTTGAGACTTCTGGTGTCATCTGTTTGCCAGGGTTGTGGCAGACGGGGCCTGGTTCTGCATGTAGAAAGTGGAGCAAGTATGTCTAGGGAGGATGACAACGTGTTGTTGTAGATGGAAGTCGTTTTTAAGTTTCCTAAATTTTTTCAAATTTCTTCAAATTTGCTTATCCGTGAAGTACTGGAAATCTTAAATGGCTTGATAGTCTAAGGATCAGAAAACAATGTGCCGTTCTGTGAAAATATCGGAATTAGGATCACATGATACAAAAATACAGGGGAACTGGGATACAGATCAGGAAAGGAAACACAGCCAATCAGGCCCCAGCAATCCCAGATCAACAATAACACTAAAAATATTCAGAGGGTTTGCAAATATCAGGCATATAGATATTAGACATGTGCAATTAGTTTTGTTCCGGAATTCGTTATTTAACGAATTTGGACAAATTCATCCATTCGTAAATATCCAAATTAACGAAAACTCGTTTAACAAATTTTTCGGAATATTCGTAAATATGAATATTAAAAAGTTCATAAATTCAAAAATTTGTAAATTGGTAAATTTGAAATTTGAAAATCCGAAATCCAAAAACCCAAAAATGTGAAAATCTGAAATAATAACTAACTAATAATAAGTTAACCATTACTAACTAAATGTGGCTGTTAGTGAACGTAGCGAATACAAATTTATCTGAAGTTATGAATTATTCAAAATAACGAATGCCGTATCTAAACGAATGGAATGTAACAAATTAATAATAAATAATAATAATTAAAACTTTTTATTATTATATATTATTAATTTGTTCTGTTTCATTTGTTTAATCGCGGCATTCGTAATTTGTAACTTTTGATAAATTCGTATTCGTTACGTTCAACTAACTTGAAAGGAAATTCCAAGACCTATAATTTAATAGTTAGTTGGTTATTCTTTAGAATTTTCGAAATTTACGAATTTTCTAATTTACGAATTGCAATCACAACGAATGATCTTAAAATGAAAAAACAAAACAAAAAAAACAAACGAATGAAATGAAAATGAACAAATAGATATAGACAGAATGAGTTAACAGAGCAAATCAGAACAGACAGTCACTAACCAGAGAGAAAAAGAAGGGATGGGAATTTACACACACAGATCTCGGATTTCACTCTGTCATGAGCGATTGCGGGTGCCCGGCAGTCATCGTGTCCGCCGGGCACTCGTATTGGCTCTGGCTCAGCTTTCAGTGCTGTCACACTTTGAATGACAATTGTGCGGTCATGCAACACTGTACCGAAACAAATTTTTATAATTTTCTTTCCACAAATAGAGCTTTCTTTTGGTGGTATTTGATCACCTCTGGGGTTTTTATTTTTTGCTAAACAAACTATAAACTCTTGTTTTCTCCTTCACTGATGGGCACTGATGAGATGGCACTGATGGGCACTGATAAGGAGGCACTAATATGTAAAATTGAGGGGCACTGATAGACTACACTGATATGCAGCACTGATGGGTACTGATAGGTGGCATTGATGGTCATTAATAGGTGGCACTTATATGCGGCACTGATGGGCACTAACAGATGGCACTGATAGGCAGCACTGATGAGGAGGTACTGATGGACCTTACTGATGGGCACTGATTGGCATCTGTGAAGGGCACTGACAGGCATTTTTGATGGGCACTGATTGGCACATTGATGGAAACTGGTTGGTAATTTTGGTGGGCACTCATTGAGATTTGGGTGGGCACTGATTGGCATTGTGGTGGGCAACTCTGATGGGGCTGCGCTGATAATCAATGTGCTGATTATCAGTGCACACCCTCCCTCTGACAGTAGAGCCGTCGATCGGCTCACCCGGTCAGCACGAACCGAGGAAAGACAATTACTGGCACTTCCTGGTCCACGCTGTGATCAGCTGTGAGGGTCACAGCTGGTCACGTGGTAAAGAGTGACACACCACACCACAGATCACTGCGCTGCATGCCCCCGTGGGCACGTTGTGGCCTGTCATCCTGCTTGATGTCATATGATGCCCAGTCAGGATAACTGAACCACCTCCCAGCCGTCATTCTGCCATAGGCCGGGGCGGGAAGTGGTTAAAGAACCTGCGTGTATTTCCTTATATCTTGTGAGTGTTATTCAGCTTGTGCAATAAATTGTACCTTTTAATACTACACTTAGCCCCTGTACACACGGTCGGAGATTTCCACAACCAAATCCGTCGGATTCTGCCCGTCGGATTTTATCCGTCGGATCTTGTCCGAAACTGTTGCATACACACGGTCGGACAAAGTTGGAGAAAAATCCGATCTTTCAGAACGTGATGACGTAATTTCGTTACGATGGGACTACATTCAGGCTAGTAGCCAATAGCTTTGATGTAGGAATTTGATCTGAGCATGCGTGGCACTTGGCCCGATCAAAATGCTCTACACATGATCGGATTAGGTCCAACCGGCCCAGTTGGTCGGGAAATATTTCCAACATGTTGGAAAATTGGGTCCGACGGAGATTCGGACGGAATCAGTCCGATGCATACCACACACAGTCGGATTATCCGACGACACGGTCCGATAGGACACATTCTGACGGATTCTCCGACCGTGTGTACAAGGCTTTTGGTGTGCCTCCCTCCCATTTCCTTTTCTGTTGTTTCTTAAAGAGTCCTGGGACACATCCTGGGGATGGCTGCTACCTAAATCTTTTTTTATCCCCTTTTATTAAATCTTCTGGACTAAAAATACTGTATAATAATATTAAGTACTACACAGACCTTCCTGCTATTGTGGTACAAGCATCTACTTGCTGTGCGCCGGTGTGGTTTTACTTTTTTTTTACTGCCGGCTGTAGCCTGTGGTGCTGACTGAGTGACAGGGCCACCCAACAGGGTGGTTGTACAGCAGTCAATCAGTAGATTGACTGCTGTACAACCTCCCTGCCCAGACACAGATCAAAATTTGGCTGGTCCCTGCTGAACTGGCCAAATTTAAGTCCACATATGGCCAGCTTAAAGTGGAGGGCCACCCTGAAAAAAAAAATACATTAAAAATTAGAAAAAAATCAGAAAAAAAATGATTTTTATTTTTGTTTAACTTACCAGAAATGCCTGTTGCTAGGCACATCATCCTAATCTGCCTCTTCCTCCTCCGCGGAGATCTTCTGGTCTTCTCTCCTCCGTGCGGCGTCTTCTGGGTAATGGGTCGCGCTGTGTTCATGGAACTGTGTGTTCCAGAACACAGCGCGCCCCATGCACAAAGCGCTGCACGACTCGCGCATGTGCAGTAGGAAGCGGGCAGTGAAGCCGCAAGGCTCCACTGCCTGTTTCCCTTAGCCAAAATGGCGGCGCCGGGACCCGAGACTGAGGGACGGGTTAGCCTCGGCGGCCGACATCGCGGGCGCCCTGGACAGGTAAGTGCTTATTAATAGTCAGCAGCTACAGTGTTTGCAGCTGCTGACTTTTAATTATTTTTTTTTTTTTAAACCGGCCCTCCTCTTTAAGACTGTTTGCCAAAACACATAAGCTTCTCTAGAGGTAATTTTACCAGTTGTCCTAATAAAATCTATGTTTTAGCGAGGGCATATCTTGAGTGTGAGCCTTTCTGTCTTGTGTCACTTTAGTCACTTATTGGAGACCTCTACACCTAAGGTGTGCCTGTCTTTGGAGGTGGAGTGTAGGATGACTTTAAGCAATTGGTCAAACTTACTTTGCAATGTTCTTTAGAACAGTGGTCCCCAACCTTCTCGGCACCAGGGTGTCAGGGCTGGCTTAGCCCTTCCTTCTCTGGGCTGTCCGCTCAGCTGTTGGCAAATTGCCAGCTCTCTTCTCTCTCCACAGTTAACAGCTGTTCCTGATGATGCTCGTCTGACCTGCCTACTTAAAGCCTTCCAGCTCACTTCACCTCTGCCTTCACCTTGGTCACATTACTAGAAACCATCTCCTGCGGTTTGCTTAAAGACTGGCTTGCTGACATCCCTTCTGGCTCCTTATCCCTTTAGCCTTTCGCTCTACTTGGATCCCTGACCTCTGGCCTGGCTGACTACCTGATCTGGTTACTGGACTCTGGCTATGCTTGACTACGCTTTTTCTATTTACCTTTTTATTTTTATTAATAAACAAGTGTGATTTAATTATACTTCTGTCTCAGTCTGATTCATGGTTTCTGACACAGGGATCACCTGAAGACCATAGAAGACAACCCCGTCATGGACCATCAGTAATGGGGATGCAGGTTGTTCCAGGAGGGATGGGGGGTTTGCAGTCTGTCATTTGAAGTCAGCTCAGTGTATAGGCCCCCAGGACATGGTTCTCTATCTCTGTCTCTCCGATAGACCTCACTGGTTTACGGTTCTCACCAGTGCTCTATGATAATCTTGTCCCCAGCCTGGCTCTCCTCCCTTCCCTTCTCTGCCTTTACATCCTTTTCCTCATCTCTCTTCCTCTTCTTTCCGTGTTTTGCCATCATGACCACAGAGAGGGAAGAGAGAAGTGTAGCTGGGAGAAGGGGAGCGGGTGACCTCTGGTGATTGGAGGGTAGCAATGCAGATTGTGATGGCTCGCTCGCATGATGCCCACCCATTAGTCCATAGACTGGGAATTGGGGACCTCTGCTTTAGAATGTACACTGAGGTGGAATTTTGCATCTCAATGTACAGTCTGAATGTACAGATCCACATGCACATGCATGGAAGTGACTTCATTCCAGCCCGGCCAATCAAAATGGAAGATCCGAAACCTAGAAGAAGACTGGGTGAAGACGTTTGCGCAGGTGTGGAAACAAGTAAAGTTGAGTTTAGTTCTACTGTAAGGTAAATATTACTCTGTGGTTAGCCCACACCCTAGTTGGGCAAAATATTCTTTATCAGCAGGGGAACAATTATTTAATTATTTGAACAATAATCTAAGTTAGGATTTAGGGTTCATTTACAAAAAAACTTACATTTTTGTTGCAGGGAATTCCAAAAGCAAGGTCCATAAAGACATGGGTGAGCAAGTTTGGGGTGAAGGAACTTGACTGGCCTGCACAACCCCATAGAACACCTTTGGTATGAATTAGAGCGGAGACTGCAAACCAGGCCTTTTTGTCCAAGTCAGTGCCTGACCTCACAAATGCGCTTCTGGAAGAATGGTCAAAAATTCCCATAGACACACTCCTAAACCTTGTGGGCAGCCTTCCCAGAAGAGTTGAAGCTGTTATAGCTGCAAAGGGTGGGCCAACTCAATATTGAACCCTACGGACTTAGCCCTTGTACACACGGTCGGACATTCCAACAACCAAATCCGTTGGATTTTGTCCGATGGATTTTGTCCGACGGATTTTGTTCGAAACTGTTGCATACACACAGTCGGACAAAGTTGTCAGAAAATCCAATCGTACTTAACGTGATGACATTATTTCATTAGGACGGGACTAGTTCAGGCTAGTAGCCAATAGCTTTGGTCTAGGAATTTGATCTGAGCATGCGTGGCACTTTGTCTGATTGGAATTCTCTACACATGATCAGACAAAGTCCGATCGGATCATGTTGTCGGAAAATTTTATAGCCCAGCTGGAAAACTTGGTCCGTCGGATACTCCGACGGAAACAGTCCGATGGAGCCCACACACTGTCGGATTATCCGACAACACAGTCCGATCGGACATTGTCCATCGGAATGTCTGACCGTGTGTACAAGGGCTAAGACTGGGATGCCATTAAAGTTTATGTGCGTTTAAAGGCAAGGGTCCCAATATTTTTGTAATATAAATGTTTCTTTTATGGTTTAGATATGTTTTTACACTTATACTTTTGGAATGGAATGTTCAACAAGCTTATGTACATGTGGACACCTGTCCTCAAATGCTTGGCCCCATATTGTATTTATCACGTTAGTATCAAAAGTAATGAAAACGTTCTTGCTGAATGAATTTGCTGAAATACATAATTAGCTCTCATCAGTAAATGGCAAAGAAATGTGAGTGATGAAATGGCGAAGGCACCTTTATCTGGAACTCCATAACTACCAGTATGGGGTGTGAATATAATGCAGAATTAAAGGAGTCTATTCATCAAAGATGCAAAGCAGAATAGGGACTTCCATTAGTCAAAAGCTGACTGCATGGTAATTTCACATCTCTTACATGAGATTTCCCATGTGATAAAATACTCTACGCCTCTACTCATGTTTTCATATGCATTAAACTGCCTTGAGCACACTGATGAGTACAGAATTATTTATCACCCTTCATCATGCAAAGTGAAGCGTAAATTCATGCCTTTAATTTGCGGCACCCCTTAGTGGCTTTCCTTCTGTTTATAGATAGAAAATAAAAATATGTTTTCTAACACAGAGAATACATTTTAGTTTGATCAAAACAACTATATAAAATTAAAATAAAGGTCCAAAACATAAAGTTTGAATAAACAGCGTGATCTGCAACAAGAAGACAGGACAGAAGGAAAGAGGAAAAAAAGATGTTCACGGTAGGAAGGTGGGAAAGAGAGGTGGGTTGAGGGAGAGAGGAGTGAGCGTCAGAAATGCCCCAAACCAGCTGGACTATTATAAGGAGGTATAGCTCTCCATGGACAGTGACGGGTGGGCATATTGTATTCACGGTGTCCAAATCTAAGGTTATTTATTTTGTGAGTCCAGAAGGATGCTGGCCAGTTTCTCCTTAACAAAGAACCCATCAAAGAAGTGACAAACTTCCTCAAAGGGGATTCATTTTTTCTATCTTTTGTAAAGAATTTAAAGCGGGGTTCTACCCTCATCGGAACCCTCCCCCCCTCCGGTGTCACAGTTGGCACCTTTCATGGGGGAGGGGGTGCAGATACCTGTCTAAGACAGGTATTTGCACCCACTTCCAGGCATAGACTCCCACGGGAGTCTATGCTGTTTCCTGCCCCAGCGCGCTGTCTGTTGTGACACACACGGGTCCCAGAGACAGCGAGGACCATTCCCATTGTGCTGCGTGACTCGCGCATGCGCAGTAGGGAACCGGGAAGTGAAGCCGCAATGCTTCATTTCCTGATTTCCTTAGCGAGAATGGCGGCGGCAGCAGCCGAGAGCCGAGCGATCGATCGGTCTCGGCTGCCGACATTGCTGGACCCTGGGACAGGTGAGTGTCCATTTATTAAAAGTCAGCAGCTGCAGTATTTTTAGCTGCTGGCTTTTTTTTTTTGTAATTGTTTATTTTAAATTTTCAACATCATACAGAAGAAAATATACATGAGATATGATTATTAACGTATCAAGAATGCAGGTATACTTTGATTACAAGGCATACAAAATCTAAACATATAGAGGCATAGCGATGTGATTAAAGTAGTGATCTTCCACCGTATCTTTAAGGGGGTTATAGACAGAATCTGTAAACAGACTATGTAACATCAAAGAGAGCTTTAAGGAAAAAATAAAAAATAGATTTCAGACCTTCTCTCGGGGACATGTATGTATCCAGGTTTATCTAAGTAGGAGCAATCCCATCAGAACCATATGTAGACTCATCCCATGTTGACCAAATTTTAGAAAATTTCTGCATCTTATCCTCCACTACGGCCGTCAAGTGTTCCATTCTGCGTATGTCAGCTACAGTGGTGATCAATTGCGGAAGTGTAGGTGGAGAGGTGGACAACCATAACCTGGGTATGACCCTTTTAGCAGCCAATAAGATAAAGGACAACAATCTGCGCAAGGCCTTAGAAATACCAGAGAAAGGGAGGCCTAGCAGATAATGCATGGGCGTCAGGGGAATAGGAGTGCCAGCCAGTGTTTCTAACAGATTTTGGACTTGGAGCCAGAACTGGTGGACTAGGGGGCAGTCCCAAAAAATATGGTAGTGAGAGCCGACTTCCCCACCACATCTCCAGAGCTGCTGGCTTTTAATATTTTTGCTTCCAGTGGAATCCCTCTTTATGGATGTCTCATTGTAATTTTCTTATAAGGTCAAGTCAATATTATTTCAATCATTTGTCAGGGGGCCCTTAAACAGTGTGGGGTCTATAGGCATTATGTGGTCAATATTTAAAAGAGAAGTGCGGTAATACAGAAAAATAAAACATCATACTTACCTAGATGGCCCCAGCACCAATACCAGCTGCAGCTGCCCCCACCAACCTTACCACCAGAACTGAGTGATCAAACACCATTGATCATTTAGTTCTCCCCCTCCGCTCTGAACAGAGTGGTGACTGTCAGTCACCGTCTCTCTGCTCTGCCGCTACATCGCTCATTGGAGTGCTGGGATGTGGAGGCTGAGCCAGCTGCTGGTCCAGGCTTCTGGGTGGATCCCGACTTTAAAATTGGGATCTTTCCTGAGCCTGGACTGGCTGACTGACCTAAAATCCTGTGATTCATAGGAGAAGTATAGCAAAATGAGCTTTGGCTATACTCCTCCTTTAACATTGGAACATACCTGTTATTTTTTTGGATCCACACTTAAGCTATCTTTTGTGCTGGGTTAATGCACAGGCATACAGTGCCTTGCAAAAGTATTCACCCCCTTGTTTTTTTTACCTATTTTGTTACATTACAGCCTTTAGTTCAATGTTTGTTTGTTTTTTATCTGAATTATATGTGATGGATCAGAACACAATAGTCTAAGTTGGTGAAGTAAAGTTAGAAAAATATTTGCAACTATTTTTCCGATATAAAAAAAATGATAATTGGCATGTGCGTGTGTATTCACCCCCTTTGTTATGAAGCCCATAAAAAGCTCTGGTGCAACCAATTACCTTCAGAAGTCACATCATTAGTGAAATGATGTCCACCTGTGTGCAATCTAAGTGTCACATGATCTGTCATTACATATACACACCTTTTTGAAAGGCCCCAGAGGCTGCAACACCTAAGCAAGAGGCACCACTAACCAAACACTGCCATGAAGACCAAGGAACTCTCCAAACAAGTAAGGGACAATGTTGTTGAGAAGTACAAGTCAGGGTTAGGTTATAAAAAAAATACACATTTTTGATGATCTCTAGGAGAACCATCAAATCTATCATAACCAAATGGAAAGAACATGGCACAACAGCAAACCTGCCAAAAGATGGCCGCACACCAACACTCACAGACCGGGCAAGGAGGGCATTAATCAGAGAGGCGGCACAGAGACCTAACGTAACCCTGGAGGAGCTGCAGAGTTCCATAGCAGAGACTGGAGTATCTGCACGTAGGACGACAATAAGCCGTACACTCCATAGAGTTGGGCTTTATGGCAGAGTGGCCAGAAGAAAGCCATTGCTTTCAGCAAATAACAAAATGGCACATTTTGAGTTTGTGAAAAGGCATGTGGGAGACTCCCAAAATGTATGGAGGAAGGTGCTCTGGTCTGATGTATGGAGGAAGGTGCTCTGGTCTGATGAGACTAAAATTGAACTTTTTGGCCATCAAAAAAAACGCTATGTCCGGCACAAACCCAACACATCACATCACCCAAAGAACACCATCCCCACAGTATAACATGGTGGTGGCAGCATCATCCTGTGGGGATATTTTTCAGCAGTTGGGACTGGGAAACTGGTCAGAGTTGAGGGAAAGATGGATGGTGCTAAATACAGGGATATTCTTGAGCAAAACCTGCAGCACTATGCGTGTGATTTGAGGCTAGGACGGAGGTTCACCTTCCAGCAGGACAATGACCCCAAACACACTACTAAAGCAACACTTGAGGGGGTTAAGGGGAAACATTTAAATGTGTTGGAATGGCCTAGTCAAAGCCCAGACCTCAATCCAATAGAACATCTGTGGTCAGGCTTAAAGATTGCTGTTCACAAACGCAAACCATCCTTGTTGAAAGAGCTGGAGCAGTTTTACAAGGAGGAAGGAGCAAAAATCCCAGTGGTAAGATGTGGCGCGCACATAGCGACTCGGAGCTGTGATATCCACAAAAGGTGACTCTACAAAGTATTGGAGAGAGAGAGATATATTTTATTATTTTTAACATTTTTTTTTAGGAGCCACAGACTGAAGGATTTACCTTCATGCATTTTACTTACCTGAACCCCATCTCGATCCAGCGATGTGCACAAGAAGCTCAGCTCTCTGGAAACTCACTCCTCATTGCCTGAGGCAGTCAATCACAGCAAGTGAGCCAATGGGGAGAGAGAGGAGGCAGAGCAGGTACAGTAAGGCCGCGTACACACGGGCGGACTGTTCGCCCAACCTTGTCCGCTGAACAGTGTTTGGGCGGACAGTCCGCTCGTGTGTGGGCTTTCAGCGGACAGTTTCAGCGGACAGTTGGACGGACAAAGTCTTTCGGAAATTCCGAAAAACTGTTCGCTGAAACTGTGTTTGAGCGAACAGTCCGCCCGTGTGTGGGCCTGTCCGCTGTACTTTCGAAATGAGCGGACTGTTCCCGCTCGGAAAGTCCGCCCATTTCGAGCGCGTGTACAGGTAGGCGGGGCCCGCGAGGGAGACCTCGCGGGCTCCGCCGCCTGGAATGGGCTTAAAGGGGAACAGAAGACCGGGCCACCGCCTGTAAAAGAGCTACAAGAAGGCGCGGTGGCCCGGCAGAAGAACCGAAGGCGGCGACAGAAGAACGGAAGGCAGCGGCGACAGAAGACCGGGCCACCGCCTGTAAAAGAGCTACAAGAAGGCGCGGTGGCCCGGCAGAAGAACCGAAGAGGGGGACAAGACCCCCGAAGTCGGGAGAAGAGGCCGGCGGCGGGGAGGAAGAAAGCCGGACTCCTCCGCTAGTAAAAGAGCTACACACACATAGCGGAGGAGTCCGGCGAGAAGACCCCCGAAGACGGAAGACCCCCGGAGCTGTGCAATAAAATATTTTTTCCCTGTGTTGTGTTTTTTTTTGTACTTTATTTCACAGGTGAATGGGTAGGGGTACATTGTACCCCATACTCATTCACATAGGGTGGGGGGCCGGTATCCGGGGGCCCCCTTAAAGGGGGCTCCCGGATTCCGATAAGCCCCCCGCCCGCAGACCCCGACAACCAACGGCCAGGGTTGTCGGGAAGAGGCCCTTGTCCTCATCAACATGGGGACAAGGTGCTTTGGGGTGGGGGGGCGGCGCGGCCCCCCCTTCCCCAAGGCACCCCTCATGTTGAGGGCACGCAGCCTGGTACGGCTCAGGAGGGGGGGCGCGCTCGCTCGCCCCCCTTTCCTGGCCGGCCGGGTAGCGTGCTCGGACAAGGGTCTGGTGTGGACTTTGGGGGAACCCCCACGCCGATTTTTTTCGGCGTTGGGGTTCCCCTTTAAGCCCATTCCAGGCGGCGGAGCCCGCGACGTCTCCTTCGCGGGCCCCGCCTACCTGTACACGCGCTCGAAATGGGCGGATTTGCCTCCTTACGTGGGCGAGTCCGTTCATTTCAAAAGTTGAGCCAACTGTTTGGCAAACAGTTCGCTGAAACAGTCCGCTCGTGTGTGGGCAAGTCCGCTCATGCAAATTTTGAGCGGACTGTTTGCCGAAACTGTTTGACGAACAAGGTTGGGCAAACAGTCCGCGCGTGTGTACGCGGCCTTAGTGTAAAATGTTTGTGATTTAAAAAAACACAAGCCTTTAATATCACTTTAACTACTTGCCACCCAGGCCAATTCTGACACTTCACTCCTGCATGTAAAAATAATAATTTTTTGATAGAAAATTTCTCAGAACCCCCAAACATTATACATATTTTTTTAGCAGAGAGCTTAGTGAATAAAAAAAAAAAAAAAAGATAAACATTAAAGTTAGCACAATTTTTTTGAAAGCTGATGTTACACCAAGTAAATAGATATCTAACATTTGACACTTTGAAATTGCAGCTAGGAAATGGCGCTCTATGGGTCAGCTCCAAAAAGTACATGAAAAAACATAAATTGAATGGATAAAAAGTATATTGCACTTGCGGTAATCAAGCAAGGACTAAAAAAGTATATACAGCTTGAAGAAACTGTATTGATCAAAGTGTATGACACAACACTTGAAATTGCGCACACTCGTGAAATGGTGCTAAATTTCGGTACTTAAAAATCTTCATAGGCGACGCTTACGTTTTTTTTACAGGTTACCTGTTTCAAGTTACAGAGGATCTCTAGTGCTAGAATTATTGCTCTTGCTCTTACGTTTGCGGCGATACCTCACACGTGTGGTTTGAACATTGTTTACATATGTGGGCGCAACCTACGTATGCATTTGCTTCTGTGCGCGAGCATGCAGGGACGGGGTGCTTTAATTAATATTTTTTTTTGTTGTTTATTTTACTTTTATTTTTCTATTTTGACACTTTTTTTTTTGAATAGTGAGTGACAGGTCCTCTTTACAGTGAGATCTGGGGTCAATAAGTTCACAGATCTCACCTCTAGGCTGGAAAGCAAAAACAAAAAAAAAACGGATCCTGTCTTCCCAGCCAAGGCGGTAGAATTTTTTTCAACTGCAAAGGCATGGTGTGATGTTATAACATTGTGCCCGACCTCTGAAAGATCATAGAAATGTCTGGAGCCACCTGGCCCGCCAGATTCTCTTTGGTCAACTTCCAGCATGAACCGATTCCCTGTCCGACTCGCCGACCGTACGGATGAGCCGGGAGAAGCCCTGGAGGGCAGCAGGCGGGGGGGGGGGGTACGTCCACTCCCCCTGCCTGTAAGCCCTTGTACACACAGTCAGACATTCCCACAACAAAATCCGCCGGATTTTGTCCGAAACTTGTGTTGCATACACACGGTTAGACAAAGTTGTCGGAAAATCCAATCGTTCAGAACGTGGTGACGTCATTTCATTACGACGGGACTACGTTCAGCCTACTAGCCAATAGCTTTGGTCTAGGAATTTGATCTGAGCATGCATGGCACTTTGTCCGATCGGAATTCTCTACAAACGATCGGACAAAGTCCCATCGGACCGTGTTGTCGGAAACTTTTATAGCCCAGCTCTAAAACTTTGTCGGTCGGATATTCCGACGGAAACAGTCAGATGGAGCCCACGCACGGTCGGATTATCTGACAACATGGTCCGATCGGACATTTTCCGTCGGAATGTCCAACTGTGTGTACAAGGGCTAAGAATGATCAAGCGGCTGATATGATTGTTCCTACGGTGAAGGGAATCACCAAAGAAGATATCCAAATGATGTCTGTAGCTGCAGGCATCATTCAGATATCACCACTCAAAGTCGATAACATCATATGACGTCATTAGGCGGGACGTGGTTAAAGAGAACCTGTCCTGCTTTTTGTTGCATATGTAATTTAAATGAATAAAGTTTTAGTGAAAGTAGAAAAAAATAAAAATAAACATAAAAAATAAAGTTACACACAGACAATAAAGTTACAGCCAAGCACTTAAATTCCCCCCCCCCCCCCAAAAAAAATGTTTAGCCTGCCTTGCTCCTTCCTTGCCCTACCTCACGCACACATATACACAAGTAAATGGGCACATCAGTGGGGCCTACATAGGAAAATGTTGCTTCCAGGGTTGCCAACTGCCAGTAAATTTACTGACAGTTTGTAAAAATCTGTGATTTTTTTTACAATTGATAATTTCATGCTGTGTTGACTTTTTAAGTGTAAATGAAGCAAATTACTTTGTTAGAGGTACAATGGAACCTTGGTTTACATGTAACGTGGTTAACAAACGTTTTGAAAGACAAACAACTTTTTTAATTCTGACTCAGTTTGCGAGTGTTGTCTATCAGAATTCAAGCTAATAGGTTGTGCAGTACCGCATTTGGCCAGAGGTTCGGGGGTGCCAGGGGGACACTCAATGGTTCTGAGCAATTTGGAAAATACTCTGAATCACTCAGTAAATACTTGGAAACATTTGGAAATACTCCATTCCCAAGTGTTTCCAAGCCTTTCCGAGGCTTTCCGAGTTCAGCCGAGCTGTCCCCGAGTATTTCCAAGGCCCCTACGGCACCCCCCCTACACCTGTCCATATGCAGTATTGCATGTAATAGAAGTCAATGCGGAACTAATCATCTTCGTTTCCATTGACTTCTATGGGGAAACTCGCTTTGATATGTGAGTGCTTTGGATTACAAGCATTCTCCTGGAACGGATTATGCTTGTAATCCAAGGTTCCACTGTCTTGTCAGTGTTTCCATATCATGTTTATACTGTTGGAAAATTCGCTGTCTTAGTTTTCAATAGGAGTTCTGTCATTTCTCAGGTTGCCAGTAAAAAAAGTGCTCTGCCAGTAAATTTTCCATGTTTTATCAGTAAAAAAATGCCGCTGGAGGTTGGCAACCCTGGTTGCTTGCAATACACATGTTATATACTGCCCCAAGATGACGTCAAAACTGTGACGAAACACGTCGAATGGAGCGATGTGCTGACGCAACCATGCGCTACGTCATGTTGGATGTTAACACGGGCGTGTGTATTGCTGCCGGCCGGCTGTGTATTTTAACTTTTGTGATTTCCGCCTTACTGGCATCTGTGCTTTTAATATTTAAATAAAAAGTGGGTTTTACCTGTGGCCACTCTTATCATTTCTCTCTGAGTTACGTTCGTATCATCATATACTGTGTACAAGCCTGGAGTGGAGGATTCGTCCAGCTACGGTTCAGATCAGGTGCCCCTCAGATGCGTTGCTTGGACTGATGTCAGAACATTACTGAGGAAAAGGCCGTGGCTGTGTTTTTAGCCACGGGCATTTCTTGTCTGTGCAGCTGATAATTGCACATTTCTTACGGTGGTGGAATCACGGTGTCTGTCAAGAAAAAGTCACACTAATTTCTTTGAACTGTTTACGCGCTGTTTTACTCGCCACTTGCTAAGGATTTTTTGATCGAAAGCTTGATTTACCATCATAGGAATTTTTTACCGTCGTTGATTTTTATCCCCAGAGTTAACTTTTTCATATTTTTTATTTGGGACTGTTTTTTCAAGTTTTTCACTAACTGATCACTCATTATCACGTTTTATAAGGTTTAGCCCTTGTACACACGGTCGGAGATTCTGACGGAATGTGTCCTATCGGACCGTTTGGTCGGATATTCTGACTGTGTGTGGTCTGCATCGGACTGTTTCCGTCGGAATATCCGACAGACCAACTTTTCCAACTTGCCGGTAAAATTTTCCGGCAAAATGCTCCGATTGGACATACTCCGATCATGTGCAGCCTACTCCGATGGGCAAAGTGCCACACATGCTCAGATCAAATTCATAGACCAAAGCTATTGGCTACTAGCCTGAACGTAGTCCCGTCATAATGAAATAACGTCATCACATTATGTACAATCGGATTTTCCGACAACTGAGTCCAACCGTGTGTATGCAACATCACTTCCGGACCTCTTCTGGAATTAATCCGTCGGAATAACTCAGACGGATTTGGTTGTCGGAATCTCTGACCGTGTGTACGGGGGCTAAGGGTTTAAAGCGCAACCATATTTTGTTCTCATTTGTATTTGTGTGTATTTCACTCTGTGTTGCAGCTTATTATTAGGGTCTTTTATTTTCTGGCGCAGTCTTTTTTTCTACTACGTTACATTACTGTCATGCACGCTGGAGTGAGAACAATAATTCTATGCCCATTATTCACTAAACAGAAGACCTGTATGAGCTTTTAAAGTGTTGCCTATGGAAAATAAAGGGTAGCAAAGTTCATCTTTGTTTTGGGGGTATGGGAAAATTAAAGGCTTGGCATGTGGGGTATCTATTTGCTTGATGTAACGTCATCTTTTATATTTTAAAATTGTCGATGAATACATTGCTTTTTTGTGCCCTAAAATGAACCTAAAGCAGCAGTAAACTCCCCTTTGTGATTTTTACATACATGTAACCTTATAATAAAGCAGTGTTGCCAGCCAACCTGACAAAACATGGAACATTTACTGACAGAGAACTTTTTTTTTATTGACAGCCTGAAAAATGACATAAAAAATTAAGGCAATCAATATTTAATCAATCAATATTTAAACAGCATAAACACAATATGGAAACACTGACAATACCCATAACACGTAATTTGACTGGTTTACACATAGTTACATAGTTAGTCAGGTTGAAAAAAGACACAAGTCCATCCAGTTCAACCACAAAAAAAAAGAAAATAATATCATACAATCCCATATACACAATTCTATACCCACAGTTGATCCAGAGGAAGGCAAAAAACCCCAGCAGAGCATGATCCAATTTGCTAAAGCAAGGGAAAAAATTCCTTCATGATCCCTCGAGAGGCAATCAGATTTTCCCCGGATCAACTTTACCTATAAATGTTAGTACCCAGTTATATTATGTACACTTAGGAAATAATCCAGGCCTTTCTTAAAGCAATCTACTGAGCTGGCCAGAACCACCTCTGCAGGGAGTCTATTCCACATTTTCACAGCTCTTACTGTGAAGAAACCTTTCTGCATTTGGAGATGAAATCTCTTTTCCTCTAGACGTAAAGAGTGCCCCCTTGTCCTCTTTGTTGACTGTAAAGTGAATAATTTGACACCAAGTTCACTATATGGACCCCTTATGTATTTGTACATGGTGATCATATCCCCCCTTTCTCTCCTCTTTTCGAGAGAATAAATTCAGTTCCTCTAATCTTTCCTCATAGCTGAGTTCCTCCATGCCTCTTATCAGTTTGGTTTCCCTTCTCTGCACTTTCTCCAGTTCCCTGATATCCTTTTTGAGAACTGGTGCCCAAAACTGAACTGCATATTCCAGATGAGGTCTTACTAATGATTTGTACAGGGGGCAAAATGATATCTCTCTCTCTGGAGTCCATACCTCTCCTAATACAGGAAAGGACTTTGCTCGCTTTGGAAACCACAGCTTGGCATTGCATGTTATTATTGAGCTTATGATCTACCAAAACCCCCAAAAGTCACCAAAAGTGACTGGTTGACAAAAGTCAACACGGCATGATGAATTATCTTCTCCTGATATTTACAGACAGTTGTAAAAATCACAGGTTTTTACAAACTGTTTGTAAATTTACTGATGGTTGGCAATCCTGTAATGAAGCTTAACTGAAGGTAAAATAAATATCTCTTAATCGCTTAAAGATCAGCCGCGGCAGGTTGGCTCTCCTGAGTGAATTGCCGTCAATGTACATCGGCCGGAGCCAATGGGCGTGGTCAGCATCCACGATGTCCGCCGGCCACCCGGGATCACTCCTGAGAGAGACAGAATAAGGATCTGTCAATGTAAACAGACAGATAGATTCCAGTTCTGTCAGGGGAGGAGAGACAGATCTTCTCTTTATAGTGATTAGGAACAGTGATCTCTCACCTCCTCCAGTCACTACACTCCTCCCTGCAGTTAGAGTCACCTCCCTTGGGACCACTTAACCCCTTGATCACCCCCCCTAGTTTTAACCCCTTCCCTGCCAGTGACATTTATACAGTAATCAGTGGCTATTATTAGCTCTGATCACTGTATAAATGTCACTGGTCCCAAAAAAGTGTGAAAAATGTCCGATCTGTCCGCCGCAATGTTGCAGTCTTGCTGAAAATAGCAGATCACCGCCATTACTAGTAAAATAAAATAAAAATGATAATAAAAATGCCATAAATCTATCCCTTATTTTGTAGACGCTATAAGTTTTGCGCAAACCAATCAATCTAAGATTATTGAGATTTTTGTAACCAAAAATATGTAGAAGAAAACATATCGGCCCAAACAAATGAAGAAATTCTTTTTTTTTTTACTTTTTGGGGGATATTTACTATAGCAAAAAGTAAAAAATATATATATTTTTTTTCAAAATTGTCGGTCTTTTTTTGTTTATAGAGCAAAAAAAAAAAAGCAGGGGTGATCAAATACCACCAAAAGAAAGCTCTATTTGTGGGAAAAAAAAGGAGATACATTGTGTTTAAGTACAGCGTTGCACGACCACGCAATTGTCAGTTACAGCAACGCAGTGCCATTTCGCAAAAAAAATGGCCTGGTCATTAAGGGGCAAATCCTTCTGGTCCTTAAGTTGTCAAAGTGGTTGTAAACTTAGAAAAAAATAAAAAATAAAACCTACAAAACAAAGTCATAATAAGCTAGTATGCATGTCATACTAGCTCATTATGAAATACTTGCCTTAGATCTAAGCTGTTGCAGCGGTACCCACACACCGCTATGACTGGCGACATGGATCCCAAAGTTATTTCTGGGTTTGCGGGCCCGGTTCTGTGATTGGCCAGAGCCACAATGACATCACTGCCGTTGTGATTGAAGACATGTATATCAGAGTTATTTCCGGGTTTGCGGGCCCGGCTCTGTGATTGGCCAGAGCCACAATGACATCACTCCCGTGCATGGGTGCGGGAGCCGCCGGGCATGGCTACGATGACATTGGCACATGCAAATACAGTGAATATCTCCTAAAATGTGCAAGTTTAGGAGATATTCACAGTACCTACAGGTAAGCCTTATTATAAGCCACTTTAAACATGCACCAGCGAACCTTGACACCCCAGATGTTTTGGAACTACATTTCCCATGATGCTCCTGCACTGTCCAGTGTAGATGAGCATCATGGGAAATGTAGTTCCAAAACATCTGGGGTGTTAAGGTTCTCCATCACTGCTCTAGGAGATATTTGCTCTTTTGGCAGCCGGCCATTTAAGCTGCCGGAGTCCACGAGCCCAGAAGAAGTGTCCCCACACAGTGTTCCCAAAACAGTGTCCCCACAAAGTGTCCCCACACATTGTCACCGCAAAATGTCCCCACACAGTGTCACCACACAATGTCACCACACAGTTTCCCCACACAGTGTCACCATACAGTGTCCCCACAAAGTGTCCCCAAAACAGTGTCACCACAAAGTGTCCCCACAAAGTGTCCCCAAAACAGTGTCACCACACAGTGTCCCCACACAGTGTTCCCACACAATGTCACCACACAGTGTCCCCACAAAGTGTTCCCACACAGTGTCCCCACACATTGTCCCCACACAGTGTCAACACACAGTGTCCCCACAAAGTGTCCCCAAAACAGTGTATCCACACAGTGTTCGCAAAACAGTGTCACCACACAATGTCCCCACACAGTGTTCTCACACAGTATCACCACACAGTGTCCCCCACAGTGTCCTCACACAGTGTCCCCAAAACAGTGTCACCACACAGTGTCACCACACATTGTCAACACACAGTGTCCCCACAAAGTCTCCCCACACATTGTCACCACACAGTGTCCCCGCACAGTGTCACCACACAGTGTCCCCGCACAGTGTCACCACAAAGTGTCCCCACACAGTGTCACCACACAGTGTCCCCACAAAGTGTCCCCACAAAGTGTCCCCACACAGTGTCCCCACAACAGTGTCCCCAAAACAGCGTCGCCACACAGTGTCCCCACAAAGTGTCCCCACAACAGTGTCCCCAAAACAGTGTCACCACACAGTGTCCCCACAAAGTGTCCCCAAAACAGTGTCGCCACAAAGTGTCCCCACACAGTGTCCCCACACAGTGTCCCCCAAACAGTGTCACCACAAAGTGTCCCAATACAGTGTAACCACAGTGTCCCCAAAAAGTGTCCCCACAAAGTGTCCCCACATGGTGTACCCACACAGTATCCCCACAAAGTGTCCCCACACAGTGTCCCCACACATTGTCACCACAAAGTGTCCCTGCACATTGTCACCACACAGTGTCCCCACAAAGTGTCCCCACACATTGTCACCACACATTGTCACCACAAAGTGTCCCCACACAGTTTCACCATACAGTGTCCCCACAAAGTGTCCCCACACAGTGTCCCCAAAACAGTGTCCCCACAAAGTGTCCCCACACAGTGTCAACACACAGTGTCCCCACAAAGTGTCCCCAAAACAGTATCACCACACAGTGTCCCCACAAAATGTCCCCACACAGTGTCCCCAAAAAGTGTCCCCACAAAGTGTCCCCACATGGTGTACCCACACAGTATCCCCACAAAGTGTCCCCACACAGTGTCCCCACACATTGTCACCACAAAGTGTCCCTGCACATTGTCACCACACAGTGTCCCCACAAAGTGTCCCCACACATTGTCACCACACATTGTCACCACAAAGTGTCCCCACACAGTTTCACCATACAGTGTCCCCACAAAGTGTCCCCACACAGTGTCCCCAAAACAGTGTCCCCACAAAGTGTCCCCACACAGTGTCCCCACAAAGTGTCCCCAAAACAGTATCACCACACAGTGTCCCCACAAAATGTCCCCACACAGTGTCCCCAAAACAGTGTGACCACACAGTGTCCCCACAAACAGTCACCACACAATGTCCCCACAAAGTGTCATCAAGCAGTGTCCCCCCAGAGTGTCCTCACACAGTGTCCCCAAAACAGTGTCACAACAACAGTGTCCCCACAAGGTCTCCCCACACAGTGTCCCCACACAATGTCACCACAAAGTGTCCCCACACAATGTCACCACAAAGTGTCCCCACAAAGTGTCACCACACAGTGTAACCACACAGTGTCCCCACAAAAAAATAAAAAACACCTGTCCCACATATGTCCCAGTAAAATCATATGTCCCAGTGATCATCTGCACACATCTGTCTCTGATCACACAAATCAATTATTATACACTTATCAGGATTTTTTTTTATTTTTTTTACCAAAGACATGTAGCACACATTTTTTTTTCTTTATTTTTCACACATTATATATTACACTTCACTTAGAGCATTTATCATTTCTTCATAACATCTCTTACACATTATCACTTCCACATATCATCCAATATTTGTCATTATACATTGCATATTCTGTGCTATTCCCGTCTACTCATTAATCAAATATGATTTCCTTTTCCCTTTTCCTAACCCTTTCCCCTCCTCCTCCACCCTCTAAACCCACAAAGAGAAAAAAAAAGGACCCCCCCCTCCCTTTCCCATTCGATCATACAGAGCCTACCTCTCTTCTTCACCCCTTCTATAAGCGAAGTAGGGGGCCCATATCTTCCAATATTTCTCATCCTGCTCTTTCCTCATCAAAGTCAGAGCCCGCACAGTGGGAGTGGCGCTCTCGCTGTATGCAACAGGTGTGTGCCTTCCTCAAGCAAAAATATTGGAGGATCTGCAATCCCTACTTTCAATATAGGGAACAGACTCTCCTATCCGAGTAATGTCGGTCAATCCTGAGATAGTTATTTAACCACTACAGATCCGCGCTATTGCCAAATGACGGCAACAGCGCGGACCTACATTTCTGGGACTACGTCTATTGACGTCGTCCCGGAAACGAGCGGCCTGCGCGCCCCCTGAGGGGCGCGCGCGGCGCGCTCTGTGATCGGCGAGTCCGTGAGACTCGCCTGATCACCGATCCGTGCAAGGGGTCGATCCCGACCCATTATCACGTGATCAGCTGTCAGCCAATGACAGCTGATCATGTGATAGAACGGAGCCGGTAATCGGCTATTATTCCTCCTCGCGCTGACAGCGCGAGGAGAAAAAAAAAAAGCCGATCACCGGCGGCCGTGATCGGGACATCAGTCCCGATCACGGCCATCAATACAAGGGACCACCTGCCACCTGCCAGTGCCCACCTGCCTCCCGCAGTGCCATCCTGAAGTAAAATAAAACGCAAAAGTAAGTGCCCCCCGTCAGTGCCCCCCGTCAGTGCCCATAGTGCCCACAGTGCCACCCACAGTGCCACCCACAGTGCCACCCACAGTGCCACCCCACAGTGCCACCCACAGTGCCACCCACAGTGCCACCCAATCTGCCTCAAAGGTGCTGCACCCCAGTGCCGCCCATCAGTGCCCAGCAGTGCCGCCCATCAGTGCCCAGCAGTGCCGCCCATCAGTGCCCAGCAGTGCCACCTATCAGAGCCACCTATCAGTGCCACCTATCAGTGCCCATCAGTCCCATCTATCTGTGGTACCTATCAGTGCCCATCCGTGCCACCCATCCGTGCCACCCATCTGTGCCACCCATCCGTGCCATCTTATGTGCCCATCTTTGCCCATCAGTGCCGCCTTATCTGTGCCCATCGGTGCCGCCTTATCTGTGCCTATTAGTGCCGCCTTAACTATGCCTATCAGTGCCCACCAGTGCAGCCCATCAGTGCCCACCAATGCAGCCCATCAGTGCCCACCAATGCAGCCCATCAGTGCCCACCAATGCAGCCATCAGTGCCGCCTAATCAGCGCACTTCAATGAAGGAGAAAAATGACCCGTTTGCAAAATTTTATAACAAACTATTAAAACATGATTTATTTATTTTTATTTTTTTGCATCTTTTTTTGTTTGTTTAGCAAAAAATAAAACTCCGAGCTGTAACTAAATACCACCAAAAGAAAGCTCTATTTGTGGGAAAAAAATGATAAAAATTTCATTTGGGTACAGTGTTGTATGCCCGCGCAATTGTCATTCAAAGTGCATCAGCGCTGAAAGCTGAAAATTGGTCTGGGACTGAGGGGGGTTTAAGTGCCCAGTAAGCAAGTGGTTAATAGTAAGAGACCGGGCAGTGAATATGGCTGAGATGGGCCTTGTGGCTCTCTCTGCCTATAGAGGCAAAACCAGGACTTGGTCTTGGAAAGGAAAAAGAATTGGTCTTTATTTTGTTAAGAGAATGAGTATGTAACATGATAATTAATATCAATTAGGATTAAGATAAGAAGAAGAAACAAAATATATATAACTGTGGTGTTGTGCACTATGAATCCTTAGTTTGATATTATTGTACAATGTTTTGATATATGTGTAATGGCGGCTCCTGAAGAGCACGCGATATGCGGTTTTTCTAAAATTAAAGTTGCCTAACCTGCAGTTTGGTTTGGGTGTAATTATCTAAATTGGGCCTCAGCATCAATCTGACTGGACTGTGAGATGTCCAGCCTGGCCACAGGGGGCACTGTCTCTTCTGGCAGGCATGGAACTGTGGTCTGGTTAGGCTCTTAAGTTACTCTCTCTCGGAGTGGCGCTCTTGCTGTGCTTCTGGGAGAGGGTACATAAGATGCAGATGTCACGTGGTTCGGAGTTCCAGTCCAGTATGATGTGCTGATTACATGGTCCTGGTCCTCCTGACCAGCCCCCTGGAAGGCTATGGCCTGGGGTGTGGATCCACTCGACTTTGATGTCTTGGAGCTGGCTAGCCCAGGGCAAGGAAACTAGAGGAGGATTCTGAGGTGGATGGGTGGCGTCTCCGGTGCGGGAGAGACCCAGTGTACTTCGAGCATTCCAGGGGAGGAATCTTTAGAAGAACACCATGTACAGATTGGTTTTCTTAACAAGAACCTGGAAGGGCTGAAGTAACTGAGAGAATCCAGTCTTGTGGATATTGCCAATAGGCTGAAAGATCCAGGTATCTTACAAGTGTTTCAAGTTTAGTTTCCCTACATGTTCTACAAGAACGTCTGTGACAAAGACTTTGTTCCTGACTCCTGAGTAAGCACCTTGTTGGCTGCTAGGCCTTGTGAGAGAGGGACTGTCCAACCTGAGTGATCATACAGCTGGGAATGGCTATTCTCTGGATGCAGTCAAAGTAAGCAAGTTCTTCAACGTTTTTGGACTTTGACATTGAGAGCACCTGAACTTCCCTTTCCAACCCTCTGATCCCAAGTTGAAAGACTGTTCAATTGTCTGAGTTTTGCAAATAAAATCCATTCAGGTGGATCTATTGTCAGTCTCAAGTTACTAGGTCATCCACCACGGGACATCCCCTAGACGTGCAATAAGCAGAACAGATTGCTCCTCTGACAGGGGGGTCTGTGCTGATCGATTATCAGAGCAGCCCCCTGAGGATGCCCAAACTGGACCACCAGGGATGCCACCAGACCACCAGGGATGCCCAGCACCAGGTATGCCACCCTAGACCACCAGGGATGCCAGTCAGTGCCCACAATGGATGCCAATCAGTGCCCACAATGGGCATCACTGATTGGCATGCATTATTGTTTGGCACTGATTGGCATCCATCAGTACAGTATAATACAATACAATGCCGCCTATCAGTGCCCATCCGTGCCACCTATCAGTGCCCACCCGTGCCACCTATCAGTGCCTATCCATGCTCATCCCTGCTGCCTGTCCATGCCCATCTGTGCCGACCTATCCATGCCCATCCATGCTGCCTATCCATGTCAATCCGTGCCAGCTATCAGTGCCAATTTGTGCCACCTATCAGTGCCCATCTGTGTCCCCCATCAGTGCCACCTATCAGTGCCCATCAGTGCCGTCTATCAGTGCCACATATCAGTGTCCATCAATGCCACCTCATCCGTGCCACTTCATTGGTGCCACCTCATCAGTGCCCATCAGTGCCGCCTTATCAGTGCCCGTCAGTGCAGCCCCAGCAGTGAAGGAGAAATCCTACTTATTTACAAAGTTTTGAAACTGAAACAAAAAAAAACATATTTTGTTTCAAAATTTTTGTCTTTTTTTATTTGTTTAGCAAAAAATAAAAACAGTAGAGGTGATCAAATACCACCAAAAGAAAGCTCTATTTGTGGGGAAAAAAATGATAAAAATTTGGGTACAGTGTAGCATGACCGCGCAATTGTCATTCAAAGCGCTGGAAGCTCAAAATTGGTCAGCTTTATTCTGCTTCTGCACTCACCGGTTAAACTAACCTCACCTAAGGCTGGAAACCTCATAACCCACATTCTTCTCTCCACATCCATGTGGTCTACAGCTCGTGGCTCACTCAAACCTTCTCCTTCCATGGAACACACAATATCCAGAATCCATCTTATTATGACATATGAAAACACTGGACACATTGTAGACGCCGGGGCTCTTGAGAAATTCCTCCTCTCGGGAGACACATCAATAACCAATTTCACACCTTCTCCATTTCCACAGCTTTACAATCATGATGACTGCAATCACAAATAAGTGCCTTGTCTTGATACTGATATATATTCCGTGACCTTTTTATTGTTTTTATTTACGGTGAAAATCGAAACAAAGAGTTAAATATTATATTCCATTGGCTAACCATATAAATTACTTTTTTTTTACGCTTTCCAGACAGTCTGGGTTTCTGCTTCGCTTTAACAAGAGACTTTGGCTGTCATGAAGGTTTTCAAATGTAATCTAGATATTAAACAATAATACGTGGTATTTTCATTTTGTGGCCAATTTTTAATAGGGGAATGTACTTTTTATATATTTTTTTTAGGGGCCAGTCACACTTAAATGATCTGTTGTGAGGTTTTAACACACATTATGGCATGTATTAATGGGCATTACGTTAAGGCAGTCCATTCATGCACCTTTGACCACTTTGAGCCCCCTGTACACACGGTCGGAGATACCGACAACCAAATCCGTCGGAGTTATTCCGACAGATTAATTCCGTAAGAGGTCCGGAAGTGATGTTGCATACACACGGTCAGACTAAGTTGTTGGAAAATCCGATTGTACATAATGTGATGACGTTATTTCGTTACGACAGGACTACGTTCAGGCTAGTAGCCAATAGCTTTGGTCTAGGAATTTGATCTGAGCATGCGTGGCACTTTGTCCGTCGGAGTAGGCTACACATGATCGGAGTATGTCCGATCGGAGCATTTTGTCAGAAATTTTTTCCAGCAAGTTGAAAAAGTTGGTCCGTCGGATATTCCGACGGAAACAGTCCGTTGCAGACCACACACAGCCTTTGTACACATCGTCGGAGATTCCGACTACCAAATCCGTCGGATTTTGTCCGAAACATACATCATACACACAGTCGGACAAAGTTGTGGGAAAATCCGATCTTTCAGAACGTGATGACGTAATTTTGATACAATCAAACTACGTTCAGGCTAGTAGCCAATAGCTTTGATGTAGGAATTTGATCTGAGCATGCGTGGCACTTTGTCCGATCGGAATTCTCTACACATGATCGGAGTATGTCCGATCGGAGCATTTTGTTGGAAAATATTTCCGGCAAGTTGGAAAATTTGGTCCGACGGATATTCCGACGGAAACAGTCCAATGCAGACCACACACAGTCGGAATATCCGACAAAACGCTCCGAACGGACACATTCCGTCGGAATCTCTGATCGTGCGTACAAGGGCTTAGTCGGAATATCCGACAAAACGGTCCGACCGTGTGTACAAGGGCTAAGACAGAGCCTCTTTTTTAGATGTGGTGTTTACAAGTTAAAAACATTTTTTTTTTTTTGCTAGAAAATTACTTAGAACCCCCAAACATTATACTTTTTTTTCTTCCATCTTAGAGAATAAAATGGCCATCGTGGCAATACGTTCTGTCACACCGTATTTGCGCAGCGGTCTTAAAAGCACACTTTTTTTTTAAAAGAATCAACTTTTTTGAATTAAAAAATAAGACAACAATAAAGTTAGCCCAATTTTTTTTTTTATATTGTGAAAGATAATGTTACGCTGAGTAAATTGATACCCAACATGTCACGCTTCAAAATTGCGCACGCTCGTGGAATGGCAACAAACTTTTTTTTAAAAATCTCCACAAAGGCGTCATTTAAAAAATTCTACAAGTTTTATGTTTTGTGTTACAGAGGAGGTCTAGGGCTAGAATTATTGCTCTTGCTTTACCGATCGTGGCGATACCCCACATGTGTGGTTTGCATACCGTTTTCATATGCAGGCGCTACTCACGTATGCGTTCGCTTCTGCACGCGAGCTTGGCGGAAAGGGCGCGTTTACATTTTTTTTTCTTATTTACTTTACCTTTTACTTTTTATTTTTATACTGTTAAAAAAATGGGTCACTATTATTCCTGTAAACATCCCTTGTAATAGAAAAAAAGCATTACGGGACCTCTTAACCACTTAAGAACCGCCTCACGCTGATATACGTCGGCAGAATGGCACGGCTGGGCACAAGCACATACAGGTACGTTGCCCTGCCACTGCACTCACGACCCGGTCCTGAGCTCTGTGACCGTGGCTGCGGGACCCGTGGACCCAATCGCCACCGGTGTCCCGCAATTGGGTCACAGAGCTGATGAACGGGGAGAGGTAAGTGTAAACAAACTTTAGTGAGCTTGTCACTGATCGTCTGTTCTCTGTCATAGGGAAAGACGATCAGTGACCTCACGCGCCAAGCCACGCCCCCTACAGTTAAAAAAAACACACATTAGGTACACTTAACCCCTACACTGCCCCCTAGTGCTAACCCCTTCACTGCCAGTGACAATTTTACATTAATCAATGCATTTTTAATCACACTGATCGCTGTACTAATGCCAATGGTCCCAAAAATGTGTCAAAATTGTCTAACGTGTCCGCCATAATGTGGCAGTCACAATAAAAATCGCTGATCGCCACCATTACTAGTAAAAAAAAAATATTAACAAAAATGCCATAAATCTATCCCCTATTTTGTAGACGCTATAACTTTTGCGCAAACCAATCAATAAACGTTTATTGAGATTTTTTTTACCAAAAATATGTAGAAGAATGCGTATCGGCCTAAACTGAGGAAAAATATGTTTTTTTTATATTTTTTGGGGATATTTATTATAGCAAAAAGTAAAAAATATTGATTTTTTTTTCAAAATTGTCGCTCTATTTTTGTTTATAGCGCAAAAAATAAAAACCGCAGAGGTGATCAAATATCAAAAGAAAGCGCTATTTCTGGGAAAAAAAGGATGCCAATTTTGTTTGGGAGCCACATCACTCAGTTAAAGCGATGCAATGCCATATAGCAAAAAGGGCCTGGTCCTTTAGCTGGAAAATAGTCCGGAGCTTAAGTGGTTAAACATGAGATCTGGGGGTCAAAAATACCTCAGATCTCATATTTACACTAAAATGCAATAAAAAAAATGTCATCAAAAAAAATAAATTGGCCCTTTAAGAGCTATGGGCGGAAGTGACGTTTTAAGTTGCTTCCGCTGTGCAGTGTCATGGAGACGGGCGGGGGCCATCTTCCTCTTACTCGTCTCTATGTCAGCCCAAGGGACAGACACGATCTCCTCCACCACTGCCGACGGCTCCAGTAAGCGGCGGAGGGCACTGGATCACGGTGGGAGGGGGGGCCCTCTCCTGCCACCGATAAAAGTGATCTTGTGTCGAATCCTCCTCAGATACCACTTTTGTCTTGTAGCCAACCGCTAGCTGAACACGGGGATTATTACCATTATTACCATACAACCCATTACCAGGGTTATGGCAGCTGACTGAGCCGATAACAATGATATCTGTCCCCAAAGTAGGGACGTACATCGGTGTGCAGCGGTTGGCAAGTGGTTAAAAAATGCATATGACCTATTTTAGCAATGCAACACACCATAATGCATGGTATGTACCTGTTTTTTTTTTTTCTTTCTTTTTTAAGGTGCTAGTCACACTTAAGCAATTTGTTGTGGTGCGTTGAAACACATTATGGGATGCATTAACCACTTTCTGCCAGGCCAATGTCTATAAATGGCTAGGCAGATGCCCTCTAGTTTTGGGAGAACGTATCCATATGTCCTCCCAGAAGCACGCACTGCGCAAACCCTCTGGGGCACACAGTCATGTGATCTGTAATCACTGATCACAGTACCAGGCTGCTGTGAGCATCCCTGGACTGGTACCACGTGATCACTGCGAACAATCACAGCAATCACAGTTACAGTAGTAAACAGGGCTGTCATTCATGATGCATTCATGGCTTCCCCGTGGCATCAGAGGGGGTGGGGCCACCCATTGACATAAACAGATGGCACCGCCCCCCCTCTGACGCTACGGGGAAGCCATAGGGAAGTCCCCGTGGCATCAGAGGCGGGGTGGGGTCACCCAGTTATATAAGAGCTGTTACAGCGAAGACGCATCAGTTGGCGGGAGCCTCCAATGGTCGTGGCTTTTTTTTTTCGGTCCATCGGGCGGCATGAACTTACTTCGTGGGACATGTTTGTTTGTTTTTTTAATAAAGGACTGGTCCCAAGTTGTATCATGTCTTTTTTACCATTTTGACACTTTTTTTGTGAAATGGTAGGGGTACATTTGTACCCCATTACCAATTTACACAGGGGGGAGGCCAGGATCTGGGGGTCCCCTTGTTAAAGGGGGCTTCCAGATTCTAATAAGCCCCTCACCCACACACCCCCACAACCAATAGGCAAGGGATGTGGGGATGAGGCCCTTGTCCCCATCAACATGGGGACAAGGTGCTTGGGGGGGCTACCTCAACATCTCTCCCCATGTTGAAGGCATGTGGCATGTTACGGTTCAGGAGGGGGGGGCGCTCTCTCACCCCCCTCTTTTTCTGTGGCCTGCCAGGTTGCGTACTTGAATAAGGGTCTAGTATGAATTTTGGGGGGGCCTACGCCATCTTTTTTCATTTGGTGAAGGATTCCCCTTAATTTCCATATCAGACCCAAAGGGTCTGGTAAGGATTTTAGGGGGGCCCCACACAATTTTTTTTTTAAAATGGATTCGGGGTTCCCCTTAATATTCATACCAGACCCAAAGGGCCTGGTAATGGAGGGGGGATACCATGCTCTTTTTTTCAATTATCGGTATCTATTTTTCTGAGACCAGACAATTCATTACAGCCACGATCAGTTTTAAATGACAATTTTTCCTTTAGAAATGTCATTTTGCTGTGGTATTGTTCTAAACACGGGAAAATGTGCCACTTTACAGGCATACTATAGACACCCCCCAGGTACAAAATTTAAAGGAATATTTCATTTTTATTGTTTCACTTTAAGCATTAAAAAAAAATCGCTGCTCCAGAAAAAACGGCCATTTAAAAAAAAAATTTTTTTACATTGATACATGTCCCCTGGGGCAGGACCCAGGTCCCCTAACACTTTTTATGACAATAACTTGCATATAAGCCTTTAAAATTAGCACTTTTGATTTTTCATGTTAGTGTCCCATAGACTTTAACGGTGTTCCGGCAGTTTTTGAATTTGCCGCGAACACCACATATTGTTCGCTGTTCGGTAAACAGGCGAACACCGGATGTTCGAGGTGAACTTACGTTCACCTTGAACATTGGGCTCATCCCTAACTAACACGTTTTAACAGTTGAACAAGATAGATTTTTTTTCAACCTAACTATGTAACATATATATAACAAAGAATCACCCTCACCAACACACCACAACAGACAGAGACAAATGCATTTTGCATGATGAGCTGCATTACACATTTTTTTGCATGCATTGAGGTTTGAATATAGAAATTATGTACACTCCAAATGATTTTCAATCTCCATATATCATGGATAGCATCATGACCAGTTCATGAATGGAAACATATGTCTCCAGCACATCATCCATTCCCATTAAAGATTTATTTATTTCTCACAAACTTACAGCATTGACGTTTTAGAAAACAACATCAGGTCCTTGATGAAGCTGATGAATAAATGGATCCTTAATAGGAGTGAATGATGTGCTGATGATAAATGTTCATTTTCCTGCAGCCTTTAGTCTGTTGTGATATGTCTCTACTAACTCTAGACTGCAATACTTGCTCACTCTTATTTGCAGAACTGATCAAGTTCAGTTAAATATGAGGGTGAACTTTTGTGGACTGCAGTCTTCAAGTCATTCCACAGATTTTCAATGGGGTTTAAGTCTGGGCATTTAATTACAATTTTTGATACAATACATTGCAGCAGGGCTCATTCCTGCCTTTCAACTACAGTTTCTGTGAGGTTTTGCAGTGTTGTGGCACCAGTGCCTAAGGCCCAATTTTTCAGCCCCTGTTTAACAGGGACATGTAATTACAATTCTTGATATAATATTTCACAGCAGGGCCTGTTCCTGTGCCCACCGAGAGTAACTGTGGGGACTTACAATGTTGTGGCACCAGCACCACCACCACCACAACCACCAAAGGCTCAATTTTTCTACCACTGTTCAACAATGGCATGTAATTACAATTCTTGAGTGTTAACTTGTGGCAATACCAACACCTTAGGGCCACATTTCTGCAGAGCATATAGGGCAGGCCCCTACTTTCAAACATCCAACTTACAAACATCTCCTACTTGCAAACAGGAGACAACAGGAAGTGAGATGAAAAAAGACGGACGGCCAAAAAAATTATACAGGGGTGATAATCCTTCCCTATGTTTTCCAAAAAGCTTAAAAATAGATTTTTTAACTGGAGCTACACTTTAAAAATGTACCAGTTCAAAATTGCAAACAGATTCTACTTAACACAACAAACCTACACAGTCCCTGTCTTGTTTGCACCGCCTGTAAACTGCTGTTCTAAGTATATAGGGCCTGGGGGCCCCACGCTTTTCCTTTATTTTTATTTGGAGTTCCCCTTAATATCTGTACAAGACCCAAAGGGGCTGGTAATGGGCAGGCGGGGCTACCAATGCCATTTTTCTCAACGATTTTCATCCGTATTGCCGGAACCAGGCATTACATTAAAACCGCAAGCAGTTTTAAATGACTTTTTTTCCATTAGAAATGTCATTTTGTGCAGGGACTGTTCTAAACACGGGAAACACGTGCCACTTCACAGGCATACTATAGACACCCCCCAGGCACAATATTTAAAGGAATATTTCACTTTTTTTTTGCTTTAAGCGTCAAAAACTGCAGTTTTTAAAACTTTTTTTTGCATTGATACATGTCCCCTGGGGCAGGAGCCGGGTCCCCAAACCCTTTTTAGGACAATATCTTGCATATTAGCCTTTAAAATTAGCACTTTTGATTTTGAACTTTCGAGTCCCATAGACTTTAATGGGGTTCTAAAGTTCATACAAATTTTCGGTCCATTCGAAGGTTTTGGTGAGAACCGAACCGGGGGGTGTTCGACTCATCCCTAATTGTCATGTTGGAAGGTAAACCTTCTTTCCATAGACAACTTTCTGGCAGAGGGCAGCAGATTTTCCTCAAGAATTTGATGGTATTTTGCACCATCCATTTCCCTTCTATCCTAAGTGCTCCAGTCCCTGTTGCAGAGAAACACCCCCATAACAGAACATTACCACCTTCAAGCTTTACTGTAGGAATGGTGTTATTTGGATGGTGAGCTGTATTGGATTTCCGTCCAAACAAGTCGTTTGGTGTTGATGCCAATTAATTACATTTTAGCCTTATCTGACCATATCACCTTTTTCCATGTGGCCTCAGAATCTTCATGGTGTGTTTTGGCAAAGCTCAGTCATGACTGCATGTGGCCTTTCTTGAGGAGTGGCTTTTTTCTTGCAACCCTCCCATACAAGCCACACTTGTGGAGAATGTGTGATATTGTTGTCACATGCACACAATGACCACTCTTTGTCATAAATCCCTGCAGCTGATACAGAGTTGCTGTAAGCCTGTTGGTAGCCTCTCTGACCAGTTTACTTCTGACTCTTTCATCCAGTTTGGCGTGACGTCCTGATCCAGGGAGGGTCTGTGTTGTACCAAATACCTTTCACTTCTTAATAATAGACTTCACTGTGCTTTTAGGAATTGATAAAGCCTTTGAACTTTTTTTTTGTATCAATCTCCTGACTTGTGCCTGTTCACAACATTATCCCATAGATCCCAGTGACAGTGTCTTGCCATCCATAGTTGATTGTTTGCTTCAGTTGCACTACCAAGGAATGAAATGCTCAAGGAAAGCTCTTTTCATGCTGCTAATCAAAAAGTAAATGCAGCTGGATAAAAAAAACTAAATGTGATTGTCTTCATTTCAGGCTGCAAATTCCTTTTGATAGTAAAGGTCATCTTAGGTCCTCTTTTTGTAGACCTGTCTATTAAACCCCATATTCAACCATCCAACAAGAAGGGATGCATTTCGGAACGTCTGATTGGTTCCTTTGTCAACCTATCTAGGTTGACAAAGGACCTAATCTAGGTTGACAAAGGATCTAATCAGACGTTCCGAAACGCGTCCCTTCTTTATGACTACATCCGGCTTGCGGTCCGCGCTGGTTGCCGTCCCGTTCTCCGCTGACTCTGAAGTGTGTTTGTCCGCCAGCCTATTGTAACTTGTGGGGCTCATGACATCTCCCTGCCGGTGACCTTGGGACTTTACAGTACAGCCCTGAGACTTTTATATACGCTTGGGACCTCCTTATTTCGCCGGATCACCTGCATTAATAATGATGACATGCTTTTTATCTCTTCAGATCCTGTAGGTTTTTTTAATCCTTTTGGGGATATTAAATGATTTTAATTCTGCACTTAGAGGCACCTTTTTTCTATTTGTTTCTGTTCGTATTAGAGACTGCTCCTCTAAGCCCTTGTACACACGGTCGGAGATTCCGACGGAATGTGTCCTATCGGACCGTTTTGTCGAATATTCTGACTGTGTGTGGTCTGCATCGGACTGTTTCCATCGGAATATCCGAAGGACCAACTTTTCCAACTTGCCGGTAAAATTTTCCGATAACATGCTCCGATCGGACATACTCCGATCATGTGTAGCCTACTCCCACGCACAAAGTGCCACGCATGCTCAGATCAAATTCCTAGACCAAAGCTATTGGCTAATAGCCTGAACGTAATCCCATCATAACGAAATAACGTCATCACGTTATATACAATCGGATTTTCCGACAACTTAGTCCGACCGTGTGTATGCAACATCACTTCCGGACCTCTTCCGGAATTAATCCGTCGGAATTACTCCGACGGATTTGGTTGTCGGAATCTCCGACCGTGTGTACAAGGGCTTAAAGTGTTGCCTTTAGTGTAGAAGATCCACCCTCATCACCATTATCGCCACTTCTGTTAAAATAGACTCTGTCTGCCTAGTCTTGATGGTCTGAGTGCCCTTATATACTCTACTTGGATTTCTTTTTTTCAACCTCACCTATTACTGTAACTATGTTTATTAGCATTTATTAATGTTTTTTCCACATTATTGGTTTTTAGCATTTTTTTTTTTTCAATGGATCAAAAATTTTGAAAAATGCTGGTGAGCCACATTTTTGAGTGTTTATCAATGTTTATCAGTGTTTATCAGCATTTGGTGTTTTTTGTGGTCAGAAAAACGAGTCCTGAACACATGTACATGGACACATAGGATAACATTGATTGGAGTTCATGGGCTGTTAAAAAAAAATGCCCAAACTCCCCAAAACGTCAGATTATGAGCTTCAGTGTGTATGGAGCCTAATACCCCGTACACGATGGAAAATGTTCGATGGGAGCTTTTTGTTGGAAATTTCAACCGTGTGTAGGCTCCATCTGACATTTTCTATGGGAATTTCCGTCACACAAAAATTGAGATCTGGATCTCAAATTTTCCGATAACAAAATCTGTGTGTACACAATTCGGACACACAAAGTTCCATGAATGCTCAGAACCAATAAGAAGAGCTGCACTGGCTATTGAACTTCATTTTTCTTGGCTCGTCATTCATGTTGTATGTCACCGCGTTCTTGACGTTCGCAATTTCTGACCAACTTTGTGTGACCGTGTGTATGCAAAACAAGTTTGAGCCAACATCCGTCTGAAAAAATCCATGGATTTTGTTGTCAGAATGTCCGATCAATGTCCGATCGTGTGTATGGAGCCTAAATCTTGCACCAGCATTTGTAAACAAATAAAAATAATGACCTAGTTGGTGGAAGATCAGACAGTTCTTGCCACAACAAGTGTCTGACATAAAGGTAAAGACTTGCTATCTGGACGTCTTCAATGTTTGAAAGGGACATACAGCTGTACAGACACAAAAGGCCAAACTCAGAGATGCTTGGGGATGGGTATGACCAATGACCTCAAAGATGACCCAGAAGTTGATACTGCATCTGCTTGCATAAGCAAGCCTACTTCCATATGGACATCATCACAGCACACTATCCATTATCATCGTATCCAGCCAAAGAAATAGTAATCATTGTAACTCAATGAGTCATTCTGAGCAATTAAACCTCCTTTTAGTGGTAATAGTGAAGTATGGCGCAGAGAGCGCTAGGGGAATTCCAAGAACTCTACAGTTATTTATTTATGATTTATGGTCCCATAAACCTTTCGCCTGTTCCTCTCCCCTCCACGTGCCCTCTTTCTCCGAGCATAAATCTTTATACAAGTTTATCATTTACGAACAATTCTGTCAACAAGAAGGGCTGAGACTGAAAAAAAGAATCCTCAGATATGGACATGCGAGCTAACGTTGTGAATATAATAGACCGGATTCTCATAAATCCGCATGACATCTAGTAGATTCTTAGGAAAAATGTACATACATAAAACATGCAATGCATCAGAGTAACAGTTTTAAGGGGTAATGTTATTCTATAGACATGTGCATTCGTTTTCTTCCGAATGCATTTTCGTCCGAATTTCAGCTATTTTCGTTTTCGTTTTGCCAAACGATAACGAAAGCACAAAATCCGAAAAACGAAAGATCCGACATAAATAAATGCTTTATTTTCGTTTTCATTGTTACAACAGTTCGATATAGAATAGGAGATTCGACGTGACTCTGACAACGTGTCTATAGAACCTGTGTTCGAATGTGCCTAACCTTACCTCTATTAGTCCAAGATTATATAGAGAAAATATTCGACAGAGAAAAAAGATTTGACAGAGAGAAAAGATTCTGCAAGATACTGTCCTAAAAAGTGTTTGGGGACCCGGGTCCTGCCCCAGGGGACATGTATCAATGCAAAAAAAAGTTTTAAAAACGGCCGTTTTTTCGGGAGCAGTGATTTTAATAATGATTAAAGTGAAACAATAAAAGTGTAATATTCCTTTAAATTTCGTAGGGGGGGGGTTGTCTATAGTATGCCTGTGAAGGGGCGCATGTTTCCTGTGCTTAGAACTGTCCCTGCACAAAGTGTCATTTATGCAGGAAAAAAAGTCCTTTAAAATCACTCGCAGCTATAATGAATTGTCGGCTCCCGTAATACAGAGAACACTCATTGAAAGTCATTGATAAAAAAATAAATAAATAAATAAAAAAAAAAGCGTGGGGGTCCCCCAAATTCAATTACCAGGCCCTTCAGGTCTGGTATGGATATTAAGGGGAACCCCGCGTCAAATTTAAAAAAAAATTGACGTGGGGTTCCCCCTAAAAATCCATACCAGACCCTTTATCCGAGCACGCAACCTGGCAGGCCGCAGGAAAAGAGGGGGGGACGAGAGAGCGGCCCCCCCTCCCTCCTGAACCGTACCAGGCCACATGCCCTCAACATTGGGAGGATGCTTTGGGGGTCTGTGACCCCTCAAAGCACCTTGTCCCCATGTTGATGAAGACAAGGGCCTCATCCCCACAACCCTGGCCGGTGGTTGTGGAGGTCTGCGGGCGGGGGGCTTATCAGAATCTGGAAGCCCCCTTTAACAAGGGGACCCCCAGATCCCGGCCCCCCCCCTGTTTGAAATGGTAAGGGGGTACAAAAGTACCCCTACCATTTCACAAAGAAAGTGTAAAAAATGGTTAAATAAAACAAACACACTTTTGAAAAATTCCTTTATTAAAAATAAAAAAATAAAAAAAAGATTCCAGCGGCGGTAATCCACTCTTGCTATCCATCGACGGACGGTCATATCTCCAGCGATGTCTAATATCATCCAGCGCAGCGCAGCATCCTTCTTCTGTCTCCGTGGAGGAGACACTACAGGCATTCCGGCGGCTGACGTTTGTTATATACGGAGGGCGGGGCCACCCGTCACCTGACCCCGCCCCCCTCTGACGCAAGGGGAAACCCGGGGTTCCCCGTGACGTAGGGGTGACCCGCACCCCTCTGATGTAACACAGGCAGGTTTCCGTTACATCAGAGGGGGGCGGGGTCACCCCTACGTCACGGGGAACCCCGGGTTTCCCCTTGCGTCAGAGGGGGGCGGGGTCAGGTGACGGGTGGCCCCGCCCTCCGTATATAACAAACGTCAGCCGCCGGAATGTCTGTAGTGTCTCCTCCATGGAGACAGAAGAAGGATGCTGCGCTGCGCTGGATGATATTAGACATCGCTGGAGATATGACCGTCCGTCGATGGATAGCAAGAGTGGATTACCGCCGCTGGAATCTTTTTTTTATTTTTTTATTTTTAATAAAGGAATTTTTCAAAAGTGTGTTTGTTTTATTTAAACATTTTTTACACTTTCTTTGTGAAATGGTAGGGGTACTTTTGTACCCCCTTACCATTTCAAACAGGGGGGGGGCCGGGATCTGGGGGTCCCCTTGTTAAAGGGGGCTTCCAGATTCTGATAAGCCCCCCGCCCGCAGACCTCCACAACCACCGGCCAGGGTTGTGGGGATGAGGCCCTTGTCCTCATCAACATGGGGACAAGGTGCTTTGAGGGGTCACAGACCCCCAAAGCATCCTCCCAATGTTGAGGGCATGTGGCCTGGTACGGTTCAGGAGGGAGGGGGGGCCGCTCTCTCGTCCCCCCCTCTTTTCCTGCGGCCTGCCAGGTTGCGTGCTCGGATAAAGGGTCTGGTATGGATTTTTAGGGGGAACCCCACGTCAATTTTTTTTTAAATTTGACGCGGGGTTCCCCTTAATATCCATACCAGACCTGAAGGGTCTGGTTATGGATATTTAGGGGGAACCCCACGTCAAATTTTTTCTTAAATTTGAGGCAGGGTTCCCCTTAATATCCATACCAGACCTGAAGGGCCTGGTAATTGAATTTGGGGGACCCCCACGCTTTTTTTTTTATTTATTTATTTATTTTTTTATCAATGACTTTCAATGAGTGTTCTCTGTATTACGGGAGCCGACAATTCATTATAGCTGCGAGTGATTTTAAAGGACTTTTTTTCCTGCATAAATGACACTTTGTGCAGGGACAATTCTAAGCACGGGAAACATGCGCCCCTTCACAGGCATACTATAGACAACCCCCCCCCCCTACGAAATTTAAAGGAATATTACACTTTTATTGTTTCACTTTAATCATTATTAAAATCACTGCTCCCGAAAAAACGGCCGTTTTTAAAACTTTTTTTTGCATTGATCCATGTCCCCTGGGGCAGGACCCAGGTCCCCAAACACTTTTTAGGACAGTAACTTGCAAATTAGCCTTTAAAATGAGCACTTTAGATTTTGAACGTTGGAGTCCCATAGACTTTAATAGGGTTCTAAAGTATGCTATATACTAGCTCCGTCGAATCTTCTTTATACATTCGACAGACACCATAAGCCTTCAAAGACAGATTCGACCGTGATTCATGTGGATTTTCGGACGAATGCAATTTTTGAACGAAAAATGAAATAAATAAAAACGAATTTCGGGAGTAACTAAATAAATTAAGTTTTCAGACGAAAACGAAATTCCGAAACGAAATATTTTACTCTGCACATGTCTATTATTCTAAAGGAATAAACCATTTAAAGTTGAACTCAAGAGAAACAGTTAAGGGAGCTGTTTGGGCTGACAAAGTGCTTGTATTTCAGTCCATCCAGTTTTAAGATTCACATAGCTCTGCCACATAGCATAGTCTTGCCCAGCAGGGCAGTAAACCTGTTTTTTATCTCTGCTGCAGTTCAAATATATTAAAAAAAAAAGATTTTATTTGGCGTGTACAGTAGACATGGACGGCGTCAAAAAAATTGCTTTGTTTCGTTCTGTTTCATTCCGTACAAAAAAATTGTATTTCATAATATGTGTATGAAATTACATTAGAATTCGCACGAAATACAAGTTTTCGTTAGATTCGTAAACTTTTCGTTAAAATAACGAAAGTTCCTTATGGTGAATTTATCATTATGAGGGGCTCCCACCATCCCTATGCTGTACTGACTTCCTGGGTTTTTAACTTTTAGGTCCGTTAATCACGAATTTTCATTATGAATTTGGATCCAAAATTCGTAAACAAAATTTCGTATTTCGTACTGAATTCGTATGCATAAAAATTCGTATTTCGGATTTGTACGAATGTACGAATTTCCGGAAATTCATACGAATTTTCATTTGTATGAAACTAATCGCACATGTCTAGTGCACAGTTCATGCAAGCTATCATGGTATTCCTCAACCTGTGGTTATTGCTCCATAAGCCTTGATGAAGGAAGGTTGAACCCCCAAAGCACGTTGAGTTTGGATGCAGAACAAAACCCTTTATGGACTGTACAAACTAAAGTGGCACTCCCATTTATTCAATTATTTTCGTTACTTCCTCCTAGGGTCCAGCAAGAAACCATGGTTGTTGGTGAGCAGCCTCCAGGACCGCACACTGCATATAACGTTACAACCAATCACACCAGGATCAGTTCTCCAATATCACAAAAAGACTAATGCTTTATGGTATACATAATTATGGATCTGAACTATGATCAGAACAGTGATAACATGGAACAAGGATTCTAGACTAACTTTACAACTAAAGCTTGCACTGAGAAAGCATGTAGACAAGGCCAGGCCAAGGCACAGGCTGCAGAGGCAACCATCTTGGGTGCAACTGGGAAGAGATCCTCTCCAATTGCCCAATAGGATAGTTTAGTGAAATAGTGCAGAACATGGCACTGTCCTGGACTGAACTTTCTTATTGACAACTCATTCCTGCGATTAGACTCGGAGCTCTCCCCGTACAACTAGCAGCAGTCCTGCTCTTCTGTCATTGCGGCCGCCATTCGCTTTGTGAACAGAGCAGACAGCACAGCTGGTACTGCGCTCTTATAATTACCCTGAAAAAGCAATGCATTACTGTCACTAACATGTTTAAGTTCAATTATTTCCTTTAGAAATGACTTTTTGCTGTGGGACTGTAAAACACATAAAGATGCACTACTCTACAGGCAGACCAAGGGGACCCCCCATTCACAATATTTAGAGGAACATTTCATTTTTATTGTTTCGCTTTAAGCATTCTTAAAATCACTGCTCCTGAAAAAAAGTGTAGTTTGTAAAACTTTTTTTGCATTGATACATGTCCCCTGGGGCAGGACCCGGGCCCCTATACACTGTTTTACGGCAATAACTTGCATATAAACCTTTAAAATTAGTACTTTTGGTACATGTTCGTGTCTCATAGACTTTAATGGTGTTCGCATGTTCGCACAAATATTTTGCCTGTTTGCATGTTCTAGTGAGAACTGAACCGGGGGCGGGGGGGTGTTTGGCTCCTTCCTACAAAAGAGTGGCTATGGTACAACACTGCGAATAGCCTTGAGTGGCCCAGCTAGAGTCCAGACTTGATCCCGATTAAACATCTCTGGAGAGATTTGAAAATGGCTGTGCACCGACGTTTCCCATCCAAGCTGAGAGAGCTTGAGAGGTCCTCCAAAGAAGAATGGGAGAAACTGGCCAAAAATAGGTATGCCAAGCTGGTAGCATCATACTCAAAAAGACTTGAGGCTGTATTTGGTGCCAAAGGTGCTTCGACAAGGTATCCAAATCATAAGCCTGCAACCAAAACCTCCTGGTCTCCACCAACCGTCTTTGGGCAGACTATCTCCCCAAAGACCAAAGCGAAGAGTCTCGGGGTTATTTTAGACGCACAAATGTCAATGGATGCGCAAATAGGATCTGTAGTCAGTCGATCTCACCATCTGCTGCGCATGCTTCGCAGACTCATCCCTTTTATCCCAAAGAATGACAAAGCAGTGGTAGTTGGAACAATCATTAATTCACGACTGGACTACGCAAACTCGCTTTACATAGGATTACCACAATATCAACTTGCGCGATTACAACTGATCCAAAACACGGCGGCAAGGCTGATAACAGGAAAAAAACCCTGGGAATCCATTTCTCCTTCACTGAGGAGCTTACATTGGCTAACCGTAAAAAATCGGATCACGTTCAAGACCCTTTGCCTCACCCACAAATGCGTGCATAGAGAAGCTCCGCAATACCTAATGGAGAAAATAAATTATTACACACCAAACCGCAGTCTTCGATCAGCCAACAAAAACCTCCTCCTCGTGCCCAAAGCCCGGTATAAATTCAAGGGTGATCGGAGATTCGCTGTCCAAGGGACTCGGCTATGGAATGCTCTACCAATCAACATCCGCCTGGAAGAAAATCACCTGGCTTTTAGGAAAAAACTCAAGACCTTCCTCTTTTAGCAGATGATCAAAGCTCGCCACAGCGCATAGAGGCGATTCAGTTCGCATTGTGCGCTATACAAGTATTTCATTCATTCATTATTGAGCAAATGCTGTGAATACTTATGTAAGTGCAATTTATTTATTTCTTTTTCATTTTGTTTTTAAATAAATTTGCAAAGATTTTAAACAAACTTCTTTCACGTTGTCATTATGAGGTATTGTTTGTATTGAACAAAAAGGAGGAGTTTAGGGACTTTTAGGAAGCCTAGACCTGGTAAGGTCACGTATTTCCATCCCTATGGGTATTGTTTGTAGAATTTTGAGGAAAATAATTGTATATAATCCATTTTGGAATAAGGCTGTAACATAACAAAATGTGGAAAAAGTTAAGCGAATTGAGGGAATCATGAATGCCGACATGTACTGTGACATACTGAAGCAGAGCATGATCCTCTCCCTTCAAGGACTGGGCTGCAGGGCAATATTCCAACATGATAATGACCCCAAACACACCTCCAAGACAACCACTGCCTTGTTAAAGGAGCCGAGGGTAAAGGTGATGGACTGGCCAAGCATGTTTCCAGACCTAAACCTTATTTTTTTTTTCACAATAGTTTTTATTGAAAAGATTTTTGGTTATACAAAACAAAAAGGATACATACATCAGAAAATAGTATGACTAAGAAAAGGCATACAACATGTAACAGTCATATGAGGAGTTGGACAATTAATTCAAAATCAGCTTTAGTGTCATCAGTTTTAGGATGGAGTATAACATTATCCGTTTCATGTCACACGACAACAAATTACACTCAGAGGCGTAGAGGATCTAACATATGTAACAAGGGAGAGAAGTAGGACAAAAGGAGACAGGATAAGAGGGGAAGAGAAAGAAGAAAGCAGGGAAGGGTGAAGAAAGAGCAAGGAAGGATGGAGAAGATTGGTGAGTAGGTGTTTGTATAAGTATCGGATGGGCCTCTATGTTTGATCAGGTACATCCCAAAATAGTCAACCAGTAATATATATTACGCCAAGAAGGAAGATCATTAAATTTTAATAGATAGTCTTCAGAATAGTTATTCTAAGGGGTTCACGCAGGGAGCTGTTCCAGCCAGACTTTCCAGGACCGCAAAACCTTTCCCTCCGACCCTCGTTTCCGGGCCAGGAGGATTTCATATGTGGAGGTGAGCTGAAGAACATGATATAAATCAGATATATTTGGCGCTATATCACTCCTCCAACGTTTTGTTATAAGAGATTTAGCAGCCAAAAGTATATGGATAACCACAGTGCGGAGATCCGGCGGGAAGAGCTCTATACCTATGTTCAAAAGAGCTAGACTTATACTAGGGGGGGTGAGCATTCCTGTGGTGGAGGAAATCAAACGAAACACTGAGTTCCAGAAACTGTTTAGGTTCTTACAAGACCATAAGATATGTTGAAGGTTACCTATGTCACCACATCCTCTCCAACATAGCTGTGAATGGGCCTGGGAGAATTTGCTCAGACGATAAGGTGTCAAGTACCATCTCAGGACAATTTTTTGGTGAAGTTCCCAGTGTGTAATACATTTGGTAGCATTATATAAAGTCCTAAATGCGGATTGCCACTGTTGAGTGGTATAAGAGGTTGCCAGGTCTCTCTCCCATTTAATGTGGGATGATGTTTTAGAAAAGACTGTTTTTTGTTGAAAAAGTAAGTAGAATATGGATATTCCCTTCTTTTGGGTCTGTGTTGAGGTAAGATATTTCCACGCTTGTTCATGGACATACAATTTGTGGGAGGGCAATGACCCAAAAAAATGGGAGATTTGACCATAGGGGTATCTGTCTCGGGTTTGGAGCCCATATTGTTTGTCGAGAACATCGAAAGATTTTATAGAGTTGTCTTGGAATAGGTCAGCAATAAACTCAATTCCCTTATCCCTCCATCTTCTAGTGGGTGTATTGGGAATAATATCTGCCAAGATGTCTAGAGGGATGGGGATATCAATCAGATTATCCCCTGAGGAGGGGGCAGTACAGAGAGCTCTCCACGCCTGCAAGGAGGCTTGTATAGTCAGCGGTAATCCTTTAAGTGGAAATGGTTTCCACATATCTATCACCAACATAGATCTCAATGTTCTAGTAGGGCTTAACGATTGTTCAATGGCTCCACATGGGGAGATCTCTGTATCCCGAAACCACTTTTTGAGTTGAACGAGTATCGATGCCCTATAATAATCTAGAAGTACTGGGTAACCCACACCTGCATTTCTATGTTTCATCAATTGGGCCTTCGAGCACCTAGGCCTTTTAGATTGCCAGACATAGTTAGTAAGGATGGCGTCAAGTTTTTTTAGGTGTGTGGGTGAAAGAGGTACAGGTAGTGTACGAAAAACGTATAGAATTTGTGGCAGGAGGAGCATTTTAAAGGATGCCAATCTCCCCGACCAGGTGAGTTCTACTTTAGAGATTCGGGTGGTTTCTTTAAGCAACTGGTCGGAGAACAGGCGGTAATTTATATTAGCCAATTCCGTTGGGTCGGCAACTATCCTGAGACCTAAATAAGTAATGCCATCTTCGCTCCAGGTATATGGGAGTGAGTTTTGTAAGGAGTTCCTGAGGTTCGTAGGGACATTGATCGGTAGAATTAAGGATTTGGAATAATTTATTTTATAGTATGAAATTTGGCTAAAGTTCTGTAGAACAGAGTGGGCGGAGGGTAAAGAGTGTGTGGGGGCGTCTAGAAATAAGATGACATCATCCGCAAATAAATTAATCTTGTGGGAAGTGTTATGAAAGGTAAAGCCTATTATATCTGGATGTGATCTAATTTTTTCTGCAAGGGGTTCTATAAGTAAGTTAAAGATGGAAGGCGAGAGGGGGCATCCCTGTCTTGTGCCATTCGTGATTTTAAAAGTTTGGGATAATGTGTTGGAGGTATATACTTGAGCAGAAGGTGACGAATAAAGGGCCAGAATAGCCGATAATATGGGTCCAGCAAAGCCAAATTTCTTAAGGACATGGACCATATACCCCCAATGTATCCTGTCGAACGCCTTCTCCGCATCCAAAGAGAGGAGCAGAGAAGGCGTCCGACAGGATTTGGCATGTTGGAGCAAGTCGACAACTCTCCGCGTAGCGTCAGAGGGTTGTCTGCCTGTTGTAAAACCTGATTGGTCAGGGTTGATTAAGGAAGGGAGAATGTCTAAAAGTCTCAGGGCTATAATTTTTGCATAGAGTTTAACGTCAGTGTTTAGGAGAGAAATAGGGCGGAAATTTGAGGGGGTATCTGGAGTTTTACCAGGTTTAGGGATTGTGACCACATATGCTTTAAGCATCTCTGGAGGGAAGGAGGCGTTCAGAATCGCATTGGAGAAAACAGCTTGTAAAGTCGGGGATAGTAGTGTCTTGAAAACTTTATAGTAGTCGTTTGGGAGGCCGTCGGGTCCTGGAGATTTGCCTAGGGGCAGTGTATTGATAGCCGTTTGAATTTCCTTCACTGATATAGGGGCGTTTAGAGATGTCAGCTGTGCATGGGATAGGGTTGGGAGTTTAAGATTTTGTAAAAAGGTCTGGATATCGTCTTCCAGGGGTTGAACTGTATTGGGGTCTTTGTCAATATTGTAGAGAGAGGAGTAGTATGTGGCGAAGGCATCTGCTATACCCTTAGGGTCCGAAATTTTGGCACCTTCAGAGGTATTTCTGATAAAGGGGATTCTACTGCGTGTCCTATGTTCTTTCAATTTGTTAGCAAGTAATTTCCCGGCTCTATTGCCATATGCATAATGATTAAGTCGTAAAGCTTTAATATATTTGTCGTGAAAACTTATAAGTAGTCCCCTCAGTTCATAACGGAGAGCTGTCAACCTGTCCGCCAAAGAAGCCCCAGGAGTGACCTTGTTTTGAGCTTCAAGATTTTTAATTTCTTGAAGCAGAGAGTCTAATTTGGCTGATCTTTGTTTTTTCAGTTTTGAGCTAAGTTGTAAGAGTATACCTCTCATATATGCCTTATGGGCACACCACAACGTCATAGGGTCAGAAACAGAATTGGTGTTGATATCGAAAAATTCCTGTAATGTTTTTGTTAAAGAGGTCACAAGACTGGGTATCCGAAGCAGACTGGAGTCGGCCCTCCACACAAAATCACCCATCGGGGCATCCTTCTCCGCTACCACAATTGAAACTGGAGCGTGGTCGGACCAAGAGATATCATGGATAACGGAGGAGGATGTTGCCCTTAACAAATTTCTATCCCCAATAATCATGTCAATACGCGAATATGTGTTATGCCTGGCTGAACGGAAGGAAAAGTCTTTTTCGCCAGGGTGTTGACACCTCCAAATGTCATATAGTTCTTCTGAATGTAGAGTGGACTGCAGTGTAGGTAGAGGCTTTTTGGATTTGGAAGTAGTGTCAATAGTGTAGTCCGAAGTGATATTGAAGTCGCCCCCAATTAATAGGGTACCCTGTTTTACTGCGGCCACTTTTTTCAACAGCCTTTTAAGGAATCTCAACTGATGAGAATTAGGGGCATAGAGGCTGACTATTGTATAGAGCTTACTATTAAATTCTCCAATAACAATAACATAACGGCCTTCTGGATCGGCGATAAGAGACTTAAGAGTGAATGTTACCGAGGCACCAATAACAATAGCAACACCTTTATGTTTATGTGGCACCGAAGCTTGAAAAACATGGGGGCATTTCCTATGTTTAAGTCTATGCTGGTCCTGTGGTGTGAGATGCGACTCCTGTATGCATAAGATGTCAGCTCTCAATTTACTGGCCTCTTTCCAAAGAGCAGCCCTTTTAGCCGGGTGGTTAAGCCCATGTGCATTGAAGGTAACAACTTTCATCATTTGTAAAAATCACAAGGGGAAGATAGGAGTAGGCATACCCGTGTACTAGTGCGCGGATAGAGGTCATCCGATGTCCAGTTGTGGAGGTGGTCTTCAGAGACAAGACGAGAAATCCGGAAGAAACGGCAAAGTCCATCCTGGGAAGAAAAGTTGGAAGAGAGGGAGCAGAAGGGAAAAAGAAAAAAACAGCCGGTGGGGAAAAACAAATCTGAAATAGCTGCGTACAGAGAAAATAAGAAAAAAACTTAGAGCTATAACATGCTCAATACTAAGAAAAGGGCCTTGTGCATGGGCCCGTGGCAGAATTACTGCACTAAATATCATGGGGTGTGTAAGCACTCGGTGGCGTACATGCTGTTAGAGCCGGGTGATCACATTCTTAGTGGATTTTAACAAGGGAGAGATCAAGTGTGTCTCCTAGAGGAGGCAGCCTTGTGTTTTCTGGACACGACCTGCCAGGTCTTGCTGATATCCAGTGAAGGCGGTGAGGAAGCGTGTGTCTCAGGTGGAGCTGGGAGTATGTCCCAAGTGCGGAGAAGCTGTAGCCCTTCTTCCAGCGAATTCACTACAGTCACTCGTTCGTCTTTGGTAATGAGCAGTTTAGCAGGGTATCCCCAGCGGTATATAATGGCATGGTTGCGCAGGGCCTTAGTAATGGTTACCAGGGCTTTGCGTTTTTGCATGGTATACTGAGACAAGTCCGCAAAAAGTTGAACATTTGCGTAGCATTCAGGCGGTTGCTTGTTTTTGCGGTAAGCAGACATAAAACTTTCCTTGACATGGTAAAAGTGTACTCTCATGAGGACATCTCTAGGGATGTTGTCTGGTAGGTGGGACGGCTTGGGGATACGATGGATCCTATCGATTACCAAGTCAGAAGCAGATGCGTCCGGAAGAAAGGATTGCATCATATCTTGTGCGTATTGCAGTAGCTGACCTGAGGTGATCACTTCGAGGACCCCTCTTAACTTGAGATTGTTGCGGCGGGATCGGTCCTCGAGGTCGGCGACCTTTGACCTAAGCCATGTCACCTCGTCGGCCTGTTCATTGTGGGCATCTACCAGTGAATTATATGAAGAGGCATAATCTCCCATTTTCTCCTCTACATGTGACACTCTTTCGCCCAGCTCCCCCATGTCTGCTCTAAAGCTTCTCATACAGTCCATTAGGTCTGCGTGGAGGGAGCTGCGAAGGGACACTAACATGTCTTTCAATGTGGTGTCAGACACCGGTTGGTTTGTGGTAGGAAAGGACTGAAGCGTTTCTGCTAGCTCCCTGGTGTCGTCTAGGCCGTCACGGTCAGCGCTCACCTTATCGTCGTTCGCATCCACCGACAGTCTGGGTTTAGACTTCGCCGGGCTTCGGGATATAGGAGTGGAGACATCTGGGGGATCGCGGCGAGCGGATGCACGGGATCCTGGGCTAGGCGTGGAAGTGGAGGAGCCGCTGGATGTGGGCGACGGAGCGTCTCCGGCGCCATCTTGGAGTAGGCCTCGGTCTTTTTGCGGGTAGAAGTGTTGTAGTTTCTGCAATTGCGAGATTCCTTTCCTCTTCTTGGCCATGGCTAAGGAGTGAGGGATGTTTCCCAAGCAGGTGGTACAAGAGTGGAGTCGAATCGCTCTCCTTTAAGGGTTGTTTTCCCGGACTCTAGCACGGAGCTAACTGCCTACGCGTCCATGCAGTAGCTCGGTAGCCACGCCCCCCAGACCTAAACCTTATTGAGCATCCTCAAACAGAAGGTGGAGGAGCGCAACGTCTCTAACATTCACCAGCTCTGTGATGTTGTCATGGAGGAGTGGAAGAGGACATCAGTGGCAACCTGTGAAGCTCTGGTGAACTCCATGCCCAAGAGGGTTAAAGCAGTGCTGGAAAATAATCATGACCACACAAAATATTGACAGTTTGGGCCCAATTTGCAATTTGGACATTTCACTTATGCCGCGTACACACAATCGAATTGTCCGGCAGACTTAGTCCTGCAAACAATCCGGCAAACAATCCGCCGCACTTTCTAACAAATGGACTTGGCCACACACGGACACGCCGAAAGTCCGGCGATTTCTAACGCGATGACGTACAGCACGTACGATGGGACTAGAAAAAGGAAGTTCAATAGCCAGTAGCCAATAGCTTCCTTGTCGTACTTGCTTCTGAGCATGCGTCATTCTTTGTCCGCCAGACTAGCATACTGACGAATGGATTGTCTGCTGAAAGCCAAGTCCGGCAGACAAATTTTGAGTCAAAACTACTTTCTAAGTCCGCCGGACTTTATGATGAAAAAGTAGCCCACACACGATCAAATTGTCTGGCGTAATGCGGTCCGGCGGACTAAGGCCGCGTACACATGGGCGGATTGTCTGCCCAACTAAGTTTGTCAGACAATCCAACAGACAGTCCGTCCAACATTTGAATGAACGGACTTGACCACACACGATGAACAGACAGTCCGCTGAAAGCTTGCGCGATGACGTGTACAGCACGTACGACGGGACTAGAAAAACGACGTCCAATACACTGCAATGCAACCTTCGACCGTGCAAATCCTTTCTGAGCATGCGCCATACTTAGTCCATCTACACGAGCGGACTGTCCGCTGAAACCAAGTTTGGACGGACAAAATTACGGAAATTCCGAAAGACTTAGTCCGCCAGACTGTCCGCTGAAAAAGTCCGCTGAAGCCCACACACGAGCGGATTGTCCGCTGAAACACGGTTCAGCGGACTAAGTTGGACAGACAATCCGCCCGTGTGTACGCGGCCTAAGTCCGCCTGACAATTCGGTCGTGTCTGGCGAACAAACCGCTGGACTGTCCGCCGGACTTTCCGAACGAGTTACCTGTCCACACACGGCACATTTGCGGTGGACTAGGTCCGGCGGTCTAAGTCCGCCGGACTATCCGCCATACTTTTGAAATGAACGGACTCACCCACACACACGGAGTAAAGTCCGTTCATTTTGAGCGTGGCTCCAGGTAGCCGGAACCAGCGAAGGAGGCGTCGCTGGCCCCGTCACCTGGTATGTACTTAAAGGGGAATCCCTACGCCGAAGAAACGGTGTGGGGGTCCCCCCCAGGTCCATATCAGACCCTTATCCGAGCACGCTACCCGGCCAGCCAGGAAAAGGGGTGGGGACGAGCGAGCGCCCCCCCCCCCCCCCCACTGAGCCGTACCAGGCTGCATGCCCTCAACATGGGGGGGTGCCTTGGGGAAGGGGGACCGCGTGGCCCCCCCACCCCAAAGCACATTGTCCCCATGTTGATGAGGACAAGGGTCTCTTCCCGACAACCCTGACCATTGGTTGTCGGGGTCTACGGGCGGGGGGTCCCCCACCCTATGTGAATGAGTATGGGGTACAATGTACCTCTACCCATTCACCTGTGAAAAAAAATATAAAAAAACACAACACACAAGGGTTAAAATAGTTTATTGCACAGCTCCGGGGGTCTTCTTCCATCTTCGGGGCCTCTTGCCGGACTCCTCCGCTATCTTCTGCTCTTTTACTAGCTCTTTTACTAACAGAGGAGCCCGGCTTTCTTCTTCGCCGTCGCCCTCATCTTCCGACTTAGGGGGTCTTGTCCCCCTCTTTGGGGGTCTTGTCCCCCTCTTCGGTTCTTCTTGCCGGGCCACCGCACCTTATTCTAGCTCTTTTACAAGCGGTGGCCCGGTCTTCTGTCGCCGCTGTCTTCTGGCCTTCTGTTCTTCTCTTCTCTTCTTCTCTTCTTGAGCTGTTGCCTCATCGCTGTCTCTGGTCACAATGACAGAGACGCGGCGTGCGGCGACTTATATAGGGACATCGCCGGATGATGTCCCCGCCCATTAGGATGTCACAGTCCCAGCATCCTTGCTCATCCCCACCCCCTTTCCTGGCCGGCCGGGTAGCGTGCTCGGATAAGTGTCTGATATGGACCTGGGGGGGACCCTCATGCCGTTTCTTCGGCGTAGGGATTTTCCTTTAAGTCCATATCAGGTGACGGGGCCAGCGACGCCTCCTTCGCTGGTTTCCGGCTACCTGGAGCAGCGCTCAAAATGAGCGGACTATTCTCCGGTTGGGAAAAGTCTGTTTGTTTCAAAAGTACGGCGGACTGGCACACACATGGCCGTATTGCGAGTCCGGCGGACAGATTGATGTGCAAAACTCCAATCTTAGTCCGCCTACTTTTGGGTAAAAAAAGTCCGCCGGAGCCTACACATGGGCGGAGTCCGCCGGACTTTTCCACCGGATTGTTTGATCGTGTGTACGCGGCATAAGTTAGGTGTCTGATTTGTCCGCCGCAACGTCGCAATCTGTTAAAAATTGCTGATCGCCGCCATTACTAGTAAAAAAAATTAAAATGCCCTAAAAATATGCCATAGTTTGTAGACACAATAACTTTTGCGCAAATCAATCAATATACACTTATTGGGATTTTTTTTTCCAAAAAGATAGAATACATATTGGCCTAAATTGACGAAGAAATTCAATTTTTTACATTTTTTTTATTACATGTTTTATAGCATAAAGTAAAAATATTGTTTTCTTTTTTTTCAAAATTGTTGGTCTTTTTTTGTTTATAGTGCAAAAAATAAAAAATGCAGAAGTGATTAAATACCACCAAAAGAAAGCTTTATTTGTGGGGAAAAAAAGGACGTCAATTGTATTTGGGTACAGGGTCACACATTAAAGTAATGCAGTGCCGTATTGCAAAAAATGGCCTGTTCGTGAAGGGGAGGTTAATAAAGTGCTTAAATTGGTTCTAGCTAGATCAACGTAACTATGTAAAAATAGGGATACCTGGAATTCAGCTTAAAGCATTTTTGCACATGAACATTTCTGTGTAAACCGGAAAGCATGTAAAACGCCTGATTCAAATGTCACAGATGGCAACATGAAGAACAGCAAGAAACAATATGTAAACAAATATAAGGTCAAGACCCTTTCCATTAGAATGGAGAGTTATTGACCAAATGCTACTCACTCGGAAAGTTATGGAAGCGTATTTCCCTCTGTTATTATTTGATCACTTGACATTTTGAGCTGCCTTTTCATTTGGCACCATTTATTTCCTTTATTTCACAATGTTTATCTAAACATTTATAAAATAGAGGACCACAGGGAGGCAGTATATCACTTTACTGGCTCTGTGCACCCCATGCTGAAGCCTATGAGTGTCCATCTTTGCTGCAGAGGTAAAGGAAAGGACATGTGAAGCTGATAACAAAGAAAGTCCTACGTGTGATATTAAACCGATGAAATGCTCAAAGCAGCACATTTCTTCTTTTACCAAGAAAGACATAAATACTTTGAAGAGACCCCGTTGCCAGACCATCCTTTTTACCAAACATTTCTCATAAGATTATATGTGCTTTTAACATACATGATATTGTCAAAAGTATTGGGGACACCACCCTTTACACACACATGAACTTTAATGGCATCCCAGTCTTAGTCCGTAGGGTTCAATATTGAGTTGGCCCACCTTTTGCAGCTATAACAGCTTCAATTCTTCTGGGAAGACTGTCCACAAGGTTTAGGAGTGTGTCTATGGGAATGTTTGACCATTCTTCCAGAAGCGCATTTGTGAGGTCAGGCACTGATGTTGGGTATTAAACTTGGATGGGGATTTGCCCAGGAATTTTGAGTGCAAACTTGCTTGGGACTCCTATATACACTCTAATATATACACCTCAATCTTCTCTCCAGCACAAACTCCATAGTTGCCAACATTGTAAACAAATTTATAGGGACACTTTCTTGGCTGAGTCTTATTATAATAGGGGGGGTGGGACATTATGTCCAATTTGCTTTTTTTTCCTCCCTTTTTTTGTTTTGTTCCAATACACACAAAGGGAATAAACATGTGTATAGCAAACCATGTGTTACTTTTATGTGAGAAATACTTGATTTTGGGGTGCCAACAATTTTGGCCATGACTGTATATAGTTTATTGTGTGTGTATATACATCTTTTACAGCGCTTCTATAATATTTTAATACTTATAATATAGTATAGTATAGTATAATATGTATGCTTAGTTTATGAAATTGTGCCCATATACATAGAAAAGGATCCCACTGGTGGATCTACTAGTGGGCTATTGTGCATTCTTGAGGGTTTCTGTGTATGTCCACATGCTAATATGCACCAGGGGGCTCCAACTATGAGCTTGCACCATCTTGCCATCTTAATAGCATTCCTAAAAAGCCTGTAATGTTTTTTTCTCCCAGGGGGTGGTCGCAGGCACCTGCAGGGTCTACACCTCTTTAGTCTAGTGCATTGTGGCCACTAGGTAAGGAAGGTGCCTGGGAGATAGAATGTGGCCACTAGGTGGGGTAATCGATTGGCCCCTGCATTTGGAGGATCATGGTTTGGGTTTCCCCAGATATGGGGAGGGTCATGGAGGGTGTGTGTGAGCGATCGGATTTGCCCAGTTGCAATTTCCTGCTGGGCCGCTGGAGGGAGAGGATCTATAAAATAGGCCAGCGTAAGTATGCGTGTGTGTACACACAATCGCTGCGCTGAGAATAATTTATGACCGGAAGTGCCTGTGGTGGAAGTGATGTTGGTAGCAGCTAGAAGTGGCAGGTGGAAAGCTAACACACCCACACTGCCTAGTTGCACAGCGTCGGCCGCGCCGGATGTGTCTGCGGAGCGGAAGTGACGCCGCAGACTGCCGGAAGTGATGGGTGGAAGGCAAATACACCTACACGTCCTAGTTGCGCGGCGGCGTGCGTTAACCTTAGCAGATCTGGTGGTCATGCTGTACAGTACATGTAATTCAACCCACCAAAGAGTTTTCTTCTCTCTGTCTTCTTCCACCCGCCTCTTTGTAAATATACATTATTAAAATCCCCGTACCCTGCATGATGCAACAGAGATGGGTAGATACAATAGATACATTTTATTGGCTATTATTACTATCATACCATGGTCTAAATCTTGAATATTTAATATTCTGTACAGCCACGCTGTTTGCTGCCTGGAACCTGCCTCTGAACATTGGATGGGGGCACCTCCAATATAGCAGGGGATGGGTGTGGGATTAGATAGAGTCACTAGTTGGACGCTGACCACTCAGATGGGTCTGGTATGTTCTGGGGAGCATCCGCCTGGGCGTATGCATGTGGATATATATAGAGGTAACCAGAGAAGACAAGTCATTCACCACTTTGGCTCTGAGGAAGAGGGCACACCCTTGAAATGCGTTAGCTGCTTGAGATGCCATCTGACCCCACCAAAATCCTGTCCGGGTTGCAGGCATTTGGGGACGCGGTCTCATCTACTGATAAGCCTTTTTTTATACGCTCGTTTGTGAGTATGACTACAGCTGTTATAGTTTTTTAATACATTTTACCATTGGTAATGCACAAGGTCGGTGCGCCCTCCTTTCCTTTTTTTATGTGACCAGTAGCCCTTTTGGAGACTCTTAGAGTGTTCTCTCCCGCAGTCCCTCTCTCATGTGCCTCTGATTCTGGGATCTCTTCACTCCTCCTGGATGCTCCCAAGCCCCAGCCCAGGGTCACCCTCCCCAGACTGGGGAGCTCCTCGTGGGCCCAACAGTTTCCACACCCTCTCACTTCAGCTCTTCCGCCCGACAACTCCTCCCCAGCTGGGCTGACCCCAGGTATTTAAGGAGGCCTGCCCCCTGCCAATCCAAGTTGCAGATTGGTCAGGGCTCCTTAAGATACCACAGACAGCTCCACCTCTCTTCCCTTCCTCTCCTTCCAGCACATTCTGGAAGGAAGAGGGAGGTGACAGTGAAGTGATGCTGCCTGTGAGTCATCAGCTGCTACCCTGAGCCACACCCAGCCCAATAATGAAAACAAACAGGCCTAGCAACCAGCTAAGTTGGCCTAAATTTACCTATACTGCCAGAGAATAACCTCACTCTAGCACCTTACTACCTACACAAAGGTGTATGTGTCACTCAAAGGAATAATAAATATACTTCTTTACCCAGAATCATTAAAAAGTGCAGGATTCATTAAAAAGCAAATTACTCACAAAAGTTGTGGTACATCAGACATTCACATACTGCACCAAGCACCGATCAGCCTGTCCCTTGAAGACATGTTCTATCACGAAACACGTTGGGCAACATCAGTGCGCATGTCGCTGACAAAATATTTTCTTATTTTTGTATCAAATGATGCATTGTCATTTTATGTGATTGTTTTGTCAGCCATATTACTAACCACTTCAGCATTGGAAGATTTGACCCCCCCCCCCATGACCAGGCCATTTTTTGCAATACGGCACTGCATTACTTTAACTTACAATTGTGTGGTAGTGCGACACTATACCCAAATAAAATGTATGTCCTTTCTTCCCACAAACAGAGGTTTCTTTTGGTGGTATTTGATCACCTCTGCACTTTTTATTTTTTCCACTATAAACAAAAAAAGACTGTCAATTTTGGAAAAAAAGATATACATTTTTTACTTTCTGCTATAAAACATATCCAATATAAAAATTTAAAAAATCTAATTTTATCAATTTTATGTATTCTGCCACTGTACATACTTTTGTTAAAAAAAATCCCAGTAGACGTATATTGATTGGTTTTGCGCAAAAGTTATAGAGCCTACAAACTATGGGATACAGGATATACTATTTATTTATTTTTTACTAGTACTGGCGGAGATCAGCGACTGATAGCAGGTCTGCTATATTGCGGCAGACAAATCGGACACTAACTTACACTTTTTACACATTTTGGGAAACAGTGACACTAATACAGTAATCAGTGATAAAAAATTGCACTGTCACTGTACTAATGACACTGGCAGGGAAGCGGTTAACATCAGGGGCGATCAAAAGGTTAACATGGGCCTAACCAGTGTTTATGTACTTTTACTAAGGGAAGACATTTCCTGTTTTGCTTTGCAAGAACACAGGATCCATGCCTTCCCTACTGACAGAACAGCAATCTGCCTTGTTTACATAGGCAGACTGCTGTTCTGCCTCTGCAACAAATGATCAGCGGGTATATATATATATATATATATATATATATATATATATATATATATATATATATATATATATATATATATAAATACATATATATATATATATATATATATATATATATATATATATATATATATATATATATATATATATATATATATATATATATAAATATTATATAAATGATCTGGTGCACAACAGCCACCCTGTAGAAGTAAAATTGCTATAGGGCAGTTATGAAGTGGTTACTTAACCAAAGTGAGTAAATTCTGTAGAAGAAACTCAAATGCGAAATGCGTTGATCCACCATATTTTGGGACAGAAAATAAACACTATCTGTGATGTACTAGAACTGTACTTTTGAATGTTATACTAAGGCTGTATTTTTTGTATTCCAGAGCAAGAGCAATAAGAAAGGGACCAAACATGTAGGGCTATATAACGAGGATCACTGGTACCACATCCCTTAAATACAATGTAGAAAAAACAAGACCCTAACACGAAAAAAAATATTTTTACTGTACTCTATGACGCATGCTCGGAATCAAGCAGAAGAGCCGCACTGGCTATTGAACTTCAATTTTCGTTCTTGATGTTTGGAATTTCCGACAACATTGTGTGACCGTGTGTATGCAAGACGAGTTTGAGCCAACATCCGTTGGAAAAAATCCCATGGGTTTTGTTGTCGGCATGTCCAATCGTGTGTGTACGCAGCATAACACTGTGTGAGAGCTGATTGGAGGAAAGGGACACCCCCCCACTCCACATAGGTAGATGAACATGCAGAGTTGTACTGTGAATAGACCAGCTCTCTGCGTATCTATCTCTAAGCTCCCTCCCTGACACAAATTTGCAGCTGCTGTTATCTCATGTGTCGGAGAACTTGTCAGAAGTGACTGCTGATAACAGAGGAACAGAGCTACAGAGAGAAATGGCACTTAGAGCTTTGGAGAGGCATAAGTAAACACTACAGATAGTAGTGCTTAGTTCAAATTTCATGAATGGAGATTACAACCACTTTTGGCTTGCTGTTTTACAATTTCCCAGCATTGTAGCTGGTTCTCCAAAATCCAGTGCCCTTCAACTTTGTCAAGATCTGACGGATAGGTCCCTTTAGGCTCTCAAACACGTTGGCCTGTTGGAGTACTTAGACACTACTAACATTGTGGTGCTCATTCTCTTTTATAACTCATGGACTCCTATGATTGACTCAGCACATCTCATGTGCATGTATCTCCAAACAGTACCAAGACATACAATATATTTTCTTCAGCTCCCAGCACTGAAATGAGTGGTGGGTGAGTATATGCCAGTGATCTCCACACTGTGGCCCGTGAGCTGAATGCAGGCCTTTTGCTTGCCTATATCCGGTTTTTGGGGCACTATTTCTCCCATTGACACCAACAAGGAGGCACCATCCCTTCCACTGATACCAATAGTGGAGAACCATTCCTCTCAGGAACACTAATATTGGGTAATTTTTTCTTCTACTGATACCAATAAAGGGATACTGTTTAACCTCATTAATACCAATGATGGGGTACCTACTTTTACTGCTGTCACGTACCTAGATGGAGGCGGAGTCCTTTGAGGGCTGCCCTTGTGACAGTGCCCCGATGAGCAGGATGCACTGCAGGGCAGGTGTTCCTCAGAAGTACCAGGTGATACTTGGCAGAAGGGCAAGATAGAAGGCAAAGTTTGGAGCCATGCCAGTAGTCGTGCATGGGACATTAGCCAGGAGCAGAGCAGAAAGCTGGACCAGGAACAAGCTAGGGTCATACACAGGAGATCAGGGAGCAGAGTTAGGAGAGCAGGTCAAGGTCATCTACTGGTAATCAGGCAAAGCAGAGTCAGTAGAACAAGCCAGGGGTCAGAGTTGGGGATGGAGACAAGACAGGTCAAAAGGCAAACTGGGTCAGTGACAGGGAATCCAATGGTAGCATAAACAGGAGCACAGGAACACACGGGGGGTGACAAATATTGACAAATAATCAGCAACTTGCGGATCAGACTGCTGGCTTCAATTAGGCCACTGGGCGCCAGGATCTGTCACACATTGCGTGCATCATAGCGTAGATGCACACGCACGTGCATTTGCATGGATGCACGCCTGACTACCCATAAGCAATGTCTGCACAAATTTTTGTGCAAATTAGTGCCACCCTGTTGTGTGTTGGCAGATGTACCAGGCCATCTCTTCTGTGATTCATTCTCTGACAACTGCAGGCACTATCTTTTTTTTTTACTTCCGCTGACACTAGGGCATTTTTTACTCCTACCGCCCCCCCCCCCCCCCCTAAAATCTGAAGGACAGAAAACTGGCCCTTTGTTTAGAACATTTGGAGACCCCTGGTATGTGTTATTGGTTAAAGCAAACCTATTGTTTTGCCCTGAGTTGTCAGAGCACAGATCTGCTTTAAAGTAGATGCATCAGGAATATTCTTAGAATAAATAGGACATATATAAGCATTACTAAATTACATTATTAAATAGCAGAAAATAAGTCCCAATAGGAGATAATAATTTATCAAAGTTGAGTGTTATTCCAACTGTGCAAGTCGTGGTTTAAAATGTAAACTGTTCAAAGACCAAAGAATCCTTTCAGTGATGGTGACACCGTCCCACTGTCAGGGCTGGCTTAGCCCTTCCTCCTCTGGGCTGGCCGCTCAGCTGTCGGCTAATTGCCAGCTCTCTTCTCTTTCCACAGTAACCAGCTGTTCCCGATGATGCTCGTCTGACCTGCCTTTTTAAAGCCTTCCTGCTCACTTTTTCATTTGCCTTCGCGTTGGTCACATCACAGGGAACCATCTCCTGCTGTTTGTTTCAAGACTGGCTTGCTGACATCCCTCCTGGCTTCTTATCCTGCTTGCAGTTGCTCTCCTTGGATCCCTGACTTCCGGCCTGGCTGATTACCCGATCTGGTTAATGAACTTTGGACTGGCTGACTACCCAATCTGGCTATTGGACTATGCTTTTTTCTATTTACATTTTTATTTTTATTAATAAACAAGTGTGATTTGATTGTACTTCTGTCTCAGTCTGTTTCATGGTTTCTGACACCCACACCACAAAAGTGACACCTCCACAGTAAGAAATGCCTGCCCCAGGACGATGTAATCTGCAATGAAACGCGTCGGATTGGAGCAGTGTGCTGACATCACCGGGCTTTGTAGATCCCGAGAAGGATAGGCAATTTACTAGAGCTGGCCGGCTTGTAATATTCTCATGCGTGTTAATGCAAACTTGATGTAAGTGTGTTACCTTTTAGATTTAATAAATGTTTATGGTTTTACACTATGGCAAGTCTTTTTTGGGGAAATTTTATGAGCATGACTATTCGGAGGACACTCGTGGAGGCTTCCTGTTAAAGATTGAGCCGTACTAGTCACTGTATTTGTGACACCAGAAGCTGATATAAGGTGGGACAGCCATATACACATCTCTATGCAAACAAAGACCCTTGCTGGGTAATTAGCAACAAGCAAGATAGACCTCTCGTGACAGGAGGTCCACATTAGTTGGTAAGCAGGCATTTCTTATGGTGGAGGTATCACTTCTTTTGTGGTGTGGGACGGTGCCACCATCACTGAAAGGATTCTTTGGTCTTTGGACTGTTTACATTTTTACCATGACTTACACTGTTGGAATAATGCCGCGTACACACGGTTTTCCCGTCTGAATAAACTCCAAAGGTTTTTCCGACAGAGTTCTAAAGGAGTTTTTCCGCTGAAACTGTCTTGCGTACACACGACCACACCAAAGTCCTATAGTTAAGAACGCGGTGTCGTACAACACGTAGGACAGGACTAGAAAAAGGAAGTTCAATAGCCAATAGCCTCCGTCTCATAAATGCGTAGTTTTGGTCCGTCGAAATAGCATACATGCGAACGGTTTTGCCGATTAGGAATTAGGAATTAGGAAACATATGTATTTCCTGAGAAAGCTGAAAAGCGAAACTAGTCAAAATACGTCATTCTTTACACCAGTTGTGGACTATTTGTATTGTCAAATGCTTTTATACTCAAATAAATTGATAAAAATTTTTTTTTTATGTCTGCTTTTTCAATGTTCTATACCCTGTAAAGCACACCGTAATAGTCCCCCCCGCTCTTTTTCCTTGGTTGACATTTCTGGCTGGGGACCAGATCTTTTCAACAATCTATTTCTGATCAGGAATTGGTTCCATCAGAAATATTTAAAACATGTTCTATTTCTAGGTCCGTCAGAATTTCTGTAAAAAAAAAAAAAGTCAGATGAGGCATACACACCATCGGAATATACGATGAAAAGCTTCCGTTGGACATTCCGCTCCTGTGTATGTGGCATTACACCCAACTTTGATCAATGATTATCTAGTATTGGGACTTTTATTTTCATCTACTGTGTTTTTCACTAAATTGTTTAGTCATATTTTTTTATTATTATTTTATTTTTCACAATTGTTTCTTTTGTGGATTAGCGCAACTTAATTTACCACTGCATATTTAGACTGTATATATCATCTTACGGCATAGTTGCTGCTTTTTAGGTTATAGGATATATAGCGCAGTTATTTTTTTTAAATAATATTATAAAAAAAATATTATTTAACATAAAATAACTTTGCCATATCCTTTCTTCGAGATTCCTGTGTTAGATTGCTTCCTCATCACAAAGTCCAGATTACAGGTGACTATGTAGATAGATAGATCTGGGAAATTATACTAGACATAGTAATAACAAGACTTAGACTGCACTGAATTATGTTTTTTTTTTTTTTTTTAAATCAGCTTGGAGCTCATCTTTAAGTAACAATACCAGAGCAGGCAGTTCCATAACCCAGAAATATCACCTCTACAGGAATATGTATAGATTTTTCTTTATGTAATGACCTTTTCTGTCCTACATGCACGGTCTAATATGATTTATTAAGCAGCTAGTTACCTGCAATTGCTTCCCCTACTACAGATATCACGTAGCAGATGCTGACAGATTACGCTCTATGAGAAACATGCGGCCACATAAGCAAAGTGTCATTGAACAATAGGTGTGAAAGCGCTAAAGGAGGCAGTTGAACGCCTTTCCTTCTGCCATCTGGCCTTTTCTAGAAGGAATTTTTATTTTTTACAACATGGAAAAGGCACCACAGATGTGTCCTTGTTGGAGGCCACACATGTCAGATGTAGAATAACTGCAGACAAAAACACAAATAAATTCTTATTAACCGCTTGCCGACACACACATATACGTCGGCAGAATGGTACAGGCAGGCAAATGGGCGTAAAGGTACGTCCCTTTAAATTTGCTGCCTATTAGGCTTGCGCCACGTGACGCAGGAGCGTGCCTGCAGGTCCTGGGAACTCGATGTTCGCCAGTGGCACGTGATTGCGGTGCGGAGAGGTAGAACGGGGAGATGCATGTGTAGTCTTAGCCCCTGTACACACGGTCGGAGATTTCGACAACCAAATCAGTAGGCTTTTGTCCGTCGGATCTTGTCCAAAACTGTTGCATACACACGGTCCGATCATTCAGAACGTGATGACGTAATTTCGTTACGATTGGACTACGTTCAGGATAGTAGCCAATAGCTATGATGTAGGAATTTGATCTTAGCATGCTTGGCACTTGGTCCGATCAAAATTCTCTACACATGATCGGAGTATGTCCGATCGAACCAGTTGGTCGGAAAATATTTCCAACAAGTTGAAAAATTGGGTCCGACGGATATTCCGACTGAATCAGTCCGATGCATACCACACACAGTCGGATTATCCGACAACACGGTCCGATAGGACACATTCGGACGGATTCTCCGACCGTGTGTACAAGGGCTAAGATGGATATGTTGTTTAAACAGTTTTTTAACCACTTGCTGACCGCCGCACGCCGATAAACGTCGGCACAATGGCAGCGGAGGGCAAATGGGTGTACCTGTAAGTCCCCTTTAATTGGCGGGGCCAATGGGTGCGCACGCCTGTCGCATACAGCGTGACCGTGCCCGCGGTCTCGATGTTTGCCGGGGGCCCGCGATCATGTCACGGAGCCTCAGAACAGGGAGATGCCCGTGTAAACAAGGCATTTCCCCCCCGTTCCTCCTAGTGACATGACAGAGATCTACTCCTCCCTGTCATCAGGAGCAGTGGTCGCTGTCATGTCCTAGGTAGCCCACCCCCCTCCACCACAGTTAGAATCACTCCGTAGGACACACTTAACCCCTTGATCGCCCCCTAGTCTTTAACCCATTCCCTGCCAGTGCCATTTACACAGTAATCAGTGCATTTGCATAGCACTGATCGCTGTATAAATGACAATAGTCCCAAAATAAAGTCAAAAGTGTCTGATGTGTCCACCATAATGTCGCAGTCACAATAAAAATCACAGATCGCCTCCATTACTAATAAAAAAATAATAATAAAAAAGCCATAAAACTATCCCCTATATTGTAGATGCTATAACTTTTGCACAAACCAATCAACATATGCTTATTGTGATTTTTGTTTATCAAAAATATGTAGAAGAATAGGTATCGGCCTAAACTGAGAAAAAAAATATATATATATATATTTTTGGGGGATATTTATTATAGCAAAAATGGTTGTAAAGTCTCAAGGTTTTTCCCCTTAATGCATTCTACATTAACAGTATACATTAACCACTTGCCGACCAGCCGCCGTCATTATACGGTGGCAGGTTGGCTCGATCCTGCAAAAACGTCAGCACTTTTAAGAGCTATAGCAGGCAGGTGTGCATGCCTGCTGGACGGCGGGGGAGCCGATGCGCGTGGCCTGTGGCCACAATGTCCACTGGCCACCCGCGATTATTGATTGGTTTGCGCAAAAGTTATAGCGTTTACAAAATAGGGATAGTTTTATAGCATTTTTATTAATCATTTTTTATTATTATTTTTTTTACTAGTAATGGCGGCGATCAGCGATTTTTATTGTGACTGCGACATTGTGGGGGACCCATCGGACATTTTTGACACATTTTTGGGACCATTGTCATTTATACAGTAATCACTGCTATATAAATGCAGTGATTCCTGTGGAAATGACACTGGCAGTGAAGGGGTTAACCAGTGGGTGGCAGTGTAGGGGTTAAGTGTTCCTAGGGGTGTGTTACTAACTGTGGGGGGGTTGGGCTTTCATTTAGTGAACACTGATCTCTGCTCCAATCACACGGAGCAGAGATCAGCGTCACTAGTTGCTAGGCAGAATGGAGAAATGCTGTTTACACGGCATTTCCTCCATTCAGCTGTCCCGTGAGACGATCGCGGGGATGCCCGCAGCGATTGAGTCTGCGGGTCCAGCAACCGGACTCACGGGGGTCCCGACCAGCAGGGCGGCATTGAAGATTGGACGTACATGTACGCCAATATGCCTGCCCGTGCCATTCTGTCGACGTACATCGTCGTGCGCTGGTCGGGAACCAGATATATATATATATATATATATATATATATATATATATATATACATATACATATATATATACATATACATATATATATATATATATATATATATATATATATATATATACATATATAGTGATGGCCGAACGGTTCGCCCGGCGGTCGTTTCGCGGCGAATTTCCGACTTTCGCCGTCCGCGGGTTCGAACGCCTTTTTCCGTCGTTCGCCCCGGCGGACTTACGTGTTTAATGTATACAAGAACTTTAACCTTTCGTGACACGTTTATCATGTGTTACAGGACAACCAATTGAGACATGACAGCTCATGGACACTTGGACATTCCCCCTAACCTATAAATACACCCGATCCGGTGGCCATTTTACATTCTTTCTTCTGTCACTGTAGGGAAAGGATCCTGTGTGGAGTAGGGACAGAGAAAACGCTAGCTATTTGGTACACAAAAGTTCTTTTCAGGACTGGTATAGGTGTTAGGTCAGCAGCCTGAGTTTCTTTTGTCAGTTTAGATAAAGGGACAGAGCGCTGTATGCTGCTATTTTAGGGACAGCTCAGCCAGATTAGTCTTTCTTCATCATCATCATCATCATCATCATTAGCTGTTACTATCAGGTCCACAAAAGAGCTGTTCCAGCTAATCGTTCCAGCCTACTCTTTTTTGCCAATTTGTATAGGGACAGGCAGGAAGCAGTGTGTCAGGCAGTGAGGATAATTTTAAAGACTTGCTGTTACTATTAGTTCCACAAAGGTTCTTTTCAGGACTGGTATCAGTGGTACGGTAATAGGCTTGTACACGTATAATATTCTTTCTTCCAAATATAGAAAGAATATTATACTTGACTGCTGCCCTTCTGCTGCAGTCTGCTAATCATTCACAACTCACTTGTTCCACAAAAGTTCTTATAAGGACTGGTAACTTGGTCTGTCTAGGGTGCTACGGTACATAGGCTTGGGTGCGGTACAGTCTGCTGTTCTGTAAGGACCGCTATCGGTCCACAATAGATAGGGTTGCCGTGCACTACTGCTGACCGCTGCCCTATACTGCAGCAGTCCTTCAGCGGTATAGGGACTGACGCACAGTCTGCTAAACACTAATACACAACCTGCTTGGTCCACAAAAGTTCTTATAAGGACTGGTAACTTGGTATAGGGTGCTACGGTACATAGGCCTGAGTGCGTTACAGTCTGCTGTTCTGTAAGGACCGCTATCGGTCCACAATACATAGGGTTGACGTGCACTACTGCTGACCGCTGCCCTATACTGCAGCAGTCCTTCAGCGGTATAGGGACTGACGCACAGTCTGCTAAACACTAACACACAACCTGCTTGGTCCACAAAAGTTCTTATAAGGACTGGTAACTTGGTATAGGGTGCTACGGTACATAGGCCTGAGTGCAGTACAGTCTGCTGTTCTGTAAGGACTGCTATCGGTCCACAATACATAGGGTTGCCGTGCACTACTGCTGACCGCTGCCCTATACTGCAGCAGTCCTTCAGCGGTATAGGGACTGACGCACAGTCTGCTAAACACTAATACACAACCTGCTTGGTCCACAAAAGTTCTTATAAGGACTGGTAACTTGGTATAGGGTGCTACGGTACATAGGCCTGAGTGCGTTACAGTCTGCTGTTCTGTAAGGACCGCTATCGGTCCACAATACATAGGGTTGCCGTGCACTACTGCTGACCGCTGCCCTATACTGCAGCAGTCCTTCATTGGTATAGGGACTGACGTACAGTCTGCTAATCACTAACACACAACCTGCTTGGTCCACAAAAGTTCTTATAAGGACTGGTAACTTGGTATAGGGTGCTACGGTACATAGGCCTGAGTGCGTTACAGTCTGCTGTTCTGTAAGGACCGCTATCGGTCCACAATAGATAGGGTTGCCGTGCACTACTGCTGACCGCTGCCCTATACTGCAGCAGTCCTTCAGCGGTATAGGGACTGACGCACAGTCTGCTAAACACTAATACACAACCTGCTTGGTCCACAAAAGTTCTTATAAGGACTGGTAACTTGGTATAGGGTGCTACGGTACATAGGCCTGAGTGCGTTACAGTCTGCTGTTCTGTAAGGACCGCTATCGGTCCACAATACATAGGGTTGACGTGCACTACTGCTGACCGCTGCCCTATACTGCAGCAGTCCTTCAGCGGTATAGGGACTGACGCACAGTCTGCTAAACACTAACACACAACCTGCTTGGTCCACAAAAGTTCTTATAAGGACTGGTAACTTGGTATAGGGTGCTACGGTACATAGGCCTGAGTGCAGTACAGTCTGCTGTTCTGTAAGGACTGCTATCGGTCCACAATACATAGGGTTGCCGTGCACTACTGCTGACCGCTGCCCTATACTGCAGCAGTCCTTCAGCGGTATAGGGACTGACGCACAGTCTGCTAAACACTAATACACAACCTGCTTGGTCCACAAAAGTTCTTATAAGGACTGGTAACTTGGTATAGGGTGCTACGGTACATAGGCCTGAGTGCGTTACAGTCTGCTGTTCTGTAAGGACCGCTATCGGTCCACAATACATAGGGTTGCCGTGCACTACTGCTGACCGCTGCCCTATACTGCAGCAGTCCTTCATTGGTATAGGGACTGACGTACAGTCTGCTAATCACTAACACACAACCTGCTTGGTCCACAAAAGTTCTTATAAGGACTGGTAACTTGGTATAGGGTGCTACGGTACATAGGCCTGAGTGCGTTACAGTCTGCTGTTCTGTAAGGACCGCTATCGGTCCACAATACATAGGGTTGCCGTGCACTACTGCTGACCGCTGCCCTATACTGCAGCAGTCCTTCATTGGTATAGGGACTGACGTACAGTCTGCTAATCACTAACACACAACCTGCTTGGTCCACAAAAGTTCTTATAAGGACTGGTAACTTGGTATAGGGTGCTACGGTACATAGGCCTGAGTGCGTTACAGTCTGCTGTTCTGTAAGGACCGCTATCGGTCCACAATACATAGGGTTGCCGTGCACTACTGCTGACCGCTGCCCTATACTGCAGCAGTCCTTCATTGGTATAGGGACTGACGTACAGTCTGCTAATCACTAACACACAACCTGCTTGGTCCACAAAAGTTCTTATAAGGACTGGTAACTTGGTATAGGGTGCTACGGTACATAGGCCTGAGTGCGTTACAGTCTGCTGTTCTGTAAGGACCGCTATCGGTCCACAATACATAGGGTTGCCGTGCACTACTGCTGACCGCTGCCCTATACTGCAGCAGTCCTTCATTGGTATAGGGACTGACGTACAGTCTGCTAATCACTAACACACAACCTGCTTGGTCCACAAAAGTTCTTATAAGGACTGGTAACTTGGTATAGGGTGCTACGGTACATAGGCCTGAGTGCGTTACAGTCTGCTGTTCTGTAAGGACCGCTATCGGTCCACAATACATAGGGTTGCCGTGCACTACTGCTGACCGCTGCCCTATACTGCAGCAGTCCTTCATTGGTATAGGGACTGACGTACAGTCTGCTAATCACTAACACACAACCTGCTTGGTCCACAAAAGTTCTTATAAGGACTGGTAACTTGGTATAGGGTGCTACGGTACATAGGCCTGAGTGCGTTACAGTCTGCTGTTCTGTAAGGACCGCTATCGGTCCACAATACATAGGGTTGCCGTGCACTACTGCTGACCGCTGCCCTATACTGCAGCAGTCCTTCATTGGTATAGGGACTGACGTACAGTCTGCTAATCACTAACACACAACCTGCTTGGTCCACAAAAGTTCTTATAAGGACTGGTAACTTGGTATAGGGTGCTACGGTACATAGGCCTGAGTGCGTTACAGTCTGCTGTTCTGTAAGGACCGCTATCGGTCCACAATACATAGGGTTGCCGTGCACTACTGCTGACCGCTGCCCTATACTGCAGCAGTCCTTCATTGGTATAGGGACTGACGTACAGTCTGCTAATCACTAACACACAACCTGCTTGGTCCACAAAAGTTCTTATAAGGACTGGTAACTTGGTATAGGGTGCTACGGTACATAGGCCTGAGTGCGTTACAGTCTGCTGTTCTGTAAGGACCGCTATCGGTCCACAATACATAGGGTTGCCGTGCACTACTGCTGACCGCTGCCCTATACTGCAGCAGTCCTTCAGCGGTATAGGGACTGACGCACAGTCTGCTAAACACTAACACACAACCTGCTTGGTCCACAAAAGTTCTTATAAGGACTGGTAACTTGGTATAGGGTGCTACGGTACATAGGCCTGAGTGCGTTACAGTCTGCTGTTCTGTAAGGACCGCTATCGGTCCACAATACATAGGGTTGCCGTGCACTACTGCTGACCGCTGCCCTATACTGCAGCAGTCCTTCATTGGTATAGGGACTGACGTACAGTCTGCTAATCACTAACACACAACCTGCTTGGTCCACAAAAGTTTTTATAAGGACTGGTAACTTGGTATAGGGTGCTACGGTACATAGGCCTGAGTGCAGTACAGTCTGCTGTTCTGTAAGGACCGCTATCGGTCCACAATACATAGGGTTGACGTGCACTACTGCTGACCGCTGCCCTATACTGCAGCAGTCCTTCATTGGTATAGGGACTGACGTACAGTCTGCTAATCACTAACACACAACCTGCTTGGTCCACAAAAGTTTTTATAAGGACTGGTAACTTGGTATAGGGTGCTACGGTACATAGGCCTGAGTGCAGTACAGTCTGCTGTTCTGTAAGGACCGCTATCGGTCCACAATACATAGGGTTGACGTGCACTACTGCTGACCGCTGCCCTATACTGCAGCAGTCCTTCATTGGTATAGGGACTGACGTACAGTCTGCTAATCACTAACACACAACCTGCTTGGTCCACAAAAGTTCTTATAAGGACTGGTAACTTGGTATAGGGTGCTACGGTACATAGGCCTGAGTGCGTTACAGTCTGCTGTTCTGTAAGGACCGCTATCGGTCCACAATACATAGGGTTGCCGTGCACTACTGCTGACCGCTGCCCTATACTGCAGCAGTCCTTCAGCGGTATAGGGACTGACGCACAGTCTGCTAAACACTAACACACAACCTGCTTGGTCCACAAAAGTTCTTATAAGGACTGGTAACTTGGTATAGGGTGCTACGGTACATAGGCCTGAGTGCGTTACAGTCTGCTGTTCTGTAAGGACCGCTATCGGTCCACAATACATAGGGTTGCCGTGCACTACTGCTGACCGCTGCCCTATACTGCAGCAGTCCTTCATTGGTATAGGGACTGACGTACAGTCTGCTAATCACTAACACACAACCTGCTTGGTCCACAAAAGTTTTTATAAGGACTGGTAACTTGGTATAGGGTGCTACGGTACATAGGCCTGAGTGCAGTACAGTCTGCTGTTCTGTAAGGACCGCTATCGGTCCACAATACATAGGGTTGACGTGCACTACTGCTGACCGCTGCCCTATACTGCAGCAGTCCTTCATTGGTATAGGGACTGACGTACAGTCTGCTAATCACTAACACACAACCTGCTTGGTCCACAAAAGTTCTTATAAGGACTGGTAACTTGGTATAGGGTGCTACGGTACATAGGCCTGAGTGCAGTACAGTCTGCTGTTCTGTAAGGACCGCTATCGGTCCACAATACATAGGGTTGACGTGCACTACTGCTGACCGCTGCCCTATACTGCAGCAGTCCTTCAGCGGTATAGGGACTAAGAGTTTTGTCACAGGGTGATTTAAAAAATGACAGGCAGAGGAAGAGGCAGGCCCTTCCGCAGGGGTGGTAGGGGTAGGGCAGGAGCAACAGCCTTGAGCCAAAGTGGGAAGTTGCAGAAGGTGCGTTCAATTACTTTAAAGGACGCACCAGACTTGGTTGAGTGGCTCACTCAGCCTTATTCTTCTGCACCCTCCTCATCCTCTCGATCTGCACCCTCTTCTTCACTCTCTGCTATGTGCACCCCCAAAGACACTACCACCAACAACACCACCACCACCACATACCTTCCGCTTGAGTGCAAATGGGGGCCTTCATGCTCCAGTGTTTTAATAGGGACCCCCGTATAAAAAGCATGAGGGTCAAGGACCAGTACTGGGTGGCAACGTACTTAGATCCCCGGTACAAACACAAAATGGCGGAAATGTTACCGCCGTCGCAGAGGGCTGTCAGAATGCAGCACTTCCAGGCCTTGCTTCGAGAAATGCTGCATTCTGCTTTTGCGTGCGCTGGCAGAGGAGCAATTCCCACTCCCAGAGAAGGATTTGCGGGTACCAATCCAACAGCGCCTGCAAGAAGAGGCCGGTTTGAAGATGTGTTGGTGACTTCGGATATGAGGTCATTCTTTCAGCCGACCCATCGACAGGTGTCATCCGGATCCAGCATCAGGGAACGCCTAGACCGTCAGGTGTCCGACTACATTGGGTTAACGGCCGATGTGGACGCTCTGAGGAGTGATGAACCCCTAGACTACTGGGTGGGCAGGCTTGACCTCTGGCCAGAGCTTGCCCAATTTGCAATCGAACTGTTGGCTTGCCCCTCATCCAGTGTCCTGTCCGAAAGGACGTTCAGCGCAGCAGGGGGGATTGTGACCGATAAGCGTACTCGCCTAGCTCACGACAGTGTTAACTACCTCACATTTCTAAAAATGAATGAGGCATGGATCTCGGAGGAATTCAACACATGTGATCAGTAGACCATGTATATGTCTATAAACAATTTTTGGAATCAAGCACACAGACCTTCTTAATTCATTTGGCTCACTTCCCTGACCCAAAAAAGCACACCGTACTATATGCCCCTACCCTCCTCTTTGAAGAGGTTGAGCGGTGTCATATTTCTACTGGGGCTGCTTATTATGAGGGGTTCCCACCATCCCTGTGCTGTGCTGACTTCCTCCTGGGTGTTCTTATTATGAGGGGCTCCCACCATCCCTGTGCTGTGCTGACTTCCTCCTGGGGGTTCTTATTATGAGGGGCTCCCACCATCCCTGTGCTGTGCTGACTTCCTCCTGGGGGTTCTTATTATGAGGGGATCACACCATCCCTGTGCTGTGCTGACTTCCTCCTGGGGCTGCTTACGGTGCTGCTGTCAGCGCTGTATGTCACGGAGCTGCTGTCAGCGCTGTATGTCACGGAGCTGCTGTCAGCGCTGTATGTCACGGAGCTGCTGTCAGCGCTGTATGTCACGGAGCTGCTGTCAGCGCTGTATGTCACGGAGCTGCTGTCAGCGCTGTATGTCACGGAGCTGCTGTCAGCGCTGTATGTCACGGAGCTGCTGTCAGCGCTGTATGTCACGGAGCTGCTGTCAGCGCTGTATGTCACGGTGCTGCTGTCAGCGCTGTATGTCACGGAGCTGCTGTCAGCGCTGTATGTCACGGAGCTGCTGTCAGTGCTGTATGTCACGGAGCTGCTGTCAGCGCTGTATGTCACGGAGCTGCTGTCAGCGCTGTATGTCACGGAGCTGCTGTCAGCGCTGTATGTCACGGTGCTGCTGTCAGCGCTGTATGTCACGGAGCTGCTGTCAGCGCTGTATGTCACGGAGCTGCTGTCAGTGCTGTATGTCACGGAGCTGCTGTCAGCGCTGTATGTCACGGAGCTGCTGTCAGCGCTGTATGTCACGGAGCTGCTGTCAGCGCTGTATGTCACGGTGCTGCTGTCAGCGCTGTATGTCACGGAGCTGCTGTCAGCGCTGTATGTCACGGAGCTGCTGTCAGCGCTGTATGTCACGGAGCTGCTGTCAGCGCTGTATGTCACGGAGCTGCTGTCAGCGCTGTATGTCACGGAGCTGCTGTCAGCGCTGTATGTCACGGTGCTGATGTCAGTGCTCTGTATTACGGTGCTGCTGTCAGTGCTCTGTATCTCCTGCACCCTCTTGTTTGCCTACCCTGGTCCCTGACCTTCCCTCTCCTCCATTGCCTTCATTAGCTCCATAGTCCTGAATTGTCAGAACAATTTCCCAAATAAAAAAAAAATGCTTGTAGTTATCGATCCCAAATTCACCTCATACATGTATTATGCTATTGTCCAGGTGGTGGGACTGCGTGCTACCCCCTAATAATTACCCCGTGGCCGCAAATTCGACCTAAAGGTTTGCGAAATTCGCCTCCCATTGAAGTCAATGGAGCCCGCGGCGAACGGTCGTTTTCGCGAACGTTTGTGCCCGTTCGCGTTTCGCGTTCGCGAAACGTCCCGTCGGAAGTTCGTCCATCACTATACATATATACATATATACATATATATATATATATATATATATATATATATATATATATATATATATATATATATATATATATATATACTGTACATATATATTCTTGAGAGAGCTCACATATGGCAATAATGAAGAGTGATCTGAGCTCTCACCTCCCCCCATCACAGATGAGAAGGAAGGTTTTACATTATTTAAGATGAAAAGGTTCATGTTTTAGTTAAGATCATAATTTCTTTATATTACAATATTTCTTGATTAGGATATTAATAAGAACATTGTGTTATAAATGAATATAATATACCTACTGATATATGTAGTATTTGATTTAGAAGTTAAAGGAAACTTATATTGTATATGATTAAAACTTTACACATAGCAGTCTTGCCCATCCGCATGGAATGACTTGCATACAGATGGTGTTGTATTTCAACATTTGGCATTAGATTAAGCCCTTGTACACACGGTCGGAGAATCCATCGGAATGTGTCCTATCGGACCATGTGGTGTGCATCGGACTGATTTCGTCGGACCCAATTTTCCAACTTGTTGGAAATATTTTTCAACCAACTGGTTCGATCGGACATACTCCGATCATGTGTAGAGAATTTTGATCGGAACAAGTGCCACGCATGCAACTTAGTCCGATCGTGTGTATGCAACAGTTTCGGACAAGATCTGACGGGCAAAATCCAACGGACAAAATCTGACGGATTTGGTTGTTGAAATCTCCGACCGTGTGTACAGGGGCTTAGAGTTAGAAAACCATTGCCAACAAGTCTGTGGAACTTTAAGACAACCTTCTTAAGAGAAGGTGGGGGCTGATTTTATGAGTAAAAAGCTAGTAACAGAGGTTAAAAAAGCCACACAGACACACAGCGCGAGGACAGCTTCTGTCAAGTATCAGGTTTGACCAGAACTGCATGGACAGCAAAAGAGGAAATCAGACATATATAAGTGAGAATATTGTGATTTATTAAGATAAGTGAAACATATAAACACAACCATCTCCAATATAATACAGTGCACAACCAACCAAATCATGAACAGAGACCCACAAATAATAATAATAATAATAATCAGAATAATCAGACAGATATATATATATATATATATATATATATATATACATGTGTGTGTGTGTGTATAGATATATATATATATATATATATATATATATAGGGTCATAAATTGGAGGTCAGCAGATGGGGACAGGGAACAAATAGGACAGGGAGAGGATGGATGGATAAGGCTGCAGGGAAAGTATAAGGGTAACAGGAACACAGGAGGGGCAGGGTTCAGGTGCAGGGTTCAGGAATCAGGAACAGAGTCAGGATCAAGATCAGGTTCAGGTACAAAGCTCTCATGTTCAGGTCAGGGTGCAAGGAAGATACCAAGGCAACTAAGTGTGTGTGTGGCCGGGTATTTATACAAATCTCCTGCAATCAGGCTCAAGTGACGCCTGATAGCAGGAGGTGATGTTGGCTCCACGCTGCTAGGAACCACCCACTGGTGGACGCCAGTACTGCGGACCAGGGATCAAATAGTACTACCAGCAGGAGACAGCTCCCCTGACAGTTCCAGACTGTCAGGAGACACCCGCTGGTCGACATCAGTACTGCACACCAAATATCTAAAAGTGCCACTAGCAGGTGGAACCATTCATGACAGCTACATCTACACGCAGACACACATCTGATTCAATCTTCATCTTATGAATATTATACATTATTAATGACATTCTATACTTTTTGAGTTTTCACACGAGGACTGAACGGACTTTAACCGCTTATAGGGGTTGTAATCCCTAGTGTTTTTTCACCTTAATGTATCCAAACTTCATACAGTGACCGGCTCCCACCCGCGCTTTACTCGCCTGAGCCCTTCATTCCCTCGGCGGAGACGTGCTGGACCGCTCTGCCCAGGTTTCTTGGCTCTTGATAGATTGATAGCAGCGTAGCCATTGGCTCCTGCTACTGTTAATCAAATCTAATGACGCGGGCACTGGGGGGGGGGGGGGGGGCGTGGCCGATTCCAGCATTCTGTGTCTAGAGCACGCCGAAAGGTAACCTCCCGGGTTGTGTGGAGGAGCCGCGAGCGCTGCCGTGGGACCTCAGAAGATGAAGATCGGTGCAGCACTGTGCAAAACGAACTGTACAGTGGAGGTAAGTATGACATGTTTGTTATTTAAAAAAAAAACACTTTAAGGACCGAGCCCATTTTTGACACTTGTTGTTTACAAGTTAATATCAGTATATTTTGCTATTAAATTACTTAGAACCCCCAAACATTTATATATATATATCTATATATATATACATATATATAGATATATATATATATATATATATATATATATATATATATATATATATATATATATATATATATATATATATATATATATATATATATATATATATATATATATATATATATATATATATATATATATATATACATATATATATATATATATATATATATATATATATATATATATATATATATATATATCTATCTATCTATCTATCTATCTATCTATCTATATATATATATATATATATATATATATATATATATCATAATATCTTCTGAACAGCAATTGAAAAGTGATGTCACCCTCTGCATGCTGTTTAACTACTTAAGCCTCCGACTATTTTGCTGGCCAAAGACCAGAGCACTTTTTGCGATTCGGCACTGCGTCATTTTAACTGACAATTGCACGGTCATGCTCACAAACAAAATTGACGTCCTTTTTTTCCCACAAATAGAGCTTTCTTTTGGTGGTATTTGATCACCTCTGCGGTTTTTAGTTTTTGTGCTATAAACATAAAAAGAGCGTAAATTTTTAAAAAAGCACATTATTTTTTACATTTTGTTATAATAAATGTCCCCCAAAAATATGTACATTTTGTTTTTCCTCAGTTTAGGCCAATACGTATTCTTCTACATATTTTTGGTAAAAAAAAAGCAATAAGCGTTTATTGATTGGTTTGCACAAAAGTTATAGCGTTTACAAAATAGGGGATAGTTTTATGGCATTTTTATTAATATTTCTTTTTTTAATAATAATGGCGGCAATCAGCGATTTTTTATCATGACTGTGACATTATGGCGGACACATCAGACATTTTTGACACATTTTTGGGACCATTGTCATTTATAAAGCAATCAGTGCTATACAAATGCACCGATTGCTGTGTAAATGACACTGGCAGTGAAGGGGTTAACCACTAGGGGGCAGTGTATGGGTTAAAGGGATTGTAAAGGTTTGTTTTTTATTTTCTAAATAGGTTCCTTTAAAGTGGTTGTAAACCCTTACAAACCACTTTTACCTACAGGTAAGCCTAGATTAAGGCTTACCTGTAGGTCCAAGAAATATCTCCTAAACCTATATGGTTTAGGAGATATTTGCCCGAAAACAGGCACCGCTGTCTACGACGCATTCGCCGTAAACAGCGGCGCGCAGGCGCACCGAGCGCGGCATTCTCAACGACGGAGCTGCCGCGCGTGTCGGCTCCCGTGCGCATGCGCGGGAGTGACATCATCGCGGCTTCGCCGAATGACAGCGGCGGAGCTGCGAGACCCCACCAAGAAGATGGATGCGGCGGACTACAGGGGACAGCGGCGACTTCGCTGGCTCCTGTGTCAGGTAAGTGACACATAATGGACTATGCATAGTAGTCCATTATGCTTTGCCTTTGCAGGGAATGAAAGAGGAATGAAAGAGGAAGTAAACCCATCAGGGTTTACTTCCTTTTTAAGCTAGTACATTGTTGGTTCACTTACCTTTTCCTTCGATTTCCCTTCTAAATGTTTTTTTTCTTTGTCTGAATTTCTCACTTCCTGTTCCTCCTCAGTAAGCTGTTCAGTAAGCTGTTCTGGCTGACTAAACACCGCTCGGATGATGGTGTGAAGTTTACTGAGGAGAAACAGGAAGTGAGAAATTCAGACAAAGAAAAAAAAACATTTAGAAGGGAAATCGAAGGAAAAGGTAAGTGAACCAACAATGCACTAGCTTAAAGGGACCTATTTTGAAGATGAAAAACAAAGCTTTACAACACCTTTAAGTATGTCCTGGGGAGTAATTCTAACTGTGGGGGGGGGGGGGGGGCATGGCTACATGTGACACGTCACTGATCTCTGCTCCCGATCACAGGGAGCAGAGATCAGTAACACTGTCACTAGGCAGAACAGGTAGATGCTTGTTTACATTAGTATCTCCCTGTTCTTCCTCTCCGTGAGATGACTGCAGGTATACCCACGGACATCGAGTCCATGAGACCCGTGACCCGACTCACAGAGCTTTCCACGGGTGCGCGTGTGCTGGCTGCCTCTTAAAGGGCAACATACAGGTATGTTCGTTTGCCTGCACGAGCCCTTCTGCCGACGTATATCGGCGTGAGTCGATCGGCAAGTGGCTAAATAAGAACAAAGGTGCAATGATCAAATTAGTTTGTACATGATTTTGCACATCAATTTGATATGTAAACCAGTTCCTTTACTAACTATATGGCCAAAAGTGTTTGGCCCCTGACCATTAGCCCTTGTAAACACGGTCAGAAATTCCGACGGAAACAGTCCAATCGGATTATATTGTCGGAAAATCCGATTGTGTGTGGGCTCTATCGGACTTTTTCCGTCGGTAATTCCGATGGAAAAAATTTGAGAGCAGGATCTCAAATTTTCCGACAACAAAATCCGATCAGACGTTTTCCGATCGTTTGTAGAGAATTCCGATTGGACAAAGTGCCACGCATGCTCAGATCAAAGTACGAGAGCAAAGCTTTTGGCTACTAGGCTGAACGTAGTCCCGTCAGAACGAACGAACGTCATCACGTTCCGAACGTTCGGATTTTCCGACAACTTTGTCCGACCGTGTGTATGCAACACCAGTTTCGGAAAAAATCAGTCGGAAAAAATCCAACGGATTTTGTGGTCGGAATTTCCGACCGTGTGTACAAGGGCTTACACTTATATGAGCTTGTTGGACTTCACATTTCAAAACAGCAATGTGGAGTTGGTCCTACCACAGCAACCTCCCCTCCTTGGAGTGTCTCTGTAGGAATTTTTGCCTATTAAACCAAAAGAACATTTATGAGGTCAGGTTGGACAAAATGGCTTGCAAATGGCATTCTCATTCATACCAAAGGTGTTCAATAGGGTTGAGGTCAGATCTCTGCGCCGACCACTTGAGCTCCTCCACAACAAACCATGTCTTTATAGAGATGGTTTTCTACATAGGTGCATGGTCATGTTGGAACAAAAAACATCAAAAACTATTGCCACAGGTGTACATGTGTCCGAAATGTCTTTGTATGCTGTGGCATTAACAGTACCCTTAATTTTCAACCAAACTCAATTAATATTGTAGGGTGTCCACAAATTGTTGGGCGTGAAGTGCATGCATTCAGCTGTTGCCTGATGCACATGCCAAAGATATCAGAAAAAAAACAAAGTTTCATTAAGATGTTTAAGTGAAGGAAAAATTAATGGCACAAGCATTGCAGCAGCGCCAACTATAAGAAATAAATCATGCATGCTAGGAAAAAAACAAATCAACTCTAAGTAATGAGTGTGGAATAATGAAGGTAATGAGGCTGACATTGCTGCAGGAGAAGAACTTGAATATATGTAGAGTAATCCAAAGTCCGTGCAATGCTTGGTTGAAGCAAGACAATCCATCACATGCATTGAGAATGCTATAAAGCAATGCTAATGACATATAATCAATGAGAATGGCTAAACATGTGCTTGTACAGTACTGCAGGAACAGATACAAGGCACAAGTGCTGTGATATGTAGAAACTATTCTGTTTGCTATTTTTACAAAGGCCACAATCAGTAAGGAACATTGTAATATGAAGGTCTATATTATATAGCAACAACACAGCATGCAATTTTTACTGATCTAATTTTTTTGATTATGGGTTATAGTTGTAGGTTTCACTGAACAAATATTTTTCTCTTCTTTTCCTGACTTGTCACTCACCTGTCCTCAAATACTTTATTACGATTTTTTTTTTTATGGACCATTCTCTTTGCATGGCATTCGCCACTCATTAAGGCTTTCTACTGAGAGATTTAAAGAGTCGGAGACGCCTTTCAGCAGAAAGTATTTACATGGATTGGGAAGGCTTAGGACCCGCTTGCATAGATCTAATACACCATAATTGGTTAAGCACATAAGTGCTTTATTCACCACTAATTTTCATTTGTTTGTGTAAGCAGGTGGTAGTATTCCTTTTCGAGTGATCACTTATCTGATGACTTTAGTAGGTGGAGATGTGCCATTTTAAATCTGATGTGAGTCAGGCCCTGGGCAGAAGTTGCATGGAAATTGGCAAATTGGCTACCTCTGACTTACAGCATGTAGGTTTATAACTTGGAAGAGTAATAGGCCTTTGGGGCCTAGGGAGAGAATCAATTTGAAGACTCACTGCTGGGAGACTCATAAAAAAGCAATTGGGAAGATGGCTTGACTTTGGAAATTTTAGTTGGTGGCACTGCTTTGTTCTCCACTGTAAACGAGAGGACGATAGTTTGAGAAGCTGTTGTGCCAAATTTCAATCTGTGATGGTCTTCAGTAAATCATTGAAAAAACATCTATTTACGAAAGTTAGCTTTGGATCAGGAAAACTTGAGCACTGTGGAAGGAGTGGACTTCAGGCCTGTGGGACACAAAATGGTGAAGTTCCTCCCTAAAAAACAGGTATGTACATGTGTATGTGCTTCTAAAGAAGAAACTGGATTGTGCCCGGGGCCAGTTTGGCAGGAACCAGCAGCTAATCCAGCTGACCAACATATTGGCTTTTCAAAGTAATAAAATGCAACTGTCTGTTGGAAAGAATATTCAATTTAATTATTTTTATTTATTTTTTTGGACCATATCACAATAAACTCAACTGGAGAGGAGCTATGCAATATGTGGAAGATAGCAAGATAAAGAAAGGGAAAAGGAGAAGAAAAGCATGGTATCCAGGAAATGATAGGCAATTGAGATGTAAAGCAGAATATTAACCTACCAAAAGACAAGGCCAAATGGAAAATTATGGTGGAAGCATGGTTCCAAGTTTTCAGTTCCCCAAAGACTACAACAGGTCATGGTAGGTTGTGGTAATGGTAATGCTAATGACACAATTTAGAGGATGGATGAAATGCTTAGTGCAGATTAACATTTCTGTTAGCATGTTTATTGAAATCTCTACATCAGACCAAAAAGATAGTTGGCTAAAGAGAAGAGAGTTTTTGTACCCAAAGAGGGAAAGTCAGGACCTGTGCTATGGATGCTGTGCCCATAAAATTGCAAGCAGATGGCCAACAATTCGTATTTCTGCTAAGTGTCTTGCAGTTTTATCTGCACTGAAGACTTTCTACACCTTGTTCAGCCCTGTGTCTCTGTGTGGGGGCTAGACATTTTTGGTAGAGGCAAGATTTTGCTTCCTCATGTCACTGTGTGAGGTCAGACATTTTCGGTAGAGGCCGTACTTTTCTTTCTTATGCCAGAGCGGCCCAACTAATAACTGTTGGGGTGAAATATTTAATAAGCAGCAAGAACGCCCAGCTCTGCAGAATAGATGAAGCAGGAGCAGGGAGTTTTTTGTCTGCAGGTCTTCATGTACAATTTCCTTTCCAACAAAGAAAACAGTGAAGCAGCAGAGATTGGACTTTGCCAAAACTCACATAAAATCTAATGAGATCGGCAGTAAGAGGCTGTCAATCAGATTTAAAATAAAAAAAAAGCAGCTTGCAAAATGAGTTAAACAATTCTGATCAGTCTAACAGAAAGTGACTTCCATCTTTACTCTCTCAAAGAGCTTTGGTAGCATAAAAACCCTCAACATTCAATATACCTGGGAATGTGCCTTGTCTGCTGCTGCATGCTGTGGTCGCATTCACTGGCTACAACATCAGAGTTAGCCCTTGTACACACGGTCGGAGATTCCGATGACTAAATCCGTCGGATTTTGTCCGACGGATCTTGTCCGAAACTGTTGCATACACACGGTCGGACAAAGTTGTCGGAAAATCCGATCGTTCAGAATGTGATGACGTAATTTCATTACGACGGGACTACGTTCAGGCTAGTAGCCAATAGCTTTGATCTAGGAATTTGATCTGAGCATGTGTGGCACTTTGTCCGATCGGAATTCTCTACACATGATCGGAGTATGTCCGATCGGAGCATTTTGTCGGAAAATATTTCCGGCGAGTTGGAAAATTTGGTCCAGCAGATATTCCGACGGAAACAGTCCGATGCAGACCACACACAGTCGGAATATCCGACAAAATGCTCCGATCGGACACATTCCGTCGGAATCTCCGATCGTGTGTACAAGGGCTTATGATGTAGGTGCTGGCAGATGGAACCACAGGACTCAGTGGAGGTTTCATGCATCTGACATTCCAAAAAAGTGTAGACAGAGGAAGTGCGCTGCTATGTTTGATGAAGAATCTAGGACAAAATGTAAATGTCTCACAATGATCATTTCGAGATGTTCCCGATAAGATAGAAAACTATAACTTTTTGAAATTAGGGCAACTCGCGTATAACATTAGAATACAGCATGTAAGCCTCCTGGCCTTCACCACAATCACATCCAGCATTAAAGGGGAGGATGTGGTGGCTTCAGATTGTAACCAGAGATGGGCTTTAAAAAAACAAAACTGAATTTTTCGCATTATTAAACCTAAAGTCAAAGTGAAGAAATTGTAATTGTACTCATCTTTTTTCTGCACAAAAACAACAGTAAATGTCTCACTAATTGCAGCTAGCCTGTCTATTTGTAATCTGCCATTTTAATACAAAGAAAAATACTTATGATATTCTTTCAGTTATTCTGTTCTTAGCTATTCATATGTAAAAGAAAAAAAAAAAGATACTGATCTCTTTTGGCGACACCCCACCAATCCTATTTCAAAGAAGAATTCCTGGTGCAGCTATACCATACCTGTGGGGTCCTTTTGGAAGGTGAAAATCTCTGTAGTAGTCACCGCTACGCCACTCTCTGCAGAACTGTGAACACAGGAGGTCACCTGCTCGGTTGGACACCATTCAAAAAATGCTCTTCTTTTTTTCAATGAATGCAAAGCATTCCCTGATTGGACAGAGAAGAGAGGCAGGGCCATGGTCATCATGATCTCCACCTTGTCCAATAAGAGAATGCTATTCATTAATTGAGAAAATGCAAAGCGATTTCTGAATAATGTACGTGCCAAACTGCAAACCTCCTGTGATCACGTATGCAGCAGGGCGGCCAGTCAGCATTGGACCAAGAAGCTAATGGAGATCAGTGTAGTAGTGGTGCTTACAACAATCATGTCATGTACCTGGACAGAGGCCGAGTCGCTGAGAGGGCTTCCCTTGTGGCTGAATGCAGAGCACCCCTGAAGGTGATGACAGGGGGTGCTGTGACCAAAGAAGCATGGGTTGCCAGATCTGGTAGCCTGGAGAGAGGAGATGAAGACCACCTGATGTGGGCAGGTTAGAGCAGGATCGACTGCTGGACAGGTGTCTCCCAGAAGTAGCAGGTAAATCTTGACAGCAGGGCAAGACGGGAAGCAGAGTCAGGAGCCAGGCCAAGAGTCATGCACAGAAGATCAGTCAGGAGCAGAGGCAGGTTGCAGGATCAGAAACAAGCCGGGGTCATACACAGGTATCCGGGCAGCAGCAGAGTCAGTAGAACAAGCCAGGGGTCAGAGCCAAGAGTGGAGACAAGACAGGCCAAAGGCAAGCCGGGTTGTTAACAGGAAATCCAAATACAGCATTCACAGGAGCACAGGAACACAAGGGGGGCTGGTGATCGGCTGGTGATCATCCAGCAACCAGTGAGCAGGGCTGCTGTCCTTTTAAAGGCCAATAGGCATCAGAACCTATTGCACTCTAAGCACGCCACCTCGCAAACACATATGCTGGTTTGCGCCACCGCGCACACACAAGCACCAATGCGCCCGGTAGTGTGCACAAGGCGGACATGAGGGTATTGGTGAAAGTGCCAGTTTTTCTCCGGTTATCCTCCTGACAAATCATGTCCAGCTTCCACTGGGATCCCACAGGTATGGAACATACATACTTTGGTCCAAGCTGCACCATTGTAAAAATTGCCATACCTAGAAGTCTTCTTTAAACATCTATTGGATGGGACATTTACTTACATGTAAAAATTACCCAGAAGCCATTTCTTCTTTTGGAACGTGTTCTTTGCATACATACCTCAATAAATTGCATGTCCCTTTAACACAAACTGATGCAACTTACCATAAACAAAGGCAATCATTATTCAGGATAACTCTTCCGACCCCTTTAGAAAAGCTGACAACTAATTAAAATGGACACAATTCACATGCTAATATCTTTTGACATTTCAGGCGATGTCCTAATCACACAGGGCTCTGGAGACTTTCTCCTCCTCTCTTCTGTATTGCACACAGTATTCTGACTTCGTTATAAATAAAACATTCATTACTGTGGCCAATTGGTGCTCTAATTTTACTCATTTGCTTGTTGTCTGAGACATCTGGTTAGTGGCCTTTTCTTCACCTTTGGCACGCTTGTTTCCTCTTATAATATTTCGATTAATTACAGCTCTTTCACTGTTACAGAGGAAAAGTTAAAACAACAGGAGAAATAGTTTTATTAATTTTAAAGCATTGTCAATATGGGAGCATAAAGTTGTGCTGACAGAAGTTGGCACAAAAAATCTCTCTAACCTTGCGTTTTTTTTTAACTTGCATTGAGACACGCTTATGTGCAGTTACATGCGTATGGCATTTATACGCGTTTGCATGTAAACTCATTCTATTGGCTAAATTATTTTTGCATTCTAGCCATTATAGTATATTTAAGCATGTATATATGCGTGTGTATACAGTAAACACAGGGTCTTTAACAATAAAAAGTATGTAGTGTTGGAAGTTTAAATGTTCAAGGGAGGGGGACCATCTAGCCCCTCCAGTGTCTTGCTCCAGTTGGAAAATGGGACCGCTGTGCACGGTCCCCCTCCCTTGAACCTTTAAACTTCCAACCATTGAAATAAGTCTATCCGCTCCTTGTTCCATTGGAAAGATTGGAGAGATGGAGAACCTGGCCACTCTAAACTAAGAGATTATGGTGCAAAATCATCGCCCGCTCCTGTTTTACACTACAATTATTTGAAGCCTCTATGCTAATCGCAGGCTCCTATATAAGTAAAAGTGTGATGTCGATGTGAAAATCGCCCTACCTGCTTAGAGAAATCCTTTCTTATTTGTTATTTCTGCCCTTTGGCACAACTGTTTTTTGGGTTTCCTCTTTTGCATTAAGGAAAAAAAATAGATAAAAGCTCCTGAGGAAGCGTTGGTAATAACGTGAAACATGTAGAGCGCCAAAGTATTTCTAAGATCGGTTCTGTAATTAATACCCTGTCCACTATACCCTCGTCTTCTCTGTGTACTAAGTATTAATGTATATTTGTTTACCTTTTGGGCATATATATCTGATGGAAATAGACATGGATATGATGTAAAATTGTATGAAGATAGACAGGTTATATAAAAACAGTACTCGATGTGTTGTATCATTGTTTTTTAAATAAATATATTTTCTTATGCTTAAAATATATATATATAACTTTTTCTTCATTTATTTTATTTTTTATGCTGTATATTCAATTACAGTAGTATGCCTAAAAAGTCCAACACAACCAACAATTTTTTTGAGGTTTTTTGTGTTTTTCCCTTTTCTGGCTTCTTTTTTCTTTGTTTTATTTCAAAATACACAGGGTCTTGCTGAACAACTGCTGAGAGTACAGCCTGGACTCTGGCTCCTTTACCTCGCCCTGCATGACCTACCTCCACTGCTTATCATTCTGTCATCCTGATTAGCCAAAGACACTCCAAAGACATGCTGGCAAATTAATTGGCTTCTGTCCAAAATTGGCCCTAGTATATGAATGGGGACCTTGGATTGTGGGCTCCTTGAGGGTAGGGACTGATGTGAGTGTGCAATGTACAGGCATAAGGACAATTGTATACACTCACTCAGGTTGAACTGGATGGACTGGTGTCTTTATTCAATCTTACTAACTATGTAACTACTGTGCTAGAAAGTAAGAAGTGGTCCCTAGGGCAGGAGTTGCAGTGGAAATCTAGTTGCAGATTGAGTGGCAGTACATTATAGATAATGTTAAACTTGAAGGCACCTTGAACACACAGAATGGCCATTTTGGAGAGGACCAGAAATGTACTGGGAAGGGTGGTGATTGGCTACAAGTGTAGGTAGACTGTTAAGACCCACAAAGCCTACGTCATATCCTCTTTACCGTGATTGGTGATGCTCTGTGTCCCGACATTTTACTATACAGCGGGCGGGAAGCAGTTAAAAGGGATATAAGCCCTGCTTATAGTTAAAACAGTAACGACTGCTCCATGAATGATCAGCCAGGCCAGATTTCCATCCCTGGAACCACTGAGCATACAATCTAATGCAAAATCTCTCTCTAGTGCAGTTAGGATCATCGCTTTTACACATAAATTAGTTTTTACTGGTCCTTAGAATATTGTGTTTTTGTATACCTAGCCTTATATGACATAACTGCTAATAGAAGAAAAATGTGTCCAAAAACTATATAGGGAAAAAAAAACAGCCCTTTGCCTCTGCCTCCTAAAGGGGCACAAGTCAAGGCCTATTGTGTCTAATGATAATGTAATATTAAGTATGTTATTTACCTGTAAAAGACTTCCTTTCGTAGACATGCAAAAAGTCTGAGACTGCTTCTGGGAGCCCCCATCTTATATATGAGGTCAACAGCCCCAGCAGACTCAAGGGACACTTCATAGGAGGGGTCTTCAAACTTTCTAAATACAGGGTCAGTTTACTGTCCCTCAAACTTTAGGAGAGCTGGACTGTGACCACTGAGAATAGAAAATACCCCAGCATCAGTGCGAGTAATCAACTTGGTGGTCAGTGGGAGTAAAACAAAAAAAGTGTGATCAGTAGGACCCAGGATAGTGCCTCACCATTGGTATTAGCTGGAGGAATAGTGCCTCACTGTTGATGTTAGTGGGAAGAATAGTGCCCAACAGGGGCGGACTGACAACTTATGGGGCCCCTGGGCAATAGAAGATTATGGGGCCCCCGGGCAATAGAAGATTATGGGGCCCCCAGGCAATCAGAGGTTATGGGGCCACACAGTATACACAAACACACACATACAGTATACAATCACACAGGTTACACATACATGTATACACAGATATGTTTCTATTGGCTGAGAAGGTACTGGAGAGGTGGGGCAGCTATAATCTCTGGATTTTTAGACCAAAAGGATGTCGGTAAGGGACATTTCAGAGGCAGATGTAAAAAAAAACACAGATTTTTACAAACTGTCCCTGGTTTTACTGAAGCTGGCAACCCTGATGGGGCCCCCTAGCGGCCCAGGGCCCTCGGGCAGTGCCCGAGTGGCTGAATGGTCAGTCCGCCCCTGGTGCCCAATAGTTTATATCAGTGGAAGGAAAAATGCCCCATCGTTGGTGTAAGTTAGAGGAATAGTACCCCACTGTTGGTGTTAGAGGAACAAATTATGCCTTATTGTTGAAGTCAGTGTGAGTTGTGTCTTTTATCATTAAGAATGATAGTGGCTCATATCAGTGGTAGGAACAGTGTTCCAAGGGCCAGAAAAAGGACAACCCATGTGGCTTAACTTTGGAGGCCACTTCTCTATAGTATTCCCCTTCAGTTCTCTGCTGGCAGCTACATAAAAAGTTATATATGGAGTTAAAGAGAAGGCTAGAGGAGCTGGACCAGCATAGATAGTAATGAAGAAGAGAACTATAACATGGAGAAGGGTAGATTCCCAGCACGTTCAGAAGTAAATTGCAAGTGAATAGAAAATTGTTTCTGGAAAGTTTAAATGCTGCAAGTAAGCATTTAAAATATGTGATTTTATGTGATTTTACCTGCAACAATTTAGTGGCAATTGGTGACAGGGTCTCATTATCTTGAATATGAGCTGCTAGCACTGCAGAGGTTAATGGTATAGGGATCAGTTGTCCTGGATGAGTGAGATACTTCTGTCTAAGACTTTCAGGGATTGTCACAGCTGTTCTCTGAGCTGCAGACATATAAGGCCGTAATGTTGTTATAAACCGCTGTGCCACATATGTGTTTTAGGTTATCTGAGGGAACTTCTGTCATTTCTTCATTGTATTTGCCCAGTGTGGTGCAATGACCTGCTTCATCTGTTCACAGTCTTGATCCTCAGACAAGAAACTTTCTGGATAAATCATTTTGCTTTTCTTGAGAGTTGTGGGATAATACCTTTACAGGCCAGTTATAGAAATAAACTTAACACAACAAAAAAAATAATCTGTCAATTTTTACATTGCATTGCAGATACCTATGGATGCCTTGACTTTAGGTCTGACATCCTATACAGCAATGATCTATGACCAGTATACTTGGTCACTAGCTCTGGTTTACCCCTTGCTGCCTTTTGTCCTTCACTTTTTGCTCATCAATGTGGCTGGTAACCATCTGAATCACAGAGCATCCTGGTTTTTGGAATGCTCTGTGCTAGACCAATGACATATACAGACAGCTGAAGGTGTCTGCCAATGGTATACTGTTTTTGTAAACTCACAACCCTACTTTAAAGAAAACCTGGACTTTGTCCATTCTGGAAATGGTATCGGGTTTGCTTAAAGTGTGCAGGGTGTTTAAGGTATAGCTAAGTGGGGTAGGATTAGAACGAATTCCCTATCACACAAATTGTGAGTGGGGTGGCCATTTTTGTCACCTGTGATTCACCCTCCCTATTTGTCCTGATGACCATTTCCACCAAGGCAGAAAGCGATGAGAAATGCCAAATCTTCCAGTTAGCGCCAGAGCTCGGGAGTGAGGACAAATATTCAGAGCTAAAGTTGGTCACTCATATTAAGAAATCTCTGTGAGCTAAACAAGAGAAATTACTTGGCTTCACCATTTATGCTACACAGCATAAATAGATGAATCTGCAGTGCCAGCTGTTGTATTCTGCCATCCGGCACCAGCGGCTGTCAGGATGACACAGTTTGGCCAAGAATTTTCCACCTGACTCCCTTTTTCATGATTAAAGAACAAGCTTTTGTCACACCATGCCACGCTGTGCCAGTAGGGCCGCACACACCACAAAGTTTATCAAGATTTGTCTGAAATTCGAGAAGTATATAGTCGGCTTAAGGGTGGAATTCGCCTGACTTAGATATTTCCTCTTATCCACGCCTACCCCTAGAGTTGGTGGTCACACATTATAGCTAGCTCTGTGTTCTTTACCTATTACAGCCCCCTTTCCCATAAAAGACAAGTAGGCCCACTGGTACTCAGTTTTCCCCAGGTCTTATGCACAATCCTATTAGTGTCTGGCCACCATGCAAACCTATGCACAGCAAACAAGTACTGGCAGACAGGTATAGTGGAAATTAAGTTGATTGCAATGCCCTAAGGTGGCAATCAAACACCTTGAATTTTTGTGCCATATCCTACATAATCTGAAAATATTGTAATTGGGGAAAATGGACTTTGTAGGCACATATAAAAATAATAAAACATTTTTTTTAATAGTTCACATAAAATACATACATATACGACACATGATTTGTAAAACAAACTGTAGGGCACACTAGTTTTTTTTTCTAGAGGAAATACTAAATATGATACTTCCTGTGGGGCAATGCTAGGCATGCCATGAAAATGCCCACACTGAGATGTACCGTATGTACTGTACGCCTCTTGAGTGTTCCCAAAGGCCTTAAGATTAAAAGAATTGCTCGCTCTACATGTTTCACGACCTGAAATGCCGCTTCTTCAGGAGATTCAATGTTTCTAGTTAGAAGAACATACTTTAATTAGAATACAATATACAATATAAATGTTGAGGTACACAGGTGCATAAGTATATACAGTATATGTGAACACACCAGAAAGACGGTGCTTTAATAGAGAGTTTCAACGCTCTCCTATACCCAGGAATCACAACCGCAGAGTGGCCCCCTCCATGGGAGGAGGTGAACACCACAGGCCCTGTTGCTGAGCAAAAGCCAAAAGGTGAGCACATCTGTTGGGATGTGGGGGTGCACAGATTAACTATAAAGCATATATAGGTAAGTACTGATAAAACACTTTGGTTGGTATTTGGGTAAACTGTGCAACTACACTGGGTCCCATACTCACATATCTGGTGGTCTATTGCTGACATCACCTGAGGTCGAGTTCTTGCCTATATATAGATCTATAGGCATTTTCTTGACATGTCTAGCATTGCCCCACAGGAAGTATCATAATTTAGTATTTCCTCCAGAAAAAACTAGTGTGCCCCATAGTTTGTTTTACAAATCATGTGTCGTGTATATGTATTTTATGTGAACTATTAAAAAATGTGTTATTATTTTTATATGTGCCTACATAGTCCATTTTCCCCAATTACAATATTTTCAGATTATGTAGGATATGGCACATTTATATTCAAGGTGTTTGATTGCCACCTTAGGGCATTGCAATCAACTGGATTTCCTTTATACATGATGGAAGCACCTCTTCTCTGTCCACTTCTTGAGTGGACTACCCTATCTATTATGTTATAATTTACTAGTTAGAAATAATTTTTTGACGTTTTGCATTTATCTTGTTCGGCTGACCATAGACAGATATTGCCCATGGGGCATAAGAGGCATCATGGACTTTGCTGGTACAGCCTGGGCAGGTCTTATGAATGAATTTCAAACATCTTACAATGGATCTAATAAGGAAGATGATGATTTTAAACAATATTTTGGCAAATTAAGATAATTACTGAAAAAGAAATCCAATCTGCATTGGCATATGTAATTATTTAAAGGGAGAGAATATCAGTCCGATGAGTTTAAGAATTCAAATATTCAATAACACGGAAAAACACAGAGACGCAGCAATCTTAGTGGTACCATAGACATGAATATCAAAGGCCGGTACCCTTCAACCCCAGCCTATCCAACCCAGACTTCCAATCCACAGTCTGTCTATCCACAAGCCATTCATCTTCCACAAGCTCCTCCCTGAACGAATGCTCCTCCTGCCGATTCTGAGCTTTATCGCCAAGGGTATGTTCACCAACCTGCTCCTAATATGCCAACTCTCTCTGCCTCCTACCCTGGAACCTCCATGTATGTGTCAATGCCTCAAACGATGCCAGTAGCACAAATGGCTTCCTATGTTCCCCTGGCTTACTACACCTATTTATCCCCATGGCTCTACAGTCCTTGTGGAACTGGAAGGTGGGTTTGAAGCAGGCTCAAGGTTCGGTGCTGGAAGTAGTGCATCTGTGCCAGCACCACCACCTGGCTGTCCTCCAAATGCAGCCCAGCTGGCAGCCATGCAAGGTTTTAATGTTGTGGTTACACAAAGAAAAGGTAATTACTTGGCGTGGGTTTCTTCCGGGTACTCCAGTTTCCTTCAGCACTCCAAAGACCTGCTGGTAGGTTAATTGGCTTGTGTCCAAAATCGGCCATGGTATATGAATGGGGACCTTGGATTGTGGGCTTCTTGAGGGTAGGGACGGATGTAAAGTGTGCGATGTACAGGGATAGGGACAATTGTATACACTCACTCAGGTTGAACTGTTGTCTTTATTCAACCTCACTTACTAACGATGTAACTTCCTGGGTGGCTCGGATGGAGATTACACCATGTGGTGAGAAGGATTCCGAGGCACGGAAGGGGGGCATAAAGAAACTCTTGTATACAACAAATTCCATCTCACTGCGTGAGCACTTCCCACAATGTTCTGCTTTAGAATATTAACCCAAGATAGAATACAGGATGTTTAGACACAAGTTGAAGTGGGACGTCTGCTCCGTGCTTTCTGTACTCCTGTTATAGAAAAAGGATGTCCTTTAAAGTAACATAAAATACAATATATATATATTCCTGAAAAGTACCCGCTATGTCTGTAAATGTAGTTTTTTCCCAAGACTATAGTTGAGTCTTGGGGCTAATTGCTCTAAATTGTGATTTTGGCATCAGTTTGGCTGGGCTGTGCTAATGTTCTGCCTGGTCATGGGTGCAGTTAACACCTTTGACAGGCATGAGAACGCAGTCTGGTTGGACGCATTGAGTACCAATCTCTCTCTCGGAGCCAATTAGTGGGTGCGTTGTCTCGCTGTGTATTCCCGGGAGAGGGTACTTAAGGTGCTGAAGTCCCATGGTTCTGGGTTCCAGTCCAGAAGTTATGTTCTGACTCCATGGTCCTGGTCCTCCTGACCAGCCCCCAGAGGCCCTCATGGCCTGGGGTGCGGATCAATCCATGTCCGAGTCTCGGAACTGGCTAGACTGAGGCACAGTAACTGTAAGGAGGATTCTAAGGTGGTCCGGTGCCATCTCGGATTTTGGAGAGGCCCAGCAACTCGTCATGCAACCAGGGGAGGACTCTTCAGAAGAGGGCCACGCATGAGGTTGGCTGCTTGGTAAGAGCCTGGATGTTGAGCTGTATGGACACTAATGGAATCCACATTTCTTATGGTATCACCGGACCGGCTGCAAGATACTGGTACCACAAGAAAAATCCTATTCCTATCCTTCTGTTACAACTAAGTTCCTGTGAGAGACTTTTTGTGTTTATCTAAAAGTTTGCAACCAATTCTGTGGCAGAGACTTTGCTAAGTAGATTCATGTGTCGGCTGCTAAGTCCCTAAAACCAGGACTTATCCGACGGTGGAAATATTCAGCTGTGAGTGGCTACTCCCTGGATTACCTAGAGAAAGAGACATTTATTAAGTGTCAGCAGTTTCAAAGTGCCTGAGATTCCATACCTATACCCTCTATTCCTAACTGAGAGACTGTGTTACTGTTCAACGTTTTAAGCAAATAAAAATTCCAAAAGGAATTCAAGTGTCGGTCTCTGCAGTTATTGGCCCATCAACCTTAGGCAACAATGATGAGCTACAATGCGGAGGAGGTAAACGGTAAGCCCAAGAAAACCAGCCACTCCTTCGGGGTCAGTGCTACATATATTATATAGCTATAGATATATATAGCTTAGCATCCTCTTTATATCACTTCCTACCTCCTGCACATACCTTCATCTTTTTATTGTAAGTGAATAGGCGTTCTTCAAGATAATCTGAGGTCTTGGCAGATTGTTGACTCGGGCTGGAAGATTCCTGTTAATGGGACACATAAAGGGCAAAAAGTAAATATTGTGTACATATATGAAGAGTGTTCTTTAATACTGGTACATCTATTTTAAATTCTGTAAACATTTTCGTTAAATCTAAATTCCTTGTGCTAGTGCTGAAAAGAACGGACTGTACTCCAGTACAGCATCATCACAGATATTGAACTCTCGAGGATACTGATATTTTGCAGTAGTAGTTCACTTAGTACATGTTAGCACATCTTTTCAAAAGGAACATGTGGATAACTGTCCGCATATAATATTTATCCAAGTCAGGTCTCAGTATTCCTTTATAGAAGATGTGATGACCAGATGTAGGCTCTGGGTGTAATTGTTCGCACTGGCACAGTGTTTTTTTTTTTTTTTTTGGCAAAGTTAATGTCACTGTTTAAAGTTAATTTCTGTACTGGTTGCCAAGGAGTAAACTATCTTTTGGAAACATTTGTATGCGTAAAAGCAAGAGTAATGTAATGCTACATGTTTCATATGTGAAGAGTTGAAGGATGATCAATATAAAATGCAAAAAGGTGCTTCCAAACGAAAAAAAAATCTATTTCCAACCATTAAAAACACATCACAGAAACTTAAAAATTCAGAGGAAAATGTCCTTAACAAGTGTAGTAAGGAATGTATACAACTACTAATGATTTAATACGAGTTGGATACAAACATACTGGATCAGGAACTGGGCACTTTAAATTCATAATATGAGCACATTAAAACACATGCGAAGTATGGAAGCAAAAATCAGGAACTTGGGAATTCCTAGATAGGATAAACAAAAACATAATATCCAAAAAACAAGTCAAGATTGTTAAAGATAGAACTGCATTTGCTGAGGGATATGCCTACAGATGGGATAACCAGTTCAAAGGAAGAGGTACGGGAAATAGGAGCAGATCCAACACTATGCATAGAAATGTCAATATGTCAGAAGAAGATTTTTAATCTGTCTCATCTGTTTTTTCATCTATTTCACAGGCACATCAAACACAAACCACAATTGGCTCTCACTCCCAAACCGAATCACGTAAGCGGGGTCATCATGGTGGTGGGTATGCAGTCACACCCAGCACTAAAAAGAAACCAGATGATTCTTCTAGTTTCTCACCACGCATGGACAGTCACAAGGTGTACATAAAAGAGGTGATGGGAGATCAGAGAGCACGGATTTATCCCAATATGCTTATATGGGGACTATAGCAGCCCAAGCTGTATACTGTAATTACTGCACACTCAAAGTGTGTCACAAACATCCCAATCTAATGTCAGTTTAGCCCCAGGAGTAGAGGCAGCGGAAATGAGAGGACCTAATCCTCCTAATACTCCTATACCTCAATCCCCTCTAACTTCAACAGCAACATATGATGCACCTAAACAAAAGACACTTAGCACCTACATAAGACTTAAGGATATCCCTTTAGGGGAAGCACCTCCCTCTGCACTAATGATAATGAATTAAGTGTAATTAATATAACCCCATATCTCGGGATGAACTACATAGTTACATAGTTAGTAAGGTTGAATAAAGACACCAGTCCATCCTGCGTGAGTGCGTGTCTACAATTGTCCCTATCCCTGTACATTGTACACTCAAATTGGTCCTTACCCTCAAGGAGCCCACAATCCAAGGTCCCCATTCATATACTAGGGCCAATTTTAGACAGAAGCCAATTAACCTACCTGCATGTCTTTAGAGTGTGGGAGGAAACCGGAGTACCCGGAGGAAACCCACGCAGGCACAGGGAGAACATGCAAACTCCAGGCAGGTAGTGTCATGGTTGGGATTCACACCAGAGACCCTTTTTACTGCTAGGTGAGAGTGCTAACCACTACACCACTGTGCCGCTCCTAATTAACAGTTTTAAAACTAGGCCTGAGCTTCTGCCCTATTAACAAAATGGACAAATACGAATTAATTAAGGACCTGTAACTCTTTTCGAGGAAACTTATATAAACTCATATAAATTTATATTCGACCGAGACAAAAAGTGGATAAGGGAAGAAAGAGAATTATCGGAAAAAATAAAGAAATTTACAATGAAGAATTTTCACAAATAGAATCTAGCCCAGTATCAAATACTCAAGCACAAAGTGACCCACGATTCAAGAATAAATCTAACCAATTCCCAGGCCACGGTTGTCGGGAAGAGGCCCTTGTCCTCATCAACATCAACAACCCCCTTCCTTAAAGCACCCCCCCATGTTGAGGGCACGCGACCTGGTACGGCTCGGGGGGGGGGGGGGGGCGCTCGCTCGTCCCCACCCCCTTTCCTGACCGGAAAGTCCGGCGGTGTGTGGGCAGGTCCGCTCGTTCGGGAAGTCCGACGAACATCCGCTTCAAAGTCTGTTCATTTCAAAAGTCCGGCGGAGTTAAGTCAAAACTTCTTTCTAAGTCCACTGGACTTTTGGGAAAAAAAAGTCAGCCGGAGCCCACACACGGGCAGATTGGACCAAGTCCGCCGGATAGTCTGATCGTGTGTACGCGGAATTACACTACAAGGGCCATGCTTTGGGAAGTTGAATTATCCATTCAGTAAATATGCTATCTTAACAAAAGTTGGAATCAAACATTGCAACAGGTTAAATTATCTTTAAACAGAGACAACGGAAGTAAGGTTTACCTCCCATAGTATTATTGTATGTATGAAGTTTGTTCTAAAAATAATTGGTACACAAGAACACATGACAATACATGCTACTTTTAAGGCACAAATTCAAAAACAAAACCAATGTTTATAAAATCAAACATGGATTGCAAAAACCCTCATAAAATACTGATTAATGTTAATTAATGATTTAAGAAATATTGGTTTTGGATTTGAATTTGTGCCTTAAAAGTCCCATTTCTTGTCACTTGTTCTTGTGTACCCCTACTGTTATTGGATGTTCACTTTTGCTATATTAAACTTGATCATCTCATATGTCTTCTGTGAAGGTTGTTCCATAAAGTACAACATAGCGTTGCTGTATCTGGGAAAGGGATGAGAAGACAAAGGAGCTCTATTACTACAAGTGAAGGAAGATATGTAAAGTACCTGGGATTGAATGGGTGGGGGGGGGGGGGAGGGTTAAAATCAATGGGAGTAGGAGGGTTGAGCATGATTGTCCCCCATTGAAACAAAGACAGATTTCTGCTTTTATTGAGAGACATGTTTATAATTAGCTTACTTAAACTGATAAAAAGAGATCCCAACTGAAATTTCATTTCAAATTAACAAATACATTTCCAAGTGTATTTAAACAAAATGTGTGCAAAATCCTACAGTTTTCTTTAAAACAATACCAATATCCTAAATGGAAAAGGCAGCAAGCTGCAGAGTAGGACCCTTCCTTTCTGTATGGAAGCACTGGTCCCAGTGTTCTGTGGTCTGACATGCTATCAGCTTAATTAGAGCCAAAACTCTTCAATCAGTGGGTAGCATGAGCTTTGCTGACGGCAGAGCATAGCGGAACCTCTGCTTCCCCATAGAGAATAAGGATGCCGCTCTGCAGCATACCAGCAGGGGACAGGTTTTTCTACTCAAGCTGTGGCAACTTTAGAAATAAAATGAACTGATGCACCTAGAATGTATTTAGCTGATTCAAAGCAACTTCACAATACACCTCCCCCCTCCTCTCTACTCCACTCTCCTCTATTCTTTTCCCCATAACATAGTGGGGAAGTATTGCAGGAGTACAGAAAACCTCCCGCTCTTCTCTGCCTTCCTCTTCTCCCCCTGTCTCCTTTCCTCTCCTCTTGTATCCTCTCTTCTTCTCTTCTCTTGTCCTCTTGTATCCTCTCCTCTTCTGTTCTCTTGTCTTAAGCTCCATACACACTATCAGTTTTTTTGCTGAGTTTTTTATTCAGATTTACCAAAACCTTATAATATGAGGAGTTTCAACTTCTTCTTCTTCTTCTTCTAATCCCTTTGATTCTCTTCCCTTCTCTTCTTGCATCATTTCATCTTTCTTCTTGCATCCTGCCCTCTTCCCTTCTCTTCTTGCATCCTCCCCTCTTCCCTTCTCTTCTTGCATCCTCTCCTCTCCTCTTCCCTTCTTGCATCTTCTCCTCTCATTGTTTCCTCTGCTATTCTTGTTTCCTTCTCTTCTTGTTTCCTCTCCTCTTTCATTCTCTTCTTCATACCCTTTCCCTTCCACTCTCTTCTCTTCTCCTTCCCTTCCCTTCTTGTTTCCTCTTCTCTCGCCCTTCCTTCTCTTCTTATTGTCCCTTCCCTTCTCTTCTCTTCTCTCGCCCTTCCTTCTCTTCTTATTGTCCCTTACCTTCTCTTCTCTACTCTTCTCTCGCCCTTCCTTCTCTTCTTATTGTCCCTTCCCTTCTCTACTCTTCTCTCGCCCTTCCTTCTCTTCTTATTGTCCCTTCCCTTCTCTACTCTTCTCTCGCCCTTCCTTCTCTTCTTATTGTCCCTTCCCTTCTCTACTCTTCTCTCGCCCTTCCTTCTCTTCTTATTGTCCCTTCCCTTCTCTACTCTTCTCTCGCCCTTCCTTCTCTTCTTATTGTCCCTTCCCTTCTCTTCTCTACTCTTCTCTCGCCCTTCCTTCTCTTCTTATTGTCCCTTCCCTTCTCTTCTCTACTCTTCTCTCGCCCTTCCTTCTCTTCTTATTGTCCCTTCCCTTCTCTACTCTTCTCTCGCCCTTCCTTCTCTTCTTATTGTCCCTTCCCTTCTCTACTCTTCTCTCGCCCTTCCTTCTCTTCTTATTGTCCCTTCCCTTCTCTACTCTTCTCTTCTCGTCTCCTTCCCTTCTCTTCTTGTTTCCTCTCCTCTCTCCTTCTCTTTTTATTTTCCCTTCCCCTTCTTGTCCCTTCTTGTTTGCTCTGCTCTCCTCTCCTCTTCTCTGTCCTTCCCTTCCTTTTTTCTCTTCCCTTTCCTTCGCTTCTCTTCTCTTACCCTCGCCTCTCCTCTCCTTTCCTCTCCCCTTCCATTTTCTTCTCTTCTTGTATCCTCTCCTCTCTACTGCCCTTCACTTTTCTCCTTGTATCCTCTCCACGCCCCTTCTCGCCCCTTTCTTGTATCCTCTCCTTCTCTTCTCTTCTCTTCTCCATACCATATGAGGGAGGTATGCTGCCCAGATAGTTGGTGACAATGTAACTGATACAAGTGCAGCACAAGCAGAAAACAAAGTAAGATATGCGCACATAATATTTCTGGGCATGCTCAACAGACTTTTTCATTGCACATATCAAACAGGTATAACAAAACAGTTTACATGTACAAGTAGTATATGTAAAAGGCCTAAAAGGGCCAAATAGGAGAAGTTCATTGTGAAGGGCCCAATACACTTTAAATAAAAAATAAGAGTGATGAGCCTGTTTAATTTTACTTTTTTTACGTAATCCTTCCCATGTGTATGAACAACTCCGAGTCCTCACATACTTATTTTAGACGGTGACTCATTGACACGCAGAACAAGGTGGAGGATTACGAATGAGGAAAAAACCTTAAGGCAAACAAAGTGTTCAGCTCCATGCAGCATGCCATGTACCATATGCCGATATTAAAGAGATTAAAAAAAAATAAAAAATAAACACAGTAGAAGTGTTACTACGCTAAACATATTTCTCTATGAGTATATTTATCACTATACATTTCTACATCCAAATGGAATATAGAAAACAATATGTAAAAATGTAACAAATCCATGAGCCCTCTACAAATACAAGGTGACAGGGAAATAAACATGTTTATCCATTTATATTTCAAACCAGGCATTGTAATGTCTTTCTGTTCCGTTGAAGACAAAATAAACTAAAATGTGTAAGGACAACCTCAAGGACAAAGTCTTTGTGAAGGAAAATGGGAACAGGAAGCTCTATTAAGATACAATACAAAATATTTTTATTGATAGTTTGGAATGACTCACCAGATAGCAAAAAAAAAAAAAAGCTTTATATTGGCTGCATTTCTTTATATCTACTGTTTAACCACCTCAGTACAGTGCAGTTACACCCCCTTCCTGACCAGACCAATTTTCAGCTTTCAGCGCTCTCACACTTTGAATGACAATTACTCAGTCATCCAACACAGTATCCATATGAAACTTGCGTCCTTTTTTCCACACAAATAGAGCTTTCTTTTAGTGGTATTTAATCACTAGTGGTTTTTTTATTTTTTGTGCTATAAATAAAATAAAACGTAAATTTTGTGAAAAAAATGCCTTTTTCTTCGTTTCTGTCATAAATTTTTGCTAATTAGTAATTTTTCTTCATAAATTTTGGCCAAAATTTATACTGCTACATATCTTTGGTAAAAATAACCCACATTAGTATATATTATTTGGTCTTTGTGAAAGTTATAGAGTCTACAATCTATGGTGCCAATCACTGAAAATTCATCACTTCTGATCAGGCCTTCAGTACATCAGGTGTACCTCATTTCTTGAGACTCTAACTAGTCAGGAAAGTACAAATACCCCCCAAATGACCCCTTTTTACAAAGTAGACATCCCAAGGTATTAAGTAAGTAGCATGGTGAGTTTTTTTAAGTTGTCATTTTTTCCCACAATTCTTTGCAAAATGAAGATTTTTTTTTTTTTTTTTTTACTAAATTGTCATATTATCAGGTTATTTCTCACACACAGCATATGTATACAACAAATTACCCCCCAAAATACATTCTGCTACTCTTCCCGAGTATGGCAATACCACATGTGTGAGACTTTTACACAGCCTGGCCACATACAGAGCACCAACAGCGATGTAGTACCTTCAGACGTTCTACGAGCAAAAATGACGCATCTCATTTCTCAACCACCTATTACACTTTTGAAGGCCCTGGAGTACCAGGACAATGGAATTTCCCATAAAATCACCCCATTTTGGAAAGCTAACACCCCAACGTATAATCTGTGAGGCATAATGAGTCTTTTGAATGGTTAATTTTTTTCCAGAAGTTTTTGGAATATGTGGAAAAAAATTAAAACGCATTTTTTTTTACACAAAATTGTCAATTTATAAGATATTTCTAACACATAGCATGTATATAGCAAAAATTACACCCCAAAATACATTCTGCTACTCTTCCCGAGTACGGCGATACCACGTGTGTGAGACTTTTACACAGCCTGGCCACATACAGAGCACTAACATTGATGTAGTACCTTCAGACGTTCTATGAGCAAAAATTACGCATCTCATTTCTCAACCACCTATTACACTTTTGAAGGCCCTGGAGTACCAGCACAATGGAATTTCCCATAAAATTACCCCATTTTGGAAAGCAAACACCCCAACGTATAATCTGTGAGGCATAATGAGTCTTTTGAACGGTTCATTTTTTTCCAGAAGTTTTTGGAATATGTGGAAAAAAATTAAAACGCATTTTTTTTTTACACAAAATTGTCAATTTATAAGATATTTCTAACACATAACATGTATATAGCAAAAATTACACCCCAAAATACATTCTGCTACTCCTCCCGAGTATGGCGATACCACATGTGTAGGACTTTTACACAGCCTGGCCACATAGAGAGGCCAAACATTGAAGTAGTACGTTCAGGCGTTCTAGGAGCATAAATGACACATCTTATTTCATTCCTACCCATCACACTTTTGAAGGTCCTGGAGCACCAGTACAGTGAAATTACCCACAAAATGACCCCATTTTGGAAAGTAAACACCCCAACGTATATTCTATGAGACATGGGCTGCAAATAGGTACTCGGGTACTCTGATGGGCTGGAGATAGGTACTCGGGTACTCAGGTGGACTGTGACAGGTACTCGGGTACTCAGATGGACTGGAACAGGTACTCGGGTACTCTGATTGCCTGGTGACAGGTACTCGGGTACTCTGATGGCCTGGTGACAGGTACTCGAGTACTCAGATGGACTGGAACAGGTACTCGGGTACTCTGATTGCCTGGTGACAGGTACTCGGGTACTCTGATGGCCTGGTGACAGGTACTCGAGTACTCTGATGGCCTGGTGACAGGTACTCGGGTACTCTGATGGCCTGGTGACAGGTACTCGGGTACTCTGATGGCCTGGTGACAGGTACTCGGGTACTCTGATGGCCTGGTGACAGGTACTCAGGTACTCTGATGGCCTGGTGACAGGTACTCTGATGGTTTGGTGACTGGTATTTGGGTACTCTGAAGGGCGGTGACAGGTACTCAGATGAACTGTGACAGGTACTCGGGTACTCAGATGGGCTGTGACAGGTACTCAGTACTCTAATGGACTGTGACAGGTACTCGGTACTCTAATGGACTGTGACAGGTACTCGGTACTCTAATGGACTGTGACAGGTACTCGGTACTCTAATGGACTGTGACAGGTACTCGGTACTCTAATGGACTGTGACAGGTACTCGGGTACCCTGATGGGCCGTGACAGGTACTCGGGTACCCTGATGGGCCGTGACAGGTACTCGGGTACCCTGATGGGCCGTGACAGGTACTCGGGTACTCTGATGTGCCGTGACAAGTACTCGGGTACTCTGATGTGCCGTGACAGGTACTCGGGTACTCTGATGTGCCGTGACAGGTACTCGGGTACTCTGATGTGCCGTGACAGGTACTCGGGTACTCAGATGAACTGTGACAGGTACTCGGGTACTCAGATGGGCTGGGACAGGTACTCGGGTACTCAGATGGGCTGGGACAGGTACTCGGGTACTCTGATGGGCTGGGACAGGTACTCGGGTACTCTGATGGGCTGGGACAGGTACTCGGGTACTCTGATGGGCTGGGACAGGTACTCTGATGGGCTGGGACAGGTACTCGGGTACTCTGATGGGCTGGGACAGGTACTCGGGTACTTTGATGGGCTGGGACAGGTACTCGGGTACTCTGATGGGCTGGGACAGGTACTCGGGTACTCTGATGGGCTGGGACAGGTACTCGGGTACTCTGATGGGCTGGGACAGGTACTCGGGTACTCTGATGGGCTGGGACAGGTACTCTGATGGACTGTGATTGACAGGTACTATGAGGGGTGGTGACAGGTCCTCTTTATTGGGGGGGGGGCAATCAGTATGTTTGGTGTACACTGTATGCGGTAACGAGATGTTACCGCAATCTCCTCCTCACACACGATCGGTGTGTGAGGAGGAGAACCCGGTAACATCCCGTTACCGCGGTTTGTTTACATTTTAGTGATTGGCTGTGAAAGGATCACAGCCGATCACGTGGGTAAACAGCCAGCCAATGGCTGTTTACCAGTGTCGGTGACGAGCAGTGTTCCCGGGGAACACGCCGCCACCGACGTGCACGCGCAGCGCGCTCGCGATCGCGCGCATGCGCCGTGCACGTAGGGGGTGTGACCATCTGTGATCGGCCGTGACTTCATCACGGCCGATCACGTGGTAAACAGCCATAACGAATGGCTGTTCACCCCCTTCGGTGGCGAGCGGTGTCTCCGTGACACCCCGCCACCGAAGAAACAGGGATGCGCGCGCACGATCGCGCGCATCCCTGTTTAAACGGGAGGCCGTCATATGACGGCCTCCCGCCACAATAGCTGCGCCGCCTGGCCGTCATTTGACGGCCGGCGGTCAGCAACTAGTTAATTATATAAGAAAAAAAAATAGTGCTGTGATTTTGAATAGACTTGTGCACAACGGAAAATTTCATTTAGTTTCGGTTCGTTGTCATTCGTAAAATACATCATTTTGTTCTGTTATATTCATTATGTTATGGTAATACATTTTCGGATAATTCGTTATTATTCGTAGAGTTTCGAATTCATTCGTTCGTATTCGTTGAAATTCGCTATTTCTGTATGTATATACATTCATGATAATGATTCATAGTTTGGAAAGTAATTTGTTTATGAATCTTTTAACACACACAATGACAACATCTCTTCTCCTCGGCTCAAATACAATACAACACCCTTCTCACTCAGGAATGCACTTTGCCAGTAATCCAACCTCCGGCACAAAATTAATTAGCTGATTGGACTATAAGATTTACTTTGAGCTGACCTTTTGTTTCATTAGATCTTTAAAGAATTACCGAATCATGTCAAATTCATTCAAATTCATTCGTTATATTTCTTTCGTATTCGTTGTTATTCATTATTTATTTTTTTTGGACATTCGGATGCATCCGAATGTCCGAAAGATGCAAAATTCGGCTGAATTTTGATTAGTTACGAAACTAATTGCACAAGCCTAATTTTGAATAGTTTCTTTCTAGAATTGAGCAAGTTAGATAAAATAATAGGTATTATACAGGATTTATATAGCGCCAACAGTTTACGCAGCACTTTACAACTTGAGGATATAGCCATACCACCCCAAATTTCTGATTTATATAGAAACATGACATTGAAAGTGACAGTAGAAAAAAAAAAAAAAACAAGGGATCCACTGAGTCTGCCCATTCTATTTTTTTAATTTATCAATTTTTGTAATTTTTTATTTTTTGTTAAATTTTTTTGTGTGAGTATAGATCTATATTTGAAGAGTTATCAAAGCACCAACACAGGATGGAACTGTGGGAGCTTGTGATAGCGCAGTGCCACGTCCTAAACAATAATTGGTCAAATAATATAAGTGAAAAAATTTACTTTCTAGGCACCGATCATGAGAAATAAACAATACATTTTTATTAACAATTAATACACAAAGATGCGTGCTGTGTGTCCATTCGCTTGCTCCTGGGCGCAGTCTTGCATACTCTGCATACTCTGAGACTATCTATTTACCTATTATATATAGTTTTACTGTGATATGATCATTGACTGTCTCTTTCTCTCCTTAGATCAGTGTTTCTCAACTCCAGTCCACAAGGCGCCCCAACAGGTCATGTTTTCAGGATTTCCACTATTTTGCACAGGTGATTTGAGCAGTTTCACTGCCTTAGTAATTACCACAGCTGTTTCTTCTGAGGGAAATCCTTAAACCATGACCTGTTGGTGCGCCTTGAGGACTGGAGTTGAGAAACACTGCCTTAGAATATATACAAACCTCCTGAAGAAGCGATTGTCGCGAAACATGTCAAGCTTATTTTATTGTTACAATATAGTTTAGTCAATACATGTCTACCATGACATGTTTTTGACATCTATGACCAATATTGGAGAGCTGCCACTGTAGTAATACTGCAGTATTTTAATGTGTGTTTTTTTTTTTATATAAGAAAATCTTTGTGTATTAATTGTTAATAAAAATGTATGTTTATTTCTTATGATTGGTGCCTAGAAACTCAATTTTTTCACTTATATTCTTCGACCAATAGATCTATGTTTGTCGCAAGCCTTATTGAAATCACTTACTTTTGACTGACCCACTACCTCTACTGCAAGTCGATTCCAAGCATCATCTACCCTCAAATATTTATGTTTATCCATTAGATTTCTAAAATTTTTACCTTCTTAAAGTCTTTCTAAACCCAAGAGCAAAAATGTGATGTATTACAGTTTACCATTTTTTTTATTTGATACTCTCTCTATTTAATTGAGGTTCCACATATATTAATATTTGTCATATTTGACCTTCTGGGTTCTTATCTGCACACAGTTAAAAAGCCTGAATCTCTGATGGTATGACGGTGCATTGGTGCGTATGGGATGGGCAGCTTGCACACCCGGAAAGGCACCATCAATGCTGGAAGTTTTATCCAGGTTTAAGAGCATCATATGTTCCTATCCAGAGAACATCTTTTTCAGCTAAGGCCTTACATATTTCATCAGGACAATGCTAAACCCCATAATGCATCTATGAAAATAGCATGACTTCGTAGTAGCAGAGTCCAGTTGCCTGCCTGCAGGCATGTACTGGCCATTGGGACTACCGGGAGTTTCCCGGTGGGCCGATGGCTCAGTGGGCCACTCTGATGTAAGGGGGCTGCTGATGGAACACTCTGATGTAAGGGGGTGCTGATGGGACACTCTGATGTAAGGGGGCTGCTCATGGGACACTCTGATGTAAGGGGGTGCTGATGGGACACTCCGATGTATGGGGGCTGCTCATGGGACACTCTGATGTAAGGGGGCTGCTCATGGGACACTCTGATGTAAGGGGGTGCTGATGGGACACTCTGATGTAAGGGGGCTGCTCATGGGACACTGTGATGTAAGGGGGCTGCTCATGGGACACTGTGATGTAAGGGGGTGCTGATGGGACACTCTGATGTAAGGGGGTGTTGATGGGACACTCTGATGTAAGGGGTGCTGATGGGACACTCAAAATGTAAGTGGGCAGGTCTGGATGAAGTCCAGGGCCAAATTTCTGTCTCAGTCCAGCCCTGCCTGCCTGCAGTCCAGACCTTTCACCAACTGAAAATAGTTGGCTCATCTTAAAACAACAAAGAAGAATGGGACAACATTCCTCTCCCAAAACTCGAATGCCGCGTACACACGACTTTCCGCCAACAAAACCGTGGATTTTTGTTCGCAGGATGTTGGCTCAAACTTGTCTTGCATACACACGGTAACACAAATGTTGGGCAAAAATTCCGAACGTCAAGAACGCGGTGATGTACAAGACGTACGACAAGCCGAGAAAAATTAAGTTCAAAATGAAGTTCCTTCTGCTTGATTCAGAGCATGCGTTCACTTTTGTGCGACGGACTTGTGTACACACGATCGGACTTTCTGACAATAAGTTTTGTGGGTGTAAAATTTGATAACCAGCTCTCAAACATTTGTCCGACAGCAAATGTTCGATGGAGCATACACACGGTTGGACTTTCCGACAACAAGCTCACATCCAACATTTCCAGTCCAACCGTGTGTATGCAGAATTAGAGCCTGTCTCCTCAATTCCCAGATGTTTATAGAGTGTTAAAAGAAGAGGGGATACACTGTGGTAAACATGGCCCTGTTCCAACTTTTTTTTAGACATGTTGTTGTCATCAATTTCAAAATGACCTTATTTTTTTCCTAACAAAATTCTCATTCTCTCAGTTTAACCGCTTGCCGACTTTGCACCTTTGTTTGACAGCGGCGGAATGGCTCCTCTGCGTGAATCGCTGTAACTGTATGGCGATCACTTTAAAGGGTATGGGGGCCTGCAAGGCGTGTGCCGTGTCACTGACTGGGGGTGCCCACGATCACTCCTGACAGAGCCAGAACATGGATGTGTGTGTGTAATCACGGGGGGAGAGGAGACAGATCATGTGTTCCTAGTATATAGGAACAACGTTCGGTTTCCTCCCCCAGGCAGTCCCATCCCCCCACAGTTAGAACACACTGAGGGAACACATTTAACCCTTTGATCACCCCCTAGTGTTAACCCCCTTCCCTGCCAGTGACATTCATACAGGAATCAGTGGCTAATTTTAGCTTTGATCGCTGTATAAATATCACTGGTCCCAAAAAAGTGTCAAAAGTATCCGATCTGTGCGCCGCAATGTCGCAGTCCAATAATAATCACAGATCACCACCATTACTAGTAAAAAATAAATAAATAATAAAAATGCAATAAATCTATCCCCTATTTTGTTGAAGTTATAACTTTTGCGCAAACCAATCAATATACACTTATTGCGTTTTTTTTTACCAAAAATATGTAGAAGAATACTATCGGCCTAAACGTTTTTTTTTTTTAATTTGGCATATTTATTATAGTAAAAAATATAAAATATTGTGTTTTTTTTTTTTTTTTAAATTGGCGCTCTTTTTTTGTTTATAGCACAAAAATTAAAAACCGCAGAGGTGATCAAATACCACCAAAAGAAAGCTCTATTTGTGGCGAAGAAATAACACCAACAATTTTGTTTGGTTACAGTGTTGCACGACCGCGCAATTGTCAGTTAATGTGACTTAGTGCCATATCGCAAAAACTGCCCTGGTTAGGAAGGGGGTAAATCCTTCAGGGGCTGAAATGGTTAAACATTTAATATGCTTTCTTTATTTTCTATTGTGAATAAAATATGGGTTTATGAGATTTGCAGGTCATTGCATTCTGTTTTTATGTAGATTTTACACAGCGCCCCAGGTTTTTTTTTTTTGGAATTGGGGTTGTAGATTTGTTCTGGAACATTACCTTTGTGGGACAAAAGCATTATCGGCGCTGCCGCTGACATGATAATAGACTTTAGAATGAAAATTGTGAGGTGAAAGTGTTTTTTTTTATGGTGATAATATAACTAGCCTAACATTTAGTTAAAGTGTTACCAAACCCACGACAGTAAAATCAGCCTGTATATGCAATAAATGATTGTTATACTCACTGTGGAACCTAAGGGGTAAATCCTCAGCATTGCGTAAAAAGGCTGTTTGATCCTGTCTTCTCTGATCCTCCCCTTCATCCACAGTCCCCAATCCACCTCCTGATAGAACAGAGCCATTAGGGGGGGGGGGGGTACTCTGCACATGCTCATTTTGGTGTGTATTGCTAGATATATATTTTTTTTTTTGGGAGAGTCCATGTGATTAGTACAGGGCCAATCAGTACTGTCCAAACAGAGGGTCAGTGGTCATGCAACCTCATAGGACAGTCAGTCATAGAATGAAAACTCCTCCTACAAGTTTTAACCAGTGCTCAGCTGGACACTGATAGAAGTCATGAGAAAAGGTTATTAGCAGTTTATATTTACTAAAATAATAGCATTTCCATGTTCTGTGTACTGTGTTAGACCAGATATAGTGAATGCAGGTTCCTGGCTTTAGTAACACTTATGGCTGAGCCTGAGGTTTGGAGGGTTGAAGGTTACAGTAATGCCCTGTACACACGGTCTGACTTTCCGACGACAAAATCCGTCGGATTTTTTCAGACAGATTTTGGCCCAAACATACACACGGTCGCACAAAGTTGTTCAGAATATTCGATCGTTCCGAACTCGGTGGCGTAAACCAAGTACGACGGGACTATAAACGGGCCAGTAGCCAATAGCTTTTGTCTCGTCATTTATTCTGAGCATGCGTGGCACTTTGTCCGTCGGAATTGTCTACAGACGATCGGAATTTAAATGATCAGATTTTGTTTTCGGAAAATTTTAGATCCAGCTCTCAAACATTGTGTGCCAGAAATTCAGATGGAAAAAGTAAGATGGAGCCCACACACAATCCAATTTTCCGACAGCATGATCTGATCGCACATTTTCTGTCGGAAAGTCCAACAATGTGTACAAGGCATTAGCAGGAGATAGTCCACTCATTTGATGCTGACATACCTTTTCCACTTTCTAAATTCCCTCCAACCTATTCTTCCATTCCTCTCATTTGTCTCATCTCTATTATACCTATTAACATTTTCCCTAGATACTCCTGTCATAATCAATCCTCATTACAACCTAAAGTATATGTATAGTCAAAATGTAAAATAATGTCCTATATTGATTTTCACATTGCTTATTTCTAGCCTACTCCTATTATCCAAAGGAACTTGAAGTTTGTAAACGTACTTCGTAACGTTCCCCGCAAATTTACTTCCTTGTATGGACTATGTCCTGTGATTAGGTACTGCTGTGTCACACAGTTCACAGAGCCTGCCTTCTGAACTACAGAGGTGCTAGGGGGAGGAGCTTTAGGGGGTGGGGTCAGTACAGGAATCACTGCTTGCAGGCAGCAAGATACCATGGGATATGTAGTCCTTAGAAATTGAAAGTAAACAACGGAGGAGAAGCTACCTCAGTTACTAAGCTCTGGAACAATTGCACTTGCAGAGCGCAACTGCTCTTTGCAAAGTGTACAGCCTATTTTCCTTTAGTAAATTAGTAAATCAAACCCATAGGATTAACTGGGAATTCAGGAGAAGGGGTAATGCCACTGGAGTCCCATAGAGATATATTTGTTGCCAGAAGGTGGTGTATCTTGGCATCCAAAGTTGTGTTCTATTACTTTATTGCACACTATAACTGAGGCCTCAGCAGACATCACTATGATTTCCTCTCTCATCTCTTTACTATTTCAATATTTTCATTGCTAGTTAACTTGGTTACATTTTCTAGTAAAGGAGGATATATCTGGCTTGTTTTCAAGTTATAGTATAAGACTAAAACCATGGTTACATAAGGCTCATAGCATATCCTTTGAGCTATACTTTAAAAAATAGACATGTGCATTCGTTTCTGTCCGAATGCATTTTCGTCCGAATTTCAGGTATTTTCCGAATCCGAAAAACAAAAGATCCGACATAAATAAGTGCTTTATTTTCGTTTTTGTTTTGACACAGTTCGATACAGATAGGAGATTTGACGTGACTCTGACAATAACAATCTGTGTCTATTGAACTTGTTTCATAATAGTCTATTCACACAGGGGCAACACGACTTCCAGCATGACTTTGGGAGGCAACTTGGACACGACTTGAGTGTGAATCACAACGCGACTTACAACACGACTTTAATGTAAGAAAAAAACGCCATGGGTTCCCCTTCAAGAGCATACCAGGCCCTTTGGGTCTGGTATGGATATTAAGGGGAACCCCACTCCAAAAAAAATAAAATGGTGTGGGGGTCCCCCTCAAAATCCATGCCAGGCCCTTCAGGTCTGGCATGGATTTTAAAGGGAACCCCGCGCCAATAAAAATGATGCGGGGGTCCCCCTCAAAATCCATAATAGGCCCTTCAGGTCTGGCATGGATTTTAAGGGGAACCCCGCACAAAAAAAAAATGGCGTGGGAGTCCCCATAAAAATCCATACCAGACCCTTATACGAGCACCTGGCAGGCCGCAGGAAACGAGGGGGGGACGAGAGAGCGCCCCCCCTCCTGAACCATACCAAGCCACGTGCCCTCAACATTGGGAGGGTGCTTTGAGGTAGCCCCTCAAAGCACCTTGTCCCCATGTTGATGAGGACAAGGTCCTCATCCCCACAACCCTGGCCGATGGTTGTGGGGGTCTGCGGGCGGGGGGCTTATCAGAATCTGGAAGCCCCCTTTAACAAGGGGACCCCCAGATCCCGGCCTCCCTCCCCCGTGTGAAATGGTAAAGGGGTAAAAAAGTACCCCTACCATTTCACCAAAAAAGTGACAAAAAAGTGTTAAAAATGACAGGAGACGGTCTTTGACAAGTCCTTTATTAAAGTCTTCTTTCATCTTCTTTCTCCTGGTCTTCTTCCTTCTTCTTTTCTTCATCCTTCGGTTTCTTCCTCCATCTTCTTCTTCCTTCGATCCTCTTCTTCCTCCGATCCGCTTCTTCTTGCTCCGGTGTTCTCATCCGGCATCTTCCTCCATGGCGTCTCTTCTTGGTTCACGGGCCCCTCCGCGCAATGGGAGGCTCCCGCTGTGTGACGCTTCTCTTCTTCTGACAGTTCTTTTATACCCGGTGACTCCGTCCCCTCTGACGCACGGTTTCATGGGGGAAGATGCCTCAGAGGCTGCCCGTGTTGTGGGGGGGGGGGATTTATTATTATAGATTCTATATTATAGATTTAGATTCTATATAGATTCTATATACCCTATCGTGTTACCTGTCTGATCAGTGATCATTATCCCCAGTCCATTTTCTGTTTGAACTATATACATTCTACATGAACGACAAAGATTCGGCAAAGCAGCGAAAAACATACAAACGTCAAATGTTTGGCTTATGGTGTCTGTCGAAAATTCTAAGAAGATTCCACAGGGCAGCTAAACTACACGGAGTCATACAGTTTAGCTGCTCCGTCAAATCTTCTTTGAACATTCGACAGACACCATAAGCCTCCAATGACAGATTCGACCGTAATTTATTTGGATTTTCGGATAAATGCAATTTTTAACAAAAAAAGAAATAAATAAAAATAAAATTTCGGGAGTAACTAAATAAATGTATTTTTCGGAAGAAAACAAAATTCCAAAATTAAATATTTCAGTGTGCACATGTCTAGCACTGAACATGGGCATGACCATCCTTTAAACAGCCCATCTGGTGCCAACAGGAATTGTGCATGTGCGCACACACACATTTTTTGCACATATGTGTACCTACCTAATCACCTTTCTGAGGGAAATACCACACACATATGCAAATCTGCACGCCAGACGTCTCAGCCCTTGTACACACGGTCGGAGATTCCGACGGAATGTGTCCTATCGGACCATTTTGTCGGATAATCCGACTGTGTGTGGTCTCTATTGGACTGTTTCCGTCAGAGTATCCGACGGACCAAGTTTTCCAACTTGCCGGTAACATTTTCCGGCAAAATGCTCCGATCATGTGTAGATCATGTGTAGATCATGTGTAGCCTACTCCGACGGACAAAGTGCCACGCATGCTCAGATCAAATTCCTAGACCAAAGCTATTGGCTACTAGCCTGAACGTAGTCCCGTCGTAACGAAATAACTTCATCACGTTATGTACAATCGGATTTTCCGACAACTTTGTCCGAATCTGTGTGTATGCAACAGTTTTGGACACAATCCGTCGGACAAAATCAAAATCCAACGGATTTGGTTGTCAGAATGTCCGACCGTGTGTTACAAGGGCTCACAGGAATTCCCTGACAACTTCACCTGCAAAGAAGACAATGTTGGACTCTATGGACTAGTAATGTTTCTTTTATCATCATACATGGACACTTATTAAATATGCTGCATTTAGCTTTTGATAGAATGCCTTCTTATATGCATGTCCAGTTACTGACTATAACGTTACAAAATTTAAGATAAATAGGATGCCTATAACAGGGTATCTTTGAAGAGTATTCCACTCCTATGAAGATCATGCCATATAGCAAGAACTAGGAATTCAGAAAAAAAGGGATAATGCCACTGGAGTCCTTTAGAGACACAGTAGATTTTCTGCCAGAAGGTGCTTTATCTTGGCACCCAAAGTTGTGTTGTATTGCTCTATTGCACAATATAACTGAGGCCTCAGCGGACATCACTGTGATTGCCCGAGAAACAATGTTTCTTTACGATTTCAATATTTTCATCGCTAATTAACTTGGTTCCATTTTATAGTAATGTTTCATGTGAAAAGTCTAATAAGACAGATTAGAGCACACCGGGGGGATATATCTGTCTTGTTTTCAAGTCGTAGTGTATGAAGACTAATGACGCGGTTACAAAAGGTTCATTGCAAATCCTTTGAGATATACCTTAAATAAAAGCACTTGATAGATCTCATTTAGGATTGCTGAGCACCTAATAGTTTGCTGGAGGTGGAGAGGACTGACTTGCTTCCCAAAGCAGAAGACCTTTTTTGGGACCTCTTGAGGTCCTAATTTTTTTTTACTACATAAAGAACATTAGGGATTCATTAAAAAATGGAAAAGAGAAATAGATTCATTGTTCTTGTGCACACAAAGGATTAACAGTCATGAATGTAAACTACTTTATCAAAATATTTTCAATTTTTTTTGGCTTACATTTTATTTTGTTATATGTTAATACTGCAGTGCTTACTTTAAATACATTCCTCACGTGAAAGGTTGGTCCTTTATATTTTGGTTATTGTATTTCTAGCTCTGACTCCTGGGGCTGCTGACATGTTGGATTCTTCTGCTGTTCATAGAAACATAGTAAAGTGACAACAGAAAAAAAAAGAAAGAGTAGTCCACCTGTTTTTTTTTGTTAACTTTTTTGTTTGAGAAGAGATCAGTTTACTGTTGACTGGCTCTGGTGACATTCTGCATTGCATGAATACATCCATGGCTGCCGCTGCCACCCCCTATTCAGGCGCCAGGCCCTTTTTTGTGTGCCGGGCGCCTGAATTACAGTGGCAGGAAGTGTTTTTGAAGCACCTGATTAAAGCCATGGGCTCTAATAGGTGTCTATAAAAGGTTACTTGCGAGCGCCATGCTTGGCGCTTGCAGTTCACCCAGGTGTGTTAGAACAGCAAATGAATATTCACTTTCCTAATGCTGAACCGCCTCTCCGACAATCAGGTGCTTGGGTCTGTTACCCATCACCTGATTGGCTGAAGTGACAGGTGCTGTGATTGGATGCCTGTCAGGTGTCCAATCGCCTATAGGAGACAAGAGAAGTCACCCGCTGCCCCACCGAGAGGGTAAGTGCCGGGAAGACGGCGAGCGGGCGGGGGGGGGTCATTCCATGGCACAGTGGCCGCATTTGATGGGCACAGTGGCAGCATTCGATGGGCACAGTGGGAGCATTTGATGGCATAGTGGCAGCATTTGGATGGGCACAGTGGGAGCATTTGATGGGCACAGTGGGAGCATTTTATGGCACAGTGGCAGCATTTCATGGGCACAGCGGCTGCATTTGATGGCACAGTGGCAGCATTTCATGGGCACAGTGGGAGCATTTGATGGGCACAGTGGGAGCATTTGATGGCACAGTGGCAGCATTTTATGGGCACAGTGGCTGCATTTGATGGCACAGTGACAGCATTTGATGGCACAGTGGCAGCGTTTGGGCACAGTGGCAGCATTTGATGGGCACAGTGGCTGTGTTTGATGGGCACTGTGGCTGCATTTGATGGGCACAGTGGTGGCAATTGATGGGCACAGTGGTGGCATTTAATGGGCACAGTGGCTGTAATTTATGGGCACAGTGGCTGCGTTTGATGGGCACAGTGAGACTGCAATTGATGGGGTTTTTTTCAGAATTTTTAAGCTTGTTTGCGCCCCCCCAAAAAGTTTTGAGCACCAGCCACCACTGACTGGCTCACTGCCTCTGCTGGAAATTTATTCCAAGCATCAGCTACGCTTTCAGTAAAATAATACTTTCTAAGATTCATTTTGAACTTTCTTCCAGTTTGTTTGAGGTCATATCCCCAGTGTTCTTGATTTTGGTTTAATATTGAAAGAACTGCCCTCCTGAAACTTATTCACCCCCTTGATGTATTTAAGGGTTTTAGTCATGTCTCCCCTTTCCCTTCCTTCTTCCAGACTGTACATATCAAATTCCTGAAGTCACTCTCGATATGGTTTATCTCCCAGACCTTTCATTATTTTTGTTACCCTTCTCTGGACCTGTTCTATCTTCTTAAAGGGGTTTAAAGCTTTGTTTTTTATTTTCTAAATAGGTTCCTTTAAGCTAGTGCATTGTTGGTTCATTTACCTTTTCCTTCAATTTCCCTTCTAAATGTTTTTTTTCTTTGTCTGAATTTAAAACTTCCTGTTTCTCCTCAGTAAACTTCACACCATCATCCGAGCGGTGTTTAGTCAGCCAGAACAGTTTACTGAGGAGGAACAAGAAGTGAGAAATTCAGACAAAGAAAACAAATAAAAAAAAATATTTAGAAGGGAAGTCGAAGGAAAAGGTAAGTGAACTAACAATGCACTAACTTAAAGGAACCTATTTAGAAAATAAAAAACTAACCTTTACAACCCCTGTAAGATCAATATCATTTTCTAAGTGAGGTCTCCAGATCTGGACACAGTATTCTGAATGAGGTCTCACTAAAGATCTATATAGAGGAATCAGAACATCCTTCCTCTTGCTGGTGATCCCTCTAGTGATGCATCCTAGAATATTATTTGCTTTCCCCACTGCCTGGTAACATTGTTTAGCCATTTTGAAATCATTTGAAATAAATACCCCCAAATCTTTTTCCTCTTTAGTGTTGGATAACACTGTATCTCCAATGTCTCTTATTTTTCCCTAGTTGAATTATTTTACATTTGGAAACATTGAACTGCAGTTGTCACTCCTTTGACAAATCTTCCAGAAATGCCAAATCATGTTCCATGTTACAGACACCTCCAGGGATATCAACCCTATTAGGCCTCATGCACACGAGACGCAGGTGAAAACTCTGCTAAAAAAAAAAGCTGAAACGCGCGTTTTGCCACGTTTGCATGCCACGTTTAGACGCGTTTTAGCTGCGTTTAGCCACGTTTGCGTTTATAAAGATAACATCATGTAGACCCTTCCCAAGCTCTCAAAGCATGTTTTTTTAACTATTTCTGCTATTTTGATCAGAGTGAGCAGCAGCAGCATAGAGAGCAGTTGTACACTTGCATTTGCCTCTCTTTCTGTGGTATATATTTTGAAATGGATCCCATATTGAATATATGTCAGGAAATGCTCCTGATGTTGATCTTGATGAGACAGCAACTTTCGTGAGAGGTCCGGAGTCAGAGCTCGTCGATATTGGACCCATCCGTTGATGGGACAGCAAATGTCCGTTGGATATTTCACAAACATGTATGTGCAGCTGCGTACCTACCCCAACAAGTTTTTTAATTTTAGCCGGATGTCCATTGTCACATTTGATCTGCTCTTAGAAAAAGTACGACCTGGTCTGACATTCATGGACACCAATATGAGAAACAGTGTGTCACCAGAGGAACGTATGTTGGTAACGATCAGGTATGTGTATATATTTATAAAATATATTTATCTATAGATGTACAGATGAATTTTTTTCTCTGTCCTTTATTTTTTTTTTTTAAATGTCTATTTATAGCAAATTATCCAATTTTTTAAAATATCTAAAATTTTCTTGTGGCAATTTTAAACATGTTTTCATTATTTCTAATATAAAACAATATTAAAATAGTTAATTATTATTTTTTAATCTTAATATATGTTTTTATTAATTTTTTCTAGTTTCAAATTGTTTTATTTAAAAGCAAATCTAGCAAATTAGATTTTTTAGAATTGTTTTAAATTTATTTGGCCAATTTTTTAATATATTTTTATCGTGAAATATGTACTGATTAATATATTTTAATTCTTTGCTGCTGTATATGGTAGTATAATATTTTTGAATGCCTTATTAAAATATCCAGAATCCTAACCCTAACCATTCATCCTAACCCTAATGCCGCTTACACACGGGCGGACTGAATGGCGTACTTAGTTCGTCATACAATCCGACGGACAGTCCGTCGTACTTTCCACTGAACGGACTTGACCACACACGGATACCCAAACAGTCCGTCGAAAAGCTTACGCGATGACGTGTACAGCACGTACGACGGGACTAGAAATAGGAAGTCCAATACACAGCAAAGCACCCTTCCACCGTGTAAATCCTTTCTGAGCATGCGCCATTCTTAATCCGTCGAACTAGCATACTGACGAGCGGATTGTCCGCTGCAACCAAAGTACGACGGACAGAATTTCGAAAAATCCGAAATTCTTAGTACGCCGGACTGCACGCTGAAAAAGTCCGCTGAAGTCCACACACGAGCGGACTGTCCGCTGAAATGTGTTTCGACGGACTAAGTACGCCATACAGTCCGCCCGTGTGTACGCGGCATAACACTAACCACTAACTCTAACCCCTAACACTAACCCTACCCTTAACAGCTAACCCTATCCCTTACACTAAACCTAACCCTAAACAACCCTAACCCTAATCCAACCCTTAATCCTAAACAATAACTATAACCCCAACGGATAACCACTTACCATAACACCCAACTCTAATGACCAAATTACATTGCCGCAGATGGTCACAGTTGACTTTGAGGCCATGTATCTCTGATGCAGATGCATTTTGCAACCCGAATTTGGGGCCCCCTATCTCGGGGTCACTTGGTGATAGGATCCTCAAATTTGGAGGTGCCTGAATTTGGGGATGCCTGGCAATAATTGGCCCCAAAATATGGGCCCCCAAAGTTGGGTCGCAAAATGTCATTCTCTGATGCAGAAAAGTGCATGACATTTTGTGACCCGACTTTGGGGCCACCTATCTCGGGGTCACTTGGTGATAGGAACCCCACATTTGAATATGTTGTAGTGCTAGATCCAAAGTGTCTGAATACCGAATCTGGGGTTCCTGGAAATAAGTGGCCCTAAGATATGGGCCCCCAAATTCGGGTCACAAAATGTCATTCTCAGATCATATTTCTGAGTTTTCAGGTCCAAAAAATTGGGTTCCTTTAAAAACGCATATAAACGCAAACGCAGATAAACGTGGCTAAATGTGAGTGCCACGTTTAGCCTTGTTTAGCCGTGTTTTGAGTCTGAAACGTGGAAATTTTTGCGTCTGAGCCCATAGTTTTGCTTCTGGAAAAACGAGGTTAAACGCAACTGCATAAAAATGGCAAAAAACGAGACTGTGTGCATGGACACATAGGATAACATTGAATGAGTTCAGGGGCAGTTGAAAAAAGTGTCCAACTGCATCTGAACACGCGTTTAACTGCATCTCGTGTGCATGAGGCCTAACACACCTTTGTGTCATCAGCATAAAGAAATACCTTGCTCAAAAACCTTTAGGCCTCATGCACACGAGACGCAGATGAAACCTCTGTTAAAAAAAAGCTGAAACGCGCGTTTAGAAACGCGCGTTTTGCCGCGTTTGCATGCCGCGTTTAGACGCGTTTAGACGCGTTTGCGTTTAAACGCGTTTATAAAGATAACATCATGTAGACCCTCCCCAAGCTCTCAAAGCATTTTTTTTAACTATTTCTGCTATTTTGATCAGAGTGAGCAGCAGCAGCATAGAGAGCAGTTGTACACTTGCATTTGCCGTGTCACTTGCCACGGCACCTGCCACAAGTTGTGGATTGTCCACTTGCCACGTCACTTGCCACAAGTTGGGGATTGTCCACTTACCACATCACCTGCCACGTCACCTGCCACAAATTGTGGATTGTCCACTTGCCACGTCACTTGCCACATCACCTGCCACATCACTTGCCACGAGATGTGGATTGTCCACTTTCCACGTCATCTGCCATGCCACCTGCCACAAGCTGTGGATTGTCCACTTGCCACGTCACCAGCCACATCACCTGCCACAAGTTGTGGATTGTCCACTTGCCACGTGACTTGCCACATCACCTGCCACGTCACTTGCCACATCACCTGCCACAAGTTGTGGATTGTCTACTTGCCGCGTCACTTGCCACATCACCTGCCACGTCACTTGCCACGTCACCTGCCACAAGTTGTGGATTGTTCACTTGCCACGTCACCTGCCACGTCACCTGCCACAAGTTGTGGATTGTCCACTTGCCACGTCACTTGCCACAAGCTGTGGATTGTCCACTTGCCACATCACTTGCCACGTCACCTGCCACGTCACTTGCCACGTCACCTGCCACAAGTTGTGGATTGTCCACTTGCCACGTCACTTGCCACAAGCTGTGGATTGTCCACTTGCCACATCACTTGCCACGTCACCTGCCACGTCACTTGCCACGTCACCTGCCACAAGTTTTGGATTGTCCACTTGCCACGTCACTTGCCACGTCAGCTGCCACGTCACTTGCCACGAGATGTGGATTGTCCACTTTCCACGTCATCTGCCATGCCACCTGCCACAAGCTGTGGATTGTCCACTTGCCACAAGCTGTGGATTGTCCACTTGCCACATCACTTGCCACGTCACCTGCCACGTCACTTGCCACGTCACCTGCCACAAGTTTTGGATTGTCAACTTGCCACGTCACTTGCCACGTCAGCTGCCACGTCACTTGCCACGAGATGTGGATTGTCCACTTTCCACGTCATCTGCCATGCCACCTGCCACAAGCTGTGGATTGTCCACTTGCCACGTCACCAGCCACATCACCTGCCACAAGTTGTGGATTGTCCACTTGCCACGCGACTTGCCACATCACCTGCCACGTCACTTGCCACATCACCTGCCACAAGTTGTGGATTGTCCACTTGCCACATCACTTGCCACATCACCTGCCACAAGTTGTGGATTGTCCACTCGCCACGTCACTTGCCACATCACCTGCCACAAGTGGATTTTCCACTTGCCACGTCACTTGCCACGTCCCCTGCCACAAGTGGATTGTCCACTTGCCACGTCACTTGCCACGTCACCTGCCACAAGTTATGGATTGCCCACTTGCCACGTCACATGCCAGTCACCTGCCACAAGTTGTTGATTTTCCACTTGCCACGTCACCTGCCAAGTCACTTGCCGCGTCACCTGCCAGGTCACTTGCCACGTCACTTGCCACAAGTTGTGGATTGTCCACTTTCCACGTCACTTGCCACTTCACCTGCCACGTCACTTGCCACAAGTTGTGGATTGTCCACCTGCCACATCACTTGCCACCTGCCATGTCACTTGCCACAAGTTGTGGATTGTCCACTTGCCACGTCACTTGCCACAAGTTGTGGATTGTCCACTTGCAATTGCAATTGTTTAAAATATTTTTCTAATGGTTTTTCATCATTTGCAATCATTTTTGAGATTTTTAATGTAAAAAAAAAGGTCACCTTTAAAAACGCATATAAACGCAAACGCGGCTAAACGCGGGTGCCGCGTTTAGCCGCGTTTTGCGTCTGAAACGCAGAAATTTTTGTTTCTGAACGCATTTTTTTGCTTCTGGAAAAACGAGATTAAACGCAACTGCATATAAACGGAAAAAAACGAGACTGTGTGCATGGACACATAGGATAACATTGAATGAGTCTAGGTGCAGTTGAAAAAACTGTCCAACTGCATCTGAACGCGCGTTTAACTGCGTCTCGTGTGCATGAGGCCTTAGTCCCAGTGATAAGGCCTCATGCACACGAGACGCAGTTAAACGCGCGTTCAGATGCAGTTGGACAGTTTTTTCAACTGCCCCTGAACTCATTCAATGTTATCCTATGTGTCCATGCACACAGTCTCGTTTTTTTCCGTTTTTATGCAGTTGCGTTTAATCTCGTTTTTCCAGAAGCAAAAAAATGCGTTCAGAAGCAAAATTTCCACGTTTCAGACTCAAAACGCGGCAAAACTCGGTAAAACGCGGCAAAACGCCGCTACCGCGTTTAGCCGCTACCGCGTTTAGCCGCGTTTGCGTTTATATGCGTTTTTAAAGGTGACCTTTTTTTTACATTAAAAATCTCAAAAATGATTGCACATGATGAAAAACCATTAGAAAAATATTTTAAACAATTGCAATTGTAAGTGGACAATCCACAACTTGTGGCAAGTGACATGGCAGGTGGCAAGTGACGTGGCAAGTGGACAATCCACAAATTGTGGCAAGTGACATGGCAGGTGGCAAGTGATGTGGCAAGTGGACAATCCACAACTTGTGGCAAGTGACGTGGCAGATGAAGTGGCAAGTGACGTGGAAAGTGGACAATCCACAACTTGTGGCAGGTGACGTGGCAGGTGACATGGCAGGTGACGCGGCAAGTGACCTGGCAGGTGACGTGGCAAGTGGAAAATCAACAACTTGTGGCAGGTGACTGGCATGTGACGTGGCAAGTGGACAATCCATAACTTGTGGCAGGTGACGTGGCAAGTGACGTGGCAAGTGGACAATCCAAAACTTGTGGCAGGTGACGTGGCAAGTGACGTGGCAGGTGATGTGGCAAGTCACGTGGCAAGTGGACAATCCACAACTTGTGGCAGGTGACGTGGCAGTTGGACAATCCACAACTTGTGGCAGATGATGTGGCAAGTGACGTGGCAAGTGACGTGGCAAGTGGACAATCCACAACTTGTGGCAGGTGCCGTGGCAAGTGACACGCTAAATACAAGTACACTGCAGCTCTCACAGCTGCTGCTACTCACTCTGGTCTCACAAAATTGCTGAAATAGTTAATAATACAGTTTTTTTGAGCTGGGGAGGGTCTATGATGTTAGCTTAACTAAACGCTTCTAGACGCAAACGCGGTAAAACGCCGCTAAATCGCGGTAAAATTCGCGGCAAAACGCGCGTTTCTAAACGCCGGTTTCAACATGTGTCCAGCAGCGTTTGCATCTGCGTCTCGTGTGCATGAAGCCTAAAATCAGATTTTATATGTTGACACAAGCAATATACACTCACCCGACACTTTATTAGGTACACCCGTTCAATTTATTGGTAACACAAATTGCTAATCAGCCAATCACATGGCAGCAACTCAAAGCTTTCAGGCATCTAAACGTGGTGAAGACAACTTGCTAAGTTCAAACCGAGCATCAGAATGAGGAACAAAGGGGAATTAAGTGACTTTAAACGTGGCATGGTTGTTGGTTTCAGATGGGCTGGTTTGAGTATTTCAAAAAGTGATGATCTACTGCGATTTTCACAAGCAACCATCTCTCGGGTTTACAGAGAATGGTCCAAAAAAGAAAACATATCCAGTGAGTGGCAGTTGTGTGGTGGAAAATTCCTTGTTTACATCAGAGGTCAGAGGAGAATGAGCAGACTGGTTCCAGATGATGGACAGGCAACAGTAACTCAAATAACCACTCGTTACAACCAAGGTATGCAGCAGAAGACCACACCGGGTGCCAATCCTGTAAGCTAAGAAAAGGAAACTGAGGCTACAATTTGCACAGGCTCACCAAAATTGGACAATAGAAAATTGGAAAAACATTGCCTGGCCTGATAAGTCTTGATTTCAGCTGCGACATTCAGATGGCAGGTTTAGAATTTGGTTTATATAACTTGAAAGCCTATATCCATCTTGCCTTGTATCAACGGATCAGGCTGGTGGTGTAATGGTGTGGGTGATATTTGAGCATTGAGCATAATTGAGCATTGCTTAAATGTCACGGCCTACCTGAGTATTGTTGCTGACCATGTCCATCCCTTTATGACTACAGTGTCCCCATCTTCTGGTGGCTACTTCCAGCAGGATAATGCACCATGTCACAAAGCTGCAATCATCTCAGCACTGGTTTCTTGAACATGAAAATTAAACTGTGCCCCCTTATCCTAATGCAGTGATTCTCAACTCCAGTCCTCAAGGTGCACCAACGTTTCATGTTTCCTGGCTTTCCATTATTTAGCACAGGTGATTTGATCAGTTTTACTGCCTTGGTAATTACCACAACTGTTTCATCTGAGGGAAATCCAGAAAACATGACCTGTTGGGGCGCCTTGAGGACTGGAGTTGAGAAACCCTGTCCTAATGTGAGTTCCCCCGATCATCTTTTGCAGCTGGTATCTATCATACAAGCACCACAGCGGCTCTTCTACATGTCTGAATTTGCATAGAATTTGCATAGAATTTGCATAGAACGGGTCCAGAGAAGGATAACAAAAATAACGAAAGGTCTGGGAGATAAAACATGTCGAGAGCGACTTCAGGAATTTCGAATGTACAGTCTGGAGGAAGGAAGGGAAAGAGGAGACATGATTAAAACCTTTAAATACATCAAGGGGGTGAATGAGGTTCAGGAGGGCAGTTTTTTTCAATATGAATCTAAACTTAAGAACATAGGGGATATGACCTCAAACAAACTGGAAGAAAGTTCAAAAATCTTAGAAAGTATTATTTTACTAAAAGTGTAGCTGATGCTTGGAATAAACTTCCAGCAGAGGCAGTGAGACAATCAGTGGTGGCTGGTGCTCAAACTTTTTTGGGGGGCACAAACAAATTGAAAAATTCGGAAAAAAAAACATCAATTGCAGCCTCACTGTGCCCATCAAACACAACCACTGTGCCCATCAAACATAGCCACTGTGCCATCAAACACAGCCACTGTGCCCATCAATTGCTGCCACTGTCCCATCAAAAGCAGCCACTGTGCCCATCAAACGCAGCCACTGTGCTATGAAATGCAGCCACTGTGCTCATCAAATGCTGCCACTGTGCCATCAAATGCTCCCCCTTTGCCCATCAAATACTGCCACTGTGCCATCAAATGCTCCCACTTAAGTCAAAACTAAATCCAATGGCCAGATACAGAATGAGTCTGCCAGTGGTGGGGGCCCTTAACTCTTACAAGGGCACTCGTCTCAAGAGGAGAGTATTTGTAATCCACAGTAACGGAATATGCATAGCAGCAGTGAACAAGGTCATCCAGTGCCAAAGGCAAATATGCCAAACTGTGCCCCTTTATCCTGATGTGAGTTCCCCTGATCATCTTCTGCACCTGGTATCTATCATACAAGTACCACAGTGGCTCTTCTACATGTCTGAATTTGCATGGTGCAAAAAAAAAGTCTGGTACACCCATAGTGCCAGTACCTGGTGTGGGCTGCACCCCTCTCACACTCCATGTACTCCACTGGTGCATACATTGGGCCTCACCATCAGCGACATCACTGCTTTTCTGCCTGTTTTCTCCTTGTACAGATGTGAGTCTGCCAGTGATGGGGGTCCTCAACTCTCACTGGTCACTGACTCTTAGAGGGGGAATATTTGTAATCTACCGTAATGGCATGGGTGTAGCAGCATTTTCAGGTAATCCAGTGTGCAATGTAAAAAAGCTAAACAGTGCCCCCTTATCGCAATGTGTGTGCCCCCCAATTGTCTTCTACAGCTGGTATCTATGACAGGGCTGTTGTTATAAATTATGGAGCCCCGTACAGCCTTCCTCACAGGGCCCACCCAACCCCACCTTTACTGCCCCTCTCCTTCTCAGGGTGCAGTTAAGCTGCAGTGCTGACTTTATCTGCCTACACCTCAAAAATGAAAAAAAAAGTCCCTCCTCTGTTCCCACCTCCTGGGCCCCTCTCTGGACCTGACGGGGCCCAGGTAAATGTAATTTAAACCCCGCTATGCAAGTAAGAGCAGGGGTGGGGGGGAGGGGTCTAGTAAAATCGAATCATTTAGGCAAACATGAACAATAAAGCTGCCCGGGAGCCCCCCTAATTAGCTGATGGGGCCTGTGCCCAGTACAACAGGACCAGTTGTACTGCCTTATCAGCAGCCCTAATCTATGATACCATCACTAGGTGTTGGGGCTGAGCTCAGCCCTTCCTTCTCTGAGCTGGCAGCTCAGCTGTGGGCTAATTGCCAGCTCTTATCTCTCCACAGTTACTCAGCTGTTGATGATATCCTGCTTGTCAGTCCTGCCTATTTAAAGCAGTTGTATAGTCTATTTTTAAACTTGTGCCTACAGATAAGCCTATAATAAGGCTTACCTGTAGGTAAAAAAAAAAAAATCCCCTAAACTTGTACAGTTTAGGAGATATTCCCCGTGCAATGAGCCGCTGACTGCATTGGCGCATGCGCACAGGGGATTCTCTGCTGAAAGCCCGTCAGATGCCAGAAAGAAGTCTCCTGCGCGGGAGTGATGATATCGCGGCTCCAATCACTCACAGTGCTGGAGCCGCGATACCTGGAAGACATGCTGAGGCAACATGTCATCTCCCCCGGCGTGGACCAGGTGAGTTACCGACACCCCATTCTAAGGTGAGTATTTCATAATGAGCTAGTATGTGGTGCATACTAGCTCATTATGCTTTTTGCCTTATGGGGTATTACAAAAAAAAGTGTCAGCGGGTATACAACCGCTTTAAGCCGTCCAGCTCAGAGGATCTCTGCCTTTGCCTTAGTCAACATCACAGTGACTATCTCTTGCATTCCTGTTAAAGACTTGCTTGGCTGACATCCCTTCTGGCTCCAGATCCTGCTTGCTGTTTTACTACACTCATCTCCAGCTCCCTGACGTTTGGCTTGGCTGACTATTCGTTTTCCGGCTCCTGAACTCTGGCTATGTTTGTTCTATGTACTTTTATTATTAAACAAGTGTGATTTAACTGTACTTCTGTCTCGGTCTGATTTCATGGTTTCTGACAGTAGGCTCTTGTCTTGTCTGAAGTTGCATGGTGTAAAAAAGGCCAGCCAGGAAAGCCAGCTCCAGGGCAGCAGTGCAGATCTGTAAAGGATGTGAGGGCAGCAGTGCCGGGACAAGGTCACCTAGAGCCCAGGGCGACCATGCCAAATTGCGCCCCCCGCATTATGTGTAAGCGAAAAAAAATCTCCCCTTCCAAAAATTTTTTATACTATAAGCATGCTCAATTCCTAAGCAAGAATTCCCCCTTCTCTCAGTACGAATCCGCCCCCCTCCTGAACTTGCCCCTCTGAGCACAAATCTTTGCCCCCTATTACCCCAGCTCAAATTATCTCTACCCATATGACTCTAGCACAAATCCAGCCCCCCCACAAAAAGTTCCCCCTCCTAGCACATATCCCCTAACCCTCAAATTACCCATCTAAGCACAAATCCTCTCCCCCACCCCAAATCCCCCCTTCCAACACAAAGTCCCCTCCCCCAATCTGGCACAAATTTCCCCCAGCACAGATACCCCCAACCCCCCCTCAGGGCTGTCTTTAAGGCAGAGAAAAAGGGGCAGCTGCCCTGGGCCCTTCATTGTTGTGGGGCCCATAGCAGCTGCCTCCTACTTGCCAACTATCCCAGTTTAAATTCCCTTGTCCCTTGAAGTTTTAGTCCTATGATGTGTCCCGATATCTCAGTGTGAAGTGCTGCTACTAATACTGCCCAGCTCTGCCCTCTTTTTGTGTACAGATGACTCACCTGCAGACCTTGTGTTTACATGTAAATAACCAGAATTCATATGTAAATAGCTGTGGCTTGCAGCATTGATATGTAAATAAAGGCAGCATTCATATGTATTTCATCCTCCCGTGCAGTGAGGAGATGTGCTGTAACCTCTAGCAACTAATCAGTGAGCCCTAATGTGTGCTGTAACCTCTAGCAACCAGTCAGTAAGCAGTAATGATATGCTTTAACTGCTGGCAACCAATCACCATTTCTGCCTGATCTAATACAGTAAACTGATTTTAAGTCTAGCTGCTATTTATTGTATGTCTCAGAGCAGGTGGAAAGTGAAATTGCATGGGGGAGGGCGCCCCCAAGAAAATTTTTGCCCAGGGTCCAATCAATATTAAAGACATCCCTGCTTCCCCTACTAGCACAAATCTTCCTCACCTATCCCCCCTCCCAACACAAATTCCCCCCCAATCCCCATATTTGCCCTCCTAGGACATTTTTTACCAGCTTCCTCCTCCCCAAATTCCACTTCTCAACACAAATCCCCTCCCCCATCTCCTTGTGGTGCCCCCCCCCCACTTCACATGATACCACAGTGCCCAGGGCAACTGTCCCTCCTGCCCACCCCTTGTCCCGGCCCTGGAGGGCAGGCTCTGAGTTCAGTTGAATGTAACCTACGGACTGCTTCCTCACAGCGCCCCCTCCCCCACACATAAAAACACTGCACCCAGGGCACCTTCCCCTCCTGCCCCCACTTTAGTCCTGACCCTGTGTAGAGGTCTCCTTAAATTAACCCTGCTGGAAGGAATGAGGGAAGGAAGAAAGGTCCATGAACTAACTTTGCCAATGTCCTGAAGATTGAGGCTGCAATGTTTTGCCATCACAATGATACAGTATTTTCAGTTGACTCATCCAGCTTTTCATGTCATATTATAAAATACCGAGCATGTATAAAGCCAGCTCTCATTTCATTCTTTTTACTCCCCGGCTCCATCAAACGCGCCCGGTTTTGTCATTCCCACTGTTAAATTATGAAATATCCCTGTATTTATTATCCTTTCTCCCCACCGGGTCTGACATTGAAAAGTCATTGAACATGCCTCTGTTTGCCATTTGACTATTTTTAAGCAGTTGTAACTGAAGCCTTGTTATACAGCACTTAGCTGTTTGAGACGCTTTATCAATATATAAATAAAAGTCACAGAGGATTCTATTAGGGACGGAATTGATTTCTGAGACATCACAAGCAGAAAACTTAAACAATGACATATGGACCTGCAGGTATTAAAGGCAGAGGAAGAATAACAAAATCGTCCAAAATAGTCATAACTCAATTTCTCAAATTTCCTCTTCTTTTTAATATTTTGTCCGCTTAACAAACAAACAGTAACAGAAAAAAATATATATATATCAATTGCTCCAGCAATTTAAAGGAAACATGTACTGAGGAAAATATGTTGGCTGTCATTACTGAACTCACCTTATGAAAATACTATTTAACCGCTTCAGCGGGAAGATTTTACCCCCTTCCTGACCAGAGCACTTTTTTTGCGATTCGGCACTGCGTCGGTTTAACTGACAATTGCGCGGTCGTCCGACGTTGCACCCAAACAAAATTGACGTCCTTTTTTCCCCACAAATAGAGATTTATTTTGGTGGTATTTGATTACCCCTGCGGTTTTTATTTTATGTGCTATAAACAAAAAAAGAGCGACAATTAAAAAAAAATTTAATATTTTTTACTTTTTGCTATAATAAATATCCCCCCAAAAAATATTTAAAAAAAATAATTTTTTCCTCAGTTTAGGTGGATATGTATTCTTCTACATATTAAAAATCGTAATAAGCATATATTGATTGGTTTGTGCAAAAGTTATAGCATCTACAAAATAGGGGATCAATTTATGACATATTTATTATTTGTTTTTTATTAGTAATGGTGGTGATCTGCAATTTTTATCATGACTGCCACATTGTGGACACTTTTGACACTATTTTTGGACCATTGTCATTTATACAGCGATCAGTGCTATAAAATTGCACTGATTACTGTGTAAATGACACTGGCAGGCAAAGGGTTAAACAATAGGGGGCGATTAAGGGGGTTAAGTGTGTCCTAAGGAGTGATTCTAACTGTGGGGGGGGGGGGGGTGGGCTACCACTGACATGACAGCGATCACTGCTCCCGATGACAGGGAGCAGTAGATCCCTGTCAATGCACTAGGCAGAACGGAGAAATGGCTTGTTTATGTGGGCATCTCCCAGTTCTGCCTCTCCGTGACATGATCGTGGGACACCGGCAGGACACCAGCGGACACAGCGTCCATGGGACGAGCACGCACGCCCACTAGCCCTGCACATTAAAGGGGACTTACAGGTATGCCTATTTGCCCACCACTGCCATTGTGCTGACGTATATCAGTGTGTGGCGGTTGGCTAGTGGTTAAAGAGGCACTGTCCATGCTCAGTCAGGAGGGTCAGGGTCTGTACACCCCTATAGCCCAGGTTTATACTTGCTGATCCATGCTTCCATGTCAAGCAGAACACATTTGGAGTAGGCAAAGGAACCATAACAGGCTCTGAGGTCCAACTTAATTTTATTAAGTTTAATCATCAGCAAGTAATCATCATAATTTTAAAGTGATTGTAAAGCCTCATTTTTTCCTATAAAAATAATAAACATATTATACTTACCTGCCCTGTGCAGTGGATTTGCACAGAGCAGCATGGATCCTCCTCTTATTGGGTCCCTTGTCTGTGCTCCTGGCCCCTCCCTCCTGTTCAGTGCCCCCACAGCAAGCAGCTTGCTATAGGGGGACTGGAGCCAAATCACAGCTCCCTGTGTCCATTCAGACATGGAGACGCTTTGCAATATATCCCTTCCTGGCTATGCTAGCCAGGGTAAAGTGACAGGGTGACCAATGAGTGAGGTCATCCACGCTGCTTTCTGGGTCCCAACAAGAGAGCAGACATGTGTCCACTGTTCTCCCTCCTGTCCACCCTCTGGCCAGTGCTGGGACAAGGGCAAACATGCCAAATTGCGCCCACCCCATCATGTATGAGCATTATGTATCAGCAACCCCCCCCCCCCCAAAAAAAATTGACTGCTAATCTGCATTCTCATCCCCTAACCGCTCAGCTTAAATCATCTCTCTCCCCATATGCCCCCAGCACAAATCCTTCTCCCCAAAATAAATAAATAAATATTCCCCCTCCTAGTACAAATCCTGTCACCCTTAACTTTCCCCTCCAAGCACAATCCTCTCCCCTCTCACACTCAAATCCCCTCTTCCAGCACAATTTCCCCTCCGCAATCCCCTATCCTAACAACCCCCCCCCCCCCACAAATTTCCCCTCCTAACACAAATTCAAATTCCCTCCAATCACTCCTACTAGCACAACACACCCCTCCAAAAAAAAACTAGCATATTACTTTTATAGTACAACCCCCCAAATCCCCCCTCTTAGCACAAATCATCTTCCTCATCCCCCCTCCCAACACAAATCCCCCAAAATTAGCATTCCTAGCACACCTCCCAAAATCTGCCCTTCTAAAACAATTCTTAACCCCTGCCACCCCACCAAATTCTCCCACTCAACACAAATCCCCTCCCCCCAATCTCCTTGTGGTGCCCCCCCACCCCACACAATACCACAGTGCCCAGGGCAGCCACCCCTCCAGCCCACCCCTTGTCCCGGCCCTGCCTCTGGCACCCGCCATGTCAGTCCTGAGCCCACAGATGGACAGCAAACAGAGCCCGGAATATATGGCATGGTCTTGCAGGGGGTGGGGCTGGGAGGTGCTGGTATCGGAGGAGCGTGGAAGAAATCGGGGCAGCAGTGCAGCCATCCAAATGTTTCAATCTGACAGGAAGGAGTCTGTCTGTCAGTTTTACAAACAATCCCACAATGGCTGCAGCAAAAGCAACGCCATACAGACCTGGCGGTAAAGGAGTTAAAAAAAATGAGAAACAAATAACTAATATTGATGACCCTCTAGGAAGGGCACCTGTAGGCACATGCTTACAGCGCCTAGTAGAAAATCCGGTCCTGCAAGTCCACCAAAATCACAAATCCTACTTTGCAGCAGATACAGGAATCTTGACAGGTTCTCAGATTTTACTAAATATTAAATCATATTACGAAGACACGGGAACCTATAGAGGCCCTGAGGTCCAACTAAATATTGAACCCTATTGTGAAGAAATTTCAAAGGAAAAGGTCCATAAGTCGCACATCATGAAGCAGACCATGGGTGTTTTGCTCCAGACTCCAGCCAGGCGTGTTGGCGTGTTTTTGCACCTGGCTGGAGTCTGGGCTGACAGCGCCATTTATAACACTTCATGCACATGGGTCTGCTTCATGATGTGCTGCTTATGGACCTTTTTCCTTTGACATTGCTGCAGCTTAGAGCTAGGACAAGATCCCTTTCCCTGCCTGCCCTCACGGTCTAATTGGACTTTACCTCTCTACCTGTCCTGAGCGGCATCTAAATTTTGTCTTTTTGGGCCTATTGTGAAGAAGGCACTGGGACTACTATAGGTTCTCAAGAACAACTAAATCATAATCTGCAGTACGGGGCGGACACTGTGGACTGACTAAACCCTCAACCTAAAATTAAATATTGTAAAACTCTGTGCTCAGTGAAATTAGGAAAACCTTAAATAACCCCTTCCCGCCGAGCGTACGCAGATGTGCATACTCGGCTTCCGGGGCTTATACCGGGATGATGCCCGCACCTGCAGGCATCATCCCGGTACCGTTTTTTACAGCGGGCGATTGGCTATCCAGCCATAACAACCGAAGTGGCTAAAAGCCGCTCGGGTGTTATGCCGGAGGAGCGGGACGGGACATCCCCCCTCCCGCCGCCTCCCGCCGCTGTTACCGGTGCTCCCGCTCAATCGGGAGCACCAACTCAAGATCCGATGCCTCCGGCTGCTGGGGAGGAACTGGAATGAAGCTGTAATCGGCTTCATTCCAGTATCCTAATAGTAAACATGGAAGTGACGTCATGACGTCACTTCCCGTTTACTCAGCTGCCAATGGCGCCGGTTTAAAAAAAATATACAGTATTCAGAATTGCCGTTTTCAGCGATCTGAATACATTGAAGTGTAAAGGAGGGATGGGGGGTCTTTTAGACCCCCCATCCCTCCATAAAGAGTACCTGTCACCACCTATTACTGTCACAAGGGATGTTTACATTCCTTGTGACAGCAATAAAAGTGATAATTTTTTTTTTTAAACAATTTATTCATTTTAAAATAAATAAAATAAATAAAAAAAATTAAAGCGTCCGCCGTCCCCGCGAGCTCGCGAAGCAAAGAAGACGCATACGGAAGTCGCGTCCGCATATGTAAACGGTGTTCTAATCACACATGTGAGGTATCGCCGCGATCGTCAGAGTGAGAGCAATAATTCTAGCACTAGACCTCCTCTGCTAACCTGGTAACCGTAAAGAAAATTTTAAGCGTCGCCTACTGCCTACTTTTTATTGACATGCGTTTGAATGACTACTTAAATGTGAGTTCATTACTTTATTTTTAATATGTGAGACATGGGAGACTAACAGATAACCCAGGGAGGAGGTGTAGATTGAAAATAGGAGAGGTCCAAGAACAGAACCTTGGGAGACCCCAACAGAGAAAGGAAGAGGATAGGAGGAAGTAGAGTTGTAAGAAACGCTAAAGGTGCAGTTGGATAAGTAGTAGGAGAACCATCAAAGAGTACAGTCATGGAGACCAAAGGCATGGAGTTTTTTGAGGAGGAGGGTGTAGTCAATCATATCAAAGGCAACAGAGGGATTTTAGGAGAGAGGTTTCTGTGGAGTGTTGAGAAGGAAATCCATACTAAAGGGGATCAAGAAGGCTCTTATCAGCAAGGTGGTCACTCAGTCGGTTGTAGACCAGATGTTCAAGGAGTTTGGATAAAAAGGGGAGCAAGGAGATGGGACGTAGGATGTTAAGAATGCATGGGTCCAGTGGGGGATTTTTAAGTATGGGGCTGACAACTGCATGTTTTAGAGATTTGCCAGAAGAGAGAGAGAGATTGAAGATGTGGGTTAGACAGTGTAGAATAGAGCCATAGGGTGAATGTAGCATTTGCGAGGGAACATGAGCCCGAGGGCAGGTGGTAAGATGGATGTTAGCAAGTAGTTTAGTAACCTTGTCTATAGTGGTGGGGTTGAAAGAGGGAAGTGATGATTGTACCTGTGGACATAAAGTGTAAAGCATGGAGGGTATCTGGACGGTAGAGATCTCCTTTCAAATTGTATCAATCTTCTGTTTGAAGTGATTGCCGATCTCCTGGGCAGTGAATGAGTAGGTGGATGGAGGCAGTGGAGGATGAAGTAGAGAGTTGAAGGTAGAGAAGAGTTGACGGGGACGGTATGAAAAGTTGCTAATGACAGTGATAAAATAGGTCTGCTTGGCAGTGAGGTGGCTGGAATTGTATTATTGGTGGCAGATTTTTATTGGTTGAAATCTTTCTGAGACTTAGTCTTACGCCACAGGCGCTCATGAGCACAACTGTTTTTATAAACTTCTAGTAGCATCTGTTTGTCAAGGATGAAGGGGTCGGGCCTGATTCTGTGTGTAGTGAAGGGGGCCAGTGAGTCCAGTGAGGCTAGGAGAGAAGCGTTGTAGATAGAAGTAGCTAGGTCGGTGCAGGATAGGGGTGAGATTTTGTCATAGAGGTTGTCGGTAGCAGTGTTGAGAAGAGAAGAATTGAGATGGTGTAGAGTTCTGTGGGTAACTTTTATGTTCTTGAAGGGTGAGGAGATGGAGGAGAGGGAGAGAGAGAAACTAATAAGGTGGTGATCAGAGAAAGGGAATAGATAGTTGGAGAGGTTGCATGGAGTGCATAGGTGGTAGAAAACAAGGTCAAGGGTGTATCCATTGCTTCAGGTCAAATGAGGAGGTTAGGCTGAGAAGTTTGGAAGCGGCAGGAGTGTTAGTATTAATAGGGATGCTGAAGTCACCCAGAATGATTGTGGGGATTTCAGAAGAAAGAAATGAGGGTAGAAGTCATCAAGAAAGCTTTTAAAGTGACTGAATGCTCATAGATCACATCCAAAATGTGAGTTGCCTGTATTAAATACGTTTTTATAATTAAAGTGTATGTTAGCTCTACACCCAGAGGCGCCTCTTCCTTTGCTTTTTTTTTAGACCACTAGGGACAAAGGGGTGTGTATTTTTTTATACAGTACTGTAATCTTACAGATTACAGTATACTGTATGTGTTTTATGTTTTTACTTTTTTGAATTTGGCGCCGATCTCCGCTCATAACGTCGCAGGAAACGGAGCTCAGCGGCACTCGGGCACTGTGTGAATCGAGCGGAGGACGGCTCGCACACACACAGTGGGGAGGACATCGCAGGATGCAGGGGACAAGGTAAGTAAGTCTCCCTGTATCCTGCAATGCAATCCCGAGTCTGGCTCGGGGTTACCGCTCGTGGTACTGAAATTCCACCCCGAGCCAGGCAGGTTAAACAGAATATAAGCAAAAGCAGATAGTGTTTCAGTTTTTGGGTGGAGATGTTTCAGCAAGACATACCTGTGGAGGGACAGAAGAAATTTTCAGGTGAGAAATTCAAATGATGAGTGCAGAGTCAGAAGTGCTCCTACTTATAAAAATAGCCCCACTTTGAGAAAGAGCCCCAGCTGCAAATGTGCCCTCTGCAAACCTCGCTTCATAAACCTAGAATCCTGGAATGCATTAAGGTAAAAAAATAATAAGGCTTTAGAACCACTTTAAAGGGAACTGCAAAACTACTAAGAAATGAAAAACTGTTGAACTAATAATGATAATTCTATTTGACACAAAAGATAATGGTCGAAATGTGGACCTCAGTTCTTTAAATCATTATCCAACAGTTTTATGACCATCCTCACCTCTGTGACTGTTACTCTCCCTCTCAGTCTATAGCCCTCCCCCTGCCTTATGTCACTAACAACTTGTCACTAATATGGCTAAAATCATGTCAAGCTTTGTTAGGTAAAACTATTTTGCCCTGTACACAAGGTCGGAAATTCCGACGAAAAAGGTCCGACCCGATTATATTGTCGGAAAATCCGGTCGTGTTTGGGCTCTATCGGACTTTTTCCATCAGAAATTCAGACGGAAAAAATTTGAGAACAGGATCTCAAATTTTCTGACAAAAAAATCCAATCAGACTTTTCCCGATTGTTTGTTGGGAATTCCAATCGGACCAAGTGCCACGCATGCTCAAATCAAATTACGAGACCAAAGCTATTGGCTACTAGCCGCAACATAGTCCCGTCGGACCGAACGATCATCATCACGTTCCGAACAATCGGATTTTCCGACAACTTTATCCGACCGTGTGTATGTAACACCAGTTTCGGACAAAATCCGTCAGAAAAAATACAACGGATTTTGTGGTCAGAATGTCCGACCGTGTGTACAAGGCATTAGTTTTGTTTTTACATTTTAGAATTGAGTGTTTTGAGAATTGGAGAAGTGCAAAATTAGGGTGCTGCCATTGAAAAAAGCTTGCGAAACACCCCTCTGGACAATACAAAGTTTGATTAAATCATAAATCCGTATTTGCAACGAATCCAGGAACCCCCAGAGGCTTTTGCCTTTGTACACACGGTCGGAGATTCCGACGGACTGTGTCCTATCGGACCGCTTTGTCTGATAATCTGACTGTGTGTGGTTTCCATCGGACTGTTTCCATCGGAGTATCCGACGGACCAAGTTTTCAAACTTGTCCGTAAAATTTTCTGACAAAATGCTCCTATCGGACATACTCTGATCATGTGTAGCCTACTCCGATGGACAAAGTGCCACGCATGCTCAGATCAAATTCCTAGACCAAAGCTATTGGCTACTAGCCTGAACGTAGTCCCATCGTAACGAAATAACATCATCACGTTATGTACAATTGGATTTTCCGACAACAGTTTCGGACAAAATCCATCGGACAAGATCCGTCGGACAAAATCCAACGGATTTGGTTGTCAGAATGTCCGACCGTGTGTACAAGGGCTTCAAGTCTGATTAAACTCTAAGGCCGCGTACACACGGGCGGACTGTTCGCCCAACCTTGTCCGCTGAACAGTGTTTGGGCGGACAGTCCGCTCGTGTGTGGGCTTTCAGCGGACAGTTTCAGCGGACAGTTGGACGAACAAGGTTTTTCGGAAATTCCGAAAAACTGTCCGCTGAAACCTTGTTTCAGCGAACAGTCCGCCCGTGTGTAGGCTTGTTCGACAAACTAAGTTCCGCGCATACTCAGAAAGAATTTACAGGGCGGAAGCGCTCGGTCTTGTAAAACTAGTGTTCGTATTGAAGCTAGCATATTCGTCATGCTGCTAATTTTGTGGTTTTTTTAATATAGCCCGTTCTTTTCTTCTTCGTAATGCAAGAAAAGTGAAGTAGCTTTGCTGCTTATATTCACACAGAGTTATACTACATGTTTTTATTCATCCTCATCCTATGATTAATCTTCCAATTATAGCAAAAATATATTCCCAATTTATATATAAAAAAAAAATAATAATATATATATATATATATATATATATATATATATATATATATATATATATATATATATATATATATTTATTTATTTATTTATTTATTTCAGAAAAAAAAAATCTATTACTATATATTTTTGGAACTACTATTGTTTTTTTTTTTTTTTTTTTTTTTTTTTTTTTTGGGTGGGGGGTTTGAAACAAGATGGACTTTCATTTTTTTGGGCCAAGCAGGACTATGCAAGTAGAGATAGATAGATAGATAGATAGATAGATAGATAGATAGATAGATAGATAGATAGATACCCAAACCATCATTTTAGCCTACACATGATTGCATGTTCAAAATCAGCAGAGCTTCCCCTCATTTCAAATGTTAAGCCTCAAATTTACAGCGACTGCACTTCCAAGTGCACTTGCAGTGCTTTAAAAATTGCACTTGAAGTTAGCATATTTACATGAACATGTGTTTTGTAAATAACCCCCAGAGTCTTTTGACATGTATCTGCCTACTCACAAATAAACTTTGTTTTTTTTAACCCAAAATTATACAAAAATATTGTTAAAAAAAAGAAAAAAAAAGAAAACATAATTTTTTTTTTTTTAAATCAAAAATTTTTATTTTTCCTCATAACCAAAATGAATCAAGAGGGAGGCAACACTGGAGACCATTTTGACGTTTGTGAAGCCTTTTGTCCCCCAGGCACACATCAAGTGAGTGGACACCAAAATTCCGAACCTGCGTAGCATGTACATAGGGAGCACAACCAGGTCCTAGAATCCCAAAGACCAGGAACAGCAGCAGATGAGATCTATGTCCCCAGACTGTGGTACTACAACAGCCTGCGTCTTCTTTCAGAGCAGACTGAAGCCAGGCAGTCACTTGCGACTCTTCCGTCTAGCCTTCCCTCCACGCTTCGCTGGAGGCTGTGCCTCTGGTGGTGGAGTTGTGGTAGGAGGAGGAGGAGGAGGAGGAGGAGGAGGATGAGGAGCAGTAGGGTCTGTTTTGTAGAGCTTCGTGGTGGGTGTGAGCTCACCCTTCAGACCCAGTTGTATGGCATCAAAGAAGATTGCCTCACACATGTCTCTTTGGGGTTTGTCCATTTCCTGGAGCTTGCTAGCCAGATAAGTGGCATAGGCCTCCTGCGGATTGGGGGGTTTTGACAAAATCTGTGTGGCTTGCCGTATCAGCACCAAGGACTCCTCCTCTGTACGGCCCATCCTCCTGGGCCTTTTGCTGGCTAGGCGGAGGGGAGGGACCTGGCTCTCAGTCCTACTCCTGCTGGGCCCAGCTAGCTCCTGCGTGTGGCTGGTCCCGGCCTCCTCCTCCATACCACTGGTCCCGGCCTCCTCCTGGGTGAGCTCATCCTGTGTAAAAAAACAAAGCAATCAATAACTAAAATATGTCTATATTTAGAAATCATCAATCACTAACAATTTTACAGTTCTCACTTGCAAATACATTTGTCTTGAAATACAAAAGGCTATCATTTTGACACCATCATTTTTCCATCAGTTCATTAAGATTTGAGCCACATTTGTGGAAACTACTGTATCCTTCTATCTAATTTAATTTGTGATGAAATCCTAGATTTGGAAGCAATTCAAACATTGAACTTGACATCATTAATATTTGAGCAATCCAAACGTTAGAAACTAAAATATACCTGGCTCCAGCTGGGCGCATCAACCTCGTCCAGCAAGGAAGGGTCTGGATCTTCCAGGGATGGCTCACCTGAGGCGGAGGGAAGGGTGGAGGGACGGGTAGACGGAAGAGTCGAAAGTGACTGCCTGGCTTCTGACGTGTCATCCAGAAAACGCAGCCTGTCATAATACCACAGCCTAGGTACATAGACCTGACCTGCTGCTGATCCTGATGTTTGGGACTCTAGGATCTTTCGTTGCTCCCGCCTATACGCGCTACGCAGGTTCTGAATTTTGGCGTTCACAAAGGTAGTGTCTGCCTGGGGGAGTCGGGTTTTCACAAACGCCAAAACTGTCTCCAGTGTCTTCTTCCGGGCAGCACGGATTGGGTATTGGGGGTGTTTTGTATCCCACAGATTGCTGTGGGACTCCACTAGATCTATAAAGGTGGAGAGGAAGGCCTCCTCTTTAAAGGGGTCTGCACTATACTTTTTCATTTTCTGAAAAGAAAAAAAAAAAAAAAAAAAAAGTCAGACCAAATGCACACTATATTGTGACAATGTAGGCGAGACACACACTACTACACACGCTACCCCCCCCCCCCCCCCCCACACACACACACACACACACACACACACACACACACTACCCCTCCCACACACACACAAACACTCCCACACACACACACACACACACACACACACACACATACACTCTACACACACTACTGCCCCCCCCCACACACACACACACACACACACACACACACACACACACACACCCCACACACACACACACAGACACACACACACACACACACAAGCCCCACCCCCTATACACCCACCCCCACACTACCACACAAAACACCAAGCCCACTCAACCACCAACCCACATAGAAATCAATTAAACATCAATAAGAATAAAATTCAATATGGATATCCCTAACGCAGGCTTTAAATTAACCGAAAATAAAATGATAACTATCTTACCGTCGCGTGTAGCACTCGCTGCTCCCGTTCGGACAAGCGTACGGCCTCGTGGTACCGCATTATACACGGCGCATGCGCTCAGGCTCCGCCTGCGTCGCCCGCCCCTGACGTTCCTTGCGACCGTGTTTCCCCGCCCCTTTTACCCTCCTTCCGCTGTGGGTGTATGAGAGTGGAAAATGGCGGATGCAAGCTCAATTAGCAGCGTGAGCAGCGCGGAGGAAAGCCGTGGGCCCCAAGCAAGGAGGAGATATAAGGCCACCAATATGGCGTTCGAAGAGATGGTGGAGATGGTAGCTATCCTTCAAAGGGAGGATTATGATGGGGAACATGGCCCTTACCCAAAACCAAATATAAGGAAAAGCGCCATCTTGGACGAGGTGGTCACAGCCTTGGAGTCAAAATTCGGGGTACGGAGAGAAAAGGACCAGCTGCGGAAAAGATGGTCGGACATCAAGTCCAGGGAGCCGGACCAATATGACCGCATCAAAAAGGTCCTGAAAAAAAGTGAGTAAACTCCGCGTTTCTCGTGACTGTCGGACATAATCGTTGATTTGATCGTAATCGTTCGTGTAGATAGTGTATGTAAAACTGGCGGATTTGATCGTAATCGTACGTATAGATAGTGTATGTAAAACTGGCGGATTTGATCGTAATCGTACGTATAGATAGTGTATGTAAAACTGGCGGATTTGATCGTAATCGTACGTATAGATAGTGTATGTAAACTGGCGGATTTGATCGTAATCGTACGTATAGATAGTGTATGTAAAACTGGCGGATTTGATCGTAATCGTACGTATAGATAGTGTATGTAAAACTGGCGGATTTGATCGTAATCGTTCATGTAGATAGTGACTGAACCTCTGGCGGATCGTAATCGTTCGTGTAGGTTGTTTCTGAAAATATGGCGCATATGGTTGTTCGTATATGTGGGCGTAAATAGCATGAATTTGTGTATGGTGTAAATTTATCTGGTGTTGGATTAGATTTTAATTAGTTATTTTTTTTTTTTTTTGTATTGTTCATGATAAACTGAATTGTCACGCTCAGTTTATAGGATATAAATTTTTAATAAAGTTTCATAAATTTATTCAGTGCAATGTAGACTCAATTAAAAAAATGAGATAGATAGATAGATAAAATGCTGGTTCAACATCTGGACTAGGAAACTTTTATAAGTGTAGTTTGGGCCTTCATAGAACATTTTTGACATAATCACACACAGGTACTCCAGGCGTTGATTCGAGTGTGTCCGTCTGTGAAACTTGGACAAAAGATATAAAGTATCGCAGTTTGGTTAAAGGCTAGGTTCACATTGCTGCAATGTACGAGATCAAATGTGATTTGCACCGCACTGCAGTGCAAATCACATGTGATCTCTGTGTGATGTGATTTCAGCCATGCATATAGTATGGCTGAATTTACATCGCATCCGGACCAAACTTGTACATGGCCCTTTTTTTAGTCCACAGCCAAATCGGATCACATGGGTGTTCACACCATGTGGGTGTTCACACCATGTGGTCCGATTCCTGTCCGAGTTTAAAGATTGCACTGTGAAGTGATAACTAATTTGGAGGTGTCAATAAAACTTTACTCCCAGCAGGTCACATAGGGCAGTGCGAACTCCGCATGCGATGCGTGAAACCACAGTAGATTTGCAGCGTTCACACATTGCAGCAGTCTGAACACAGCCTAACTAAAAAAAAGTAATTTTAAGGATGTATTAAACTAGGATCTAGGATAACCAGCTAATAATTTTACACCACTTCAAACCAATGTTTCATATTCAAATTTCTGAACTCAAATATCACTATGCTTAAAAGTATTTTATTTATTTATTTTTTTTCATTCTCATAGGGAAACAAAGACTCAGACAAGAGGCGGAGCAGCCCAGGACCCCCCGACCTCGCCAGCCTGATTGGGCAATTAGCCCCAGCCCCAGCCCCAACCCCAGCCCTGCGTCGGTATTGGAGCTGCCCAGTCCTGTATCTGCGAGGGAGCTACGGAGCTCGGTATCCTCCGCTGGACCAAGCTCCGTAGCTCCACTGGATGAGCCGAGCCCAGGGCTAGATGTGGAGGAGGAAGAGCAGGTGGAGTTACACACCCCACAAAGTGAAAGTGAGTGTCTGACAACCCAGCTTAAGGTAAACAATTAATGGCTGTATATTTTAACCAATTTTTTATCTACACATGTTTTTAGGTGATGATCTGGTGGTGGTAGGAGAAGCTGCGGAGCCCTTTTCAGCGGACACTGCCCAGAGGCTGATAGGGTAGATCATGGCCTGGAATGCCAGGATCGACATAATGGAGAGCAACATCCAGGCCATGCAACAACAAATCCTGGGCATTCAGCAACAGCTGGTCCCTATGAGGCAGGAAATGAAGGACATGATCGATGTTTTAGGGAGAATATAAGCCCCTTTTCCCCTAAACCACAATCGATCATGTCCTTCATTTCCTTGCCCAAAAGTTTTTAAGGTTTTTACAAGATTTTTATATTTCTATGTTTAACAAAAAAAAAAAAAAAAAAAAAAAAAAAAAATTTAAAAACAAAAAAAAAATATAAAAAAAAATTATTTTTTAAAAACCAATTTCACAAAAAAAAAAAAAAAAATAAAAAAAAAAAAACACAAAAAAAAAAGATCTAAATAAGAGGCACTGGTTGAAATGTGCACTATTAAAAAATCAAAAAAAAAAAAAAATGTGTGTGTCTACTTCTTTCAATACTCAATACCAGTTTGTAAAGTCATTTTGTGTTTTCTGTCACAAAGGGCCTTATTTCCTATTGTCAAAAACCACGTTGCTATACAAATGCACTAGGACAGGAATATGCAATTAGTGGAAATCCAGCTGTTGCAGAACTACAAGTCCCATGAAGCATAGCAAGACTGGCAGCCACAAGCATGAGACCCAGAGGCATGATTGACTTGTAGTTTTGCACCAGCCGGAGGTTGGCCAATTGCATATCCCTGAATTAGGTCAATGTAGGATACAAGCAACGTGAAAAGCAAACAAGAACCAAACTTAAAAATTTGAACAGACAAGACATATTTCAAGAAAAAGATTTTTTTTATTGGTCAGCTGGCATTGGAATAGCCCCCCTACCATTAAAATAGCTGACATAGCGGTCACGCACCTCACGTGCTGTTTGGGGGGCTAAGCCAGGAAGGGCATGATCCAGCCCTGTCAGTTCTGGAAGCCTGAGTCCGGCCTCAGGCCCAATAGGCTGCAGGTACTGGTTACCAGAAAATTTCCTTAAAAAATTGTGAAGAATGCAGCAGCACAGAACAACATAGTTGAGTTTATATTCTGCCAGGTTGATGGCTGTCAGCAACAGACGGAACCGGCTGGCCATAATGCCAAAGGCACTCTCCACAACCCTTCTTGCTCTGGCCAGCCGGTAATTAAAAATCCTCCTCTCCGGGGTGAGGGTCCTTTGGGGGAAGGGTCTCATGAGATGTTCACTCAGACCAAACGCTTCGTCAGCCAGAAAAACAAACGGGAGCCCCTCCACATTTTCGGCATCTGGTGGCAAGTCCAGGCCACCAGTGGTAAGACGGTGGCAGAACTCGGTCTGCCTAAAGACTCCTCCGTCAGACATCCGGCCGTTCTTTCCCACATCCACATAAAGGAAGTCACATTGTGCCGACACCACCGCCATTAGCACCACACTATGGAACCCCTTATAATTCCAATAGTAGGACCCCGAATGGGGTGGGGGCACAATCCTCACATGTTTCCCGTCGATGGCCCCTCCGCAGTTGGGGAAGTCCCAACGGGCAGCGAACTGGGAAGCCACAGTCTGCCATTCCTGTGGCGTTGAAGGAAGCTGAAACAAAAAAAAAAAAAAAAAAAATTAGTCATTAACCACTTTCAGACCGGACCATTTTGCTGGTAAATGACCAGAGGTCTTTTTACACTTTGGCACTGCGCTGCTTTAACTGGTAATTGCGCGGTCATGCAATGTTGTACCCAAACAAAATTTGCGTCCTTTTCTTCCCACAAATAGAGCTTTCTTTTGATGGTATTTGATTGCCTCTGCGATTTTTATTTTTTGCGATATAAACGTAAAAAGACCGCAAATTTTGAAAAAAAAATGATATTTTCTACTTTTTGTTATTAGAAAAATCCAATAAACTCAATTTTAGTCATACATTTAGGCCAAAATGTATTCAGCCACATGTCTTTGGTAAAAAAAAAGTCAATAATTGTATATTTATTGGTTTGCGCAAAAGTTGTCACATCTACAAACTAAGGTACGTTTTCTGGAATTTACGCAGCTTTTAGTTTACGACTGCCTATCTCATTTCTTGAGGTGCTAAAATGGCAGGGCAGTACAAAACCCCCCCAAATGACCCCATTTTGGAAAGTAGACCCCCTAAGGAAATTGATAAGAGGCATGTTGAGCCCATTGAATATTTTATTTTTTTGCCTCAAGCGATTGAATAATGACAAAAAAAAAAATTTTTTTTTTTTTTTACACAAAGTTGTCACTAAATGATATATTGCTCACACATGCTATGGGCATATGTGAAATGACACCCCAAAATAAATTCTGCTGCTTCTCCTGAGTACGGGGATACCACATATGTGGGACTTTTTGGGAGCCTAGCCGCGTACGGGGCCCCGAAAACCAAGCACCGCCTTCAGGCTTTCTAAGGGCATAAATTTTTGAGTTCACTTCTCACTACCTATTACAGTTTTGAAGGCCATAAAATGCCAAGATGGCACAAAACCCCCACAAATGACCCCATTTTAGAAAGTAGACACCCCAAGCTATTTGCTGAGAGGCATGTTGAGTCCATGGAATATTTTATATTTTGCCACAAGTTGCGGGAAAATTACAAACTTTTTTTTTTTTTTCACAAAGTTGTCACTAAATGATATATTGCTCACGCATGCCATGGGCATATGTGAAATGACACCCCAAAATTAATTCTGCTGCTTCTCCTGAGTACGGGGATACCACATATGTGGGACTTTTTGGGAGCCTAGCCGCGTACGGGGCCCCGA